>NC_132935.1:22543169-23196780 GCF_034638445.1 Ciconia boyciana
ACAATTGCTTTGTCAGCTCTGGACACTTCTGTGACGTGCTAGCATTTGTGCAGGAACAAATGCAAAGTTGCCTGGCACATGTAAAGCACAGAAATATTTTTCAGCAGAGTAACTAATGCAGTTTGAGCACTGATGACAAAAGGAAGCTTCTTCTTTCAGGTCTTATAGCAGGCTCTGAAACTTCCTACCACGCATTTCAATATTTCTTGTTTGGAAATAATTATTCGTCTGGATTTGTCAGCTTTCGACTTGGAACAGCCTAGGAAAATGTCTGAAGTATCTGGTCCTACCAAAACAAAAAGAGATGCTGTTCTTTATGTAAAGGTATGAAGTACAGTCTTGACTTCTAATATATCTGTGAAATACAGAGAAATGCAGTAGTCAGGAGAAAAATGTATCAATCTTAATTAGTGATAAGGAAGCTGTGGACCACACTCTGATGTTTGCACTTAGCCCTGACTATGCAAATCAGTGACACCTATGCTAAGAGCTGTACTCAAAGGCCTCAACAGCCTTACTGCTAGGGGCTGGGAAGTCTCGGGGAAACCAGATAAACGCAAAAGATCTGGGAGACCTTTCGTCAGATCTCCTAGAAAGCAGACCTTGACCCACTTGTGAGATTCAATGCTGCAGTTCTTAGGAGAAGTCAAAGATTAAGTAGTGCAATCACACTTCTGCAGAGGAACTTGACAGTCATAAGCACTAAGAAAATCACTATGCACAATTCAGCAGAGACTTCTGATTTGGAGCTTAGAATACTAGCAGGTGTTGTAATAAGTAGGAAAGTGTCCCTCACCTGAGAAGTAGAGACATCGAGAATTCATCTCAGGTAGTTTTAGATTTCTACATCTAAACCAGTTATTCTTGGCTCCATTCATCTGACTTATTTTACACATCCACTTTAAGGCTGACATGAATTGTACTCAAGAAGTGTCTGTTTTTCTTCAATGACTGTAAAAGAAGTCAAGATTATTAGCTTGGGTGTACATGTCTAGTTTGTGGATGTCTACATTTAGTCAAGATGGAATCCCAGCTCTGATATATGGATCTGCAGATTTATAGGACCACTACATGTGATAAAGGGTCTAAGAGTGATTTTGTGTAACCCTGCATAACTGCCCGTGTTAATGGTGAACATTCATTAACACTTCTTATGGCCAAGAAAGAAAAACATAAAAGAGAAGCTACACAGATGGAAGAAGATCCTGAACAGCCAAGTGCTCCAGACCACATGGCAGGTAAGAGAATATATTCGGGGAGGGGGAAGCACATAACAATACATACTCATGTGGCAAGAATGATGACATGGAGAGCATGAGGGCATTGGGACATTGACTAGAGATACTGCCACCAAAGAAAATTCTCTGGTCTACGTTGGTCAGTCATTAAGAATTTAAAAATATCTTGATTTCCTATTATTTTTTCTTTTTTTTAAAGTGATACTGTTTAGGGAAAGATGTTATTAAAAATGAAGACCCCCGTTTACCCTCAAACAATGTGTAGCCTTTTTTTCAACTACTGCTAATACTGCTCAACAGAAAAGATCTTATTCTTAACAGAAAGGATTACATAATGTAAAGGGCGAAAGGGTTTCAGCATGACTATTTTCTTCTGGCTTGCTTTCTGAAGCTGAGACTTAGCATCACTGTTGATAGAAGAATATTTACTGGAAGTATTTTCTTAAGTATGTTTTGCTGGAAGGACTTAAATTACAGGAAAGACTTTCTTCAAAATTACATTTTCTAAAACAAAATTAGGCTTAGTCTATTAGTCAAACATATTTTGATAAATGTCTTTTCTTGGAATAAATTGAAAGAAAGCACATCAATATGGCAAACACATTTGTGTGATAAATTGCTTACTTCCTGTAGAAAGCTACTGCATATTAAAACCAGTGAGCTAGAGTTAAAGAAATAGAGAAAAAAAAATACCAGAATTTCTTAACAGAAGTCCACACTCACTAGATTCCCACTGGAAGAGATGCTTCCGGTCACAGCACAGTGGCACATACTAGATGACCTCATACACTTACAGCCATGCCTCTCATGTGACACCTGGAGTGTGACCCTATATGTCTGTGCTGGTTTTGGCTGGGGTAGTGTTAATTTTCTTCACAGTAGCTAGTATGGGGCTATGTTTTTGATCTGTGCTGGAAACAGTGTTACTAAAACATCCCTGAATTATCAACTGCTGAGCAGTACTTACACAGAGTCAAGGCCTTTTCTGCATCTCATACCACCCTACCAGCGAGTAGGCTGGGGGTCCACAAGAAGCTGGGAAGGGACACGGCTAGGACAGCTGACCCCAACTGACCAAAGGGATATTCCACGCCATATGACGTCATGCTCAGCATATAAAGCTGGGGGAAGAAGAAGGAAGGGGGGGACGTTCGGAGTGATGGCGTTTGTCTTCCCAAGTAACCGTTACGCATGATGGAGCCCTGCTTTCCTGGAGATGGCTGAACACCTGCCTGCCCATGGGAAGCAGTGAATGAATTCCTTGTTTTGCTTTGCTTGCATGCGCGGCTTTTGCTTTACCTATTAAACTGTCTTTATCTCAACCTATGAGTTTTCTCACTTTTACTCTTCCGATTCTGTCCTCCATCCCACCCTGGGGGGAGTGAGCGAGCGGCTGGGTCCTGCTTAGTTGCTGGCTGGGATTAAACCACGACAATGTCACACCATGGCCTCTCTCATGTGATCCAGTACACAAACTCACACTCTGGGCCACCAAGAAAATGGGTTGGTACTGTTAAGAAGTCGTGGGAAACAGCCAGACATTTTATGCTGGGGACCCGGTCCACCACTGCCAGCTGATTAATATTAATATTCAAGTTTCAGATTTACACGTCTTTGTCATATGTTCCCTGCTACTCTATTTCTAATAAGAGCAAGGAAAACTGGAACTAATGACACATGATATCCTATGGATTTCTCTCTTGTGTGATTGTCTTTAAGACTTTGTCTTAGGAAGATGTTTACTCCAAATTATACTTTTGACCCCACTTCTGGCATTTTCACTTTTCCACTTCTTCCTTCTCTTCTCTTCTCTCTGTAGGAAGTTTTGAGTCTATGCCTGGAAAAGAAAATTCCTTCAGCAGAATAGAAAGGAAAACACGCTTTGGAAAGCTTGGAAAAGACAGTATTTCTGGATCATGCCCAGTAGTAAACAATCAAAAGCAATTTACTACTTTTTTATTATTATTCTAAATAGTCTAAATTTTCATTTCTTTCTTACAGGGTACACCTTTTTCCTTTTTCTTCCCTATTCACATCCACAAAGACCACACATATGTTCATGGGCTGACCTCATATATCTTTCCTTGCTTATCTGTCATTACCATGCATCCCTCCACCCAAGGGTTCCAACTGACAGCTTCATTGCACATTCTCCACCGTCTCAGGCTTGGAACCAATATCAGCAATACCAGCTTGCCTACACCTGAATGAGGGACCCGTTTAAAGAGGAAACAAGCACTATTAGTAATACAGGGGAGAATAAAACCTATTAATACCATTAAAGAATCCCATATCTGGCCCTTGTTTCAGCAGCTCAGTCCTCTGTAACACTGTGATGATATTCCCATCAACTAAAAGTAGGCATCCTAGTTAGGCGTCCTGCATGAGCCTACCTCTCTTCACAGACTAGTCTACTGAAAATTAACAAGCTCTTGGATATAGTGGACATAGAAATTAACTGGTGTCTGGAAGGTGAGGAAAAACCCTGTGTTTCCCAAATCTCTGGCTCAGAAAAATGAGTCACCTTGGAAAACGACTGCTAAGGAAGCACAGTTCCGTCATACAAGCACAGAAGATCGAAGGGTTCTATGATGTGTTGGAGCTGCTGCACATCTGGGAACTGATCTGCACATGCACAACAAATTCCTTCCTCAGATTTTGAAAATAGTCCAGGCAAATTCAACTGTCTTGCTGCCAACAGCAAGGCAAAAGTAAAACCTGCCAAGCCAGTTGGAAACAAGCCTTATAGCAACCTGGAAGAGAACTCTGTTCATAATTGGAGCACTATGAAAATTTGTGAGAAAGAGCTGCAATGTTTAAGAAACAGGTTTGGGTCTTGTATGCTCGTGATACCTAGTTCTGTTAGATTTTGCTTTCCATTACCGTTTTATTTACATGCACAGAAGGAGGCTTGGTTAAACTGAAGAAATAAGCAGATTCATGAAAACTCTATTTAGCATTAAACACATTTACCTATGCAGTTCACTTTGTGCTGGTTTACCCTATATTCAGCTTTCCACAGATATACACTCTTTTTACACCCTGAAGTTGTGAGTTTGGCAAAATGACTGTCAGAGTAGCTCCAACAAGGCTGCTTGGCATCTGGAAGTCTCAGGGGCATAGGATTTACTGCACGTGCATTGAATCCTAAATGTGAACCTATTTCTATTTGGACATTTTGGACAGACATATGAGCTCTCTACCTTTGAGAGGTAGTGTTTAACCAGGTGCATATTTTAACTTCATGGGCATCTGCTGACAGGGAGTCTATACCAATGTTTTCTTCAAATAATTTAAGGCTACTAGAACAGCTGAAGCCAATGCAAGTAATAAAAATATGTATTTATTTTCTCAACATGTATACATAACGTATACAACCTCTTATATTGTGTACTTACTTTCAAGCTTTAGTACTTTGATGTCAACACTAATTATTACAGAAAATAACCCTAAGCTACTGTGAATCAGTATATCTTAATTACTAAGTAAGCCTCAGATTTACTAAGTGAAGACAACAGGAGACCATGAAAGACAGCAAGGGAATGGATTCTTTATGAGATGTGATCTCAAATTCACAAACAAGAACATAAACTTAGCATGTCAGTTGTACTCATGACAGAGCTGTATTAATTTAATCAAGAGAACAATCAGCCATAAGTAAAGCTGAAATAGTGAACATGTCAGGAAGGAAAGGAAAAACTTCTTAGTTTTAAAAAAACATAAATATATTAAATCATAAGAGCTTTCTATAATTTTATCCCCAAAGTCACATAGAGATAACCCTAATGAAAGGAGACACTACTAGCATAGAGATGCCTCCTATCATAGGCACATCATTATCTGGAATCAATTTCCATCAGCAGCCTAACAGCCACCCACATATTATGATTGAGGATCAGCCAGTTGTTTCATTGATCACATCTTTTCCCTTTCCCTCCACTACTTCCAGTCAGGATCACTGACATCTTGCTACCAAAAAGTGATATTAAGAAATACTCATCTTGTGATTTTCAGTATGAGATAACCCATGAACAAATAATGTATCTGTGTATTGAATAGAATATCAATAATAATAATAATAATAATAATAATAATAATAATAATAATAATAATAACAATAATAATAATAACTTAACAATAGAAATATTTAAAATTTTGAAGTGAAACAATCTTATAAAATAATCAAACCAATATCTAAGTTTCAGTTCACCATTGCCTTTTTCTGTTCAGTTACTAGTTTTTTTGGGGGAGGAAAAAATATTCTCCACTTTTACCCTTGGATATAGCTGTTACCCTATAAGGACAGCTGGAGGGAAGGGGTAAGGCAAAAAAGGTCCAGTCCACATTTTTAAGCATGGTATTCCCAACAATTTATTACAAGCTCTCAGTGGGCACAGAAAAGGACTCTAAATTCACTCTAAATGTCTTGATCACTGATGAGGAAACACAAATTTTAGAATAGAAATAAGAATAATCTTAAAAATGAAATCTTCCATATTATACTTGAACAGCTAGGCATGTTGAATAGTAAACCACCACTCAGGAGTTAAGATTACTTACTTTCTTGTCTGTAATTCTCAGTTTGCATTATGCAGAAAGACATAGGCAAATTTTAAAATTCTACCTAACAATCAAGAGGGAAATGCAACTACTGTGGTATATGTCACCAGTTTAAGATTAAAGTATTTGTAACAAGGAAATACAGTATTTCAGTAGAAATCACTGCAGTTTTTTCTTTAAAGCTGATCTAAAATTTCACATGTGGAATACTAATAATGGCCTTTCTGATTGTCTAAACAAGTGTAATTTTTATCTAATTCAACCTGCTAGCTTCTCAAAACTGATTTCTAAACTACAACAGACACAACATAGGCTCACTTCACTGTTAAAATGATTTAAGAAACAAGACCTTAATCACAGCAGTAAATCCAAAGTATCATCCATCCCTGGCAGCACATGTGCCATAAACAGTCTAGAAACACGCAGTGCATCTGCTGATTCAGTAAGCTGGAGTTGCAGCAAAAAAATCAGTGTGAGAGGAGTTTTCATCACTGCAATAAAAGCCTCTGTAAACTAGTAATTGGGTCACTAATTATTGATCTCCCCTTTAATAGTCACAATGAAGAAAGTAATTTGGTATATGTAAAAACACCTATTGTTTTGAGTTTGGTGACATGTTATATGTGTCAAACAACCTTCTTTGAAGGAAATTAATAATCTCCTTAAAGAGGAACAGAAAACCTGAAAATGAAACTCCAGTGGATTCCAGAAGTAACAATCATAATGAGCTGTCTAATTTAGTTTCATACCTTCTATGTACAGGCTTCTATGCATGCTACTATATAATCAAATTATTTTAGAGCAATGATCTGTTATACCCAGTTTACAGTTTAAAGAACAGATGTGCAAAAATAAAATACCAATGACAGTGGTTGTTTTTTAAGATACCTTAGCACCATCAACCTTATTTTGTGCCTATATATGTTTATATGTACATATGTGCATGGAGGAAAATTCACATACTTGTTACATTAAGAGGAAAGTTAGGTTGCAAAACGAAATATTCAGAAGGTGAGAACGATATGAGACTTAGTTTGCCATGGATCATTAATTTAGTCCCTACAAAAATGTATTCATGTATAACCTTTCATAATATGATGGTGAACTCCCCCCATCCCCCAGGACCACAATCATCTTCTGTGCACAGAACAAAGGGTGTAGATTAAATAAGTAACTAATCAATATCTTTGTTTCTTCAGTTAATGACCCCTTTCATTAGTTACTGAACGTAATCTAAATGCAGATCTAAATACAAAATTATTTGTCTCCTGAGAGTATTTCTCTGGTGCTCTTAGACTATGCTAGCTCTGCAGGAGTCAGGGTTAAATTGAAGGAGTTTTTCTTTGTGGCCTGTCTGCATAATGAAATGAAGTGGATGCTACAATTACCCTCTTTTAAAATGAGCTGCTGACATACAGACATAGAATCGAAAACTGTGAAATGTTCCAAACAATTTTCAGTGCCAAACTGGAGAAATATAGGACTTGATTTTTCTTCAATAATTTCTGGGGCTGTAGTTCTGCCCTTTCCTAGCTCTATTATATTCATACTTCGTAAATGACAAGAATTTATAAAAATCCACTTACCAAACAAGCATTCAATTTTATTATATGATTAAAACAAAAAAATTCCTCTTCCCAGCATCCACCCAGGACTGCTCGTGTCTATGTATACAAACTGGATGGAAATCTCCTTTGAATAGAAATTGTCTAAGGATATTCTTCAAAGAGAACCAATATGGTTAGTAGAATGTTGTGAAGACATAAGGCTAAGATTGTTAAAGTCATATATAGAGAGAAATATAGATACAGTCATATTCCAAAATTAATTTTGAATCCTAATGATAAAAAGTAGATTTCTTAATTGTAATTTTCAGTGTCTTCATGATTTCAAAAGAATACAGAACAATGGAAGAAGGCTCCACAAAGGAATAGTTGGTTGATGTTAGCTCTGTAATTATTTCATTTAGCTGAATACATAAATAAGCACGTTGCTCAGGGACCTTTCCACAGTCAACGCGAACTACTCCCATAATTATAGCCTTCATGCTAGCTGAAGCTATAATAAAAGTTACATAAGGGATTTAATCACAGTCTCCTGTTTTTATGTGATCACAATTATCCAAAAATATATCTCCTGAGGCTAAATGTTTCCAGAACGAGTTGAAGAAAAAGGTCAATATTTTTCACTACTTTTCAAGGAAAATTACCTCACATTCCCTATTTGTTCATCTTTAAATTTCTGGAAAGTTGAGGTGTGAGGAGAAAAAAAGTCATAATACTTAATGCCTACAAAAACAGTAGGGAATTTCACCTCATAAGTTGGACCAGGTCCTACAATATGGAGACTCTTGTTGCACAAAGCTGTCCTTCAGCCAGTGTAACTTGTGCAGCTCACACCATAAGAGTTTTCCCTAGAATCCTTGAATGGTTTGGGTTGGAAGGGACCTTACAGTGCAGACGAGCCTGGATCACCATTCTCTTCTCCAGGTAGAAGAACTATATTCACAGAATAGAAGTTGCACATTTCTGATGTAAACACAGAAATTGTACTTCTCCAAATTAGGTTAATAACTCATTCGCATTACAAATGTATCAAGGATAACAAAGCAAAATGCTTCAAAAGCTACCAAGTGACTTCAGATAGAATTGTGTATGACACTTGTGGTGCAGCCATTTTCAAAATATCTTCTCCCTTGCTTCAGTTGCTCATTTCCTTAGGTGTGCACCTTACTTAACAATATAATTAATACAGATTAACATAACTCTTCGAATAAAAGGCTTTTCACATTTGCCTTGTGGCTCTCCACTTCAGTTTTATCTTCAGATAAACTGCTATTGTACTAACCCACTACTACCTAAATAAGACTAGCAGCAAATGCACTATGTTGTCTTTTCCAACCTAAATGATTCTATGTTCTCTCCATCGCCTATCCTCTTCAGAGACTTGTGCACTTCATTCATGAACTACTTATTCATCTCTGCAGAGTATGAAATGGAAAGCCTTTGACAGGGAAACTTAACAAGAAAAATGAAAATTACATAAACTATATTATTCTTTTTTATTTTAAATTAAAAGTATCAGAAACACATTGAAATGAAGTTCCAGGAGATTCCCATTATTCAAATATTACTGTTAAGAAAGCAATTTCTGTTGCCTTTTATGGTAAAGGAGAGGAAAGTTGGGCAGAGGCTGCCTCTTTCCCTCATCGTGCATTCTTGGTATCTCTGTCCAGGACTCAGATGTGAAAAAGTAGCTGTGGGATCCAGCTGGCACAGGTGTCATCACAGTGACCTTAACAGATATGGCCAGCTGACTTGTAAACAACAGAAGGATCATCCTCCTGATTTAAATCTGTCAGTGACCACTTGGAAATGCACTCATTAGTCCCTTGAAAGACTGCTCAGCGATTTTTTCTTAGAACTTCCCAAAACACTCTTTTCTGTCTGTGTCTGTTCAGCACAGACAAAATACCATAGAGCATCTTTGCTGCGCTGTAAGAACTGCAGTCCTTGCCCAAGTCAAGGTTTTATAAAAAGCAAAGCCCTGAATAAGCTCTAAGATAATAAATCTATTATTATTAGATTATTTTATTACCTGAATCTGTCATTTTAAAAAAGTCTGTGGTAATATTTTATTTATTTTACTGCAATTAGAAATAATTTTAACCTCATTATTCTTCTGTTGCTGCTTAGTATTATGCAAGTAAATTTGGACTATTTGTATCTACCAAAAGAAAATAAAATTAGCTGAAAATGAAATCTTGATTAGTAATACTAAAAATACAATAATGACACTATTAACATTTATTACTATACATTTCATAATGGACTGGGATTTGTAATTCCCATTTCTAGAATTGATTTGTTGAAATAAAGAGATACCACAAGTTTTTGCAAACGTAGGATTGACTATGCTCATAGCTATACACTGTAAACAACACAAGCAGTTAATGACTTTTTAGGGTGACATTGCTTTTCCTATTTTTTTTTTTTTAGATCATCCTCTGTCAAATCCGATAAAGAACTGGCAAGTATGATACGCTTTGGGAATAACAACTTTGGCAAACTAGATGTCTCAATGCAAACAGTTATAAAAATTTAACTGCTTCTCTGCCACAATTCAGCATCTTTTCTTTTTCCTTGTTGTTTTCAAATGATATCTTATGCAAAAAATGGCTTCCACATTTCATATATGACTGTGTTCTTAAGATCAGTCTCTTATAATTTTATTTTTTGTTTGTTTTTACAACATCCTTTCTTTTATAAGCGAAGTATAATAAGCAATTTGTTATTTCTTTTAGTAAAGTCAGAAGCAACAAAAGCTGATAATACAAACATCCCCTACTCCCTGGCCTTCATGTATTTCCAAGTGTAAGAGTGTTCCAGTGGTGGAAAGGTAAAAAACTTACTGCACTTTTTCTTTGACTCCAGGTACTGCACACATGAAGAACTTAGTAGGAGTCTGCCTGTTCTTAGAGAGAATTGGAGTTCAATAGGACCCTTCACAGTCTTTTACTAAAGTGTCCTTTACAACCATAAAATCTTTTCCTCTTCTTATCTCCAAGATCTTCTCTTTTCTCCAAAAACTGTGTCACATGCAGTCAACATGACGTAATCAGACATGGGAGCTAAATAAATAGGTGAATGCAATGCTCATGAAAGATAATTTTGGATACAAACTTAATCAGCTACAACAGTTGTCCCAACCTTTATCAAACCATTAGAAAAGTTCCTAAGCCAGTATTACACTGCCGGCAATGCCATAGTCCTCTCACTGGCAGCTGCAGCTTTCATGCTCAACTCCATGTGGCCTTGAACAAGACAGGGAAGCATTCTAGGCAACACCTTACTGTAAGCCATAGGTTACGAGTTACCAATCCACAGTGTAGCAGAAGACCAAAATGACCATTGACCTCATCTTGAAAGCTTGGGTACATTGAGGAATGGGAGCTATCTCATCTACGACAGGCATAATAAAATAGTTGACTCTGCAAGATTCATGCACTTTTCCACTTCTGTGGAAGCTGTCTATTCTGGTAACAGTTTCTGAACTGTTGTGTAACCAGCAAACCAAGTCTGGTGGATGTCAAGACTCTGCAGTTGTTTCCCTGGCTTAAAGGCACCCATCAGGAGAACTAGCGGGCAGAGACAGCAAAAGCAAGTACTGGTGTGGATTGTTCTTTCTGAAATACTGTATAACATAGGGAGATATTCCACACTGGAGACTTCAGGCCCTGTTCCCAGCTCTGGCCTTGTACAATGTCTTGGTTAATCTGCTAGAAGAGATAAATCATAAAAAGAGTAGATTTGGGAGAGCTTTGAACATAGCAAAAGGGGTATGAAGTCAGTGTGCAGGAATGAACAAATGCTAGTAGTGCTAATAGAAGATAGTCAAATGGGTATCGCAGCTTGAGAGTTTAGAAGATTTTGATTTTTGCAAAATCTTACAAGACCCAGAGCAGACCAAAGGAAGAAGACTAGCACACAAAAGTCAAAGAAGCAAGCCTGGCAGTTAAAGGGAAGTGAACTGAATGCAGGAAAAAATTAGATATATTGCTTTGTTTAAATGCTTTGTGCCTGAATAGAACATCACTTCAACCAAAATTTTGGCAAGTGACCCCCAACTGAAATCTAACAATTATAATGAACGTTAACTGAAATGTGAATCTTCAGTTCTTCCCATAACAGTAATGAGCAATGAGTTCAAAATACAAGGGATCTGAATGCTAGGCTTTGCTCTGACAGTGATCCATTGATTTCCAGTCCATAAAATCAAGATAATAAAGCTTTCTTCCACTGACAGAGATAAAGGAATGAATGTGAGCTACTCAAATACTACTGTGATGAGCGTTCTGCAAAGGACCATGAAAAAAAATGGACAGCTACAATAATCCAGGCTCTTTCAATAAGAATTAAAAGAATAAATATCTGTCTCATTTCTCCAGATACCATCCATTCCCTACAATGAAAAAGGCAGATGCCTGCTGAAAAAGGACCATGGGGTAATCAAAGGTATTGGTAGAAAGCAAATATTTAAGGAAACAAAGTACAGCTGACCATGAAATCTGGTTAGCAATTTTTCTTAATTCATACTTGATTCTGAAACACAACAATGTTGTATGCAGATTCCAGTCCAAGGGAAGAAGTAATCAGAGATGGGCTCTGATGCACAAAGGTGCAAACGTCTTCTCAAAGGTGAATGCTTAGGGTTGAGACTCCTCAAGCTGGTACGCAGAAGCTTATTTGGTCACACTGTGAATTTAGTTTTCAAGAGCAATCTTAATTTTTTACACCAATACTTTTTTTATAAAGCTCCTATTTACAGTTCTTGTTTGCTTTTGAGTTAAATCACATTCTAGCCGGATCATTAGGAAAACAGAAAGAAATTACATCACAAGTTTGCCTGGTTCAGCTATTTCACATAAAATGAATTTAAATTCAATTACTTAGCCTATGTATTAATAAAATGAAAAAAAAAAGTATTTGTAACTGTGATGTTTGGGAGTATACATACACTTTTTTTTACTCAATTTGGATATTATTTATTTCAATATTAAAAAATCTTCATTATACTTTAGCAGGTACCATGTTCTATTTAAAAACATCAAAATACATATTGTGATTTGTGTTTTTAAACATAGCCTATATTTGACAAGTCTGTATCTGACATCAGCCAGAATGTTGTCAGCTGGCACTGCAAATACAAATGTAAGTGAGAATCTGGACAACATTTCTCAAATTGTATTTATAAAGAAGTTTTTTCTTTTGGCTTAGGAAAATACTTGGCTTTGTTTTATATAAATATAGCCCTTTTAAATGCATACATTATAAGTGTTGATGGGGATTTTTTTTGTTTTGTTCTGTTTTCTGCTAACATCACACAGAAATGAGGATCATACAAACAGAAGTATCCTCATTAATTAAACTACATTAAATACACTAAACATATTCATGGACACACTTTTTTGTAGAATAGAGAGGAAAAACATGTTTATTCATATACAAAATTCTCATTTGTGAATTTATAAAATACTATAAAAATTAGAATAGCTTACTTCCATCTGTCAAGAGCAATTATTTTGTAGTTTGAAAAAATTTGCCTTGGGTGACTAATGTCACATGGGTTATACTAAGCTGAAATGTGTAAAGTAGCATTGTTACAAAAGCCTTATGTTAATATTCACTTTTGGTCTTTCTGTAAGCAGATAATGCTGCATTTAATGGAGTTGTTCCAGAACTTCATCATTACTGCTTACAGTAAAACAATATACATTTTTCAGATATTGAATACAGCTTTGTTACTCAGTTTACCATCAAATATATTTTTATTATTTAGCTCTTCCACACACAATTCACGTAAGTCCCCAGCCTGTTTCTCATTAGAACTTTCTGAAAAGTCTACATTATATTGTGCAGCCTATGGGGGACATAATGCAATTGATAAAGAAAAATGATAGTATTATCAGTCTGTTTCATCATTACTATCAACAGTCAGCATTTAAAAATATTACCACACTGTTTCAATACTTATTCCTGGAAACACATTTCATATAACCATATTATTTCATACTGTTAGCTACCAGGAGAATATGGAGTAAGTTATAGGTATAAACCAGTTCATTAAATTCCTAGATTTGATTATACATTCACATTATACTTACTGAAAAAGATAACCACAATCCATATAAATGTCTCCAAAGGAAACAGAGAAATTCTCAGCTGACTTTTGAATTCATGACTTGCATATTCTGCTCTTTGCTCTGCCATGTTCATTATTCATGACTCAGGATAATGGATACCAGTACATATTAACATTTCAAATTGAAAAATGAATTCAATTTCTGTACTTTTTCCTACCAGTGGAAATATTTTTCAACTACAGGCAAAAAGTATTTTTGTGCATATGCTAAAACACTTCTCTAAAGCAAGTTCCATATTTTAATAAAGAGCTTCCCATAAGCCAACATTAGATACCACATACACTTCCCACACTGGATTTCCACTCTCAATTGCTAGTACTTTTCAGCCATTCTCTTTGCAGTGTTGTAAATGCCTGAATAGGATGCTGGGTAAAAGAAATCAAGCATCTAATTTCTTAGGAACTGGAATAAGTGGAAACTCTTATACAGCTCTTACTTTCAAAACGAGAACTTCAGCAACCAAAACACCAGAAAAAGGCAAAGGTGAGTGTCCCAGACAAAAAGCAAATGTTGTCAACGAACATCACAACTAGAGCGGAGATTTCCAGTCATTGCTCAGCTGAAAGGTACTATAAAAATGTGGAGCTCCACACTGAACTCTCAGTGATTTCTGGATGAAATCTGCCCATATTACAATTTCAAATGGCAGTTCTTGTCACCAATTTGACAGGAAAATCAACCTGCTCCTGAAGAGCCTCTTCAGGATTGTACACCTCCCACCGTAAATTGCTCTGGAAGTAGAACTTTGCTGATGTTTGGCAAGGAGAAGCAAACCAGCTCATTCTCCCAGCTCTCTGTGGTGCTTACAAGAAGCACAGAAAAAACCAGGCTAGCAGAATGAATAGATTTGACAGGGATAGAAGGTCTTTTCACTAAGACACCAATTTTACAGTCATCTTTCAGAGGAAGAAAAGCACTTTCAGCTGTAGCCAAAGAAGATATAAACCATCATTGTTATAAATCACAAAGACCACAAAACAAAGTATTAAGAAATGGGAAATGCTTTGCTGCTGCAAATTCTCTGTTTTGCCTCTACTTTCTATTTCTTCAGCTGTGAGTTCTGTGTAACATTGCAGAGATACCAGGTATAAGCAAACACATATATGTAAACTGTATAGCAAGCTTAGATTATTGCATAGTGCATGTTCTACATCTTTTCTAATGACTTGATTGCTTAGGAAATGGGAAAAGTAGCTTTATCATGTTTGTAAAACATTGGATTTTTCTAGTTTTTACTAATGTTTCCACATTTTTCCTTTTGAAATAATAATTATTTGTATTGCAATTTCAAAGTTTGCAATGAAGGCCTTCACTGATAAATTTCTCTGGTATAATGGACTCATTTAATATAAAAAAATGTATATTTTATAAAATATTGGTAGTATTTAACATGTATTTATAGATTCATCAGGCCTGCTGTTATATACCTGCCTATTTTCTTAATCTAACACTAATATAGCAAATTTTACCCTTAGATCTCAGAACACTTTAAAAAGAAAATCATATCATTCACAATATATGTCAGATTTGAAAGATTAGGTAAGGAAGAACATGAAAGTGGGAATTTGTTTATATTTATTTAAGAGTATACTATCTAACACTCTTGAGTGGAAATAAACTTCACATTTTCATTCATAAATTCTCTCAAAACTTTATAATTCAAAAGTTAAAAAGAAAGGAGAAGGAAAGAAGTGAAGTATGCATTTACTTTCTTTGTACGTAAGACTGCTTATTTATATCTCTATTTTAGTCATTGAGCTGGAGGTGGGATTAGTTTGATCTGACACACACAAGCGAAAGGATAAATGTTCAGAGTAGAAAATATGCCCCACCCCCACTGCAATTAATTTTCTCTTCAAAAACATGTATTGTCCCATGCTATTTGTTGACCAAACCATCACTGAACTTCAGGAAAACAGAACAGTATTCCAGAAGCTGAAACTGCAATAAAAGACTCAAAGTTCCAAAACCAGACCATTTGAATTTTTTCTTTTACAGTGGCCATGCAGTGAGCAGCCACAAGAGAACTTGGAGGATTTGTATTAGCAATGCTTTTAGCCATTTTAACAGTCCTACTCATGTCAATGACAGGCATTAACTTCACGATTGCTCTGTTTGCTGCATTGCAATTCTGTGGTCTTACGTGCGCATCTAGGGTGTTAGCCCGGATTTACTGCCCTCCTATCCTACTACGCAGACCTAGATCAGCCCTGTGTCCCAATTCTCTTTGTTGCAAATGCCTCTTGCCCGGTCCACACAGTTCCCATTTTTCTTCCTTTTCCTCACTACTGCTATTATTTTTTTCTCTCTCTCCTCTCCATTCCAACTGTTTTATCCCCTTTTCTTTACTAGGGTGCCAGAAGAAGCAAAGACTGATTCTGCTGTATGACTCTGCCTCTTCAGATTGGCAGACACTTTCTGACTATCTCATTATCCAAATTTTTTCATAGCATTGGACCATGGTGACATCACTGTTATGAAATAGTTTGCCAAATGTTTTACCACCAAAATACATCAAATTAATCCACCGTGAACAAACTGTGAGCAAACCAACATAAATTTTTGCCTATGATATAAAGGTTCCAAGTTTTTCAGTTCCAGAATGCAATCCTAACTTAATTTCTTTTGTGAGTATGAATACTTTGCTTGATCAAATCTTATTCTGTAGCAGAATGTTTTTTTGAAATTTACTTAGGTCACAAACAGTCTTTTTTTTTCCCGCCTCCCCAAAAGTTCTGGTTTCTCTGTTTGCCAAGAAATATATATACTTGTAGACGAAAAACTAAAATCTTCTTAATGGTGTTATATACATCTTACAACACAGCTATTACATTAAAAGTCTGTTTTCTTAAGGACAATGTTTAAACCAAGACTAGCAGGGGAAAAAAAACAGAACACAGAAAAGACTAAAGATTAGACACAGAAATATGTTCAGATAAAAGGTGGTTAATCCCAAAGACTAGAGTTATAGAGGATTATGGGGCTCCTGTAGGGCAGATGTTTGTTTATTGATGTATACAATCAGAGGGGGAAAATTCATCATTTTTCACTAACTACAGATTTTCCACATCCTAGATACACCTAGTAATAAAGGCAGTCTTCAAAACTGCTCAACAAACTCTGGTTTGCTTACAGACTTTGTAAAGGTACTAAAGAGTTTTGTTTTCTCCGTTTTCACTTATATCCCCCAACTCTTTTACATAGTTTATAACTGTTACAATGCAACTGTCATGTGTGGCAAATCTTTACGATTTGCATTCATAAAGAAAATCATTAATACTCAGACAAATTATAGGATAGAAAGAAGGTCACAACTAACAAGTCTGCCCTTTTAAGTTCACCTCAGTGAAAGAGCACTACATTATAATGACCGTATTCTCTTGTCCTTCCCATTCTTAACAAAGAATGTGTTGTGCTGTTCTCCTCACTGCCTTAGGAGAGCATCCCATCCCAAATGAACTCTTTCTGTGAATGTGAGTAATGTCAAACAAAAGATAAGAATGCCTAGGTTGTTTATTAATAAGTTGAATCAAGAAACTAGTTACGAAAAATAAAAGTCCCTGTAGATATAAATGTCTACAACTACAAAATAAATTCTGGGACAGAAAACTGGGAGATTAATTTAGATCAAACACTTACAATATTTCATTGTCACTTTGACTGAACTTAGTATTAAAAATTCAAAGTCTACAATCACATTATCTCAGCTTTACCACACTTAAGAATTGGTTGTGCCAAAACACTGGTTTATTATTTTCTAGTCAAAGTGTCTGGCTAAAAGTGAAACATTACTTACCTTTTTTCCTTCTATAATTTATTCAGACTGTGAGTATTTTGTTCCATGAGGAATGCAGATCGAGGAAGCAGAACATGTCATATGCACACTTTTCAACTGTATTACAATTCTACATTGCATCATGCCATAAATCAAGTGTTATGACACAACATACTTAAGAAAAAAGAATGTAGATGACATGCTTTTTACTGCTTAGTCATATGTGCGATGCTATAAAAAGATGTAATCCTTACAACCTTCTTATCAGAGAGCTATTTTAACCCTGGACTTCAAAAGTGCATCTGCTATCCACCATCAGTTTGAATTTCCCTGGCCTGAATATTACTCTTCCGCCAATATACTTTTCTCTTGCACTGCTGAAACTACATTGTGATATTTTTTCTAAATGTTCTCAAAAAAATAAACTGTCAAAAAAATCATTCAGATAACTCACCAAGTCCCTCATATGGGTGTATTTGTATATATGTAATTCAAACACTTTCTCTTACAAATAATATAGATGTACTTGAAAGGAAGACTAAAAATTTCAATCCAAGATGAGGCATAACTTTACAAAAACATTGCAGTCTGGGCAATAATTATGTGCAGATGATTTTCATGGCAGAGGTACAAATGCTTTACTTAGCTACATCTGCCCAGGCATTTGAGAACCCACTTAATCCAGCATGCCAATTCGCTATCATAACTCTTAACAAAGTTTTATAATACTATTAATCTGATTTTTTTTTCCTTTTAAAGGAAATAATTAGTTTTCTTAAAGGCAACAAATATTTCATTCAAAATTGTGGCTCCCTGAAAAAACTGTTTTGATTTTCAAGACTTTTTCAAAATAAAATTTAGGAAAAAATAAACACTGTCATTGAAAGTGCACAAGCAAGCAGAATACTTTCTTCTTTATTTCTCTTTTAACATTTTGTAGGATTAAAAATATCAAGCACAATAAACCAGCTAATATATGGATCCTCCACATAAACATGCACTTGCTAGTCAGATATTTAAATATTTCTCTATTGCTTAACAATCTTTTTTCACTCTTGCTTGTGCCCGGTATTATAATTTTCTGCCAGCTTAAATTTTATGTTGTTTTACTTGAGAAGAAGATTTCTTAAGAAATCTGAGTCAAATAACCACTTAACGCTTTCACAAACTGTATTACTGTCATGGTCAGCTTCTACTGGCTTCTACCAGAAAAATCTAGGCTGTGAGCACTAATTTTTGCAAGAAAGTGGCTGAGCATTTGCATTTGTTAAAACAGGTTAACTTGAAGGCACTTAGATTAACTGGATTCATTTTTGTAATTAAAATTATTTGTAATCATAAACCCTCATTTTTGTAATCATAAATCCTCATTCCAACTGATGCACACCAGAGATTTCCTGCTAAATTCAGGGGAGCCAAAAAAATTCTGAGCAGTTGAATTCAACAGAAAATAATCTCAATGTCTAAATCTTTGCATAAACTCTTCAAATGAGATTTATTTTAAAAAAAATGTAGGAAACATGCTTTCTTACACTAGAATTGTACACTTTGGTGACTTTCTAATCAGTGATAATGCCCTTCTCAACATTTAGACTGAAACCTGGCTACACTTAAGACCATAGATAAACCCCCACTGACTTCAGTGGAGCCTAGATTTCACTATTTCAGAGCAACTCAGAGATACTACTGGCCATCAGGGATCTGCAATTCTCATCTTGTCATCCTGGAAACAAAATCTTTGTTTTTATACTGTTTTAGTCACCATTACTCATGCCACAGCTGTTTAGGACAGACCAGAGGTGGTCTACTGGGTGAAACTGAAACAGCCTTCAGATTCGCAATCACTATTACATTTTCTCCCTTCACCACATTCAGTTTTCTCTTCTGTCATTTTCTTGACGTCTATCCAGCTTTTGAACTGACTTCATGCTACCATCACCATCATAACCAGTATGAGAAGCTCATCTATAGTAAGCAATATTATCCAAACTGATAATGAAAGGAAAGGAGGAGAAAAGGCAAGGCAATAAGTACAGCCCCAAACTAAAGTCTGGAGATTAAAGCCTACCCATTCTCAAACAATATGTTTACATAGTCTTGTACCTATTGCACCGAATAAAGCAATCACCAATAGGAAAAGACTTTCCCTATTTCTTTATCGCCTCTCTTCCTTTTTTTATCAGTACTATGATCCTAAATTGAAGAAATAACATTAGCAAATGTAAATGAGCTGAAACACCTTATTTCATTGCCTCTCCTTCTCCCCAGGAATAACAATTAGCACCTGTGAGAGTCCCTTTAACAGGTGGGGTTTTTTTCCTTGTGAGGATGTTACAGAATATGAAAGAAAAAGAGAGTTGTTAATTAGTTAGCTTTCATATTTCAGTTATTTAATTATTTTCTGTTTGTTTGTAGGTGTTATAAATGTCAATAGCAATAACTGAAAATTCTTTTTCTGTGAAAGAAAACCCTTTATCAAAGCCCCACAAACCATAATGAACTGTTCTGCTGCTGCAAACAGTGAAAGTAAAGTAGTACCTTTACACATATTATTCCCATCCTAATAATAGGTAGCATCTATAGAGTCAAAGGGAGCAAGGTCAGTACGCTGGTTTAGATTATGATCTGATAAACTTCATTAGAAAGACATCTACTCGCACTTTAATCCACTCTATCCTGCAGGAGGCTAGCAATATTAGCAGACATGCACAGAGCCAAAGCAAAGTTTCTCAACTTTGTAGACAGAACTGAATTTTTCTGCACTGCAGTGATGTCCCATAGTAAGGGTCAGGGAGGCAGAAGAGATGGAGGTGAAGATGAGAGTACATTCAGAGCCAGGTTTATTGTCCCTGCTTCCTCTGGGCCATGGCTGTCACTGCAACTTGAGGAGATCGCTCAGCTCATCCTTTCCCTCTTTCCAGCGGCAACCACTGCACCAAACACTAACCTCTTTTGCAGCAGCAACAGCAAGCTCAGCATGCAAAATAATCAATTGGGCGATTTCACCAACCCTGATTATCCTGGGCTGCTGCCGCCTACTTAGATTAGTCCTGAAACCCATCCAGGACATTATCTACACAGTCAGCTGCAAAGTCCTACATGCTTACTTCTTCTACCACCTCTGCCAAAGATGCACAAACAAGCCCTCAACTGGAAAGGGCATAATTGTATTTATGCAAACCGTGATCATGCTAGTAAAACCAGCCACTCTGTTGAGCTTATTATCAGTCACATACTAACATGTGGAAACAGCTGTTGAACTGGAGTTGGCAAATGCCCCTCTAGTTCAGAGTACAGAAGGGGCTAGCACTTAGCTCTGTGGATCTGTTCAAGTGCTAATTTTATCCATTTGCATCTTGTTAACAATTCAAGCCAATCCAGGTAACAGAATACATCAATCTTAAAGACAGAGAAAATTCTGTTCTTTTTAGCAAACCTGAAATATTTGGTGCCACATTTATTTTAATAGTCTCGACACGTTACTTCTGCGTGAAAAGGCCTTGCAGAGTATGTGATGCCAAGTTTATTGAGTATCCATAGTTTACTTAAACTCTAATTTTTGCTTTGGCTCATTGCAAGTACTTTAGGATAGAGAATACTTTTACAAAGCATTTCAACCTCTGCTCCTTCAGGCTGGTGTTACCTGGTGCATTGCAAAAATGACTACAGCTGCTCACACTTTCAGGAAGGTATGTCAATTCAGCACAAACCCTCCCTGGCATCAGCCTGCAACAGCATCCCCTCTGCCCGCAAAGGCTTAGCGTTCACCCCACAAGAGCTGGCAAGAGACTTTTTTTTCTGTTGCTCACACCACCCCACCAGTGAGTAGGCTGGGGGTGTACAAGGAGTTGAGAGGGGACACAGCTGGGACAGCTGACCCCAACTGACCAAAGGGATACCCCATACCATGCAATGTCATGGTCAGCAATAAAAGCTGCGGGGGAGGAAAAAAAAATCTGAAAGAACACAAATTATTCTGCAGTCCAGAGGAAAAATACTTCATGTCTATTCTCTTTGACAAATGCATTCATCGAGAAATGAATGATGAAATCTAGCTCTTTTATTTTATTTCTTTGATACTTGGCTTTCAGCTATCATAAACTTCATTTTTTTCCCCTCTTAAATATTATCTGAACATGTTAAGTCAAATCATTACAGCTTTTAGATTTGCATGTAGTAAAATATTATATTCAACTTGAACCAGTTACAAATTAAATAATTCCAAATAAATTTCTAATTTTCAAGTATATAATAAATCTTTAATTAATAATTTATTGAATCTAATTTTAGAATCCATATTTTCTCCTCATATAATTTTAGGAATGCCTCCCCTCACTGATTTTAAATTCACTAAGCATATTCTTCTAATAAAATGAATAGTTAAATCATAGCATCATATAAGATATTCTCTTATCACTGGAATGACAGCGATAGACATAACCATTACCCTCTGATTTCTTGGATCCTCATTTTAAATGGCAGGAAAGTACTTAATCTAAATGCAATTGGCTTTGCAATTGTCTTCCAATAAAACTTATCATTCTCTTTTCTGGAGATCTTTTCCTATATTAATTTTTATTTAATTTTAACATTTTTCTTTAAATAATATTAATCCATTTACAGGTTTGCTAGCTCACAACATCTAAATTACTATATTGAAAACTAAAGCAAATCAGTTCATACATAGCACGTGACAAAGCATATTCTCAAGCAGAAATGTCATTCTTTAATTAAAACATATTATTTTCTCTGCTCGTGTCTCCACAGCTTTTAAATTCAAAACTCCTCATATTAAAAGGTGTAAAAGACATCTAGCTAACCTCCAGAGCAGAGCAGTTAGGAGATCTGTTTAGGGATCGAATTAAGAATATTTTATCTTTTTAGTTACATTGAGTCCTCATAATTATTAATGAAGATGCATCCAAACTTAATAAGATGAAGTTTTGCCATTTGCAGCAACCTTAGGATCCCAGATGATTACATACAGGTATGACTGTTGCTCTCTGTTTCTGTTCCCATGCAGTCTTAGGCAAATGCAGAAACTTATACTTTATGATTAATACCCCTGACTTTACCAGGATGATTTAGAATGCATAAAATTAAGCTTCTGTATCTTTCAAGATGAAGGTTTAAAATACATGCAAGGCTAGATGAATGTCTGAAATCTAAATCCTCACCTTAAATGACAACAGAAATCACCTATTGAAATGAACTATTAAGAGACATCATAGATTCTCATCTCTCCTTCACACAAACACTGGATGTCTTTCAAGAAATGCCCTTTGATCAAACACATGATGTTCTTCAGCCATACAAGTTATTGAGCTCAATAACAAATTAACAGCATGACACTGAATGGACTGTGATAAATAGCAGGCTGTATTAGATGTTGTAATGGTGATTATTCATTTTAAATTCTGCGAAGCTATAAAAATGGTTTAGAAAAAACAGCAGAAATACTACACAAGTACTAAGGCAGAGCTTTCCTGCTCAATTTGTCAGTTGACCAAGTTAGACTCTAGACAGCAATATATTAGTTCTGTTGCAACAGTACCTAAAAGCAGCAGTCAAGGATTAGGGCCCTCTTGAGTATGCCTCAGCCTGTAATATGGAAATGCAGCTACTATTTTGTGCTTATGTTTTTATCATAAATAGTTTGCAAGTACATGATCTGATGGGGCTGTCTAGTTCAGCAAAATCTGCTTTATTTTTACAGGAAATATAATAGCCAAAGCATTTGGCGGATTATGCTACATAATACCAAATTTAAACCTCTAATAGACAGACCAGATCCCTGGCCTTGAAAAAGACCTACTGTGTACTCCTAAGCCATCAAAGCAGGCTTAGCTAGCCATCTGATGAATTGGCCAGTGTGAGAAAGTTTTGTGGTAGCATAGAAATGAAAATGCCACGTACTTGGCATATACTTGTGGAACCCAAATATTTCTGCACCGCAGCAAGCCTTACCTAATAAAGTATAAATTGGAGAGGTAAAAGCATATTTAGGATGTCACCAGCTGATTTGATACAGTATAATCACAGCTGTGCAACTGTTAGACTGCAGCTGTATCCACCATGAGTAATGCTGAGATCCTATCCGCCCTGTCCCCCAAGAACAGCAAAGCTTTAGGGAGCTGTTGTATATATAACTTCAGTTACATATTAAATAAACAAACACGATGAGTAAAGATCTACAAATTAATACAGATCCAAAGCCTGAAATGGAGAGGAAAATGCAAATCCATCAATGTATCTTCTACAATTGAGTTGAATTCCCTTGCGTCATTCACTATTAGACAATCCATTTCAAAATTATTTACAACCCCTCTTGACAAATATGATTAGAAAAGATTTGCCAACTGTACTAGCTGTTCTCATACAAGGATAAATCTTTAATAACTTCCACTCTTGCAGCAGCAGAGTTTTCAAAAGGAAGTTGGAGAAAAAACATCTAGCTAGAAGGATCTAAAGAACAACAAATACTCAAACCTGTATACAGCAGCTAAAAGAAGAATGATGAAATATAGAATCATAGAATCATTAAGGTTGGAAAAGACCTCTAGGATCATCTAGTCCAACCATCAGCCCAAGACCTCCATGCCTACTAAACCATGTCCTGAAGTGCCATGTCTACATGTTTTTTGAACTCCTCCAGGGATGGTGATTCCACCACCTCTCTGGGCAGCCTGTTCCAATGCTTCACAACCCTTTCCGTGAAGACATTTTTCCTAATATCCAATCTAAACTTCCCCTGGCGCAATTTGAGTCCATCTCCTCTTGTCCTATGGCTTGTTACTTGGGAGAAGAGACCGACCGACCCCCACCTCTCTACAACCTCCTTTCAGGTAGTTGTAGAGAGTGATAAGGTCTCCCCTCAGCCTCCTTTTCTCCAGGCTAAACAACCCCAATTCCCTCAGACGCTTCTCATAAGACTTCTGCTCTAGACCCTTCACCAGCTTCGTTGCCCTTCTCTGGACACGCTCCAGCACCTCAATGTCTTTCTTGTAGTGAGGGGCCCAAAACTGAACACAGCATTTGAGGTGCGGCCTCACCAGTGCCGAGTACAGGGGCACGATCACTTCCCTACTCCTGCTGGCCACAATGTTTCTGATACAAGCCAGGATGCTGTTGGCCTTCTTGGCCACCTGGGCACACTGCTGGCTCATATTCAGCTGGCTGTCAACCAGCACCCCCTGGTCCTTTTCCGCCAGGCAGCTTTCCAGCCACTCTTCCCCAAGTCTGTAGCATTGCATGGGGTTGTTGTGACCAAAGTGCAGGACCTGACACTTGGCCTTGTTAAACCTCATACAATTGGCCTCGGCCCATCGATCCAGCATATATTAACAAACTAAAAAGACAATGAAATTTATTTCACAGAATGCAGTATCTGAAGTTCTGCTTTGTGAGCTTGCTGATCCCATTGCTATAACTGACAAGGACCACATCATAGTAAACAGGAGAGACAGTTTCTATGGCTTGTTATTGCCATAGAAATCACTTAATAATGCTGTTTAGTGCATCTGTACCAGAGGCCTTGGCTCTAGGAATTTACTCAAGGAATAATATTTTTACAAGTCAAAATAAATTATGATAATGAGCTTAAGTAAATTGCAGAAGGTATTATCGGAACAATATTTAACACATTATAATTCTCCCCAACCAATATAAGGAGTAGCTCAGTTTAAGCATGGGCCCATGATGATCTGTTCCATAAGGAACAAAATAGTAATACATGGCTTTGGCTGAAAAAGGTGCTGTTTGAAAGGGTATTACACTATTTTCCTTTAATACAACAATAATTTAATAAAGAGCTCTCAAATCTCTTTAATTGTTTGGTATAACTGTTAAAAACTTCTGGTTTGGAGCATATTTCAACTTGTCAGAAAGGATCTACCATCAACTGTGCAGACAGAGGGAAAAGTGTTTAACTTCTCTTGAAGTATTATGGGTGAATGAATCTCATTTTTCTCTGCACATTTCTTCCTTCCTCAACCTTGGCTTCCCCTTGAGCAAGAGGCATTTTGAATATTGTAACAATTCCTAATACGAAAAAAACGTATAGCAGGGGGGAATCAGGAAAATTAAACACTTGTTCAAGACCGCTAAGGAAATGGGGCCTTGCAAGAGTATACTTATTGTAGAAACCCTGGATCAGCTGTTCAGTTCAGATCTGCGTAACTATAGTGACATTAATGGAGTTAAATATCCAGGTAAACAAAACATTTATTATGCTCCTCTTAAGAACAGAACAGTTAGGAGAAACAGAAAGCCACTAGGCTAAAGATCTGTTCTAGTTTAAAAAACAAAGTATTTGAGAAAAGCAGAGCAAGTAGGGTAAAAGAGAGAACTAAATAAATAATGGGTTGATGTACTTGCAGAACATCACAATAAGCTAATTTTAACAAAAATTGTATCCCCCCTATTCAGCTGTATTCTCTACATGTCAAACCTTTTTGGTGTTAGTATTCAAATAGTAATAATGAAAACCCACACAGGGAAAAGAACAAGAAATGCAGATACAGTTGTAAGATCAAGTGCTCAAAAAACTGGGAAATGGCACAGTTAATACTACCAATCCCATTCGCATTACCAGCTCCAGATTCCCACCGGCTAGCACTAGTCCTCCCCTCTTTGTCCTCTCTCAGCTCCCCAGCCCCAGTATGCCCTTGCCAGAGCCAGCAGCCCCCTCACTCCCACAGAGTTCTGTCTCACCCATCTACTCCCAGGGACAGTTTCTCCATCTCCATCTCCTGCCCCTGCCACAGAATTCTTGTCCCAGTTTAGTGGTTTTCCTCCTGAAATTACCTTTAGTCCACTTTGCAAGTCATCAGTTTTTCCTTCCCGGGGTCAGCAGGATGTGGAAGATACGTCAAGAATACAAAATATATAGTCTTTCTTTTGTACTCCTGTACTACCTTGGTCCAGAGCAGTTACAGGGAAAATCCTCTTGTGTCTATGAGTACCCAGGAGAAAATTAGTTAATAATTCCTCAGGAAAGGTCCCTATATATTGTGGTTATACACAGGAGCTTCAACAAGTTCAGTAGAGCCATAGATATTAGCAACTGAATACTGACAGTACTCTCCTAAGCCTATGCGAACCGTGATTTTTGTTCAGAGGCTTATAACGTAGCCAACTCTGCCAGTTTTCATAGTGACATGAAATGCACACCCCCAGAATGAAGGTGATGCACCACTTCAAATTAGTGTCTCAAGTGTTTTAACATGGACAAAACAAGACATTTTCCTCTGGACTCACCCTTCAAAATGGTTGAATTACTTTTTCTGAACTGTTATGTTTTTTTAAAAAAATCAGCCTGCAGCACAAATCCAGCAAGGAAAAGTGCTGAAGACAGCCAAGTCTCACTGAGATAGAAACTACAGATAAAAGAATCTCCAGGTCTGAGGAAGTCTTAATGTAAGGCAGTGCTACGACCTGTTTCTTACAAACAGTCCAGGTGACCTGCAAGTGTTATGTATAATTAGCAACTAAATTATATAATTACAATGTACTTCCATAGTACTTCTTACAGCACATTTTATTGTTGTCAGTAAAAAGCCAACTTCAGCTTCACCCAGCTCTGTAAAATGCTCAGTGATGTGTGTCTGTGCAGTCACTGAAGGTCATTGCCTCCACAGGGTGATGGGATTTCACACACACACTACACAAACGTAAATGGCTCAAAGAGGTAGGGCACTGTGTACAAGTCTCTTTTCAAGTATTTAAGCAGAACAAAACTGTTGACTAAGCACTCTCTACTCTCATAGGCACGCTGAGACTTTAGCACTTCTGAAAAATAAAGCTTTTATCTTCCACTGCAATGCATGTTGTCTAGTCATCTGATCTACTGTGAAGTGAATACAAGGAAGGTGTTAATGTTAATGCTAGCAAATCAGAATGGTAATGTTTTACACCCACTTTTCAGTCACTTTGTACAGATAAAAAGGGAGTGGAGCAACAGAAAATCAGGCTCAGAGAATGCTGAATGGGAATCATGTCAAGACTCCTTCTTGTATATCTATTTTTACTGCATTTTTCCTTTCTTACAGAAAACTAATAGTGAAAAAGGCAACAGCATTGAGCATACGATACATTTTTCTGGTACAAAGTTTGCCATAACCATATATCTTTGTGAACTTAACCTATAGCAGTAACATAAAGTATTGCCATTTTCATAGATGCTTTTTCTCATCTTACAAAGGTGCCATAACAGATTCTTATTTGCTCAAGCTTACTGCTTAGAGAAGTCATCTTCTTCCAGAGGCCAAGGCTGAAAAGCCGCTTATCTCACAGGGTATCTGCACACCAGTAGTCAGCCTCTGTAGTAATGAGGACATAGGCAGAGCAGCTCAGCGCAGACTCATCACAGGAATAACTACCCAGGGTCTCAGCAGTTAGCATTCTCTGCAGCTCCAGCGCTATCAGTACTTTAACTACTGCCCTCAAAACCAGTCCTCATCTGTCAAGATGAGCTGCAGTCACACTTCGGACTGCAGTGCAGCCCTATCTTTAGAGAAGATATGTGGTTTCAATTTTAGGAAAATAGGAATTCCAAGAGCCTCTCACCTACTCTATCACCTTGCAAGCTGTCACATGCATCACCCTTTAAAATTTGCATTTTTCCCTATGATGTTGCCAGTGTTGCTTGACAGTCATACTGTTATTTACTGCTTAGTGCAAATGTGGTCCATTAGATGGCTGAGTTATCTAACAGCTCATTGTCACTGGACATGGTTGTCTCATTCCTCTTCTCCATGCTGCTCCCAGCAGTGTGACTGTGCTCTTTTGTGACAGTTCTGGTAATGGTACAAAATGCCACAGTAATTCTTCAGCTTACTAAGGTGAAAGAAAAGTGTTCATTTGTTGTAACGGTTTAGTTTTGTACCAGTGTAGTGACCTAAACTGGCTCACTAAAAATCAGGTAGATATTGGATTTGGTCCAGATCAGTGAGCATGAGAGAGGATGAGGAATGGGGCTTTCATTCAAGATGGCAATGAGCTGCTGGCTCACCACAGCTCGCCTTACTGAACCACGTTTCAAGGTGAAACCTTGTGCTCTCTGTCTGCTCACTGCTTTAAGTGAGACACTAGCACTTGGTGTCTTCTCAGCTTTTAACAAGGACTTTAAATTGGTTCAGCCATTCTATTGGCCTTAGTTTCCACAATAATTTTATACTTTTACAATGAAATTCCTGGTTTTGAATGGATTTATCTTTTCTTGCAATACTGCATACACAAGGCAAATAGCAGAAAACCTGCTGCAGCTAGCCTTGGTTATACTGAATTATGTCTATGAAGATTTCAACTACTGACCAGCCTTGGCTTTTGCAAAGGATCATAGTGATTGATATGAGGCAATAGTTTTACCTATGTCTGAAAACAAGGAACTTTCAGCCTCATAAATATATTTTCTACACTGAAGAGACAATAGCAGCCTTTTACATAGTTCTCAGATGATTAGTCTGAAGTTCAAACCTAATTCTGGTGGCCTTCATCAGTAAAAGCCTTTCAAGAACAAATTCAATTCCTTCAACTCATCAACATGCTAGCTTAAAAAAATGATTTTTGTTGTAATTTTTTAAAGTGTATTAAAATTGCAGCATGAAAACAGAACAGGAAGATTTTCAAAGGAAGTCAGTTTTTAGAAACTCTCAGTATGAACAGATTTTCAGAACTAAGCTTAGAAAAATTTTTAAATCCAAACTATAATATGCAGAAGAAATGTTAAAATTCTTAAAAATTATAAAATCCGATGAAAAATACTGCATGAAGTCACTTCTTAGCTAAGGTATCATGTAGTATCTAGACATCCCACATGGTGTGTCACGAGCCAAGCCTTTCCTTGTTATTATAGATGTATATAAAAACGGCCTATAAATATGCATAATAGTAAATAGTCATGGAGATTTGTGATGAAAACTTTTATTTGATTCTTATTTAGATTATGTAACTAATGTCCATATATTTCCATTTTCCAAGTAAACAGATTATATAACTATGGCCCTAAAAGATATTCATAATCTAAATGTTCAGAAAGGCTGAAAGTATAAATACTGGAACTATTTCTTAATGAATGTTTCTCTAGAATACCATTGATCTGGGTATATTTCCATAAGAATTGCTATCTTCAATGTGGTCTAAACTTCAGCGTGTGACATAGGTATTTTTTATGTACGTATTCATTCAGTTCATCTGTCTTTACACATCTCAGAGGAATATCTTAACATAGAGAATATAGAGAATACTGCTGCATGAATTCAGGCTATTAAGTTCACTTTTCTATTCAAACAGATGAGACATAAACCAGAACCTGCATTACCACACACCCTTCTTTCACCATCTACATCTCCAGGCTCATAAATGCTACTCAAACTTTCCTTTACAACAAGTTACTTAATCAATGAGGTGAAACAGAGAAATCAGATATGTGTGACTTCCCACAGTACATGTGACAATTCAGCAAGTTAAATATTAACTGAAATAAACTGTTTTAAAAGTCTCTTCAAGTCTGAAAGCCTGTAAGTGCTGCAGCATGATCAATCAAATCATTGCCTAAACTACGTGGTTTCAAAAAAGAGGGAAGGAAAAAAAAAAAAAAACAACATACGAGAAAAATTCATTCAAGGGGATTCATTAAAGGGGAAAAGCACCAGAATAATGTAAAGATATTGATGGGTTATACAAAGTGGGAGCAGGCTGCTGTGTAAGTAATGGCAATCTTGCCACAAGGAGCTCAGTCAAATTTTTATGTGACCTCTCTCCATTTTTCCCTCTCTCTTTTATCCTATAATCGTTCTTTTAACATGTAACAATGCCCAACCATAATCATTTAGTAGTTAGGACCAAAAGACTGCAGACTTGCTTTGTCCTCAACACATCTGGATGTTCTAAGATGTAAATATTTTAACAGTAGAACATGATACATTTTAAAGGAAATATTTTCAGAAATAAATTATAAATTATATTTTTCAAATGCTTTCACATTTCAAAGCCATGTAGAGAACTTTATAACTAAAAAAGACATGATTTATAGCAAAAAAACCCAATGCTGGGCTAAACATTATTCTTGTTTTCTCTGTGCAATAGTCTTTAACCTTTCCATGACCAATAAGATTAGTTCAGTAGAAAAGGTGAAAATGTTAACATATATGTTAGGATAAAGCTTCACTCTTAGGAGAGGTGTAGGTACTTTGTATCCCAAGGGAAAATAAGTTTCTCAATGCAATTTTACAACAGAACCACTGAGCACCAATTTGATAGACTGCAATGACCCAATTCTCTTCAACAAGTTTTATTTAATATCTTCTCAATTATCAGAAAAGTCATTATCATTAGTCATTATCATCTACGGTTGGACTTGATAATCTTAAAGGTCTTTTCCAACCTATACAATTCTGTGACTCTGTGATTACATCACATTTTTTCTATCTTGCCCCTAAAATTAGGATTTTAATATCAAAACAGTGGACCATCACAAGAGAAACATATTAATGATCCTTTGAAATTAATGAAAGACATCAAAAACTTCAAAACACATTTATAGGGTTTTAAATATATTTTCAAGAAAATATTACTGTTGGAAAAAGTTAGCTAGAATTTTCACAAATAGGGGGAAATTCAGTTCCTAAATCAATAATCGGATTCCTAGGCAGGTGGCTTGATTTTCAAAGGCACCTGTCATTCAGCAGGTCGATTTTCACTGGTGGGGAGGTGGGGAGATGAGGTTTTTCACCCTTTTGAAAAACTTGGCCACCTCCTCAGGGCTCTGACTGAGAAGTGGGAACAGATTTCTGTAGGACTGTAGCTGTGACAGTTCCTGCCCTAAGCTGCCTGGCTCACCCCTCACACTTGTGCTGTTGCCTTCATTACAGGACCAGCTCCGATGTTGTACAGCAGCCCCTGAACAGCTGTAGTTGAAATTACAACCAGACTCATTAAAGGACACAGAAATTGGTGCCACTTTACCTAGATTATTCACGCCAAATATTTCTGGTGCCTAGATTGTGCCTAGATTATTCATTCCAAATATTTCTGGTGCCTAGAATTGCAATGGATGAGGCTTGGATGGGGAGAGAACTGGGAAAAGATGGAAAGGATATGCTTTCCTCTGGCAAACATATGCTTCCAGCTCTCACCTTTGACAATATTGAATTTAATCTCAAGCAGCTTTTGTGACTAACTCCAGGTCTTGGATGGCACATTTGGGGAAGCATGGGGCAACAAAGCTAAAGGATGGAGCATCCTAGGAACCCAGTTTTCAGGCGAATGACATATATACAGGCTATTCAGCTTATTCCCCTTCCACTTGTGTTTCTCTACTTCTTCCCTTCTGATTATCCTATCCTTAATGAAATACAAGTAAAAATAACAGCAGAACAAGAAAGATGCTTACATTTTTACAGAAAATGTAAAAAAAAAAGCATACCATAATATTGATAAAATACTCTCAACTAAGTAATTATTTTTTTAATTAACTAAGTAAAATTATTTTACAATGACCCTTTTAATTTCTGATAGTTAATTGGGGAACTAGCAAAATTACCTGCAAAATCAGTTTAAATATGTCATAGGAAAGCACTAACATAATTTAAAATGACACTGAGTCTAATCCAGTTATTAGATCTGTGACTGGTCTGAGTGTTTTGTTTTACTAGAAGAATAATGATTTCATCAAAGTATGAAGAAAATTATCATTTGAAAAATACATGCTGCGTGTATTCTGGAGAGATTACATGTCATTTTGTTTGCTGTATTTATTTCTGTTTGCTGGGATTCCTCTGTGAAAAGACTACAAACATCACAGTATGTAGCTAAATTTTCTGAAAACTTCAGAGAAAAATTCCGTGATGGCTTTTTATCCTATCATGGCATTGTAAAAAACTGAAATGTTTTACACACAATCCAGCTGGTCTTCATTTTGGCTTATCTCTGCCAAATCTGTATGAATTAATAGCAATTCTTTCTGACGCAAGATTTGGCTCACGAGTCCCAAGTTTCTAACTTAGTTAAACCACAATTTTGATTAGAAATAAGTGGACCAGGTTGGATAAGATAAGAACTACCTCCATAAGAAGCCTTGCATTTCTTAGGATGAACCCCTTTCCAGGCATGTTTGGACAGTAATTTCTATCATTTCTATTTACAGTAGAAGGTTAATGAATATTTATTGAGATTATTCAGCAAATATTCCAGCTGCCAAGATGTGAAAGTATAATGGGAAATTATTTTGAAACTATAACACAAGTTTCTTTTGTTTTCTATTTAAATTTGGAAAAGATAAAAAAAGTGCTCAGAGAAAGCAATAATGCTTTTTATGATACTTTTAAGATTGCTCACCCAGACAATTCAATGGGTTAGAGTTTCAACTGAAGAAGAAAAAGAAACATCTTTACCTTCAGAATAGAAAATTTTGAAAATTTCCAGGGCAAAATACATCTTGTAGTTAGTGTTAAAAATATAGAGTTAAACTGAAGATAAGTTCCAATGATAAAAATTTTCCCTAAGTTAAAAATACTAAAAATCATGTTGTCCTATTAATAACAACTTAATCTCATCTGGAACCATAAATAACTACAACTAATGCACTAAAATACTTTAATAATAACTCATAGTTCTTCCATTGTATCATATCAAGAGAGAATTAATCTGGTGCCCGCACAACATTTCTGCTACAACATTTCTGTAGTTCCAGAAAAGTCCCAGAGTAAAAGGAAACATGATTAAAGAATTACAGTTTTAATAGTTTGTGTACATTTGCATATAGAAGGTTCAGGTTGTAATTTAGTCAAGGTTTTAATCAATAAAATTGAGTATTAGACTTTTTCATTGGAATCAAAGCGCCATGAAATTATTCATGTTCATTTACTTATGAGAAAATATTCTGTCTTCTCTGACTATTATATGAAAATATTTCTTCTTCCTTACTTCAGCAAATCCCTATCTATTCTCAGATTCTGATAAGGCATAATCAGTTTACACACCGTCTTTTCAGCATGCATTATAATATCTAAGAAGACATTCAATATCATTTTTATCAAGAAACTTCAAATGTTAATATTTACCATCTTTTTGCCCAATTAGTATTACCCCACAAAAGTTTCCTGGCTTGATGCAGTGTGTACCTGCCTGAATGCTTCTGCCAGCAGAGTGAAAGGAGTGATATAAGGATGTGAATATGCAGGCAAGAATTGGGAAAAGGCAGGATTCTTTCTGTGAGGGATATTATTGGCTTATGCCAAGTTTAAGTAACTGTAAATTTAAAATATTATACAGTAGATTCCTCTAAATGCTGCAGAAGATCACATCCCTTCCCTTTATCTTCTAAGCAACACAGAAGTGTCTAAGTAAGAGAAGGTTTGGCAAAAATATAAAAAAGCATTCTTTACTGTCAGAAATCTCTGCAACTTTAAACATTCTAGTTCTGTTATCATCTATGCATCTATGAAAAATATTTTTGTAGGAAAACTCTATCATAGCCAATACTAATATTTTAAAGTAGTAAGATACTTCTCATTCAATGTTGTAAGAAGTACTTTAAAAGCAGTGATTTTTTTCTTGCTTAAACATATAAGGAGAAAAGCATAATATTTATTCTCTCTCAATATTTCTTATCGTTGCACTTAAAATAGAGGCAGTTCATAGGAGAAAGCTGAAAAAAAAAGAAATAGAAAAATAGAATTCTGAATTTCCAGTCAAACTCTTTATACATTAAAACCATATTTACCTTACATAAGATGTAGAGGTCTCTATGGAAAAAATTATTTCTTTATAAATGCAAAATACAGTCTCTTACACTGCAATATTAAGGGAAATAATAAGTTTTGTGACTCCCTCAAATCTGGCTTTTAATAAATCACGTCAAAACATTTCAAGATTTTAAATAATCAATTATTCTCCTTATGACCATTCAAAATTTTGTACTTTGAATTCTAAGATATCTCCATACTGAAACTGTGTGGAATTTCAAAGCCTCTTGTGTTCAAGTCAAGTGCTGCAGCTCAGTCCTGAAATTTTGCCTTCTAGTATAATTTGTTCAGAGAAGTTAGACTTTCAGGAACTCTCTAACCTGAATGAAGCAAATTTTAGAAACAATGACCTCATTCTGATCTAATTTAGCTCAGTGTAACTTTGAAGCCAAAGTTGTTGAAGATGTATGAAACTGGCACAAGCAGGATTGAAATCAGGTCCCTAATCTCTTAGAATTTAAAAGTGAGAGCACTGTGACGGTATCCCACTTGCTTGCACCTCTGCTCATGTAAGACATGCATTGTTCTTGCAGTAGCACTCAGAAAGTGTGCTTTCTGCTCCTCACACCATGAGCTCCTCACACACATTTTTAACTTGTGACGAATATATTGTTTCCAAGTAGACTTTATTGTCTGTCAAAAACTGAACTGTGTCTTTACCAGGTTGGTTTCAAAACTGCGATAAACAAGTAGGTCCTACAAGCTGTTCCAGACATGAGGACCTTTTTAACTTCTATAATGAAAAAGTGCAGTTATTCATATGTTCGTAAATGACCATGACACAGCCAAGGCAAGGTTATATATCCATGTTTTCAATGCACTTAGTGACAAAGAACAGCATATTAACCCTTTGTCCTGCATAAACACAGTTCTGCTCACATAGCCTGCACTCTGCAGCTTTCAATCAACAACACAGGGACGTTGAAGTATGTAAGATCACTGGAGTCTATCTATCCACGTGTTATGTCAGGGGTGTTGGTCAACAGCCAGCTGAATATGAGCCAGCAGTGTGCCCAGGTGGCCAAAAAGGCCAATAGCATCCTGCCTTGTATCAGAAATAGTGTGGCCAGGAGGACTAGGGAAGTGATCATGCCCCTGTACTTGGCACTGGTGAGGTCGCACCTCAAATACTGTGTTCAGTTTTGGGCCCCTCACTACAAGAGAGACATTGAGGTGCTGGAGCGTGTCCAGAGAAGGGCAACGAAGCTGGTGAAGGGTCTAGAGCAGAAGTCTTATGAGAAGCATCTGAGGGAACTGGGGTTGTTTAGCCTGGAGAAAAGGAGGCTCACAGGAGACCTTATCACTCTCTACAACTACCTGAAAGGAGGTTGTAGAGAGGTGGGGGTCTGTCTCTTCTCCCAAGTAACAAGCGATAGGACGAGAGGAAATGGCCTCAAGTTGTGCCAGGGGAGGTTTAGATGGGACATTAGGAAATATTTCTTCACCGAAAGGGTTGTCAAGCCTTGGAACAGGCTGCCCAGGGAAGTGGTTTAGTCACCATTCCTGGAGGTGTTTAAAAGGCGTGTAGATGTGGTGCTTAGGGACATGGTTTAGTGGTGGACTTGGCAGTGCTAGGTTAGTGGTTGGACTTGATGATCTTAAAGGTCTTTTCCAACCTAAATGATTCTATGATTCTATGCATATGAGTTTCTTTGATAATAAAAATGGGCATCCATCTAGTTATCATGTTTTAATAAAAGAACAGTGAAAGCAAACACTAAACTTAAGAACTGCACCTCTGACAAAACACAGACACATTTGCCTTTCCCACCACAGATTCCACCCACATCAGATGTCAGCTACAGTCTGTGCAAACAGATACCTCTCGCAGGGTGCTCTGGAAGGTGGCTGGGAGCATGTCATGCGCGTATGCCTGAACTGTTTACCACCACTGGAAAATCTACTATGTCCTACTTTATATTTAGAGCAAATTAGAGCAGTATTTAGAGCTATCACACACCTAGATTTCCTTGAATGAATTTTCTTTTTCCCTGTAGAGATTGTCTCTTGCTGGAACCCTGGCGTTTGAGAGATTTGTAAAGAATTGTGGGACATCGAGGATCCTCAAAAGTTTGGGAAGGAGCAGAAGGAACACCAGCTCCAGTGCAGGTCACCTCTCCATTCCCTGTGTTCTGAGTGGGGGTACGACAGCCCCAGGGACCACTGGCTTTCCTGAGTGTAGCTGTGGCAAGTCTCTTCAGACTGGCACTTTGGTGGACTGCAGGTGCGACAGTATTGCCACAAGGAATATATGGGCAGTGGTACTGTTTGATTTTCTAACTCTACCTGGAAAGCCTGTAGACACACAGAACAAGCCTGCAGCACTCTGCTTCACATTTGTTTCATGCATGCTGAGAAATTATGGGGGCCCTTTCCAACCTGCCCTAAGGCCTATTCCTTACAATTGCACTGGCAAACATCTAACTGAAAATGCAAATAAAAAATACTTTAATATCCCCTCACAATAGAAGACACCTAAATTGGACAAGCAATGGAGACAGCTTGGCCTAACTTGCACACCACAAAAAACATAGCTTCATTTGGAGCTTTGTAGGTGACATGGTCCAATGTTCACTTTGCTGCAATAACACCACAACCGTTCTTACTTTATAAACCATGTTTCTCAGAGCCTTGAAACTGAACCAAGTAAACTGAGATGGTTTTGAGAAAGAATTGGTGAATTGAACAATCCAGAACATTTAAAAATAAGTCATTATGATCTTTACGTTTACTGACTGAAGATCCATTTTACTGCCATTTAAAATTTACAATTTCATAAAAGCACTGGCATTTCAAGAATTATTTTTCTCTAACATTTTAAGCAATTTTGTTCTTTCAGTATTAGGGAAAATACAAATATACCTAATATTTTGGTGCAAAACATATGGTCGCCTTCTTTTTTTTGCCTCTGCAAGGTGTATTTCCTAACACAGGGAATCCTGCTGTGAAGATACAGCCTTGGACCATCCGCTACCCTGATCTCCAGGACTGGCAACAAGTGTTGCAAATGGAGACACTGTCTGTGCAGTTTCACAAGCCTGATATTCACAGCAAGAGTAAAGAAAGGTCCCTTAGATAACTTGGAAAAAACCTTGGGAGCTTCAGAAAATTTTGAATAGCACAATGAGTAAGAATTGTTCATCCTATGCACAGAAAAAGGCAGAGACCATCTGGTAAACTAGTATTCAGTTATGTCACTAAGGACAGTTTTAACGTGTATGAAGACCTGCACAAAATTCAATCTGTAAAATATGTCTAATTCTGGCACAAACTAAGTTTCAAGTAAACATGTTTATAATCTCAGTTCTGACCATTTAACACTGTTGTCATGCGTTGTTTCCTGACTTTTTAAAGAATTAACTGGTTTGTCACACCATTGGCTCCTCACCATAGTCCTGCGCTTCTCACCTCATGAAACTGCCTCTCAGCACTTCAGGTCAATGCTGCCAGGCCCACGCTCCCTGCTCAGCAACGCCCAGTCCCTCTTTGCCAAAGCTCCCAAGCACACCTCAGCCCTTCTCTCTTTTCCAATCCACTCACTGTCTCTCCCAAACTGCTGCTTCTGCTTCTCAGCCAGTCTCAGAATCCTCTAACCTATCACTCAGGAAGCTCCAGTTCTCACCTTCCCAGTTATCTTTATCAGATCTGTTTCCTTCACTTTATCTGTTCTTCCCAAACTACAAGTCACAGGTTTAGTCTACTTGATCTACCAGTTTTCCTCTCCCCTCTTCTTCTTCAGCCTCAGTTTCTATCTCAATCCACTGGTTTCCAGCCACCCAATGACATTTTGTTTTGCAGCTCCTAAACCTCCTCCCCTTGTCTGCTCATCCTCCTGAAGTCTCCTGATTCTCATTCCAATATGCCAGTCCTCAGCCTAGTTTATGACCCGAATTTCCTGGTCCAAATATAGTTGCATTACAAAAACTACGCAGTATCTTAAGAATCTAGCTCTTCTCTTCTGCAGTTGAATCTCCATCTACAATGCTTGTTCACCATGCCTGTGTTTCACATGGCTGTCTACTGGGTGCCTGAGTGTTGTCTGGGTGTTCATCAGCTTTCTCTGCTCAGTTTCCCTTTTCCCCTATAGAGAGGAGGCAGGAGCATTCCGAGGCAATGATTTCTCTGGCCACTACCAGAAACATGCAGAAAAATAATTTTGCCTTGTCCCCTCCCTGAAAACAATCAGATTACATTTTTTAAAATAAAAGAAAAAATTTAATTACCTTAAAGCAGACAGCTACTGAAATGAGATCAGACCCAAATACTTAAAGTCACAGGCATTCAGTAATAATGGATGCTCTTCCCAGAGCTCTTAATTCAGCAGCTGGTCCATGTCTCTGTTGGACTTGTAAAATGAAATAGCTATCTTCATTTTGTATGCATATATATGTTCCAAGCATATATATGTGTCAATCCTTTTCATTTTGGAGATAAGCTTAAAAAGGCAAACTTTCAGCCCTTTTGAGAGCATATGACTATAATTTTTCCTACATTTTCAGATAATTCACAATTTTCAGACTAGTTTCTTAAAACCAGTGTCAGGGCCTTCTAAAATCTCAGATGTAATTCAGCGAACAGCTGCTCCTGCAGCTCAGGCCCAGGCTGCTCCTCACAGCTGAGCAGTTGTTAATATTTATTTGCACAATCTGTGAAAAGATATGGGTAGTCCATGGAGAAAGAGATGGAGAACAAATTATTCTCCTCTTTTGGAGAACTCATTATTACTGCATCCAAATTCTCATTCTAACATTGCCACCTTTCATCACCCCAAGGCCAAATGTCTTATATTTAGCATTATATCTTTGGCCAAACAGACTTTTTATGTGGCTTAAAAGGACAGCTGAGAAATCCTCAGGTCTGAGGAGTTTGTAAAGGGCAGAAAGCAAGTAATTTGGGGGGAGAAGAAACCAATTTTTATAGGAGGTGTTTAAAATAATTAATTGTATTTTATCAATTAAGGAAATAATGTATTACAATACAAGGAAGACTGAAGGGGGTTTATGTGCTGGATTCCTTTTGGTGGTTTTCATGAAGAAATCACTTACTTATAGGGACTCTGAGTGCAGGCTGGTTTACACGGTAAGAGAGATTAATGAAAAAAAAAGAATGAGGTAGGACTTTGTGGGTCTGCCTATAGCATCTGTGAAGGCTGGATCCCAGTCGTGAGACCCCCTCTTCCTCTTCATCCTAGCAGATCTCTTCTCTCCTCCCCCATGCCTAGCAGAAGCCAAATCTTCCCAAATCCACTCAAACAAATACTTTTCTGGAGCTTCCGCTCCAGGGCTTAAACAGTGGGAAAGAGGTATGAATGGGGCTGAGGATATGATATGATAACATGACCAGGGCTGCTGAGGCTGGCACCAGCTGTCTCTGGCTCCGGGTACAGGTGTTACTGCTGGGATGGCTGCCTGTTCCATGCATGGTCACTGCCTCCCAGGCCATCAGCAAGGGCAGAAACAGGACCCTCCAGCTCAGGCTGGAAGCAGGCAGTCAGAAGCAGTCAGACCTCTTCCCCAGTTCAAGCAGTTGCTCTCTTCCTCTATGAAAAACCAAGGCTGTTCTCCACACTGGTTCCAGCCACAGGCCACCACTGGGCCATGCTGACACAGCTACACTCTATATGTCATGAAAACTGCTTACAGTAATTCAGTCAAGATTAACAAAACATAAAACAGAGCATTTTTTTCCTGTAAATTTTTTAAAGCTTTTTTCATTCATTTATAAAATACATGCTCAATTTAGCTTCATTCACTACCTCAGAAATCAGCACAGACATGACATTATCATTATTATTAACTATTGCTATCAATAATAATGTTTTCTTTGACAGTTAAAACATAAAATTATTTAAGTGAAAGCTATAATTTATGTCAGATTATTATGATGACAGAGAATCTAACATTGTTTTTATAGTATTGTTCTAAATGTATGTTTTGTATGTTAAGTGTACAAAAAACATATTGTTTGTATAGTGTCCTGTATACGATGTTTCCTATGCTGAATTTCATTAAATAAACACTTTACTACTTCCCATCTATTGATTGGGTCTATTTTCCTCAAGGTTGCTACTAAGAACAAAATCGTGAACGCCCTGAAGTTGATAGAAGTTTTCTACTCATCAGGCAGACTAAGGGCGTCAAGGTTTCATCACAGTTGTTTCATGTAAATGCATGTAACTGTCTACTTTGACCTGGGTGAAATTTCCTTCCATTCTACACTATCTTGCTCCTTATTTATCAGACCATGGTTGCTGCTATTGACATGAAAATTCAGAGTTATTTCACTAATTAATTACTTGCTTCAGAACCAATTTGATAGCAATATTAATAACAAATAGTAGCAAACTTTCTAATCCCAATCCACAACAGCAGATGACCATTCATGAGAATTAGTAAAGATGCACTAGCATAAGAATAATAACTGAAAACAAGTTATAACTATTGTACTCTAGACCAACAACATACATGAAGGTAAGCGAACTAATATTATTAACTTCATTCAGTTTACATGGATGGTCCCCAATGCTTTCATATTTAACTCATACATTACCTTTGGATAGGTTGGGAATCATTTTAATTAATCTTAGCTTTTCTTTCTGACAATGGAGTAACTCCAACATCATTAATCCTAAAAAGCACTAAAACCGAAAAGCACCATAGCCCCACAGCAAAAAGAAACTTCCATTGGTGTAAACCGCATCAGTCATTTTAAATTTGTTTAAAAAATTGAATGGGTTAACTTTATACACACAGGTTTTTTTGAAGATCAGATGCTCTTTAACCTGCAGCAGCCAGCATGAAACTGGCATAAGCTCTGTATGATGTGCTCCAGTTAATTCAACAGAAATGCAGTCATGCACCCACACTTGATCCAGATGAAATATGCACTCATTGTGATCCAGGAGTACGCAAATCTGGTATTAAGGGACATGAAACCATGGCCTTATGTGACAGACCAGCTTTAGGTACTTTGCAGATTTAATCAACAGGTTTTTCAATAGGCATGTTTTTTCCTTTAACACATCCAAATACTTCTAGTAGCTGTGATGTTCTTTTCCATGTAAATCATTAAATTTAGATTTAAGTAAATGAAGCACAAAATGAGAAAAAAACAACTCCTATCACAATAAACTTGAGTCACCTGTGAAGGGCTGTAGGTATGTGGTTGCAATCAATTCTAATAGGTAAAATAAATATACAATGGAATGGAAACTAAACCATGTCTATACATTGAAACAGTCAAAAAATTAGAAATCTTACCTTTTTCACTAACACTTTCACTTTCAATCTCTACATCATCACAACTCGTATACTCTGGAGTGGACGCCAATTCTTCTTCTGAGCTACTTAATGAAACCTGGCGCATTTTACCTCCCTTTTTTGTTTTATGGGGCTTTGGTGGTGGAGGTCTGACAGATTCAGACTGGTCTGAGCTGAGTGAATCATTCCGTAACATGGTCTCCATCTTTTCACGTTTTGTTTTCCGTACGGCAGAATTGGGATCCAAATGGTGTTGTTTCCTTAATGAATCAGAGCGCCTCATGTCTGGTCTTTCCAGAGGAATTGGACTCCTCCTAGGTGTAGGAGGGCTATGATTTGTGGTCCTCTGACGATTGGGACTTGGTCCCTGAGCCTCTCGAGTTCTTTCCATAGAGTATGAGCGTTGATTTTCCATGGCAGCCCTGCGCTCAGACACTGATCTTTGTCTTGACGGTCTTTCCATCCTCAGCATAGACATCCGAGAATCTTCCAACTCGGTATTTGCCAATGAGACATCACTATGTCTCCGCTCATGACGTGCTCGGGACACTTCAGCATGGATACGCATTTGTTCCTCATACGGTTGTGGCTTGACTGGATAACGAGCCAAATTAGGATCACTTCGGTATCGTGCCTGGTATTCCTCTTCCCTCCGCTGCCTTTCATATTCTTCCCTGTTTTGTGCATCTTCCTCTTCTACCGGATACTCCTTGGAACGCCTGCGACTCCTTCTGTTGGAATCTCTATAATCACCCAGTTCAGGTTCTTCATATAACTGAGGCCCACGCTGCGACCGCCTATCTGAATAATCTGATGGTGACCTGGGCATCGCACTGTCTGATGTAGCATACTGTGAATATTCGTCTCTCTCGTCCCTTTGGTCGTATCTTCTGTTCTGTTCTCTTGATATTGACGGGCTTCTTTTCCTAATAATCATGACAAGAAAGAAGAAGGAGAATTCTGTCAATAATTCTTATAGCACAAATATACAGTTAATGCTAATTAATGATAGAATGATCAGCTGATGGAAAAAAAATCCGTTCATTGCATTTCTTTGTGAACGTGCTCGCACATTTTCTGTACTAAATTAAAGAAAGCATGTCATACTACGATTCTGCTTCTGGTGCACAGTTTAAATCAAAAACAGCTTTAAAGGAAAATTGCTAATACAACATTATAAAATACAGACTGCAAATACTTACACTACTTTATAGTCATAACTGCTTTACAAGTACCAAAATTTTATAATCCTTTGTAATCATTTTACAGCGATATAACTTCACCATATACTTCTGTTTCATAGGGTTTTATAATCACCATAGAAATTAAGGCTAGATGGATCATTCAGTTAGTCTCATCTTTTAGCAGCCATTATTGCTTAAAAACATACATTTCAGTTCCCACAAAACTATAATGCATACCAAGGGCAGAAAACAGGACAGACAAAGATCCAATGGCAGCACTTGTCTAAATCAGATGAACTCAGAAGACCTGAACTCAGAAAACAAAACATTTTTTGTGTTGCATAAGAAGGGAAAGAGCTTCAAAGTCCTACCTGGCTGACTTGACAAAAAAATCCTTCCCATCCCTATAGGGATGGCAATAGTATTAGTCCAAGCATTTGAGCAAGACACACCAGCCAGACATCAGAATGGAGTTCCTGTACCACATTAAGCATTGACTATTTGTCATAGACAATACCTAGCCATAGACAACTTCTGAGGCTTCAGAGGAAAGTGAAAAAATAATTATTAACAGATATTCTTTCCTGATACTGACAAATGATTGACTGAAGCATGTGATTTTATTATGTGTAATATTTTAATAGAAGATGTGTCTGGAATATATTATGAATGTTATATGTTCTGTTTCTTTGATACAACATTGTTTGCTACTTGATTAGAAGGGATCAATTAAATAGGGAGTAGTGATTCATAGGGAAAAAACAAACTGGAGCTTCAGATCCTGCCTTTTTCAATTCTAACAGGATAACGAGCATTTAAAATGCTACTTCCAGACATGTCCAGATTCGTACTTAGTTTTTCACCCTAGATGGATCTGAAAGTTACCTGCAGGAAACTGGAGCAAAGATCCCAGACATGGATAAAAGAGACTGAGAGGTGGGCCTTCTCTGGGATGAGATAGATCAGTTCAAGCTTTAAGTAATGAAAATTTTAATGAAAATTTATTTTTGTGTTATCAGCCCTTTCCTCTTATATTTAGTTCTATCTTTATAATTAAGATCCCTTTGAAAATGTTTTCTACCCTCACAAATGGCCACTGATCCTGAAGGGCAGCCTTGCAGGCAGCAGCCAGGAGATCCTGCCTAGTGTCAGGAAAGATGGGAAAAAGGAGAGCAAAGACACAGCCCTGTTGTTGCCACAGTTGTCCTAGAAGGGATAAGGAAAGGAAAGGCTTCAACTTAGTGAAGGGGGGAAGGAAAAACAGGCTCTCCTTGGTGCCCAGGAATGTAGAAAGGCCTCTGCCTAGCTAGTAGGAGAGAAAATGCTCTTTTCACAGCCAGAAAGGAAATGCAGTCTCTGCTTAGCACGGGAAAACCACAACTGTCTGAGCAGAGTGTGCGCAGGAGGGTGACTGGTAAGTTGGCATCCTGTCTTAGGTACCATACAGGGTCATTAAACTGTGCTTGGAAGACTTGGACCTAGTCTTGCCTTGTAAATATTAAAGTACTTTAGCTTTACAATGGCATCTGCAAATGAGGAAACTAATTCAATCTTGCAAAAATGCAAGTCTTCCTGTGAAGCATGACAAGTAATATAAGCATCATTTGGATGCCTGTTTGCTTATGGTGAAGCTAAGATGTCCTATCTGTCTTATTAAAGTGTCATGTTAGTACCAGCACAAATCATAACCTCTGTAAGTTTAACAAAAACTCTATGGATTCTGCTACTGGGGACTCACGTTGAATCGTTCTAATGTGACATGAACAGAGTTTCATAAGTCTAAAACCAGAATTGCCAATGCGAATAGACAATTAGGACAACAGAACTACCAGAACCCAGACAGTTTGCAAAGACATAGAAGTTTTCATTAAGGCAACAGAGATTAGATGTGGAAACTTACTTTAAGGAAGATAAATATTTTTCATTTAAATACTTCAGCTGATGAAAAATATGCCACATCCCAAAATAAGTTGTTCCAATAGCAAATTACCTACATCGCTGAAAATTTCTGCCCTGCCTATAATAAAAATGTGCCTAATTTCCCCTCCCCAATTCTGTCCCCCATACAGGAAAAATCTTTTATCTCTATGCAAATCCAATTGGAGTAAATGGCACTCAACAGATACGGCATTCATCCATGTGGATCTCATTGCAAGACTGAGACAAATATGTGTGCACATGGAATGTACACATACTCTACTGTTAACAGTCACACTGTGATCCATATTATATATGGATCAAGTTGTATTCACAGCCACAGATTTTTGCATAGATTTGATCCTCCAAGACATCAAAACACTCTAGTGAGTATGGTTTATAGGATCAACTCCATCATAAACTGTGTAACACACAAAACCATACAGAATCTAGTTTGACAAATCTCACACATGCCTTGGAGCAGACTGAGTGTACACATTCTCCAGGATTAAACATCTGCATACATGTATCTATAGTAATATAAAAAACAGAATAGTAAGAATTGTTTTAGATACATATAGGAGATTTTATATATATATATACACACAAACACACATACGTGTGTGTATATATGTATATATGACTCCATGTCACAGTGTCCTCATATGGATGCAAACAATAGTGGACAACTTTCTTCTGGAAACATTGCTGCTACAAAGTCATGGGGGGAGAAGCTGAGGGGATAAAAAAGATGGAATTTCTGTATGAGTCAAAACACTTATTGTAGACTTTTTGTTGAGGCAAATGTACTTCTATCAGGAAAACACATCATCTGAGGAACTGGCATAAGATTTACTGAAAAATCCACCCTTTTTTCTAGCATGAACTATTTTAACGAGAGCAGGATGTGCCAATTTAGCATTATATTTTTATACCTCTTACACAAACGTTTTCTAACCTTGTCTGTTACATTTACCACAAACAGTCATTGCCTTTCCTCCGTTTTGTTGCTAAGACTTGAATATAGGAACAGTATCTATGACTGATGGTAATATGAAGATCAGCTGGGTCCTCAGTTTATTCCAACCTTTCATGAAGGAAAAAGCTTTACACAGGTGCCCTGCATGTGGCAACTACTAGGCCACATGCAAGAATAAGGACCTTCCTGAAAATGCAATCTTTTTCTTCAGAGAAAGCGGCCTGATAGATAAAAGTAACTAATTTAATTCCTGGCCTATGTTGATTGGCACTATCAAACTCCCTTTCTAATTAATTTCATCCCTGCTGAAGGGCTCTAACTTCACTACCAGGATCAAATGCCAGAAGTTGTAATCTTATTCATCAGAAATAAATTAACCGTACTTGTACACCTGATCGGCCAGAAACCTTGCTGGCAGGAGAGGGCTCATCCTGCCCAGCGGTCACCATACCACTTAGTATTCAAGCCTGTCATTCTCTTTACTGGTCATCACAACACAATTAGCCCCCCTTTACCATTAGTCACTTTTTTTCATTTTAAAAATACCTGCTACAAACACAGTTGTACAATGCATGCTATACGTTTTAAACCAGTGATATTAAATCATGGTAGGAGGAACAGTACTCGTGAAAACTTATGGCCAGTCACTACTATTAAAAATCTGCTGTTATTTTTAGATCACAAGCTAATTCTCACTCACCTTCATGAGCCTTTGTCTAATCCATTTCTCACCACTAACTACCTTAAAGATACCTTAATAAAAGCCTTTCCTCTTGAACCTCCAGCTAGATACACCATGAAAAATTACTAGTCCTGCCTTTCCAGGACTTTCCTGGAACATAAAAAGTCAAGAGAACTTTAAATGTGTGTCAACAGCTGTGATACGCACCCTCCAGCTGCCAGCTCAACTAAGCACTATATAGCTCGTCAAAAGGATTACCACCTTTACTGAAAAGGTTACCACACCAGTGAAAAATCCTCCAGGACATTGTGATTACTGCTTCTTTGAAACAATAATAAAAGAAAATCTCTATTGTGGTTAGAAAACTCTAGAACCTGCACAAATCTCTTCGTCAGGCACACTCTATAAATATTACTTTTTCAGATATAGAAACTGAAACTTATTTTCTATTAATTATCACTGTTATTTATTTTTAATTGGTTTTTTAAACACACATCTCTTAACCTTACACAGATGGAAACTTTATTTGCAGTGCACTACAGATATCACTAGTACTATGAAAAAGCAAATAGCTTGACTGTAACCTGACCTCCTGCTCATAAAGTTAAATTATTCAACTCCCACACACTACAGTAGGAAGTAAGTACTTAAAATATGGCATAGAAGAATATAAGACAGCTATTCTGCTTTGATGGCTCTGATTTCAGTAATGGAACTAAATAGCTTGAAAGTCTTTGACATTTATTTGTATTCTTCCTTGAAGAGAAAACACCCTTCTGCTTTGATTTAGATTTAAAAAAAATTAACCCAAGCATACTGAGGAAAAGGAAATTTTAAATGGTAAGTTTCCATCACATTTCAGAAGCCACGGATATTCAAAAACACTGTAATATGTAAAGCATTTATATCACAGTCAAAACTAGATCTCAGATCTTCCTGGCTACTAATCTTGTTCTCAGACCAATTAGAAGACATATTTGAACTGGAGAAAACTTTCAAGAAAATACCATTCTAAAAAAAATGTTCAGACATATGGGTACCTGAATTCATCTACATTTACTTGGATTTTTTTATAAATAAGAAGTTTTGGGTCAATTAAAAAATAGTAAGGACTCAATGGGCCTGAACCATCATCAGCTACTTGAAAACTGAATATTGGTCACCTACTTGTAAGACCAAATTATAATTTACTAGACAATACTTTAATATTTTGTTCTCTGTTTCCTATAAATTAGCAAGGAATAAAATTGACTGGAAAATAAAAACTGAAAATATTTCTCCTGCACATACTGTAATTTTGCTTAACTGTTTTCCAACTGTGATCCTTTCAGTACATGAAAGACTCAGAGTAGGTAAAAATTCACATTTCCCACTGGAACTCTGTCACGAAAGCCATGCAAGAGACAGGGCTTCTTGTTAGAGACCTCATCAAATACACTGACAACAGCTTTGTCTCTCCTTTACTATATGGCTCCTGTCAGGAAAACAGCATTTGTTGGTTCCTGAGTGCTCATATAATAGTTCTACTATTCTAAACTTTTATACTTCGATGTGTTGTATTGAAGAGACAGTCAGGCACCTGTTTTAAAATAACAGTGACAGCAAGCAGATAAAACGCCATCATGATACTTTGCAAAAAAGTTCCTAGGCTGCAAGAAGGTGAGCTGAACACACTCCAGACCTTGCAACCAAAACTCCCGTGAGTGCAATGAACCCAGAAAACTTGCTGTGCAAAATTAAGATCTGGCTGCCTTTTTCAGGGAGGGTCCTACTCTCTCACTGTTAGGTACTCTTATGAAAGCATTTCCACAGACTTCCTTTGCCATCCTGAACAATCTGCCAAATGTTCACCTATTTTTGGAAGTGTTTTTAAGAGACTAGCTGGTATTGATTTAACTCCTTTTCTCATTCTCTGCTTGTAACTTTTGCTGAGTCACTTGGTGCATGAGAAATCATTTTGCACACTCTCCAAAGCAGCTATGGCTCCAGCTTATTGAAAAAATAGCTTTTTCTGACTTTGAAGCAGTTCCAGTTTCTACCAAGATCTCTTTTTGCAGTTCTTCTATGCTGTCTAGTTTTATACTAGATTAATCTTCTGATCTGTCTGTTCCCCTCTCCTTGGTTTCTCACCCCCCCCCAAAAAAAGAAAGAACATAAGCAACCAATGCATGATTTGCAAGTTAATTCATTTAAACAGCCAAGTCTGATAAAAAGAAAAAGTATTCATTGCATCTCTCAACCAATACAAAAAGGCTGCCCTGAAGTACATCTAACAGATATCAGATATCTAAGCAATTCACTAAGTAAAGTTCATCTGAGATACTATTTCATTTCTCATTTCAGCCATGCCTTACAAATTTTATTTTATAGCAACCATATTTTGAACTATTAAAATACCTTCCAGCTAAATATCTCCAAATAATAATGAATTAAGTTTACAATTATGATTATAAAATTTACTGAGGCATGACAATGATACTGCAGATGTTGACCTCTATTAGATTTTATCTGAAAATACAAATTCACTGACTGCAGGCTGGTATCAACGGAATGAAAGGAAATCTGTAGTAACAAAACATTAACATAATTAAATTCACCACTGATAACAACTTTGCTTTGAACTTGACATGATTGCGCAGACATAGAAAACAATACAATTACTTCAGAATCACGTTTTCTATACAAGCAATTCAGCAAAAATTCAGCATTGCAGCTTTCAAGGGCTAATTTCAATTTGTGTGGGGAAAAGAGTTATAACATGGAAAACACGAGGAACTGCTGAACAAAACTAGTGATTTTACATATCCCTTGCTAATCTACAAATTTTTAGGTAATAAGTTCGTTTCACGGTTTTTTTATTACATCAGGAACATCACAGATAGGAAAATGAGACTACCAGTAGAAATGGCTTTGTCCTCCTTTATTTTGACTGAGTTTTCAGTAGCCCTTATATTATATAGTTTTATTTTAGAGAACTGCAAAGAGAGAAATAAAATAACTATATTTTAATCTTACTGTTCATTCAGCTATGTTGATGAATGGTTACCTTTTACAAATAGGTTAAACATCCTGAGATTTTTCTTTATTTCTACTTTTGAACATTTTCAAAATGAATATTTTGCAAATTACTTCCACTTAATATATAAACAAGAAATATCTCACCTACTTTTTCAGTAAAATCTCTTGTTAAAAAAGCTAATCATAAAAACAATGCTAAGTGGATTAAATTGCTTTCAAGAATAATTAGTCAGAACATGCATTCTAGTTATCTGTCTCAGTACTGACACCATAGGAATCATTTGCAGAAGGGTGGACTCAATTAACAGCTGCCATACACCAGGATTCAAATTAGTTTAAAACCCGGGGTGTTAAAAGAATAGTAGGTCACAGAAACATTAAAATATAAGAATGAGTTAATACAATACTGAATTGTTACTAAAAAGGACTTCAAATAATATAAAATACAAGAAAATTCCAAAATTCTGCATATACTATTTTTATGAAAAGAAATCTAACTTTTCAAGAAATATTTTTGTCACAGAAAATATAACACAACTTAAAATACTAATTTAAAGAAAAGTACAAGACTTTGTTAAAGATACTATTCTCATTAATCTGAAGCACAATAAAAAATTTTTCAGTACTTCCACTGAGCTTTTTTTGCTAAAAGTAAAAAGTATCTTCCTAATCATCCCCAAAAAGAGCAAAAAATGCTGAGTGTTACAGATTGTTTTCACACAACACATTCAGCATCTTTCTTCCCTGCTTTACCTTTTGATCAGCCACTGCACATCTGGGAAGTAGGAAGCCTCGGGTTCATGAGAATACATCAATTTCTGTTCTGGCTAGGTCTTTCATTTAATCCTCTAGGTTCAGTGAAATCATATGAACAGTCTCTTAATTTTGAGACACAATTTTTTAGATAAATTTTACAATCCTTTCCCTTCCCCCAAAATGCAATCACAAAATATAAGGCATCTAGGAAAAAAAAAAAGTCTAGTATATGAAACAACAGCAATTCAAGTCAGAGAGCTGACCCAATGGGAAGCTATTGAGAGCATGCGAGGAGTGTTACAGTTTAAAGCTGTTACCATGTGCTGTATATAGCTGGAGGTCAAGTAAGAATTTACCCTATAAGGAGGATTATGGTACTTAGCTGATTAGTGCCTTGCTACAGTACTGTTGCCTACAAATGTACATGCTGGTCAAGGCATTTAATTTAAACTATTTTTAAAATTGTGCAGTTCCAGTATTTCATGTTTCATGTTACTAGGTCCAGCATCTTCTTTGTGTTCTAGGTCTCAAATGAAATTATGTAATATCTATTATTTTTAGTTTGTAACAAGTCAAATTTTGACATAATTTTCAACCGTTAGGCTAAAATAGCTGCATCCTCTACTTCAGTCTGATGTGCTGAACATACTGTAGAACCAAAAATACTTTTTTTACATACCATTTAAAAAAAAACAGTGAAAATCAATAGACTAATTATTTCTAGCAACAGTCATCAGAACTCACTTTCAAAATATGGTGAGAATGTGAAAATAATAGAAAGCAAATATGTAGACAGTCTCATTTGCATTAAATAATTATAAACACATTTTTCCACAATTTCACAAGCAAGGTATCTTCTAGCTACACAAACTAGCTTACGAATACATCGTTTAATATAAAGCACCATACCCTAGCCAAATTTGACTGTAATAAATTTAAGCCATGATAAAGTGGCATGACATGGGAAAAATACAGACTTAGCAGCAACCTAGATTTTCTCCACCTCAATAATAGTGAATTCATACTCCTAGAAAAGGCATTCTGACACCAAAGTTTTTTCCCTCAGCCATCACAGAGAATATATCATAATACACTTCATCTATACATCATTGCATCTAGTTTTGAGTCTAATCTTTTTGAAGTGTTTCAGTTTCTTACCACAGGGATCATTCAGCAGGTGCTTTTCCCAGCAGTTGAAAGCATCCTGGTTTTTCAAAGGAAACCTTTAAGTCTGATGAAGAGGAGAATTTTCTTTCAAAGAAATATTCCATTATTACTAGGGTATTATCACCATTAAATAAAAAAGATAGCTACTTCAATAATGATCAAACAGTAAGAAATATCAGCAACATGGACAGTCATATAAGAATTGTTTTGCCTAATAACATCTCTGCAGGCTGTTTTGGATTGTTGAACTCCTAAAACTGTAACTTTACTAATGAATGTGAGTCAGAGTATCTTTTCCTTTTTTTCTCTCTTTATTGTATCCACAATTACAATATATATGTGATATCATACAATGAACTTCAGTTTTAAAATATCTCTGTGGTTCATATTTCAGTCTGGAAGAGATGAAATAGGTCATACTGAGCTGTTTTGATGCCTCCACAAAAGAGTAAGCAGAAAAAAAAACGCTGTGAAAATGTCCAGTTTCTTCAGTAATGTGAGGTAAAGGCCCATTATTAAATCCAGTGAATTAAATCAGTGGTGGCTCATCAATGAATGGTGGGCTGCATGCAGCAGCTTCTCCAAGACAAGGCTGACAGGCTATACCTGTTCATCCTAGGGAACATCAGCCTGACCACTATGAAATGAGACAGGTGCATTCAATAACTCTTGGAAATTACCATGGTACATAAAACTTTAAATTTCCAATTCAACTGTCATTCTCAACATGCTGGTGAGATGGGATTAAATGTGTATTTTTAAAGCAGCACCTAACTCTATCCAACATAGGAGCAGAGTACAAGTTTACAGAAAAATAATTTGTATTTCTGTAAAAAGCTATAGCACCTATATTATATATTGGTAAGACATGACTTTACAGTGTTTTTCAAGCTAAAAGAACTTGTTCTACAGTAGTTTAAGTACTGGGCTCTCAATCCACAGTCCTTATGTGAGCCCAAATATGCACCCCAATGTGCAGGATCGAACAGTTAGAGCTGCCTGGACAGACCTCCTTCAGTTTAGATCCCAGGGCTCAGACAGGAGGAAGGGAGATTTCCACCATGCCTGTGCTGCCTGGGTTTTCAGAGATGCTATGTGAAAAACTTCCCACCACACTACCATGTAGTAACAACATCATGTGCTTAACAACAACCCGGTTTCTTGAAATATCAGCAGAGAGCAGGGTCATCCTCAGATACCCAGTTCAGATCCCTGAATTAGGTATTTCCACCAGAGTTACTTTGCTTTTCTGCAGTGCTGAGACCAGCTCTGGATGTTCCCCCCTCTTAGTTTCTGATCGTCTCTTAGAGTTGTCTGCACTAGAGCAAGTCTTCCATAAAAGAGGCTCAACATGCAGCTTTCCAAAGAAGATAAATTATTCCCCTATCTTTGTAAAAATCCGTGTGGAAGATCACTAGCTACTCTAGGAAGTGTGTGGAAGTGAACACTTGGAAGTGAAAAGGATAACCCTGCCTGCCTAGCAGCATTTATATGGAAAGGTGGCATCCAGTCAAGATGACAACAGTATAAAACATACAGAGGAAAATACCGACCTCTTCCAGCAGGAAGCAAACCACTGTTGAATAGTCCTTGCAGAACTACTAGAAACACAATAGCCATGAAGAAAATTTACTGAAATATATAACTATGTCTCTTCCAAGAAAGTTGTGTGGGTATCAAAGGCACTTTAAAATGAAACAACTAAAATAAATCTAGTCTTGTAACGTAAACAAGCCCTTAGGTGTATTCTGCATTCTACTGCAATGAAGATAGACTTAATTACTCTAGTCTTGCTTAAAAAAGAAAATAAGATGCCAGCTTTTTATATTCCACAGGAGAAATGAATGCTCATTTTGTAACTCCATATGTATATAAACATTGCAACTAATTAATGCTTTACAGTTCCTGTCATGAACATAACCTGCATTACACAAGAAGCCAGTTTTCAGTAGGATTCTCCAAAGTCAAGATACAAATGATGACATTCTAACTAAAGTTCAGGGCTATGTATTAGAAGATTTTGCACCTAACGTTGGTCACTTTAAGTTTACCTTTTAAGTTAACCTTTACTTTCATTGTTGAGCTAAGCCACAAGAAAGGTTAAGTGTATGCTCACTGAAGCACTGCTGTTCATCAAGAACAGCAATTCTAGAAAAGATATGAAAACAAATAAAAAGAAGGCCAACCAAGACCGACTAGACTCAATCGGCAAATAGCTGAGAAACACTGAGAGGAAATTGTTCAAGTCGTACACATTCTCAGGACCTTCGATAACACAAGCCTATTATAAAAATTACAGAGTACTCTCAATAACTCAGTCTTAAGTAGAATGTGAGCAATCAGCTAAGAACACAGTAAAGAAACAGGAAAAAAGTAATTAAGGAAAGTAATGATTTAAAACATTTTGTGAAGACACTCATGAAAGCTTTTAGAGATTAGTGATGACTTCATCACTCTTGGTACTGTTATTGTCAGATTGTTGGGATCTGTAGTATTTTTTAAGTTAACCTTTACTTTCGTTGTTGAGCTAAGCAACAAGAAAGGTTAAATGTATGCTCACTGAAGCACTTTTCAAGCATGAGAGCAACTGGATGTTAGGCTGGGGAGCCATGCTAACTTTGCAGAGACTATAAAAAACATTCAGGATGCTTGAGTTGACAGAGCAGAAAGCAAAGATCAAGTTTCTGTAACTTTATAGGAGAAAAACAATCAAAATGGATAGTTGGACAAATTTAACTTTTACAATTGCCAAAGAATATTTCATGGTATATAGCAATTTTGAAATGCATATCCAGGTGAACTAACACAAATCAGTTACAAGATTAATAGATTCATGTATAATAATGAGAGAAGGATAACCACGATCACATAGTTTGATGTACTTCCTCCACAGGATGTTTTTTTCTAGAAATTAGATTCATGCCGGATATAACTGAAACTTTGCTGAGAAGGAAAAAAAAATCAAATTAAATTTCTTATATTTGGCCTTACTGTGGCACCAAGTTCATTCAGCCTAATCATTAGGGTGATATTTGCCAAAGCAATGGATTAGATTATTTGGGTTTATATGGACGATATGCTATTAATAGCACAACCTAAAGAACTTTTAACTTTCCACTACCTGGCCATTTCCCTACAGCTGTAAGTCATAGAATCATAGATTCATAGAATGGTTTGGGTTGGAAGGGACCTTAAAGATCATCTAGTTCCAACCTCCCTGCCATGGGCAGGGATACCTTCCACTAGATCAGGTTGCTCAAAGCCCCATCCAACCTGGCCTTGAATACTTACAGGGCAGAGGCATCCACAACTTCTCTGGGCAACCTAGTCCAGTGTCTCACACCCTCACAGTAAAGAATTTCTTCCTAATATCTAATCTAAATCTACCCTCTCTCAGTTTAAAACCATTACCCCTTGTCCTATCACTACACTCCCTGATAAGAGTCCCTCCCCATCTTTCCTGTAGGCCCCCCTTAATACTGGAAGGCCACTATAACGTGTACCCGCAGCCTTCTCTTCTCCAGGCTAAACAGCCCCAACTCTCTCAGCCTGTCCTCATACAGGAGGTCCTCCAGACCTCTGATCATCTTTGTGGCCCTCCTCTGGACCCGCTTGAGCAGGTCCATGTCTTTCTTATGCTGGGGACCCCAGAGCTGAACACAATACTCCAGGTGGGATCTCACAAGAGTGGAGTAGGGGGGGGAGAATCTCCTCCCTCGACCTGCTGGCCACACTTCTTCTGATGCAGCCTAGGATATGGTTGGCTTTCTGGGCTGCGAGCGCACATTGTCGGCTCATATTCAGTTTTTCATCCACCAGTACCCCCAAGTCCTTCTCCTGTAGCAAGGCGAGAAGAACCAATGGCACTCAGTTCAAATTTTGAGTTTAATTCATAAATCCTTTTCAAATAAATCTCGTTTCAAAATAAAATTATTGCTGCAGATATAAACACTTAAAATACATAAAAAATCTGGAGAGAATTACCATCATCAATACATCATAGAAAAAAATGGGTTTCTAAAAGCTAGTGTTGTGAAAAGTGGACAGAAAAATATTACTGTGCTAGAGGTTATAGACATTTCTTCTTCAGCCCCTTCTTGCTTTTTTAGACTATTTTAGAAATACCTTCAATAATGCATTAGAGACTGTCTCTGAATGGAAAATTCAGGTGCAGTTACTGATCAATAGCATAAAGGCTAAAAACTGACATAAATGGTATGGAAGCTTTTTCTAGCTAGCCTTTGCCCAATATTAACAAAATATTGGGCATATGAAGAAAAATTCCAGTTTAGGAAAAACATGAGAAGAAAAGGTATTAGATCACTTTAACTGAAAGTAGAAACTTTACATATGACTTCAAAAGGATATTCCATGTTATAAAAATACAATGGTAAAGCACAAATTTCTTTTGGAAAACAGAGGAACTTTATGACTTGTTTTCTCTTTCTCAGTCATTTAAACTAACAGCGAAGCATTTTATCTATGCTCTATGCTGTGTTACTGCTTTATCTTGCTGATTGCTTATTCTGCACTAGGACTGCTTTTGTGCCTTGTGACAACTCTGTTCCACTAGACAGTTTAACCACATACAACAAAGTTAGACTGCACCAGCATTAATAGCAGCAGGATAGTTCCTCTGAGTGCAACATCCCTAGAGACTTTTACAGGCAAGTGCCAGCCTAGGTTCACCTACTCTGCTTTGACAGGCACTGTAGCTGCCCTATTCTATGTATACTTTTGCCGTAGCTCTTCCTTAAAGCACTGGCTTAAGGGAATGTCGAGTGGAATTTTTTTACACTACTGGAAGAAATGTGAGAAAAAGAGGTCAAACTTCTAAAGTCATTAGGAATAACACACATTTCTGCAAGACAGCAAACTTAACATGGAAAACATTTTCATAGCCAAGAGATGCCAGACATTCTGAAAATTCTTAGTCAAGATTGTCAAAGATACAGGCTCACAGGCAAAGGCTGGTCCAGCAAAATAGTTGAGGACTTTGCAAGGCTGGCAAAGCCTGGCAATTATGTAATTCATCTTAATTCAACTTAATAAGAAATTCTGTTTTCTCTCTTTCTCAACAAGTTGCCTTAAGAGAACACTCACTGAATCAAAAGCCATTTTCAGGTCAGGTCAGCCTAACACTGGTAGGACCATGTTGTCTCACCGCCTGCAAACAGTACTTTTTTAATTCAAAGATTCTGAATTTAAAAAGGAGTCTTTCACTTATACAGGAACCTGGACTTGACATTTCAGTTCCAGATTATCAGGGATAATGGATCTATTCATCACATAAAATAAAGTGATTAAAGATTGTAATAGAAACAGTGAGATGATTGGCATTTTATGCAAATTATGTATAATCAGAGACACTAACACAGGAGCCTATAAATACTGCAAGAACCTGGACTGGGGATTTGATCAGGACTACTCTGCTATTATCTTAAAAATACAGGGGAGCTGCAAAGAAACACAGAGATATGCATTTCAATGAAGTGGACTAAAATGCTTTCATTAATTATTTTATTTGGAAGTATGTCTTGCAATCAGTGTTTAGCACTAGTTGATATGATGGGCAAAGAAGATAATGCAGGAATAAAGAATGTGATAAATGCTAAATCTAATGAAGTTGTACTCAAAAAGATAATCAAATTTTCCCTAATAACAATCTGAGAAAAAGATAAAGCTGTAGATCAACATTACAGCTTTACAAATACTGCCTACAGAAATCAAACAAAAAAAATCAGTGTTAGGAAAGACGGACACAAAATAAAATGCAATCCAGGATATTTCTAATCTGAGTTTCTGTCATTACTTTATATTCTCTGTAATAGCAATGCTTGCGGGAAACAAGAAGGGAATGTTTTACATTGCTCCTGTACACTGTACAGGACCTGGGACTTGCTGGGTATATGTACGGGCTGAACACCCGTGCAGGAACAAACTGCGATAACTCTAGATTATTTAGTTGCCTGCACACATGACCAGAAATATTCCTGCTTTCAAGATGCTTCTTATCACTCCCACTCCCAAATTTTCAAAATATCGTTTTGTTAGTTTATTCATAAACTTTGGCTTCCTATGGTTAGGAATTATTTGCCCCTAATTCTTCCTTCTTAGGATGGATATTTCCATGAAGAGTCTTCTAGTCTGGAATAGGACAGCATTTCTTGCCTACAGCATTTTATACCTCCTTCTCTATGAACTCAAAGGAAAGGAGAGGGTTAGCTGAGAAGCACATCCTAATCAGCCTTAGCTTAGCAACATGACAATAACCATTTATTCCTCACCTTAAAAAAAAAAAAAAACACGCACTTTTGCACTCCAAAAATCTGTGGATGGCCAAGATTAAGAATTCAAGATCATAAGGACCCTATCATATATACCCACAAACTCTTTAATTTTCAGTAAATCTCCCTGATAAAGTTTAACAAGTAGGAATACACAAGCTCAATCCCCATGTTTCATTGTTTATGGCAAGCTTGAAGGTGCCTGAAAATGTCTCTGGGATTATTATCTCATTAAAAAAAAGGAATCACTGCATGAGTAAGGTTAGGGCCAGTACATCAGTGCTAGGTGTCCCTATAAAAATGCTCATATGAACAGCCTTTGGAAGTGAAGAATCACAAGTGATTCTGATGAGGACATGTGAAAAGCAGTTGTATCACCTGATTCAATGACCAAGCTCAAGCACCAGCATAACAGGAGATTTTTTTTTTTTTAATATATGTTACTTCCAAAGATCAAAAGAAAATTACTCCTCTGGACTTCTTTCTTAAGCTAGCTGACTATTAAAGGGAGCTTCAACAAAGACATGATTTCCTTTCCTGATTCCCTCAGTTGTCAAGCTAACTGCTGTCCAACAATAATTATGCTAGTCTTTCATGTAGCAAAAGATAAATACTCCAAATATTCTAGTACATGGGTTCATTTGTTCTGGTGCCCAAAAAACAAACATAGGTTTGTTCCAGTAACACAAACTGCACACCAGTTTTATTGCAAAAACTGTTTTCTGCTTATGCATTCTTTTAAACTTTCCACTTCTTTATATGTTCCATAGTTGACTGGCATATTGAGGCCAATAAAACAAGACGGCAAAAGAGCAAATAAAAAGCAATACACTTTATATAGATATGCATTTCATTTTTTTTTAGTTACTCTTCCTGAATCCACACATATTCCTGTTCTTTGACATCAAAAGTATCTTGTGACCATGGCAAAATCACAACCTTATCAACACCAGGGATCCAGGACCTATATATTCCTATACCACCTTTTAACAAGGGGCATTTAGCTTTCAGGCACAGTGCCATGATTGTGTCCAACTGCAAATCAGATCTCTTCCATTAGAGAACCTGTTTGCATCAGACCTTCCAATAAAACATATTTTTAAAGCATTTATCTTCAGAGCCTTTTCCTGAGAGATCACACTATCTTTTCAGGTCATCTTTTATGACACCCCATTCTGAGGGTAGGCAACAAAAAAGCAGACTTTGGGTTGAACCATATCTCTTCATATGAACCGGAGTTATGGAGGTTTTCTCAAATAATGATTCAAGATCAGCATGGGAGATAAAATTGAAACACACTGATATCACAAGTAGATACAAAGCAAATAGCAAGATTTAAAAAGGCAATTTAAATCAGAATACTCACAGAATTCTTGGTTTGAGGTGACCTGCACATTTTTCTTACAGTAAGTAGTACACTAAGGAATAGTGGTACAATTACTCTACAATTATTAACAATTACTTTTACAGTTGAAATGGTTTAACATGCTATCTTCACCATTCTTATGCAACATTGTGTTGCAGATTGCAGAGTGGAAGATACCTAGCCTTGAACACAAGTCCAGGGTGAAATCACAAGTATGAGAACACTTAAGCAGCAGTTTGGTATGCAAAGCCTCCAATGTTGTAGCTGTATGAGGAAGTTTCAATGCGGATTGTCCATGTTCTCTTGTACGGAAGCCACGACGCATATAACACCAATGCACGCTTACTCTGATTAGAAACATTTAAGTCTTCTGAATTTGTTACTTTGTGGATAAAAAAGAAATAGGATAAAAAAGATGGATAAAAAAGAAATAGGTCCATGGCAAAGATAAAACCTTTATTTGGAATTCAGATGGATAATGCAAAGGAGGAGGGGGACATATGACTCAAACTTCCCAAAAATTTCAGACAAGTAGTTATGCAATGGATGGTCTATTGCACATCCAGAATGTGACCACCTTCAGATCATTCCTCAATGCCTTCAGCATAAGAAAGAATGGAGAGACAGAAGAAAGAGGGAAGTGTACATCTGCAGAACTTCAAAGAAAAGGCTGGGGGAAAAGACAGAGAAGCATGAGAGCATGTGCAGCATAACCTGCACCTACTGTAAATGAGGTTCCCTTCATTACATCAGGAGACCTATTTAGTGGTTCTGATATCACCAAATTTACTCCAGCTAGGAGTCTGAGATTCTCAAAAGTGCCTAACATCTGAGTCCATATTTCATGGCTTTTCCCAAAACCATTACTTTAAGACAGATCATCTTCACCAGAAAAGCTATTTTCCTCTTAATACTTACATCTTAGTAGAAATGCTGCTGTTGGGGATTTAAAACCTATTTATAACTTTTCCAGAACACTCAGACAAATAGTAGTCTGAACTTCAGACATCTATGTGAAAAATTGTTTAAAATAAATGTTTCTTAAAATAATAAGCCCTGGCTATAGTATGATTAATTTTTTTCAGAGAAAATTAGACTAATAAGTCTGAACATTCTTTTGGAATATTCATTATAGAAAATTTAACAAAAAAGTGAAGACAAAAAATTGGTCTTATATTCTGACTACTGTTTTAACAAAATGTTTATCTTTTTTTTAAAAAAAACTTTATTATGCTAAAGAGTAAAAACTATTCTAGTATCACTAGCAATTTTCTGTAGTGTGACTACAAAACATGTATTGCCTCATCTTTGAAGAATTTGTCACCCATTCCTTGAGAGGCGACATTCCTGTCACATGTTTTGTAGTGGTGGTTAATAACACAAAAGTTATCCAGTCAGGATAACTATCAGGAGCCAGTAGGTTTCAAAGCCTATTGAAAATGAAAATCATGAAATCAAGTCCACATACTCAGTCATATCCAGAGAATTCAAAAGATTTCAACAAGATTTAAAGCTGGGATTTTTCAAAAGGAGAAGTGACAACAGGAAATAATTATTCCATGTATCACTGGATTTTTTTGGTTGTAGTTGTCTTTACTAAAACTTTTCATTTGCTCCTTGCTGTTGCTATAATAAAAAGAAGACAAAAAATTAAAAGTAGTGGGCCAAATGCAAAGTGATGCATTTACAACGAAGCTTAATCTGACATTTATTATCTGTGACCATCTCCTACCAAGATCACTATTAACAATAATGTGGCATCCTCTAAAGACATCCAGACCCCTAAGTCTGAAAAAAGGCCATTTAAAAAAAAAGATATCTCATTGCTAAGTCTCACACTAAGCTATATTTTCTGATGAAAACCAGAATGTCAGAAGAAAAGTCTATAAATGGATAACTTCAGCCTTTATTTTATGCAGCTAAAACTAAGTATTGGTGGGGAGCCTGATTTTTAGAAGGACAAAGATGTCCAAACAGATACAACTTCAATTGTAATTCCAGGCATGACCAACAGATATTGCCAATTTTTAAAATACGTCCAGAGACCTGTCAGTGAGATGAAAGCTGGCTGAGACAATGGGCAACCATGCCATAACTTTAATAAAGTTTCAAATCTTTTAACCAGTAGAGTGTTGACAATGCCGTGAGACAGTTTCACTGTAAGCCAATTTTCAGTGCTTAAACAGCTACATCAAAACCTTCAATGAAGTGCATGTTTATGAACTCTCTGGCCCACTCTATGTAGGTCAAGATTTATACCTTTATATCATATAAATCAAAATATTGCTATTTTACCACATTCTGTTCAGTAAAACAGATATTTCTGTTACATTTTCAATAATGAACATAAAAGCAAACACGGCAAGTAAGTGTCTTTAGAATTCAAATATCTTTTCCTAAATCCCAAATTACATCTGAAATAGAAAACAATTTACAAGTACTTGTAAAATACTTTTGAAATAAATGAAGGTAAGCTTAAACCTGTTATGTTTAAGCTTAAACCTTAAACATGTTATGCTCTTGTAGTTAAAAAGTGCAACTGTTTTTCTTGTCAGGATCTAATGGGGACATTGTGCAGGGCATAACATGACTGCTGGGTCAAAAACACAAGAGGGAGAGAGGAAAAGATGCTCTCTTATCTCCTTTGGAATATTGCACCTACATTTGTCACATTTCCAAAGACATTTATATGGAAATTTCTCAATTATCAAAATTCAGTATGCGCCTGAAGTATGACCCTCAGGCTTAGAAAGCCTTGGAAATTTTTACTTATGTTTTCTCTCTTAAAAATCATACTTCAGTGAATTCATTAATTTGAGGTCTCTACACATCATGGCTTTTTAAATCCATAGCATCCCTTAATTCCAAACCAATGACAGAAAAACTTTTATTATCAGCTTAGAATAGAAAATATACCAAAATGCAAATAAATTCTATTTTTCTAGTATTCAGAAACAAAATTCTTTTTAAAATAAGTAAATTATTATAATTATTTTATTAAAATTTCCAGACTTCTGGCATAGACTGTTTAACTCATTTTACCTATCTTTCCACAAAAGTAATTATATCATGACATAATGATATATAGTAGCTGTTCTAATGTCAAAGTGGTTTTATATTCTACTAATGCATATATTTTTTGAAAAGTTAAAGGGTTTTTTTGCAGCAAAAGGGACAGCTTTTAAAAATAACCATAGTATTTAGTTGATATTCTCTAAAGCTCCGTACTTTTCATGCCATTATCAGCTGGGGCTGCATTGTACTTTCCGGTTGAAAGAACAGCAAAAGGAGACAACTGCACATTTACTCTGATATTCACTAGAAAAAAACCTTCAATCCCTGCAAAACAAAAAACATATATGTTCACTCTGAGGAACACAATGAAAACGCAAATACAAGATCCTTTCAGCAAATAATGACTCATGCATTTAGTCTTTCTTCATTTTCTCTTATGGCTTATAAGAAATGCTACAAAATACTGGGTCACTGAATATACAAAATATAACTGCACACTTAGTATCACAAAGACATGCTCCTTTACAGACTCTTTTAATAACAGGACGCAGCTAACCAATTCAAAATATGCAATGCAGTCTACTGAATAAACCGTAAAAGCGATATGCCTCAGTCTGTATTTGTGACTGTGCTTAAGAAATGTAATTAACTGGCCAAGAAACAAGAATCTAATCAGAGCTGGATTTCTCAGAGAATTCAGTGCCCTGTACAAACACACAGGTTTTCAGCGGAATTCTCAAAAAAAGACAGTGAAAATAAAATCATCAGAGGAAAATATACAGTAATACATAAGCAGTCTGCTTTTTATTTTCCAAGGTGCAGAAACCAAAATAGAAGAAATAACTACAGTAATTAAGGTAGTGGATCAGTTATTCAGGAGCGTTATATTCCAAGAATATTTAGCATGACCACAGATTTTAACACCTCAAAAGGAGACTGAGATCTTTTGAAAACTATTATCTTTACCCTACTATGGATCACCAGATATTATGCAATATCTCTGGATGTGTCAAAATGAACTTAGTTCTTCCACCCGTGTCTGTAATAACAAATATCTAATTTATCTACTTATTGTTTAGCCACTGCAGATCAGGGAGATACATAAAAATTTCAAAGGAAGAGGCAGACAGACTTCTTGCTAGTTTATTTTTAAGAGTAAAGGGTAACAAAAAAGATTCAAAATTTGTTTTTAGAGCTAGCTTTTGCAGTCATGACTTTTGCATATAATCCCTTTTACTCTCTCATATATGGAGACTTAATCAGTTTGCCTGTTTGTAGGAATAATCACAAGAAGAAAAAAAAGAGAGAACAATTACTTACCTTACAGTAATTGGAGTTCTTTGAGATGTATCGCTTTGATGCACAGATACCTCAGGCACTCAACATGTAATCTTAAGGCCATCGATATTTGTTGGGGCTGTACCTGACTGCTCCCACCCTACTCCCTACAAGGCATGAAAAGGGCGATGTGAGGACCTGCAGCTCCCTTGCCACTGCAGAATCCAGGTGGGAGATTCCTCAGTGGTGAGAAGGGAGGAAGTACCATGCCTCCATATGCACAGGATGCCTCAAGGAACCACAGGTATTGACATCAGCTTTCTTTTTCAAATGACTGGTCATCAGCAACTCATTTTTGCTGACTCACAAACAGTAACCTGATATGCAGAATCTAAATGCTCCAAGTCTATCTAAAAATGACTCATACGATTCTGCCAAAATGAGCAGCATACCTATAAGCCTTTATAAAGAAATAGTATCCCATAAATGTTCATATTAAACCCCAGAGACCAGCTTTTTAAGAAAACCTACAATCCAGTCCTGACAGTGAGGACTCAAGTTCCAGCATGTTAAACTTCATTTAAAATAATTCACTAAAATATTACAAAACAATTCCCCCTGCCCCCAAAATATCAAATCACCCAAGATTTCACAGTATTTTATTCTGGGCAGAATGCCTTCCCAGAAAGGAAAAACAAAGAAGAAAAAGAAAAATGTTAATTCTGCATCTGTAAGCTTGTTTAAAATTAATTACAGGGAAACATCATAGAACATCTTCTAACTCAGGGTTTAATAAATGTGATGAAAAGGACAGTCATAAATAAAACCTTTTTTCTTCTCAAATTCACTATAAAACTAGACTTGACCATAAAACTGATTCTGTCAAAGGGACATTAAATTTCAGTCTTACTAAGAAAGAAAAGAATTATTTTCTATACCATTTTGCTCATTGTGCCTTATATTGCATTAATCCAGTTATCCCTATCTGTTCAAAATAATTTACATTTTATTGCCAAATGACATCAGAAAATTGAAATGCTTAATTCAAAATATGTTAAGAATGCATACACAGGAATTACATTTTTGTTTTACTTTAACACATAGATGGGGTACCTATATAACTGTATTTTAGTAAATCATGTTTACCTAGCTAAAAGTGAATAAATACTGTGCCTAACATTATCGCGACTACATAAAGATAAAATTCATGACTACATACATTTTTGCTCTGTCCAGTAGCAATAAAATCTGATCTATAATGTAGTAAGACAGTGTGTGTGTGTAAAATCTCCTACCTGAAACTCAGCATATCTAGAAAAAAAATCAGAACTAAAAAACTAAATAACACATGTACCAGAAAACATATCATTAAAATAAAAATCAAATATAACATATTTTACTCTAGAATTAACAGATTTTACTCCATCTGACATGCTACATTGTGATACTGCTCTTAAAGATGCAATGAAAATAGATTGAGGTTAACTATCTCTATACAACACAGGACAAGAATCTTAATTTTCAACATATACCTTAATGGGTGCACACTGACTTACAAGTGCTTACGGAGTATTAGATTTTGTCTGTGTACTTACATGGGGATATTCAAACACTCTTTATGATAGCTCAGAGAATCTGCTCTCCCCAAGCTCCCTCTACAGTCAATGGAGAGAGGCAGATGACTTTTATGGGCAATTCAGAGAAGAAAACTAAGTTGAGGTTCTCTGAATCATCCCCTAGAGAACCTAGCTCTCTCCATTGACTATGAAGGGAGTCAAGGGAGGTGAGCTGCAAGTTAAACAAGCTAAAGTTAGCTTTTATTAATGTGTTACACGGTATCACGTTGTGTAAGGTGTGAATAAACTATCACAGTCCTCATGGCTAAGAACTGGCATCCACATCTCTTTCATAGAATCAATGAATCATTTAGGTTGGAAAAGACCTTTAAGATCATCAAGTCCAACCGTTAACCTAACACTGCCAAGATTACCACTAAACCATGTCCCTAAGCACCACATCTACATGCCTTTTAAATACCTCCAGGGATGGTGACTCCACCACTTCCCTGGGCAGCCTGTTCCAAGGCTTGACAACCCTTTCGGTGAAGACATTTTTCCTAATATCCAATGTAAACCTCCCCTGGCGCAATTTGAGGCCATCTCCTCTCGTCCTATGGCTTGTTACTTGGGAGAAGAGACCAACACCCACCTCACTACAACCTCCTTTCAGGTAGTTGTAGAGAGAGAGAAGGTCTCCCCTCAGCCTCCTTTTCTCCAGGCTAAACAACCCCAGTTCCCTCAGGCGCTCCTCATAAGACTTCTGCTCTAGACCCTTCACCAGCTTCGTTGCCCTTCTTTGGACATGCTCCAGCACCTCAACATCTTTCTTGGAGTGAGGGGCCCAAAACTGAACATAGTATTCAAGGTGCTGCCTCACCAGTGCCAAGTACAGGGGCATGATCACTTCCCTCGTCCTGCTGGCCACACTATTTCTGATACAAGCCAGGATGCTGTTGGCCTTCTTGGCCACCTGGACACACTGCTGGCTCATATTCAGCTGGCTGTCAACCAACACCCCCAGGTCCTTTTCCACCAAGCAGCTTTCCAGCCACTCTTCCCCAAGTCTGCAGCGTTGCACGGGGTTGTTGTGACCCAAGTGCAGGACCCAGCACTTAGCCTTGTTGAACCCCATACAGTTGGCCTTGGCCCATCAATCCAGCCTGTCCAGATCCCTCTGTAGAGCCTTCCTCCCCTCAAGCAGATCAACACTCCCACACAACTTGGTGTCATCTGCAAACTTACTGAGGGTGCACTCGATCCCCTCATCCAGATCATTGATAAAGATATTAAACAGAACTGGCCCCAATACTGAGCCCTGGGGAACACCACTTGTGACTGGCCACCAGCTGGATTTAACTCCATTCACCACAGCCCTCTGGGCCCGGCCAGCCAGCCAGTTTTTTACCCAGCAAAGAGTACGCCCATCCAAGGCATGAGCAGCCCATTTCCCCAGGAGAATGCTGTGGGAGATGGTGTCAAAGGCTTTACTAAAGTCCAGGCAGACAACATCCACAGCCTTTCCCTCATCCACTAGGCGGGTCACCTTGTCACAGAAGGAGATCAGGTTAGTCCAGCAGGACCTGCCTTTCATAACCCATGCTGACTGGGCCTGATCATTTGGTTGTCCTGCATGTGCCGCATGATGGCACTCAAGATGATCTGCTGCATAACCTTCCCCAGCACCGAGGTCAGACTGACAGGCCTGTAGTTCCCCAGATCCTCATTCCAGCCCTTCTTGTAGATGGGCATCACATTTGCTAACCTCCAGTCAACTGGGACCTCCCCGGTTAGCCAGGACTGCTGATAAAGGATCGAAAATGGCTCGGTGAGCACTTCTGACAGCTCCCTCAGTACCCTTGGGTGGATCCCATCCGGCCCCATAGACTTGTGTGTGTCTAAGTGGCGTAGCAGGTTGCTAACCATTTTTCTTGGATTATGGGGGCTTCATTCTGCTCCCCGTCCCTGTCTTCCAGCTCAGGGGGCTGCGTACCCGGAGAACAACTGGTCTTGCTATTAAAGACTGAGGCAAAGAAGGCATTAAGTACCTCGTGGACAATGCTTTGTGAAAAATCAGAGTAATCATTCATTTATATATGGAAGTTTTCGAAAATACTAAATTAAATTGAAACTTTTGCCTTTCTAATACTGAACATTACATGTTAGGATGTTCAAACTAACAATCATCATTGTCATCATTAAGACTCAATTGTAAATCCAGAAAAAAAGCAGCCTAAAGACATTATCAACGTGGTTTTTAATAGAACATCTGCTTTTTTTACATTTTTATTTAAAACAAAACATTATTTTAGATTTTCTTTAAAACAAATGAAACAACAAACATCAGACCTCAGGGAATGGGTGATCTCACCTAGTTTGAGAAAACAGCAGTTTAGGCACTCCAGAGCAAGCTCCCTAAGTCACCAGTCACTCCCTTAGAGTCACTAGAATGAAATGGCACTTGTAGAGTCTAAGAAATTTTAGATGTCTATCATGAGAAGAGATGAATTGTTCCCTAGAAGTGCTTATTTCTCTCCTTACTCTTCTAGTAAAGGAAGACTAGACAACTAATGTACAGACTTCTACACTGTAGACTTTTAAAGCCAAATGAGATTAATCCAAAATGAAGAATACCAAAAGCACTATCCCAACCAAAAAAAACACAAAGGCAAACCAATCATGTAGACAAATAGGAAATATAGGAATAGGAAAATAGGAAAGCCCTGCTCTATACTGTGAAATAGGTGACAGAAAAACAAGTTTTACTAGGATCAGAATATGACAAAAAACCTGTCACTAACTTTAGGACCATTATGGTATAGGTGGGGTATGTGTGATGCAGCTGCTGCATCATGAATTGAGACCAACAGCATATTGACCTGAAACTAAGCAAGTAATACTACATGTAGTCTTACCTGATCTGGATTATGTTTAAGAGTCTGTCTATTGCTAACACTCTGCCAATGCTTATATAACTTGTCATGACATGAAAAGTCAAAATACATTGAAACAATATCAAAATCATCTGTTTAATAGGACTCTTCTGCACCTTGGTCTCCTTTTGATGGTGTTTTCACTGAGTAAGAAGAAATCCACAGGCTGCTTATTTACTGCCAGGACAGACAGTACTGCATAGAATAATAGAATGGTTTGGGTCGGAAGGGACCTTTAAAGATCATCTAGTCCAACCCCACTGCCATGGGCAGGGTCATCCTTCACTAGATCAGGTTGCTCAAAGCCCCATCCAGCCTGGCCTTGAACACTTCCAGGGATGGGGCATCCACAGTTTCTCTGGGCAACCTGGTCCAGTGTCTCACCACCCTCATCGTAAAAAAATTCTTCCTTATGCCCAATCTAAATCTACCCTCTTGCAGTTTAAAACTATTGCCCCTTGTCCTGTCATTACAGGCCCTGGTAAAAGGTCTTTCTTCATCTTCCTTATAAGCCCCTTTATACACTGCAATAAGGTCTCCCCGTAGCCTTCTCTTCTCCAGGCTGAACAACCCCAACTCTCTCAGCCTTTCTTTACAGGAGAGGTGTTCCAGCTCTCTGATCATTTTCGTGGCCCTTCTCTGGACCCTCTCCAACAGGTCCATGTCTTTCTTGTACTGAGGACCCCAGAACTGGATGTAGTACTCCAGGTGGAGCCTCACCAGGGCAGAATAGAGGGGGAGAATCACCTCCCTCGACCTGCTGTCCACACTTCTTTTGATGCAGCCCAGGACACTATTTGAATCCTTATGGTACTCTGCAAGAACTGAATAATCAATTCCCATCCTACATGATGAGGAAAATATGACATGCTAAACAGTCTCACAGATTTTCTTATTTTAACGAAGTTCCACTAAAAGGTTGGGGCAGCTTTTCTGATAGCTGAAAGACTTGGTGCAACACCAGAGCAAATAATCAGGATATAGGATTATTTTACTAAAACAATTAATCATAAAACCTTTCAAAAATCACTGTATTTCATTTTCTGAATTACACTCTCAGTTTTGGATATGTAATAACTCAGGAAAGCTGGCATTTCAAAACATCAACAGTCCTCAGGCTAACAAAGAAAAACTAGTCTGAGCATACTGGCAACATAAAAAAGCTATGTGGTTCATCTTTACATGTATCTTTAACATTTCTCTTATATCTTTCAAGATTAATTAGAGGCTCAGAAAAACATAAAATCCCTTGTAGAACAAGAACTAGAGTTGAAAAAATATAGTGTATTTTTGCATCACTATTATCCTAGTGTTACATCTTACATCATCTGTACACTGTCAAGCCTAGAATTAACATGTACATTGCTTCCTCAGAAGCAAAGGATTCCTGCCCCACATTCATAATCTATTCCATTATTCTGCAAGAAAGAAAACTTAAAGTATCCATTTGACATCTATATTTCTTTCCTCCAGCTCGTTTCTCTTCTTGCTGCCTAACTCACATGCTGTCTATCACTGTTACATATCTGATAAAAAGGATGAGACCATCTGGCATGAATGTTCTTTTCTCTCTCTCTCTCAATAACTGGCAGCCAGGATGACGTCATTGCCCTCCAAATGTCCAATGTGAACTTTCAGACAAAAAGAGGATTGACTCAGACCTTGCCATGTTTAAAGCAGGATCTGAAAGCAATGCCTTTTTCCTTGATAATGTCTCAGCTGGTTTTGGTTTATTTTCCACAAGTCTCAAAGAATTTTTTCAAAAGAACTCAGAGAGCTTTGACTTTATTTTAATAAGTGGCTTCATAGAACAACTAAATGTCAGAAAACACTGAAGAACTAATAAATAAAGTTGTTACAGGATAGCTGTATCTTAAGTAAATGTTTTTAAACTTAAAATATACCTTTTTCATCCATATTAACAAGACTACATAACTTCTGAGCAGGCAAATATTCTGTTACATCTTTTTATCAAACATTCATAAAATTTTACTGGAAAATGGCCCTACACCTCAAGATATTTTGTAAACTGAAAAGAAACTGATTATTGTTAAGTGCTCCTGGAGGGTTCTGATTTTTAAGTTGATATTTAATAAAATTATTTTGCATTATTTGCTCAATTTTTCAGTTTCTAACCTTCAATTACGAACATCTCAAGGCCTCTGTCTACAAATATGAGAATGATTCCATTTAATTTAGTCAAAATTAGTATTCTGGATATGCTATAGAGCTTTAAATGACATACAAAGTGAATCATAGAATCACAGAATGGTTTGGGTTGGAAGGGACCTTAAAGATCATCTAGTTCCAACCTCCCTGCCATGGGCAGGGATACCTTCCACCAGATCAGGTTGCTCAAAGCCCCATCCAACCTGGCCTTGAATACTTACAGGGCAGAGGCATCCACAACTTCTGGGCAACCGGCCAGTGTCTCACACCCTCACAGTAAAGAATTTCTTCCTAATATCTAATCTAAATCTACCCTCTCTCAGTTTAAAACCATTACCCCTCGTCCTATCACTACACTCCCTGATAAGAGTCCCTCCCCATCTTTCCTGTAGGCCCCCCTTAATACTGGAAGGCCACTATAACGTGTACCCGCAGCCTTCTCTTCTCCAGGCTAAACAGCTCCAACTCTCTCAGCCTGTCCTCATACAGGAGGTGCTCCAGCCCTCTTCTGATCATCTTTGTGGCCCTCCTCTGGACCCGCTTGAGCAGGTCCATGTCTTTCTTACGCTGGGGACCCCAGAGCTGAACACAGTACTCCAGGTGGGATCTCACAAGAGTGGAGTAGAGGGGGAGAATCACGTCCCTTGACTACACTTCTTTTGATGCAGCCCAGGATATGATTGGCTTTCTGGGCTGTGAGCGCACATTGCCATGTACACTGAGAAAAATACGTATTTCTAAGGTGTATTGGTGCCTCATGAAACAATACAGGCTACTGTGACAACTTATTGATACTAATTTAGATAAAATTAAGTGAAGCCCATTTCATCAAAATTTTATGGAAAATTGTAGATTTTTTTAAACATAGAAGACACTTTTGGTTTCTCTTTTATTAAACTGATCTGCCAAGGCAAAACAGAGGAATAAACTTTAAAAGTCAGTGGTTTTACACAATGTGAGATTTTCCTGCCAATATGTGTTTTCAAATAGTATGCTGAAGTACTATATTATTATCCCAAATACAATAGCCACTCTGATAGAACACTTCCAGCCAATATATGAAATCTCTGTTTAAATGCTATCAAGTATAACAATTTTCTTAACTAAGTAACTGCTAGCGAAATACAAACTAATTATTTTTCTGAGAGACATTCAGGCACTGCTTATTACCTACAGACTTGAGTAGGTATCTTTTGCAGTCAGTCTTGAAAGCCCCATTCCCTAACAGGGTCTGTTGCAGAACTTGAATGCCTTCATTAAGAAATTTTGCTGAGTTTAAGCATTAATGTGAGCTGACAGACTGACTGGCTCATGTTCACAAGGTCAAAATGCCGGGCCGTGTTAAATACACATGGTTAAACACTGCAGGAGAGAAGAAGGGGTTCTTGTGTGAATTAAATCCATTTCAATAGAATCTGTGTTGCTTTATTATGAGATCTGAACTTCTGCACTTCCTGACTAAGAGGTTCTCAGCTGGTGAGTCAAGAAAAGCATGTCCCCTAAACAAGCAATGCTTAGGTAGACACTTGGAAGGCACACATGGTCATCAAGGAATAATTTTTGTATTACCACCTGTAATTTTTATTTACTGAGATTACATCTGATAACACTCATAGTTGTATCAAAGATTAGCTATTGCCCCTCATCTGATTTGCTATAGCTCCTCCTTAATAAGCATCTTCAGTCACCTTTTTTTCTCTTTATTCAAGTTATTTAGTACGAGGAGATATCTTGCAATCTTGCTAAGGAAAACAAATGCAAATCATTTGCACACTTCCTATGTGTGATGCTGCTAAGAAGAAAGACCAGACCTTGTACACCAAGCCAAATCACTTAGATCAAAGGTTTTACATTTTTAAACTTCCACTTACTTTTCACCCTTCAATCAGACTGCAGCACATTCTTCCCTAATTTCAACACACTCTCATGGTAGGAAATTATGGTACTACTCTAGTTCCAAAAAGGACTTTATTGAAACTTGATATCTGCATTCTTATATAGGCCTCAGAATCCAAATTTAAATATTTATTTGCCTTTTGAAAGAGAAAATGGGAAGTTATGTAAGCAGCTACTTTTACACCCACCAGGTATAAGGATCAGAAGGGCAAATACTCAGAAACCTAGGAAACTTCTTAGGTAAACCTTCCTTTCCATTTCCTCAGTCAAAATATACCCCATTATTATTTGCCTGTAGACTTTCACAGTAAAAAAATGATATTATGCTTTGAAGGCAATTGACATTTTTATTGGAATGTAAAGCCACAATGAAAATTAAAACTCTGTAATAGTCCATTTTTAATGTTAAAAACAGAATAGAGAAATGTAAGTTTTAACCTTTGTCATAAAAAGCTACAGAAGCCAGAATATATATATAGAGCCCATCAAAAAAAAACCTTATGTCAAAATTAAATAAAACTGTTGGAAAGTAAAGGCTTTTATAAGAACACTAAAAAAAAATAAGGAATATTTTAAGAACAAATTATTTCTTTAAAGACAAATGAAGACTCAATTTCTAGTAACACTTGCAGCATGTATAGTGGTCCATAAGTCATTTACTGGGAATGGGTACATGATTTGGTGTTGAACTTCAAATATGTTACATGAACATTCTGGTAATATAATTCAATTTTGTTCAGAGAGAAAAAGATGTTTCAGTAAAGAAAGTACAGTCCAATTTAAATACAGCATATCCAGATTAGCTGTTCAAATAATCCAGTCACTCCAAATTAGGAAAAACTTGTAGTTACGGTACAACAAAATCTGACATATTTTGCATTCTGATCATTCTCAACATTCTCAACTGTGCTTTCACAGCTCACCGCAACCTTTGTCAGCTATTCATCTCAAAATAAGATCAGCTTCAGCTAAAATTTTAGCATCTACATTTTGTTCTTCCAAGTTACTAAGAGCGTTAATTCACTGTAAAGCAATTTACAGGAAAAAAACACCAAGCAGTAAAAACTTGATTAAAATTCCTTTTCTTCTACTGTTAGGGAAAAAACCCTACCTTTTTGGTAATGGAATATTATACTGTGTGCTATATTATGCTTTACTACTTTCTATACTATATTACATGAAAATTGTAGTTTAACATACTTGTGCCTCAGATAAAAAACCCTATTTAACCATTCCGCTATTCAACAATAATGTGAGCAAAGTAAAATGTCTTCACAAATTATGCTTAATGACTTTTGTCCTTCATACTGGGACTCATCAAGTGAAAAAATCACTCCGCAACCAAAAAATGTGAGACAAAAGATATAATTATACTTTTTAAGCAATATTTTCATGTGTAGGAATATCCACATTCAAGCCAGACGCTATATGAATACCTTACCAAGCAGAAAGCATGATGAGCTAATTAATTTACAGTGTGATCTCATTTAAAAATTTACTTCCCAGAAATAATAGTTCAGCAAGGAGTGACCTTTTGCCACATTTACTTAAGAGGTATAAGTATTAGGAGTCTGTCATTAGTCAAAGAAAAAAAAAAAAGACAAGTAACAGGAGAAGGTAAGAGATACCTATTTTAGCTGTGTAAGCATTATATACGTATAGCAGTTCATAATTTAGACTGGCAAGTGAAGTAAAAAAAAATACAATGGTACACAAGGGATTTTCTCCTAAATGAAGCTTCAAACAAAAGCTCAAGCTGCCTATGGGAGCTAATTACATAGCCTTCAAAGACAGTTGGTGTAGGTGTTTAAAGGCATTGAGGGTAAAAATAGAATTCTGAACAACTAGTAAAAATTCAGTTTGTAATTGGGTGGTATCACTAATCCAAACTTTTTTCTTTAGAGGTAAAAAAAAAAAATCTACATATGCTGTACAGAAGCATAACTAACAAATTATCCCTAAGCAACCAAAAAATCAAAACTTAGGGCACAGATTTTTAATAGCTACTATACAGTTAAGATGTATGAGGAAGAACAATGTAAAACCAATTCTGTTTCTTTTATAGTGTAATTTTACTACAATAAATAGAAGTCCTGTAATGTAAAAGTGGACTAACACATTATATCTGACCTTTATTAACAGATATTCTCTTTACCATAATCAAATACTAATGCTAAATAATAGAACACAAAACTATGGCCCAGCAGAACCCCTAACGGGAGCACAGTAAGTACAGGGTCCCCAGTATCTATGCTTTCAGTTTGACTCAACTGCTGTTCATTTATTCAGTATCTAAAATGCCATAAGAAGTCATCCAACATGCTGCTCAAGGATGCAGTGCCTGACTTGAAGGAGCTATGAATGAGCACTTGCAGCCCATCTGCCCAAAGGGATGGTAAATTGTGTCTTTAGAGGTGGGAATGTGTGAGCCAGGATATGGGACAGATGAGAATGGACCAAAAAATTCTTAAGCTGTCAAAGACAATGTGTAATCTAAACTGCATTCTAAGCAGGCTAATTGATGACTCACATATTCAAAGTTAGGCACGCACTTCACTATCTTCCTGTACAGAGATAGTCACTTGCGTTTTTAAAGCCATATTTCATCATATTCATTTCATTATACATGGTACTTTTCTAGGGCTCATCCCATTTTACCCTTTTTTTTCAACTCCGGTGTTAGCAACAATTCTCATTTAGCATCATCAAAGTATTTAATTAACGTAATAATAATCTCTAGATACTTTAATAAAAATGTAGCATGTGATCAGATTAAACAAATCCATGTGTTACTCACTTGTCTCTCATCCTGAACATTACCATTTATCCTAACCTATTTGTGCTGGTTTTGGCTGGGATAGAGTTAATTTTCTCCACAGTAGCTAGTACGGGGCTATGTTTTGGATTTGTGCTGGAAATAGTGTTGATAATACAGGGATATTTTCATTATTGCTGAGCAGTGCTTACACAGAGTCAAGGCCTCTTCTGCTTCTCACCCCACCTCCCCAGCGAGTAGGCTGAGGGTGCACAAGAAGTTGGGAGGGGACAGGACAGCTGACCCCAACTGACCAAAGGGCTATTCCACACGATATGACGTTGTGCTCATATAAAGCTGGGGAAAAAGAAGGATGGGGGGGACATTTGGAGTTACGGCATTTTGTCTTCCCAAGTAACCGTTATGCATGATGGAACCCTGCTTTCCTGGAGATGGCTGAACACCTGCCTGCCCATGGGAACTAGTGAATGAATTCCTTGTTTTGCTTTGCTTGCGTGTGCAGCTTTTGCTTTACCTGTTAAACTGTCCTTATCTCAACCCACGAGTTTTCTCACTTTTACTCTTCTGATTCTGTCCCTCATCCCACCTTGGGGAAGTGAGAGAGTGGCTGTGTGGTGCTTAGCTGCCAGCTGGGGTTAAACCATGACACTACTATATGCTGTCATTCTATCTCTTTGCAATACATGCATTTGTGCTTAGGTCGAGATGATCTGAATTGAAGTAAAACAACTTAAGAGATTGCATTGAACTCTTCTGCAGAGCACAGTAAACTGTGCATCCTCTTTATCCTCTTACACAATTTTGTCAAATAAAATTTTTTGTTAAGCAATATTCTTTCTTCCTACTTTCAAAACAACAATTGGTTTTAGGGCCCGTACAGATTTACAGATCTCTTCCTTTAAATTTTTTCTTATTATTTTACTACGAATTGAAGCTGGATTTAGGAGATGGAATTTGGCAGGTTTACATGCCGTAGTTTTTAAGATTCATACTACATATCCTATCTCTTCCCCTTACATATTTTTATTAACTTTTAAAGCTGTGCAAATCCATGATACAGCAACTAGACAAATTAACCTGGAATTCCTTTTGGATATTTGAAATCGCCAAACTAGTGAATAAAGTTGGAGAAAGGTAATAGACTCCGAGAGAATTAACAGGGTCTGATCCATCTCCTAGTGAAGTCAGTGGGAGACTTAATATTGATCTCAGTAAAAGCTGAATTAGGCTATTAAAGTAGACAAAGGCAGCTGACTACATACAGTACTAAGCGTAATGGACCTCAAAGAAGCACTTACGCTACCAGGGGCTGCGTATCTGGGGACCACAACTGAAGGAAGAAGGAAGCACTTAGAAAAAGGAAAACTCTGTGCTTCTCTACCTTTCTCTCTCCTTCCACCACATTACACATTAAAAAGACCTGGGGTTTACAAAGTCCTTAGAGCCAGTGGTTGTAGGGTGGGGGGAAGGTCACCAGACAGACTCAATACTCAAGAAAAAGGGTCTTTAAAGGCAACAGAAAAGGCAAGCACTCAAGAAAGCAGAATCAGAGAAAGACTGCTCTTCTTTGAGCAAAACGTGTATTAGATAACTTATGACGAACTAATCCACCATGTGAACTTGGGAAGTTTGGATGGATAAGAATGGCTGTAGAATTTTAAAAATACATACCTGAGTTCCAAGTTTCCTGTTTCTCCTTCATGGGCACAAAAGATGTATGCTGATAATATTCAGTATATTTATTTTATATAAATATGATAATATTCAGTATATTGATGAATATGATAATATTCAGTATATTTAGATTACTTCTGAACAGACTCAAATCACATGACAGTTTTCACAGTTACTTAGAATACAATGAAAACTGACTGCTAAGAATTACAATAGAGATCTTACAATAATGATTGGATAATAAGCTGTCAGATAATATTAAATGTTAAAAAACATAAAAAACTTAACTTGTGAAAGACCATAAATTAGCTATTATCTACTCAAAAACCAGATGCATTGTGGACAGTTTTCTGAAATATCAGGTTAGTGGTCAATAGTGGTTAAAAGCATAGAAATAATGCTTTGGAATGTTGAAAAGAAACAAGGAAGGCTGATGGAAGAAAATGTCTGTTCATAAAATCATGTATGAAAAGGAAAAGATAAACAGGAAACAATTACTCACTCACTGTATCTCACAAAACTGCATGTACCTGATGAAACTGTCAGATTACAGATTTTAAAGCAGACAAAAAGGAAACACTTTTTTCCGCAAAGGCATAATTCACACGTTGCAATAGTAGCCTGTGGATGCCAAAACACTAACTGGATTAAGAAAATTATTGAAAGATGGCAAGACAGGGCTACCAAAGACAATCCAGCCATAAAAATGCCTCAAGAAGTCCCTGAACTTCTATTTCTTGGCAGCCGAGTTGTTCTATGCTTTCACTGCTGTTCATATTCCTCCCTAAACGTCTGTTGCTCATCAGTGTCAGAGACAGGACACTGAGGTACTCGAATCTCTGACCTGTACGGCCTCGCTTACATCATGAAAAAGTCAATAGGGTGGGAAAAGAAAATACAAAGGTGGTGCTTCCTGAGGCACAAGGAACTAGACTTTTACATTACCATTATATATCATAGTCTATACCATTAGACTAGGTGCAGTTATAGGTGGCAACTATATAGCCAAAACAGTTGGTTTGTTTTATCTAAATAATATCTTTGCTTTCCAACGGGATATCTAGTAAATCTTTTTGCCACTAAAGCAGCAGATGGTGAGTTCTGTGTAGTTGACTATGCTCTACCCTCCATTAACTGATGGATTCATTGCTTCTCATGAAAATTCATGCAAGCTGACTATTACTTAGATGATCTACACATTAAGCAGAAAAAAGGAATCTCAGCTCTCTCATTTAAAAAGAAAATATGTCATTTTTTAATAAGGTAAGTTTCTAGTCCTTTCAGTTACAGAGAAAAAGTAGACAACCTGAGTCCTAAAGATTCTGAAATGGAAATCTACAACATCCATTCTTTGGAACAGAAAAAAACACCAAACCCCTATGATTTTTCAACCAACCTGAACTGAATCCTTGAAGTACAGTTTTGTTTTGTCTTACTCCTAAAAGTCAGCTGCACACATGTTGTTTTATAAAGTTATATAGTGTATAGCAGAAACTAAACACAGAAATGTGCAGCGCAGAACCATCCATGTTCATCAGCTGAATTTGAGAATTTCCAGACATACAGGATCAAAAACAATAACAGAAATGGGAAAACTTAATATTATAAAATGGAATCTTACTTAAACGCAAAAACTTCTGCTGCAAACTATGTGGTCCTTGACTGAAGCTGTCAGAGCAGGCAAGGGAGATGTTTCTAAATCAAATGCAGGATACATGCAGTGGCCAATCACAGCATGCCTGTAATATAATATAATGGTATTATACACCTTACAGTGGTAAGGTGTGATATAGTGAAAAAGGCAATCGTGATTCTTGGACTAATCAAAAACTTACTTTCAGCAACAGAAAGAAGTATCGGTATCATTGTAGGAGGCACTGTAAGACTCCGTTTAGATTACCTTGTACACTTTTGGTCAGTTATCTTCAAAAAAAAGTAAATCACATAGAAGACCTACTGCAATGACTAGGAAAATGGAGAATTTCACTAAAAAGTAATACTAAAATAGTTTGGCTTATCTAGCTATGTGAAATGAAAGTCAAGAGGGAATATTATGACTCTATGTATGTAATTAGGGACAAACATGGAGAGAAAAGAAGCTACAGGATAATGCTGTAAGAAGATGAGATAGATACAAATCAGTCATGAATAAACTAAGACTAAAAACTGAAAAGGTATCTAATCATCTATGAGGTACCTTTCTGGGATTGCACTCCAAACGGTAGCAGAGGCATGAAACCTACATTGTTTTACAACAGAAACAGTAATTTTAAACAAGGTGTCATCTGACTACGATACAGAAATATTAGCTTGAGATATGAGCACGTATAAGTCTGTTTAACTACCACACATAAGAAAATGTTGAAAAACAAGGCTTGGATCCTGCTTGTCCCACCATCCTATTTAACAAGTCCTGTGCTTTGTGACTTTCAGTGTTCACATGTACATTCTTGTTTTTCCAGAAGCATGATTTGATTTTAGGTTTGCTAGACTTTAGTCTTCACTGATGTGTGAGAATTTGGCTCTATCTAGCAACAGATTTTTGAGAGGAAGACAAGCATGCTCCAGATGGTATGAAAAAAATCTCAGCTGTCTTATTGTTGCGTATTCCTTACCCTTTCATGGATAGACTAATTGATGCAATTGAGGTCAAGAATGAATTTTAGCTATGTCAGATTGGCAGGGACTTATTTTTTGTCTTTCTCTGGAGTATAAAGTACGGTCTACTTTCTAAGATCATTTGGCATTCTTATCTATGGTTGTGACTCCTTTTGCGAGAATATAAGATACTGGTAAAGCTCTGGGTCATTCCTTCCCTTATCCTGATATCTCACACTACAGGTCTAATATTTTTAAGTGTAAGAAGAAAAGAAAAAAACCCAAAACAAACAAACAAAAAACCCCACAGTGCTTTGTAGTAGGCAGTATTTTGTAGACCTCTCCAAAGTATCTACTTGCATCCTTAACTGCAATGTAAGGGATTGGACTCAATTCTAGTACCTTTAACCCTATGCTCTATTTGAGGGTATATGATCTCCTTTGACAACCTTTATACATTTCTGAAACTAAGACATTAATTAGCAGCGCAACCCAGCCAAGACGAGCCAAAGGATTCTCATCTGAACTAAAACTGTAACATAGCTTTCCCCAAATCAGAAATAAGACATTAAGTCAGAGTAAGCATATTTAGTAATGGAAGAATTCAGCAACAAAGAACTGTTCTATAGACTGCAACATTGAATGTGCCTGACCATAGACCTGCTTGGCTGAGCTCTTTATACACTAAGAATTTATGTATTCTAGTAAGTTTTATTACATGACCTCACTCATTTGGGAAACCTTTAAATGGATCACCTTTGCACTTTTCCCCACAGGGAACAAACATTACATTTTAGTTTTTAAAGGTCTCTGTTCTCTATCTCTCAAAAAAGGATTCTATTCACAATAAGGGCATACAAAGGTTGGTGGGTTGTTGCTTTGTTGTTTTTTTCCTGAGTAGGCAGGAGCCTAAAGGAAAAGGACAGAAAGAAAAATAGGCTGTTTGACTTGAGAGTGTGCAAATACTAGGGAAGTAAGTAAGAAAGTGACCTAAGGGACACATCATCTATATGTCCTGTAGTGAGTAGCAAACCACTATGAACTTCAATCCTGCAAAATATCTGCCAGATATTATTATGGCTATAAGAAGGCGGCTTTAAGTAATAATTGTGCAAAGGAAAAAAGTTTTGGAGATTCAAATGCTGCTTGCAGTTGCATTTTAATCCATCAAGTTTAATTTCAAAGAAGGGGCTGGTTTTCTCACTAGTAGAAAAGTATAGGCGAGGTCTTTTGAAAGTCTCTAAACTGTCAGACAAGGTTATCCAAGATGTCGATGAAGCAAACTGCCCAAGAATGTAACCATATCTTGCTCGCTGGAATGGAGTAAACTACAGGACATATTTGTCTTAATGGCTACCCAGCCCAAACAGCAAGACAAAGAAACATGTCCATAGAGAGAACTATAAATATCCAAGAGATAGATAAGGTCCTTGATGATCTCTGTTGATAGAATGTAATGAAAACGTAAAAATAAAATTCTGTAAGAAATAGATCCACTACCGGATGTCATACTGCCTTCTAAAGTCAAGATACAAGATGTAATTATTGCCTGATGGGATTCTGCTACTGGTAATGACATATCGGAATTAACGACACTGCCACACAACACCTTTGCAAGTTATACATTATTTCAGAACACTAAGAACTAATGACTGTTCTTGAAGACATTATTGATCATACTTTGGAATTGAATTTTTGCCTAGGTGTGGATTTATAGAACATAAATGCACCATCTCTAAAGACTCATTTCTTCATACAATTCATATCACTAAATGGGAGTCAGATAATTCACTTTACTAAATGAGTTCTCTTTAGTTCCTTTACCTACCTTCTGTTCACTGAAGAACTTTCAGTGAAATTATCTCAAATGTTTTTAAATCAATGTTTTAACATATAAAAACAAAAGACAGACTACAAGCTTGCTGTAATTTCCCAGCCACCCATGAGCATCACCTAGTATGCACATACTTTGTGTCATGTGACAGGGGATCAATCAACAGTACCACTTTCAGATTATCGACGCTGAGCTTCAGACTAGCTACAAAGCATCTAATCACACTAGCTAAGTAAATGACAAATGCATTAAGACTCATCTATAAGGTAGCAAAAGAAAAGCTTTTTCATAATGGGGAGACATTAGTATAAGCATATATGCCACACATACTGGAAGTCTCAGGCTATCAATGCCAAAATGTCCCTAGAATTTTTTAGAAAGATTGCTGTCAATAGTGAAAAAAAATACTTCATTAACACAATACAATCTTTACAGACATCATCTTGAGAGAATGAGGAACCAGTCACATAACTAAAACTTAGTAACATCCTAGGTAAAATGATCACAATTACTTTGTATTTGTTATACGATTCACAGTCAAGTCCAAGCCTGTAATATACACACACCGGGCTTTAAAGTAATCTGTGCCCCAAAGCTGAAAACAAATTCAAATCAGGATCCAAATCAAATCAGGGAAAAAATGTGAACTGAAAAGTGGAAATTCTGACCGAGTACTCTTCAGAACATTTTAGCATCTATCCTTTACTTCAGCAGCAAGTGAAAGTAGTTAACACAAATATAACAAGTGGAAAAGAGAAGAAGCTGAGAATAATTAACATGAAGCTAGAAGTTAACAGAAATCTAGTAATGGAAGCAAAAATATATAAGGAAAATCCCTTGTCAGATGAGATGAGAACAAAAAATGTATCAAGTATTTCTGCAAGTATATAAAGAGCACAGGAATTCTAACAATTATATGAGTCTGTTATGAAATGGAAAATTTTCAGCTGACAGACAGAAATGCTTGGTAAATACTGGTCTCCTGTGGTTTGGAAGGAAGCCAGATCATATATTGATATTAGGTGGAGATGGTCATAAATATTTCCCATTTCATCAGTAGCTAAGGAAATCTCTAATTTTAGTAATGATTGATTTACATTTTTAAATGATACAGAGTTTATAAGTTTGTACCCAGTAGCTTCAAAAGGGCTACACAAAGAGCAAGGTAATGTGTTAACAGTGGTTTTCAAGATCCTGAAGCACTGGGGGTGTTGTGCCAATAGTTATTTATGTGGATGAAAAGCTGGACATGAGCCGGCAATGTGTGCTCGCAGCTCAGAAGCCAATCTTATGCTGGGCTGTATCAAAAGAAGCATGGCCAGCAGGTCGAGGGAGGTGATTCTGCCCCTCTACTCCACTCTGGTGAGACCCCACCTGGAGTACTGCGTCCAGCTCTGGAGCCCTCAGCACAGGAAAGACATGGACCTGTTGGAGAGGGTCCAGAGGAGGGACACAAAAATGGTCAGAGGGCTGGAGTACCTCTCCTATGAAGAAAGGCTGAGAGAGTTGGGGTTGTTCAGCCTGCAGAAGAGAAGGCTCCAGGGAGACCTCATTGCAGCCTTTCAGTACTTAAAGAGGGCTTATCAGAAAGATGGGGACAGACTTTTTAGTAGGGCCTGTAGTGATAGGACAAGGGGTAATGGTTTTAAACTAAAGGAGGGTAGATTTAGACTACATACGAGGAAGAAATTTTTTTACAATGAGGGTAGTGAAACACTGGCACAGGTTGCCCAGAGAGGTGGTAGATGTCCCATCCCTGGAAACATTCAAGGTCAGGTTGGACAGGGCTCTGAGCAACCTGATGTAGTTGAAGATGTCCCTGCTCATTGGAGCAGGGGGGTTGGACTAGATGACCTTTAAAGGTCCCTTCCAACACAAACTATTCTATGATTCTATGATTTACACATTGATATTTACATGTCTTTAAGTAAGCATGAACTTGTCAGGATGACACGGACTGAATGACTAAAGGAAAGAGAGAACTTCAAAAATCATGTTGCAGCACAGCTAAATGTAAATCTTAACAGCTAGGAAAAAACAGGTAAGCCATATCATTAGGATGGAAAAATCCACACTGAAAAGTGGCCGCTTCAATTTTCAAGAAAGAATCTGAACAAAGGGGCTAATATAATCCTTGAATGTATAAATAAAGAACTGAGGAAATTGAACTCATTACAGAAGTTGTATTACCTCCATTATTGCTATAAAGTTATATTGCAACTGCCTCTGAAGACCATGTCTCAGTCTAATGATGGAACTCCAGGAAGTACAGATAGGTATGGTTCAACCACTGGGAACATGTCGCTTAAAAAAGACTCAATTAATATGGTTTATTTAGCTTATCAAATGGGAAATAAGTTTCCTAATAGGTACCTTCTTGATTTAGGAAAAAGAGTAACAAGATCTAATACATGGAAATGGAAACTAAATGATGAGGTGTGCTCATTGTGCATTAACAACAAAGCTCTTAGAATTTGAATGATTATGAAAGATTATGATGGATTGTAATGAAAACTGTTGATTGAAATATGAATATTTTCTGAACAATATATATTATTTAAGCCATTAGTCCATTTAGTCTCAGTATTTATCAGATTAATTGATAAGCATACAGATAAATTGATGAGAATCATCATAAATATTTTTATGAGGACCATAGAAAACAGCTACCTGTGGCTGGAGTGGTGAATCAGCAATACCCACCACCTGGGCAAGGTTCTTAAAATGCACAGAAATCATATCCACCCTCCACTCATTTGGACTGCTAAAATTGAAAATAAGGCATGCAATACATACAAAACATACAGTAGTACATACTTAAGTAATAAACTAGACTTAAAATTATATTTTCAAGTAAGATAGCTAAGCCTTTAAGGCTAGTTTTAAAACAAAATTAATGCTAACATCAATATTACTTGAAATGCCTGCTATGGAAAATTTGCTTGAATTAAAGTATCTCTTCCTGATTGATTGCAGCCACAAAATGCATTACTAATGGATGTCAAAAGAAAAGCAAAATTTTCTGAAACTTAGTAATCTGGTTCATTGGGAAAGAAGAACATAATACAAAACAAACATCTAAGGAAAAAAATTAAATAACATCATTCTGTATAATGCTTTATTAGCAAGATGAATGGTTAAAATGAATTCAGAAAGCTTGCTTCAAAAGTGAAATAATGTTCACTTGCTTGTACCCAATTAATATTGCTGCTTTTTCATGTTATTGTTGAGAAATACATATCAGTTCTTCTATATAGATAAAACAATAAAATTGGAAGAATATTACATTCAGAAGAGCTAAACATAAAGACCATTTCACTTGGGAATATCTGGGGAAAAAAAAGATCTATCAAATTACTGTGATGACAGATATTTTCACAGCTTTGACCTGCTGTGTGTCCATAGGCAGACCACATTACTTCTATGCACATTTCCACTCTCTTCCTATATAACATAATTTTATCTCCACCTGGACACTCACTTCCTTACTTATACTACAACCTTCACTATCTCCCTTTGTCTCAAATCTTTGAGGATATGGCTTTCTTTATAGATTTTATCCTCCACTTGGCCTTTAGTTAGTTCATAAATTAAATTCAAAAGGAATTATTCTTATCAACCCATATGGTCTCCCAGATTACGAAGACCAAAAGATTTCTTACATCAAGACCATAAATTGCATTTGAGTTGAAAAATAACCTTCTGAAAAACATTCAGTTGTCATTTAGAGTCTTTTGATGTAAAGTCCCCCAATTCTAGAGCAAAACTTCTACCCTTTTCTAGTCTGAGATACTGCTTTCCTTTGTGGAATCCGAACAGATTTTGTTGCCTCTAAGAAAACTTTTCAAGGAGCAGGCACCTATCAGCCATTATCAAGTAAACATTTCACCTTCTTTAAATATACTGCATCTTTAGCCTCTTAAACTTTAAGGCAGGTTTTCCAGACTTTGAAGCCCCGCTGTAGAGCTTTCTTAAGCTCTTCCCAGGAGTGAAAATCCCTTTGGAATACCTGAACCTAAAACTGGATACAGTTAATGATCTTACTAATGTTTTTCACACTTATCTTCCACATGGGCAAATCTGGTCATACTTGATTTATGTTCACACCTCTCTGAAAGACAAAATTTTCTCTGAATTAAAGACTAAGTCATGGAACACAATCCTAGTCAACAAAAAAAAGGTAGTGACTTGTCAAGCCATTAGGAACTCATCCATTTGAAACTCTTACTGTTTCTTTATTACTATTCTACCCAACTAATTGTCCTACAATTTTATCTGTATCATGAGTCAACTTTGGGATTGCAACACCCACATGAGCAGTTCATGAAATGTTAGCAGTCCATTCAATTTTTCAGATACTCGTGTTCTTGCTCCAAACTATACTTCACCTCCAGTCCTGCCTGAGCCTTCTCAGTTCTTTCTCTTTTCTCACATATTAGATTAAATCACAGTAACCATAATAACATAATACAATAACCATAATAATGATAATAAGTCACACGCTGCTGAGAAGGTGACAGATTTTTTGCCCTTCACTCATGATATCCACAGATAGGGTTCTTCCTAAGCCAAAGCCACAGGGAAGAGCCTCCTGATTCTTCCCTGCCTCTTCCACCCCCTTTCATTAACCCATCCTTTCCCATCCATCAGGTTGACTATACTGACTGCACTGTTCTGAGGCCAGCTGGACACCATTTAACCACTTCCCACAGTATACTGTGTTGGAAGAAGACATACCTTATTATTCTCCTGCATGACTTGTAAGCAATGACTTCTGTCAGGGTTTGATCACCTCAAGCTGCAGTACTATACAAGACTACAATAAATACAGTAGTGCTCTGCAAGCTTCTACAATAATAATCTACTTATGTATTAAGTAATTCATAATTAATAATCTGCTTATGGATTACAAATAAATGGTAAAATAAATTTTAACACTGAGCCATAATTCATTTAAAATAGAGAGCTGCATGGAAATTTTTCACTTTACTTATGTTTACAATTAAATCTTCACAGAGAGATTTAAACAAAATGTCAAGACATAGTTTCTAATTTAGAAATTAAGCTCCTGATAGTGAAAAGAGAGGACATACATAGATTTTTTTAAATAAAAGGAAAAGTTGCGTGATATGTCTTTGTTGTTGCTGATGCTTACTTTGTCACTTGTAATCTATGGACAAATGGCTAACTAATATGTAACTGATAATAACAGCATGTACTCCTGCGCCACTTCTAGTGTACAGAAAAAAATCTCAAAGATTACTGCATCAAAAACCCCAAAATATGTTTTATTACAGTCTGAAAATGCATTTCAGATACACAAATTCCTTTAAATGAAAGTATTTGAATCAGTCCTGCCTCGCTCATACTGCGTCTGACAACAAACCCTGCTTTTCGTGTTTTCAAGACCAATCTCATGCCATGGGATGTCAAAGCACTCTGACCAATATTTCTTCCTCCATCCCACCATCCCAGCCAGCCTTGGCTGCTAACCCACTAAACAGAGGAAAACAGAAGCAAGATAACTCCATATGTTTCAGTATCTCTTGCCAGAGCCTTAAGTTACCACACTACCATCTAGAGCTGAAAACCAGGTAAAAAGCTGCTGCTAACACAGAAAGTATTACTATTGTAGATTAAAGTCTAACGGGTATCTTTAAACTTCCCTGGTAACATCACTAACTGTGAGAATCCCTAGAAAGAGACTCCACTGGTAGTTTAGGATTCGTTTGAGCTCCTTTGAATAGCAGAGAGGGAGCAAGAGTGAATAGAACAAATTGCCCTCAAGTTATGACTGTGATCTGTTGATGTTTTTAAGATAAAACACTCAGCCCATTTGCTCAAAATGCTGGAAAATACTTATCTCTGTACTATATAATAATTTTGTTTTCCATTTCTTCCTTCAGTCTCTCCATCAGTAGAGACCTGGCATGTTTTGTATTACTGTATCTTTCCACAAAAAAATATCTAGAACATGTTGCTTAATGTGCTTAACACATAAATTTCATGCACTACATTTCAACAGCTAAGAAGATGTTTAACTACAGTTATCCAAATCTCAGCATTTCATGTAAAAGCCAGGGAGTATAAAAACCAAGGTATCAAAGTAAAATGAAACAACAGATAAATAATTATATATGCTTTCAATTAATCTATAAAGATCCCTTTATTTTCTCCAATTTTATAGTATCTTTCTACAGCATACTGCTTTTAATACTTATTTGTTGGTTGACATTTTGTAAGCTTTAATTTTTAAACATTTACAGGAAATGGATTGAAACTGAAGTGTTTCTTTGTTTCTTACTCTAAGAGGTAAAGAATATATTAAAAAAAAGTGCTGCTGCCAGATTTTATTACATATGTCTATAAATAAATATCCATAACACATATAAGAGAAAAATAGGTGTAACTCTTTGCCCCACCTTCTAATCAACAATATCTTAAAATCAGAAAATAGGAGCTGGCTATGCTAGTGGTGCAGAGTCAAAGACGAGAAGGCAAGATAATCTTGCTCCCTTACAAGAACTTAGGTATGGGGACAATGACAATTGCCTTGTAAGTATATAGTTCATGAAGCAGGAAACAAAATACTAAGTTAATCACTAGCAATTCTTAAGCAGCAAATGAGAAGATTTAGGAATCTGAGAATTTGACTCACTATGTTTCTAAGCAGTATATTGGATACCTAAGTCAACAAATAGATGGCCCTCCTCTAAGACTCCACCAAGTTCCTGGCCCTGGTGAAGCAGGCCATCCATGTCACCAGCAAAGAAAATCCTTTGGAGGTTTTGGCATTTTTTGGATCTACTCTCACTCCCTCATCTCCTGCTTCCGCTCACCCAGTTGCAGCTCTGGCTGGAGCATCCCCCACCTCCTGGGTGCCTCCAGGGAGTAGTGGCCACTATCTGGAGTGCTCTGCTTGGTGTCTCTGTCATCCAGTTTTCAGCCTTTGACCCTCACAACACTTCACTTTTTCCCTATGCGTCTTTCACTCTAATCACTTTCTAGGAGGTCCTTATGCTTTTGCTAACAGAACAAAAGGTCCCAGGCTGCAGTTGTGTGTTCTCATAACTAAGCGGTGTTTCTGAGTGTGTCTTGTGCTGGCCGCAGGGTGCTCTGCTTGTCCTGTATGCCTCTGAGCATGCCTACTGCATCAAAGAGTGCCTCACTTGGGAATCCCATACAGTACTATATGTTTGGTACATGACAAGATGTTCAGCTCCGGAAAACCGGTAGGACCCTCTCAGAACTGCAAGCAGTATGTAAATTTAGTCATAAAAATGTGGGTGTCCATGATCTATCAGCTACCTAAGTACTTATCCACAGATTTCTATGAACTGTTTAATTTAAAAGATGCACACAGCTTTATTTTTTAAAATGTAAGCCAAATAAACAAAAAGAGTAATTGTGTCCTGAAGCGTTTGGTGAAGTAAGTTTTTTACTTGAATGAATTAATTGTGATTGTCTCTGTACAGTATTTCAGAGCTATTCAATTAAATTTTATGTGGTTTCTACTTTACCAAAAAAAAAAAACAAAACAACAAAAAACACCAAGAAAGTTCTGGAGACTGTAGCACAAGAGACAAAGTCAGAACAGAAATAAAGAGCTAATGAAAAATCTAATTTTAATTTTAAACACTTATATCAAATTTTTCTCCTCTGGCTATTCTTTAAACACAATGAGAGTCAACGTAACCATCTTATTAGACAAATAAATATCTGACAAGCATTGCTTATTACTTTTAACGAATTAGTATTCTTATTTTTCTTTTGGTGCACAGAGCCTAAATTAATATTCTGGAAAATGTGGCTATATTTTGTGCTGATTCTTTTTCATTTCAGTGGTTTGGCTGCAACAGCTGCTGTTGACTGTCATAAGGGAAGAAAAGGTAGGCAGCAGTGTAGTTATCACTAGACTAACATGAATGTAGAACATATGTAAGTGAAATTTGTATAGGTTGAAATATATCATTTTAAAATGTACCCTCTTTGGGAGTATGACCATTTTTTTATGAGTCTGCAATATTTTCTGACTTTTTTTTGTGTAAGATGATATTTTATATTTTCTCTTCACTCTAGAAATCATATTATCTTTGTAAAGTGCAGGAACTTGAATGGTGTTAAACAGTGAGGGCATTTGACAAAATAACTCTAAGTCTAAAAGCAGTATATCGATAATTAGTATAGTTGGAAATAAGCTGCTTCTATGGCAAATGATACAGAGCTCATTTTTGGCAAACCACATTAAATTGTGCTTGCAGTGAATCATCCCAATGCCAAATTTACCTTCTGAAAAGTTCCACTGCTGTCAAAGGATAAGCAAATATTCCTGCGGGCTTGGACCCCCACTTAAAAAAGGGTTCAAAGATTTTTTTGCATTTCAATAAATTTATTTGATTAGTCTCAATCAAAGTTTTGGTCTTCACAGACTCAGGCTGTGGTAATTTGAATTCCATTAATCTTATATTACTTATTTCATTCAATGTTTACATAAAAAGAATTGTGTTTATTCTCTGAGCAGCACTGTTCCTCCTATCAACAACTATAGTAGTCAGATGAAAGAACAAGACTTTTTTTCTATAGGCACTACATCTTAACTATCTAGCATTTCTCTATCATGCTATTTGAGAAATTATTTCTTTTCTATATATGAATCTTCTTACAATCTAGATAGAAGGAACTGTCTTTGCTTAAGGAAAAATAAAGACATAATTAATGCTATAAACAAATATTTATTCTTTAGCAATTTCCATTTTCTTTAGAAGTTATATCATCATTAAATATTTCCACACATTATACTGACAAAATAACCACACAAATCACCAAAACTAGGATATGCTGACCTCATTTAGACAACTGATTCAAAATTTGGGTGCATCTAATAGTCATATTCATATGAGATAATTAATATTTATCTCACATTCCTTTTCTCAGAATACTTTGAGTTTCATTATAATTACCACTAACTGGTTAATTATCTTCGGCGTGTAAAATGTTAGGTACGCAATGTGAGCCAAGGACATTAAGGTGGGATCTAGGCAGCAAGGAAATTTTCAGGGAATAGTAGTAATTACAGCCTTTGCACTCACATCTCTCTGTAAATGCTAGTTCCCCAAAAAGATGAAGCTACTCCTACCTCATCTTTTCTGGTCAGCAATACACTTAATGTAGCTGCCTAAAACATGTCAGCTGGTTTCTGCCCTAAAATATCTATGTCTCTCCACTGATTTCACAGGAAGCCTATGGTGCTTTGATCAGTATCTGAAGTTAGGCGAGACAGAGATGGGCAAAGGTCTCATTTCCTTCTGCAGCCTAAAATATTCTTGGTGCCTGATACCAGCTCTTAAGCTGTTAGCTTTTGAAGTAGTCCTTCTAGATTTTGAACTTTTAATACAAGCTCAATTTCATCTGTTTGTAAATATACAGTCTGACTCAAAAATTTTATATAACTGAAAACTGTTTTAGCAATGCAAAGGGTAAAACCTTTCTGCTGAAAACTTAGAAACTGCATATAAGTGCAGCAAGCATTAAAAATGCCTTCAGAATCTATACATTCTGTCCATGGGGTTTTTTGCTATTTCTTCATATGGATACTTGACTCCTGAATTAAGTCTTGTAAAGAAAGACTAAATATAGAATTGGAATTTAAGCAAACACTACTTCTGATGATGTTTTAACTACAAACTTCTCACATGATCAGGTGACAGTTACCTCTTTGGAAAAGGCTGTTAGCTTGGTGCTAGGTCAAATTAATTTTTAACATTATGGGAAGAAGCACGTATTTTATCTGTGATATTACTCTTTAGAGAATCTTCCAAGCAAATAATTTACTCTATAAAAACTTGGGTAAAAGGTAACATACAAACACAGTCCAAAGTTTTTGCTGAAAGCAAGGCCTTTCTTGTCAAAGGGATAATTTAGATAAAGGATAAGTAAAATTAATTAATTTCCATTTCAGTTCTTTGACTTGCCTTGCATTGGACTGAAAGACAGTAGAATTAGCAAAATATAACCGAAGTGATGTTGGCATGATGCAGAAAACAGCAGAGATAGTAGCAGTAGTATTTGCTCTGTTAATAATGATATTTAGTCCATGTGTTTTAATTAGGCATTCACATACTGTAAACAATAAATCTTACTTAATCTTAATGAAAGATAAACTTCAGAGATAGTACTGAAATCTCAGCTGTTAATATACTATACTGTATTGCCAGGCAGTAAAAATAATCAAAAATGCCTCCCTTTTCTAACTTCACCTGAAAATAAATGGCAGAAAAAAATATAGCTAGAGATGGAAAACACTTATTAGATCATCTAGTTTGTTTCCATGACAATGAAGGATCTTTCCCTGCAGTACATTTGCTAGAGTTTTCTCAATCTAAGTTTTTATTTTTTTAAGGCTTATACCATTTCCTATGCGATTTGTTCTATAATGTGGTAGATTAAGAAATTTGCATGGGCATTCAGTCAAAACTTTCTATTGATTACATCACAATTCAGGATTCTTTTTTTTAAATCTCCTAAATAAATCTCTTTCATTCTTGCTGTTTAAGTAATTAATACATATATATGCTGCTAATCTGTCTCCTTTCAACTCTTAACTAAACCAACCCAGAGATATTTCCGTTTCTCTTCATTATTCTCTTCTGGATTTTTTTACCTCCTTTTATTACTTTCCTGAAATCTACATTTGCTAAAAATGTATGTCCAGAATGATGCACAGTGATCCCTGTGTCAGTGTCTCAGAGTTGTTTAGGACAGCACTTCTATTTAACAGTTAGAAATACTACTCAAAACTTAAGATGTTGTTCAAAACATTTAATTACGTGATAACCCATCAGCCCAAACAGGCACTTGTGGGCTTTATGTGGAAAACATTAAATTTGCATTCTACAAATTATATTTATCTAAAGTTCACTGCTATTTTCTAAAAGTCTATATTATCTCAGTCTCAGTTCCTGAGTGACATACAATAAACATATGTTCATCACTGAGTTCAAATATAAGCTCCTTTTTCCAACTAGTTCACTAGAAGCCAGAATTCTCATCAACATATAGAAAGAAGGTTTAGAGAAGGAATACAAGGATGCTTGGGAGGACCACTGTAAGAGCTTTTCATGGCAAAATGTATACCTACTTTATTGTGCTAGATTTAGTGAGGACAACAGTAGATATTGTAATCCTCTTTTACCAAATAAATTATTTCTGTATATATAACTTAAAGTAATTAAGCCACCAGAGTAAAAACAATCTCTATTGACTAATCAAGACCAATAAAAATTCATGGAAAGCAATCTTTACTTAACCGGTTTTAGTCTTTTTTAGTTAGTAGATGATATAGCTACAAAGAAACTGAAAAAGGCTATACTAGTACCTTATTCCTTGTACTGTTTGTACAGAGTTGGAAAAAAATGAGACCCAGTACGTACATATTTAAAATAATATTTTACAGGATTAGAGATGCTTCAAGATACTCAGACAAATCTAGCTTTCCTGAGGGAATGCTAGGAATACCCGGGATTTTTGTTTTCCTTCATACAAGCAACAAAGTTAAATTTTCTGCTTCAAAGGAAAAAAAAAAGGGATCTAACATTAACTATGGAACCATAATTATTCTATGATAATACATGGATACCTGTATAAATGTAGTATCATTCCTGGTTAAGTATTCAAACTTCTTCATTATACATGATTATATTCCACAAATAAAATGCAGCAGCCCTGCAGCAGAAAGTGCAGCTAATCAGCACAAAGTATATCATCGACAGAAAATATAATCAGGCGAAATGGAGGCTATGCTTTCACTGCAGAGTTAATACAGACTTCTGCTGTGATATTGACAGTATCCTTCCTCACAGCTGCTCTCACAAACCTCTTCTTCCAGCTCAGTAATGCTTCTAAATTGGACTGCCTGACATGTTTTGAGTATGGGCAAAGTCCGGGTATATGGTCTATATCCAAAGGTCCCTACTACAACTCTATCAGTTTCACGCTGGCATTAGTCAATTTGAAATCAGTATAAAGTGCATTAAAATTAATCATTTTAGCATTTTCTTATTTTTTTTGGTGTATCCAGTTCAGTCTTTGCTAAAGCACATTCTAAAAATACACTTCATAGAAGTGGTTAAGTAAAAAACCTATCAAAATAATAGAAAATAAAATTTTCTTTCTACATCTGCTCAGTACATAGACTAATCCAGTACACTGCTGATAAAAATCTGAAATTAATATATTGGCCTGAGAACATGTTACCTTCTCTTGGTTTTGATTATATAACTTAAAGTAGCGCATTCTCTTCTGGAAAATAAAAAAAGCCACCAATGGCCGTTAGTGCAAAATGATTTGAAAAACTGAAAGATAAGTTATTTGTTTTTAGCTAGTGATATTAGCAGGGAAAGATGTTGAACTTTGAATGAAGTGCTTTTGTTATGCAGTAAAATGAGATTCATCCCCATATAAAGTAACTACGAAAGAAATGAAAGTTTCTGAAATGTGTTATTTAGGTACATGGAGATGAGGAGATATTCCACTCTACTGCCATAGTTTATATTTTGCATTACGTGAGGGATGCATGACACATGATTTAATGAGGATATTCTATTATTTTGCAGCATCTTATTGTCAGGGGAGAGAACTGAAGCAGGAGAAGTTAAAAAATACAGATAGGCAAGAGACAGAAATAACACATTGCAACTCAATGAATAGGTCTCTATGATAAACTCCGTTTCCTATCTTATCTCCACACTGTTGCACTCTCTAGATTTCAGTGTACTTTTTCCACACATTTTCATGGCAATTACAATGAGCTAACATTATTTTCTGGAGAAGAAACCATATCACATCACTAATACATCACTCCGAATTTGAAATTGTTATAATGAAACTCCCAGAATTCAAGTAAAGTTGATGGATTGCCAAAGATCTATTAAAAAATATATTTTTCTTTCCTCTTTTTAGTTAGCTCATCTCACTTCAGCTGAAGCAGCAGTAGATTTGAGATTAGTTCTCAATCTGATCTAAACTGTTGTTTCAGTATCACTTCCTCCAAGAAAGGTGAATATATGCAACAGACTTTTTTCTATATGACACAAGAATGGTTTGGATATCACCCATGTGTGATCAAAATGAAATACGGATTAATGTACATTGCATAACTTCAATAGAAAAGTGATTATTGAGACAGCATTTACATAGCAGTGATTATTCAAAAGTTTTCCCAACTAAAGGTAAGTAGGAAATGTTCAAATTTCTCAGCTGTGTTTATTTCTATATTTAGCTGTGAACTCTAAAATACAGACTTATTCATAGTGGATTACACCAACAGACCAGAATCCAGTAAAGATCCCTTTGCATTAGTTGCATGGAAGTACTGCAACAATAAAATCCTCAAAAATGCAGATCTGCAGGTTCTTCCCCAGTTTACCATCAGGAGCCCACACAACAGCCCCTACAGAATTAATGATTTTTTTCTGTGCTTAACAGGAAAACAAGGTATTTCTGTACACTAGTGCAATCTTGTGAGCATAGTCTCTGTGTATCTTGTATAGTTACCCAATTTTTTAGTGTCTCCATTACACTTGACAAATATTACCAAACATGCTTACTGTACAACATCCTCACACTTGTTAAGAATTTCTTTGCAAATACCAATACATTTCCTTTATTTGTATATAAATACAGAATTGAGAAATTATGTTCAATTCTTAAATTAACGAAAAAAACTTCTGAAAGACCTACTCCAAGAAAAAAAATCACTGTAGTGAGGACACATCAGCTGTGTAGCTGACAGTATGTAAGGAAATAATGTAGTTAGTAAAATTATACAATTTGAACCTGGTATAATGGAGGGCATCCTTGGTGCAAGTGAAGGGTATGGCACAAAATCTTTGTGCATCTCTAAGATATTTAAGTTACTCTGCCACATGGCCTAAAATCTAACGATGAACCTAAATTCCCAGAAAATAGAATGCAAATTTAATTTGATCTTTCACTTGCGTATACTTAAAAACCCAGTATCACTAAGACCTTTGCAAACATTTATAAATTAAACTTCAGAGACTCCCATGAAGTATTAAATGTGAAATATATCCCAGAAAATTCCAGCAGTGAAGTTTATATTATTTCCCTGGCACTACAAAGGAGATGTTGACAGTGGCAAGTGTAGAATTCAGACCCCCGCAGCCCCCAGTTCTTTTACTGAATGACATAATACCTTCTTCTCATGCTTTATTCTAAAATAAGTTATTTGAATTACTGTTACAGGTACTCCTTATACACCATGATTATGCTGTGTACTACAAATGAGCATACTTTAACATTAAAGATCCATGCTACGCGCAAGCAAGCTTTTGTGCACATAAATTATTTGAATTGCTGTGTTTTTAACATCGTAATTCTTGTTGCATTTTAAAATCTTTTCTGTCCTCCCTGACACTTTTCCAAAACTTCCAAAAGTATGAGTTAGATGAAGCAGGTTCTACTGGAAAAGTTCTTGAAAACAGGGCACTTACTTACTTACAAGCTTTTACCGTAGGTTATTTGAATTATGATCAAACAGTGTTAGAGTCACTGTGATACAGAAGAGCTATAAGATTTGGGTCTTCTCTAAAAACCACATTTTTCTGGTAATTTTACAGCAGAACAATGCCACCATTAGCAGTGAAAAACTGAAGTTCTCAAGTGAATGAAACGCTGACTACCCCTGGGGTCCTAACATCCACACAAAATGCACTTTCTCTGAGTGCAATCTGAAAACGGAGGAGCAACAACATAAAAGATAATACTAGGAAAATCAAGAAATGTAAAGAGAAATATTGGTATATAGAAGAGGAGGGGGTAAGAGGGGAGGAGAGATTTTATGCTTGCTGTTTCAGCCAAAGTTTTTAATGTTATATTAGTTTTTTTAAAATTATGTTTTTATATCTATACTTGCAAATAAATTTTGTAGGACTAGAGATAATAAATCAATAATTGGAGTGTAAAGTCTTGAAATTCTGAGGTTCCATCTTTTAGTAATGTTTTATTCATCATCATCTTAAGTCATTTTACAAATAGTATTTTGAACATGTTATATGGAGAAAAAATACTAAAACTTGCAACAAATATTCTCATTTCATTATTCTACTACTTATTTAATAGTGAAATGAGTTATTTTTTACTTACAAAAATACATATAATATATGCCAAAAGGCCCCATCTTTGGTGCACCTTATGCACCAAAGAATAGTTTAACCACATACTAAACTTCTTTGTTTTAGAGTATTTCTCTGTGAATTCATTATTATTTTATAGGTTTAAAATTATAAGTATTTTAAAGCAATTATCATAATTGCATTTCCTTGCTTGTCAACTTAATTTTGTGCACAAGTAAAAGTTATTGTTCCTATTATAATATATATGACTATTACTATCTAAGAGACATGGACTAAAAACTAATTTATTGAAAATATTGATGAAGTTTCATGATAAAAATTATCTTGAATACCAGAAGATAGGAATTTGGAAGCATATCTTAATAAGAAAGATAAGTCAAAAGTTGCAGGGAGGATAAAGTGTATTAACCAAGATAAATTTCAATCATAAATAAAGACACAATGCAAATTCACTCTGACTTCTGTAAGATAAATCCAACCCAATTCTTATTCTAAAACCAGTAAAAGTTATGTTTCAGCAATTCAATCTGTAATCCTTGTCATACAAATTTGGACAAAATTCTCCAATACACAACATTTTTATTTCATTTCTCATTCTCATAATTATTTCTTGTCAGGTTAAGGAAAAAAACAAACAGAAACCAAAAAGCAGCTACCAGAAAGATGCCTTTGCCTCCCTATTGCAAAGCACATGCTGAAGGGAAGTCAACGACTTGAAATACTTCCAACTTCTGCTTCAAACCTTTTATCTCAGGGTAAGGCTAAAATGATACTGATACCTCCAGTAGTCCTCTTGGATTTCAGTTTTTCAGGGACCAATATTATTTTTTTTACTCCTTTTCTCAGAACCTTGTAAATTATCTGAGGCCCAGATACCAATCTTTCTTGAACTGTTTTGAAACATAGTGTTTTCTATGAGTAAACCTTCATTCTACCTTTATAGTGCAATATCAAGAGTATATTCCCGAGAAATCTAAAGGGACGCTAGGTCCATAGTTAGCGACTAGTAGCGACTGTCTCACCTGAAAGGAAAGAAGCAGTGCAGCTGCAATACTGTTGTCTTCCGTCCTCCTCAGTTTAACCAGACCTGCATGGCCAAACTTCCCAATTTTAGTTATGCAATTCTGCCCACCTGTGAGTTGTGATAGTAGAGGTTTAAATAGGTTTGGTTTCCCTTCTAATTCTCTTCCTACCCAGAATCACACTATGCCAAAAAGATCAAAAAGAGAAAAAAATACATCAAGAAATGGCAGGGCTCACACCAACAGAAGTGGTCTTCCTCCATTCCACTGCTTTAGTGAGTCAGTAATGGTGGCAGGAATAGCTGGCAAAACTTCTCTATCAAGGAACACAAAGATATATCTTAGTTCTGATAAGGAAAGTTTTGCTTTTTGAAGACCCATGTTTCTACAATGCATTATAATCACTATTACTGACCTGGTAAATTAATAGTGCTGTTAGTAGGCACATTGTGCCATAAATGTGCAGGCAATTTAACTTACTGACCCAAAAGGAAAAGAGCTAAAAGGATAAAGAAAGGAGTGAAAACAAGATGAGGGACTACAAGAATGCTGTTAACCATTTTTTTACATACTTTGTACTGAGCAAAGCAGGACTGGTGAAGACTCTCACCAGGAGTTTTTGACCATACAGGTGGGAAAATTGAAATATTTATGAATTGCACCTGACTAGCTACAGCAAACAGTCTGGCGTATTGACTTTGCCTCATATCAACATACCAAACTCTAAACTGAGGCAGTATGGAGCAGATGCACATAGCGTTCATGCCAGTTTTACCAGAGTGACAGCACCCTGAAGAACGGTTAAAATGGATAGCTGGGGCTAGTTATTGTTTCGGTCATCACAGTGCAATCTATCCCCAAATGTATCTATTACCTAATCAAGGGTCATGACTAGCCACTTTGATTTCTGGATGTCCGTGTTGGAACATGCAGTTTTCATAAACTACTGGGCTCCTGTCATTGAACAAATCTCTTTAAAATGTTTCACATTGAGTACACAAGATCACTAGTCATTTTTTAATATCATGGCCTCTGCGTTTTCTTCTTCCAGAAAAAGAAGATAATACCCACATCTTATGTGGATGTTCTGAGGAATGACAGGAATTATCTGAATTATTCAAGAATGGAAAGAGAGTCTTTTTATATGTTCTGATCAAAAATGTTGTACTTGGTAACTCAAATATAGCTTAGATTTCTGTTGCTCTCACCCAGGTGAGGAAAAAAAATAAAGTTTTAAGGCATGTTTAATCATTTCCAAATTTGGGATGATTTAAATTTGTCAGTTTAACATACTATCTGAATTGAGATAAATTATCCACCTCTGACCCATCCTCTTTTTTCTTCCTGGTGGGAGGTTAAGATCAAATGCCAGCTAGGATTTTATTACCATCATCAGATAACAGCAGCTGATGCACAATGAGAATAGAGAGAAACCTGTTATGGCTGCAAATATCCACAGCTCTGTGAGATCCATGGAGGAAGCATATGTCACCTTATTAAATCTGTAGCAACTGAGGTGGAAGTAACAGAAGGTATCTCTCTCCAGAGCTGGAAGAGATGGGAAGAGAAATGGTTCTGTAAGGAAATCTCTTACTTTTCTCTCTCTGAAAATATCTGTAACAGGATGTTACAGGGATGGCTTTTCCTAGAAATAGGGATTTAAAAAACAAACCCAAAACCCAACAGCTGCCAAGACAGGATGGAATACGGAATTTCTTTCCAGAAAGACATAGCCTTGGAGCAAGTTAGTACATTCAGTTGCTTCCTCCAAGGGAAATAGAAAGATGAGAAGGAGATTAAAAAACTCATGCAACTTGTCCCACTTTCTCCCAAAGTAGCAAACCAAGGGGCAAAGGATGGATGGTGTTAGATATACATATTCACAGCTCAAAGACAACATAGAGTGCTCTGTGAAAGAGACGCATGGCAAAGGTCCAAAAACGACCAAACGTGGTCACTAAATTCATCACTGAGCTCCCTCATGCCTCCTGTCTGCCAGTGCTTGTGTGTTGGTTTGAGGTTATTTTTGTAGTAAAAAAAATTAGAATTTTTGAAATTACTTACAGAAAGAAGAGGAAGTAAAAAGGTTTCTTTCCTCTCCTTGTTTCAAGACCTGTCTTTCATGGAATACTAGGAAGTACAGCTGTAGAGTCTCTCTCTGCCTGTTATATATAACTTCCTGTCCCAGCCAGTCTTCCCCTTGTGTTTACAGAAGTGTGTATATATATATATATATGCACATAGGGGATTCATCTGAATATGGCTTATGCTTCTAATTTTAGGAAGAAAAAAAGAGGATCATTTGACATGGATAACCTCTCTGGAGTAATACAGACACCTAGGGCTGGTGTTATCTTAGTTTTGGAATTCTGATTGTGACTGATGCAAGGCACATCAAAGTGAAATGTGCTTTGCCTGATGCAAAGCACATCAGCTGCAAATTTCAGGAACTTATTTAAGACAGGATTATATCAATCTAGTATGGAGGTAAAAAGGAAGCAGATGTGAAAATCCCAACAAACTAAATTTTTAAAGGTAGTTATCGACAAGCTAGTTTTTGAAAGTGAGGAGAGGCAGTTTCAGTTATTATTCATTATTGTATGTCAGAATATGGACAATATACTCTCAGTTCTAACGCCATCAGTGTGTTTTTATCCTTGGCTCTTAGACTAATAATATTTGAAAAGGTAACATACTCTTAGAATTATAGCAAACCCCTTGCTTTGTTGAACTGACACAGAGTCAGAAAAGAACCTCAGATCTATTCTACAGAAATATCTCCACAGAATTGTTTCCCAACAAGCAAGGAAAATGATCTTTTTCCTTCAATGTCAAAGTAATCATTAATTGCACCATGACAAATAACACTTGTCTATGCCTGTAATTCTTGACATCATGTGATAGCTTCATTATAAAACGGAGCATTATTAAATAGCTCATAGGTATAATTAAGAAACAAAACAAAAAATTAAATAATGAAAATAAATAATATTTTTCTGCTAAAATGATATTTTCTGTGTAAATATCTGGTTTCATGAAAAGGCTAATATATTAGGTATTTTAGTAACCTTTTGAAAATCAATGTATTTATGTAAAAGATGCTTACCAAGGGATTGAAAAAGTGCAAACTCTTGAGAATCTTTAAAAATATTGAGGTTTAATTGAATGAAAGAAAATACAGTTTACTTTTTTAAACTAAGGGTGTCTAATTTCAAAACATGGACCACTCCTAAATCTCTGCTGTACATAGAATTTGTGAACAACCTTTGTACTATTTTGGGGCTGAATATATTAGTTATCATATGCCCCTGTGTGGCCAACCTAGACAACAAATTCACTTTCACATAGCTGTAACAAAGAAATAACGACGCGTCATGGGAGAAACCAGGTTTAGGTAAATCCACTGCTTTCCATTCTCAGAGAAAAGCTGTTAATATATACTGCAAGGTAAAATTGGACTGATACTGTTCTGTACAGTTTGTATCATTTTTAGTCACAAAGGATACTCGCCATTATGCAGTGATGTGTTAATCTGAATATTGCCCAAAGCAACTGTGACTTCGCAAAGCATGCTGCTACAAATAGAGCATCTGACAGCACAGTATTTGTACACTAAACTCTAAATGAAGAATGGCAATCAGAAAATCCAGCTTATCTGATAACTAAAGGTTTTTAAAGACATTTAAAAACTTCATTATCTTTAGTCATTTGAATGAAAAGTATGCCACTGAAAGTCATCAGAAAATTTTAGACTTCAAAAAAATGAAGCTCCTTTAGATGCTGCTTTACAATTCAGATGTAATGTAAGCACTTAGTATGTTTTCAGAAAAGGTCTCCTGATTCCTTTTCCCATACTTTCTCTTCCCAGATACATGAAGATTTTATTCCACAAACTAGCTATTTGCCAAATGCTAAGAATGCAAAACAATTCTTGTGACTTCCTGACATGAGGGAATTCCAATCATCTTTCAATAGAAAGTAACCTATTACACAGGAAATAGAACTATAGTCCCCAACGTAGGTGAAACACAATTTTGAAGTAAAGCCATAGCTCTTACTGCTTCAACTGGCTGGAGTTGGTAATGTCCGAAAGAGATGTGCAGGACCAGGAGGAAGGCCCAGTAAACCAGCTGTCTCTTTTACACTCACAATAACATCTTACAGAAAAGCGTCGCCGTGTAGCTGGCAGAAGAGAACTAAACTGCAATATTCCTCTAACAGAAGCTGTTAGCAGAGGATAACTAAACCCATTTAAATGGTAAAATCAATCTAACTCACAAAGAGTATAATATCATTTGGGTCCTCTCACATCCGCTACTGAAATGCAAAAAATATGCAAATAAAAACCCAGCTCATGTAAGGTTTCTATGTGAAATGATAAAAAGCACTTTAATATATATTCCTGCTAATGTTTGGTATAATATCAGAAAGCAAAGGCCAATATAACTGGCTTTCCTGCAACAAAATCACAGCGTATTTAAACTTTCAGAAAAACTGAAGAACTCCAAGAACAGCTTGTGTGAAAATTAATAGGAATGTATTTTCAGTTACAGTTATATGCATACTACCTAGTTCCCTATGACTTTCTGTTTTATACTTCATTATCTACTATACTATTAGTATGCATTAACCTGTTTTCTTCACATTATTACTTTGTGTAACCAGCAGTTAATCATTCTGTGCTTAATGTCAGCTGTTATCTTTCTGGACTCTGACTTTCACTTTTTAGATGTAAAAGCAGAAAGCAAAACTTTAAAAAGGATCACCTCTTTTTAGGCTGATGAAATATTTAACTTCAAAGTCCAAACAGACAGACCACATTATACCTCATCAAAGCAGAATCTTTTACATGCTAGAGGTATTTTTGTTTTCCTTACCACAGTTCTGAAACATTAACTCTTAATGCATGAACAATTAGTTTTTAGCAAGTGCGTGACATGAATTGTGCAAAGCTTTAAGTGAAAAATCTACCTAAAATATACACTATACTGATTTAATTAGAAAAAATAAAATAGATTTTTTTTAATCAGTAAGACAACAAAAAGTACTGGCCTCCAAAATAAATGTCAGCAAGATTTTTTAGTGTCTATTCAATAGATGACTTCTTCAAAGCCCTTTCATCAAGATCAAATTTAAAATACTGATACTTATTCAGAAGACAGAGTCTTTTTACGCAATAACCTTAAATAACTTTCAACTAACTTTAACTTCAGAAGACACAGAAAGCATGACTTAGTCTCTCATGCTGCATATTGTTGAGAAATCGAACAGTTTTCTTGAGGCCAAAAGCATTGGTACCTAGAAAAACACGACATTGCTCCTTGTAAATATAGAAATATTCTCATCCTAAATAAGACAGCCCATACTAGGTAGGAGGCTGGGGTTCCTAATAATCCTTTCTTGTTTGCCAGTCTTCTAGAATAAATAGAATTCTAAATCTCAGGCACAGCAAATGCAATAAAATAATTCTCTGATGTCTTTTGATTTGAAACCGCTACCATATGCAGCTTTTGCCAGAGGCTTACAAGCAAAATACACACCTAAAAGCATCATGCACATGTACCTGGAAAAAAAATTAACAAAAAGCATGCACGTTGATCTGCAAAAAGCATGCACTTTGATCTGCAAAAACAGATCCAGAGAATCAGGACTTGGTTTGTAGCTGATTAGAACAGTTGCTAAGGGCTTTGTTGGTTGCTGCAGGCCTGAAACTATGCACTTGGAAATATGCACTGTTTTACAATCTCATAATACATAAATTATTGCTCCATTTTGTAGAGCTTCAAAGATTTCACAGTACACCAAAGAGGTAAGAAAAATCTCATTGACTACAGATTTCATATATATTTTCAAAAAATCTTAATTCACTACAGTGATTATGATTACTAAAGCTACCTCCATAATTTTACATGCCTAATTAGAAATTCATAACCAAGATATCAAAACTTCAAAACAGTAACATTAAATAAATATTAAAATATTTATAAGGGAAACACCAGCAGTAAGGAAGAGAAACCTTACAACAATATTCTGGGAAATAAAATTATAACAGTTTTCTGAAGTATTAAGTGCAAATATCACTGTATTTGAGAAATAATATCCCATTTAAAAGGGATTTCTCCCACAGATACAGAGAAGAAGATTAAAATGCTGGTTATAGTCTCTGCAATATTACTTCCACCCTTTTTCCAGAATGTTTCCATCAGTGCACTATCTTCATAAAAAACTACAGGATTCTTTTTCTCCCTGATCTGCACTCATGCTCTTTTAGATAAAATTCTTAATCATGTTTACTGTTAATATTTAACAGCAGTATGAAGAAGTTCTAAACATCAGTATTATAGCATGTTTACTGAATAATGCCACAAAAATGAGTCATTAATTCAGTTTACCCCCCAAAAAAAAATCCTAAGAAACCAATGTAATAACCATCTCACACCAATAAACAACTTCTCCCTATCATTTCTAATTCCCACAAAACAATAGCTATTCATAAAAGGATAGCCTACAGAGCTGACTGACCTGCTGCAAAGCATCCACTGATCAGCTATGATTTGGCCAGTTAAAAAGATTATTGAAAGGCATCACACACAGAATATAAGTCTTCTAAAAATAAGAAACTGCTTTCTGCCTATTTTGCAAATCATATGCAGGACTACTAATTTACATCTGCCAACAAATTATGTATGGTTAAACAGACACATTTTTGAGCATTTAATCCTTTCACTGCCATATCCACATAGAAATCATTTTCTCAGACAAATTTGTTTATGAATATTTAATATGCTTTAAGGATTACTGCTAATAATGCTAGCTTCTAATGGTAGCTAATGTATTTGAAAGATACATAACCATCTTAAATATTTTATTCTGCCTTTGCTGGCTTTATTTCTGCAGACTGAGTTCTCATTTAAATCCTTACATAAAACATAAAAACACCAACAGAAGAGACTCACTGCTACCATAAAAATATTAATATCTAAGAGTGCAATTATAAAAGTCCCCCACTGAAAAACATGCAAATAGATTACTCTCAGCATAAGCATAGAAATGGTAAGGCAAAAATGTTTCTTTTCTACTCACCTAGTGTTGTTCAACGTTTGTCCAAAAAGATCATTTTGTAAAATATTTGGAGGGGATGAGAAAACCCCATGAAAATGAGATAAAACAGAATTGCAGACCTGGCGCAGTGTCTCAAATTGCATTTTCTCTCTTTCCTTCCCTTCTATTTTTCTTCACCACCTGTCTTAAAAGTCATCTATTTTGTACACACCATCAAATGCAAACATGCCAATCAAGTTCCATATTTCTCCTGATCCCTGTAAAAACTGTGCCTAAATGAGCAGGGGCTGATAGTTAATTGTACAGTCATTATTCTTCTAATTCAGTCGTAGAAGATTTAGTACCCGTGCGGCTTTCTCCTGACTGTAGCAAGAATTCTAAACAGCAGTAAGCTTTTTGGGCATTCCCAGCTGAAGTGTGAAGCTGAGCTGCTTTCATGTACTCTACTCATATTTCTCTAAGCCTATTAAAAACACGCAGTGAATAGATGCTGTCGTCAGGAGTTTCAGCACATCTGGCTGCCAGCAATAAAATCTCAGAAGTAAAAAAAAATGAGGACAAGGCATCCTCACACTGTTACTACTGTCTAAGAGGAGGAGGATTTCTGCATCTTCCCCTCCTCCTTCCCTCCCCTGTAAAAATGACTAACATTGGTGACCATGTATGTAGGTCTTTTTCTTTTAATGTAAAGGCAGCTCTACAGGACAGAAAGACCACTCTAAAAATATTCTTCATATAATAAACAACATGTAGCACTGAGACTGTAACAACAGACCTTTTGTCTCATATCTGAAAAGCTATACTGTACCTGACATGAGAGAACAGGTTTTTCATTGCAAACATTTAAATGTAATATCAATTCACAGCTGGAGCAAACAGTATACATTCTATACGTAACTGCTCTGTGAGGTACTGTACATACAGCATCAAGGCAATGATTTATCATGCAAACTTGAAAAATCACTAAAACGAATGACTGCATTATATATATACCAATTTCAAAATAAGAAGTCTTCAGCTTCTTTTAGAAGTTTATTGCACAGAATCAGCCATAATGGAACCAAGCAAAATCAATCACTTCTTTGGGTGCTCCATACCTGCCTACTTCCAGGAAAACCCACTGTCTCGGGAGTCGACACCTCCGGTACACATACAGTGTAGGAAGTCAAAGAGCAAGAAGCAGAATCAGTCATCTAATGGAACACAGGGAGATTCTGCAGCATAATATGCACGGTGAAGAGAATTAAATGTACAGAAAATAAGTACCCTTGACTACAAAACAGATTTTTCCTCTTTTCTTTCAATGCTTGTGCCAGAGGATGACATTACATAACATTACAGAACATATTCTATGATTGTGAAATTGAAAAATAACAATTAAAAAGATTTTCCTTAGAATATCTCATTTTCTATCCACAGCTTTTAACATCTTAGCACTAATTACAAAATCTCCAAATAAACCAACATAAAATGAGGGCCATTATTAAAGCTCTTCCACTGAAAGCGATTTTAATCCCAGAAGATATGGGAATAAGCAACCTTCCAGCTAATTAAAGTGTTGTATTGATGTGCTCAGAAGGGAGCACCCATCCAGGCTTCTTTGGCCAGAAGGATGGCAGCTACAACTCAGATTTTCAAAGAAAAAAAGAAATAGCAACAAATTCATCTCCAGTCCCTCTAAAAAAGATACAGAAGACTTCCTACTAACAACCATGTTAAACATTTAAAAAAAAAAAATGGAGAATATACCCGCTAATAAAACTGTTCCCAAAACTCATGTGAAAGCCTACAAAGTACTACACAAAATAGTTTTTAATATCTGTATTTCTGCCTATAATATACTGTGCATTATGGAAACATTTGTTTTTGAGAAATGTATAACAATTTGTGGTAAAAAGTACTAGGCTGTATGTATGGCAAAGCTGGTAACTGTTGAGATCCTGGAGTAGGAGCTAATGAGTATTTATGGCTATCTTGCTATAATAAAATGAAAACTTAATACTTGGTAACCACATTGCCTACATTACCGGGAATTCATGTTTGTAATATAAGAAAATTTGCCTTTACATTCAGTCCATCAAAAAGACAAGATTTTTGTATCTGCTGCAAGAAACAGAATCATCTTGTTACAAGTGATTCAAGTTATTAAAAAAATTATTAGTCTCATATGCACTACTTAACAGTTCGGAGACAATGTAGACCATGGAGTAGGTACAAGACCAATATTTTATCATATATTTCAATCATATCACTATTTTGTTGTGTGCCTTATGAATGGTCATTAAAGCCAAAATGCTCCTGTAGTTGCAACCAAGGTCTGGACATTTAACATTCACCTTTCTATGTCTTCATTTTCAGATATTTAAAATGGAAGTTATGACATATATTCTTTTTTTGTAAAATTGTTCTAAAACTACTGACAAAATGGGATACATATTTAAAACTTCTCATTTTTTCATTTAATTCTGGGGTAAGGAATGAACAGTACTCTGCAGATATTTGTGCAAGTAAAACCTTTAATGCAGAAAAGATAAAAGTAAAGGGATACTTTTAAAGGCAACTACTCCATAGTTGCTATTAGCAAAAAATTCAACTATAATGACAGGTTTTTTCTGCAAATACAAAATTATATCCTCAGCATTCCCAGATTAAAAGCCTCATGTAAGAATTCTGGAAAAGACAGGTATTAATTTTTTCCCTATTTGATATCCTTACACTTGAGATCTCCTTTTCTCTTCTTCAGGTCGCTCACTCTACACCCTCCAATATCCATATCAAAAGAAAAAGAGGTCTTATATGCACAAGCTTCTTTTTTTCAAAACACCCCTAATTGTGTACTTCAACATGCACCAGGTAAGCCAAACATTACTCAAGCACTTGTGATTCTGGCATTTCCTAACGTTTGAGGGCCTGATTCAAATAATTTTATAGTGATTTTTTATTATAGTATTTTGTGTACTTATACTTACATATATATGTACACACACTTGCTAATTATGGTTCAATAATAATAATAAATTTCATTTCTACACCAGTTTTACAAAGGATTTTATGGACATGAACACAAAATGCTTTAAAGGTTGCACAGAATGGGAAAAACAAGTAGCAGATAGTCTAAGCGACTACCTGACATGGCTGACAGCCTATTTCAAAATGAAAAGACAAGCCTGGAAAAGCATCACTGGATCCATTAAGCCAGGCTACACTGAGATCCATACAGATACTTATTTCTCTAGCCAAGCTGAATCTTAATAAACACCCTCCAGCTACAAGTAGTTTGGAAGAAAAGTTATTCTAGAAAGCTCCCAAGTATGTATGGATATTTTTCAACTTATAGAAAATATTTCTATTTCAAATATAGGATTAAACTTCTTTGAATTTGATTCTAGAATTCAGAAAGCTCTTAAGGTAAACCTATTATACAAAGAAAGTTGACAATATGTACAAATATATTATCTCAAACATTACTTCTAGACATCACTTCTTTGTTATAGCCACACAGAAAATACATTTCACAGAAAGCTGTAGCTTAAACAAGGTAAAGTCATGCAACCTCATTAAAGCTATACATTACAGATCATAAGGCAAAGATTGTTCTGTGATAAAAGATACTATCAAGTACAATTTTGGATTCAATTCCATTCTAATTTACTGGATATTACGTAAGTATAGTTTGATAGAATCACAGAAGAAAACAGTAGAGATTAGTTGCTTAGAGTTTCAGGGTAAGAGTGGGATTCTTTAAATGTACAGAAAGTCAAACCTCTATTTTTTTCATCTAGACACTCAATAAATTTGAGTAATTAATAGCACATAAATACCTGTAATGCAGCTACCTTTGCTCTCCAATATGCCCTTACCAAAGCATTTGTCTAAATATTTAAGATTTAAAAAATTTTGACTGTTTAAGTATTCTCATTATGAAAAGAAAAAACATCCGAACAAATATTTTTCAGACAGGTAAGTTAATCACAGTGGCCTTGCACATTGGGTGCTGTTAAATTATTACAATTTACAAGACTACTAATTTTGGGTCAGATTAGCAAAATGATGCTCCAAGGTGGGACATGATTTTAAAGGACTAACTTAAATTAAATTCAAGGATGGGTATTTCATTTTGCTACAGCAAGTGAAATGCAACCAGACTTTCTTTTGGGGTAAAGCACACATTCATTTGTGTTTCATCACATCAGTGTTCAAAGGTTCAGCTTCACAAGAGAACTTTAGCAAGAACTAAGGCGAAATCTACAACTGTAAATTTTATCACATAACAACACGAGTCATAGAAGCCAGTATCCTGAATATCTAGGATGGGAAATAATAAAGAGAGGGATGCAGATAAAGCCCCAACCCCAAAAGGATAAAAGTACCTAAATCCAGGCTGCAGGGAAGCATCAGTCTCTGCTCAAGAATTGTAATAATGAATCCTCTCCTTGAGCTGGTGCCTGAGCAATCATTCAAAACGCACTGTTCTGTTTATTACAGGAAGTCTGGCGGTTAGCAAAGTGTCTAGGAACATGGAAAACTGAGTCCCAAGTTTCCCTTCTGGCTTCCTCAAATATACCCACAAAGTCCTCATCAACACCCTCTTGGTTATTCTAAAGGGAATTTGTCTTTGCTGTTGAGGCTGTTCTCTTTCCTATAAAATAATTAAATATTGAAAGAACTATTTAATTCACTGACTTAAACATTCACTGAGAATGGAAAAGTGATACTGATTTTATTCCTGGTAGTCAGGTCACAGACATACAATGAAAGATACTGAAATTCCAGCTAAGAGACCAAACCTTGTTACAGAAAATATCTACTGACAAAGTACAGTAATGTAAAAGAAAGTAAATTCATCCTAGTATTCAGCCATCAAACATTGTGGTGTTTTCTTGCTTGCATTTTTATCTCAGTATCTTCCACATTTCCCTGTTTCCCTACTTTCATTTTTCAGGTCTTCTATCCATATTAATATAATTTGTTTCAATGTTCTTCTTTTGAAAAATAATTCATCATCTTCCTCCCCTTTATCCTTTTAATAGTAATCTATACTCTCCTTTTAGCCTAAGTTACAGATTTTAAACCAAGGATATGAGACTTAGAAATCTGGACAGTCTGTTTATCCATTTTTCTATCCATATTACCACCTATCACCATAATTAATATGCTTGAAGAGACTGGTTAATTTCATAGGGGCACAAATATTAAAATAGTTATATTCCAACAAGCTGAGTGAAAATCAGCATCATCATAAGAGGAGAAAGACCCAAGTCAGTGCGCATTGAGGAAGGGTGGGTAGAACTGAGTCATTACCCATTGACTTTGGCAGTACAAAGACAGTCAGAATATGGTGAGTAAATAGCCACATCATTGCCATCTCAAGTTTGACAAAATTATCGTAAGTGATAGGAAAAGGTGCTTAAGTTATCGTGCCACTCCACCACATCAGAGAAGAAGCAGAATCACAGAACCATAGAATCAATGAATCATTTAGGTAGGAAAACCTTTAAGATCATCAAGTCCAACCGTTAACCTAACACTGCCAAGACCACCACTAAACCATGTCCCTAAGCACCACATCTACATGCCTTTTAAATACCTCCAGGGATGGTGACTCCACCACTTCCCTGGGCAGCCTGTTCTAAGGCTCGACAACCCTTTCGGTGAAGACATTTTTCCTAATATCCAATCTAAACCTCCCCTGGCGCAACTTGAGGCCATGTCCTCTCGTCCTATGGCTTGTTACTTGGGAGAAGAGACCAACACCCACCTCATTACAGCCTCCTTTCAGGTAGTTGTAGAGAGAGAGGTCACCCCTCAGCCTCCTTTTCTCCAGGCTAAACAACCACAGTTCCCTCAGACGCTCCTCATAAGACTTCTGCTCTAGACCCTTCACCAGCTTCGTTGCCCTTCTTTGGACACACTCCAGCACCTCAACATCTTTCTTGGAGTGAGGGCCCCAAAACTGAACATAGTATTCAAGGTGCTGCCTCACCAGTGCCAAGTACAGGGGCATGATCACTTCCCTCGTCCTGCTGGCCACACTATTTCTGATACAAGCCAGGATGCTGTTGGCCTTCTTGGCCACCTGGACACACTGCTGGCTCATATTCAGCTGGCTGTCAACCAACACCCCCAGGTCCTTTTCCACCAAGCAGCTTTCCAGCCACTCTTCCCCAAGTCTGCAGCGTTGCATGGGGTTGTTATGACCCAAGTGCAGGACCCAGCACTTAGCCTTGTTGAACCCCATACAGTTGGCCTTGGCCCATCAATCCAGCCTGTCCAGATCTCTCTGTAGAGCCTTCCTCCCCTCAAGCAGATCAACACTCCCACACAACTTGGTGTCATCTGCAAACTTACTGAGGGTGCACTCGATCTCCTCATCCAGATCGTTGATAAAGATATTAAACAGAACTGGCCCCAATACCTAGCCCTGGGGAACACCACTTGTGACTGGCCACCAGCTGGATTTAAGTCCATTCACCACAGCTCTCTGGGCCCGGCCAGCCAGCCAGTTTTTTACCCAGCAAAGAGTACGCCCGTCCAAGGCATGAGCAGCCCGTTTCCCCAGGAGAATGCTGTGGGAGATGGTGTCAAAGGCTTTACTAAAGTCCAGGCAGACAACATCCACAGCCTTTCCCTCACCCAATAAGCAGGTCACCTTGTCATAGAAGGAGATCAGGTTAGTCCAGCAGGACCTGCCTTTCATAACCCATGCTGACTGGGCCTGATCACTTGGTTGTCCTGCATGTGCCATGTAATGGCACTCAAGATGATCTGCTCCATAACCTTCCCCAGCACCGAGGTCAGACTGACAGGCCTGTAGTTCCCCAGATCCTCATTCCAGCCCTTCTTGTAGATGGGCATCACATTTGCTAACCTCCAGTCAACTAGGACCTCCCCGGTTAGCCAGGACTGCTGATAAAGGATCAAAAGCACCTTAGATAATAGAAATAGGATAGAAAAACATGAGACACTATTATAGGCTGCATTGATTTTGGTGCTCATGGAACTACCTGTCTCTGTTCTATTTAACTCCCTCATTCCTCAGTTTCCATTGCACTTGCTGCTAATGGTATCCTATGCACAAAGGACTCTCCAAAGTTTATCTCCTGTTCTACCAGCAGTAACACCAAACAATGAAATAATAATAATTTATCCTTAGAATGAGCTTTACAAAAACAGTTAATCATCACAAACCTTGCGAGTACCTTATCTATTAAATACTTTAGGAAATGAAGCTTAAGTGATCTGATTCAGGCTACAAATAAGAATAATGTCAGTGCTCCAGGTAAGATGTGTGAAACCCAATCCATTCTCTTACTTGCTGTGTTCAGGGTACTAGAACTTTGTTGTTCCAAAGTCTGTTGAGCTACAGTTCCCTGTAGCAGCAACTGTTTAGTAGCCTAATTCCACTGAAATCAGGGATAACACTGCATGCCAATAGTCTTTGGATGAAGGCCCAAAAGCGCAGTTCAGCACTATGCCTCTAGCGCATTTCCAAATATTGGGACTGCTCTAGTGCCAGTGGAAGTAGTCTGTGCACTGTTCCTCACTCATGAACTCACCCAGCAAGTGCCACATCACTGCAAATGGTTAAGAGGATGCTCTGATTAATCTACTTACATTCAGGATAAAATACAAAGATAAGCTGTCAGTTTACATTTTGCACCTTTACAGGAATCTGGATATTCCCATCTCTGAAAACTCTCAGAACTAATGTCATCAACACAGGGAGAATAAAAGGCAAGCAAATGTCTATTTTTTAATGAAAGACAAAATTAACCTTGACATGTGTAGATTACCAAGAAAGTCAAGAAAGTGGCCTTCTGGCCCACTTGGCCCAGAAGCCCAAGTCTTGATGGGAGATGCCAGATCAGCTTTGGTCTTCCTAAGCAGAAAAGTGCCGACTGTCCCTACTTAGGTGTGCTGAAGTTCTGTGATGAGACCAAACTATTCATTTCCCTGCATCTCATCATGGTCTAAGTAAATGACAGAAATAATCATGCTCCACTGATCAGTATGGCTTTAAAACTTTCTAAAAAGTGGCAAGTAAGTTAAACATGAGATTTTACCTGCATACTTACTAGTTTAGAAAGAATACATTTTACAAATGAAATATTGGGAAGCTGAGATTTTTTTATTATTTTGACCAGTTGTGGCTTAATTAAATTCTAAATCTATGAAAGGAAAAAATGAAATTTGTGAAAGTTAAATGCTAGATGGCTTGTTTATTATAAATAGTTTCAGTGTTTAAAAAATCTACATTTTTAAAGCTCAGATAATACAATGATAGGTCTGATTTTGCTTTTTATGCAGATACTAGGAAATGTGCCATATGTTCACTTGGGAAATCCTGCTGTTAGGCCTAGTATGGACACACACAAAAACCGGCACTGACCATACAATTGCGCATTCCAGGATGAGTAAGATAGAGGGGGAAAAAAGAAATAAATTGGACAAGGAAAATACGAAAATTATCATTTAAAATCCTTTTGTTATTAATGATGATAGACTATATCATGACAGTACTACTTCTTGAAATGAATCAGTAGAAATGCCTCAGAACCAGGTATACCTCTCAGTATAATTATTTTTAAGCTATCTTTAACACTGTCATGGTTAGCAGGCAGCTAAGCACCACACAGCCGCTCGCTCACTCACTCCCCCAAGGTGGGATGGGGGACAGAATCAGAAGAGTAGAAGTGAGAAAACTCGTGAGTTGAGATAAAGACAGTTTAATAAGTAAAGCAAAAGCCACACACGCAAGCAAAGCAAAACAAGGAATTCATTCACTACTTCCCATGGGCAGGCAGGTGTTCAGCCATCTCCAGGAAAGCAGGGCTCCATCACGCCTAACCGTTACTTGGGAAGACAAATGCCATCACTCCGAACATCCCCCCCTTCCTTCTTCTTCCCCCAGCTTTATACGCTGAGCATAATGTCATATGGTCTGGAATATCCCTTTGGTCAGTCGGGGTCAGCTGTCCCAGCTGTGTCCCCTCCCAACTTCTTGTGCACCCCCCGCCTACTTGCTGGTGGGGTGGTGTGAGAAGCAGAAAAGGCCTTGACTCTATGTAAGCACTGCTCAGCAGTAACGAAAATATCCCTGTATTATCAACACTGTTTTCAGCATAAATCCAAAACATAGCCCCAAACTAGCTACTGTGAAGAAAATTAACTCTATCCCAGCCAAAACCAGCACAAACATCAATAACTTTGACTTATTGGTTCATTTCCTTAGCTCAATATAGATTACGGCTTCTCAAACCTCCCTGCGGTATTCTCTTTAACACATTAGTTGAAAGGCAATATGGGATATTTTATTTAAATATGACAAGGCATAGAATAGTTGAAAATTATTACATGAAATGTTTAAGTATTTCTCTTATCTCTGTCCTTCTCACCCTTCTGAATATTACACAATACATACAATTTGCATGGTGAAACAAAAAGCTTCTATTGCTAGGGCACACCACAAAATAGAGAAGAAGCACAAGTTGCATCTCGTGACTTAAAAACACGAAATGATATAGTGTTGAGTTTTAGGGTTTTTTCCCAGCACAAGTGGAATAAGGCACTTTGGATTTTGCTGTTTTGATAATAATATTATATGCTACATGACATATTCACAAAAACAACTCTGAGCACTAAGTTTGAAGTACATTGTTGCCTACCTCTGGTCTGCAGCAAAGCTACAAGTGCCTAGTTCCTGCCTCACTTGCCAGATCTGGGCATTTGTAAGTATTCCTTGCTTAGGCAATTCTATGCTTAAAAATTAAGATGTTATTGATTTTAGGCAAATTCAGAGGTTGAATTTAGATTGTCTGGATCATTGTCTGAAGTTATTAACACAGACACCCAGATTCATTCCACTTAAATATAGATGACTAAGGTGTGTAGTTTAGAAGCCTAGCCAACTTTTGCTTCCTGTATAATCAATACAGAGAAAGAGGAGTGTGTAAAAAAAAGAAAATCATGTGACCAAAAATTGCATGAGTGCCCAAAAATAGGTTTAATGAAGTGTTCTTACGCTTGTCTAAGTACCTTATTTAGGAGGTATGAATAGAACTCTGTGGTTGCATTTCTATTGCTGGATCTGAGAACACTTTGCAATTCCTGCCTTGGCTGTGTTCTGACACCATGTCAGAAAAAAAAATCCAGGTGTGCACATTCTCTCCCTTTTTCCTACCTGTGCATTGTCCCAGCATATAATGCAGGCATTTTATGGATCTGCATATTTTCTAGTAAAATTCCTATTGATGGCAGATCTCCCATATTAAAAAAGAAGCTCTAAATTCTAGGGATGTGTGTTTTTTAACCCACTGCCCTGACCTAAGACATATTTTATCTAAAAAGCTGCTGGAGCAGAAATTGCATTTGGCAAAAGCCAACCTGATTGTCTAATAAATGTAGAAATTACTTCTTCAACCTGCAATACCATGATTCTAGTTTGTACTAAAATAATTCATGTATACTGCTAATCTTGTTTAATGTCTGCAGGACTGGTAGGCTTCCTACAGAAGAAATACATCTGTTGTTCTCCACAAAATAATGTCTATAAATTCTGGGTCATAGAATGATCCTATAATCAGTTCTCCACTTCCCTCAAAGTTTACTGAAATGGCTATACATCTTAAGCTTTTCGTATGAATATATACATTTATGCATGCTCATACATGTGGTATAAAATATATACATAATATTTTTTAAAGTATTAAAGGAATACTATTAAGATGAAAGAATCGGGCAATCAGAGTCAGAAAAGGTCTAACTGAGACTTCATTTCCCTGACTAAAGGAATAGCTGCATTACCTGACAGGAACAGAAAGCTGTTATACTCTGGTTGAATAAGCAGAGGAGTACGTGTAATACACGTTGATACAGCAGGCTCAATATGCAGTAGATGCTGCACCTTGCAGAATGCATGGTTTAGAGTAGTATACTTCAACCAATTTTACCTTCAGCTGACTCACAATCAATTGATATTTCTTTGCACCTCATTACAGTACATGAATCCTGCTTTATGCCTCATTTGCAGTTCTGGATGGTTCACCAATGAGATGTGTCTCACTAGTCAAGAAGTGCTGGCCTAGAACAGAGATTTGATTGATTTTTGAAACAGTGCATTGAAAATTTCATCTGCTACAAAAGAGATTTCTGTTCTTCACTTTCATCAAAAGTTACCATTTGTCACCTTTCAAAAAAACAAAAGGTGATTTAAAATATTACTAACAAAGTATTATGCGTGACTAATAATGTAAAATACTAAAAACAGAAGCTGAAAATGCACACATTAACCGTTTTCAGACATCTGTCTTTTCTGTCCACCTCAGGATGACATATTCAAGGTGAAAGTTGATTTCCTCAGTGCTCACAGGCAGTTTGTACTTATATCCCTTATTCTCTAAATTGTACCAATTTAAGAGAGGACATGATTAGCTCAAAGCAGACAGCAAAAATTAAATCCTACAACAGTCCACTGATGATTACCAACAACGTAAATGCACCCAGCACAGTAATGATTTCAATATACACACTCAAGTAAAGAGATAATGTTCTCTTTGTGAAATACACAGTTATCATCCTCTTTGCATGAGATCATTTACGCAGACACTTCTTTGGGTGAGCAGGCTGATTATAAAGCTCCTTATGATGTAAAGAAAGTAACAGTTACATTGATCTTGAAGTCCATGGTGGTTATACATTGCAGAAATTGGCTCTCATTCCCTGTGAACGTGGGAGTTCAATTAATTTTAGAAATCCCTTTTAGCGACCTGGAAAATATCTTAAGAGATTTATTGCAGTATCTCTAATTTCAGGTGACTGATTTGGACTTTAAAAGGCCTCCAAACTTGTGTTGGGTGTCAGTGTGTCCAGGTGGATGGAAACAAAGATGGAAACAAAGGCTAATATATGTGTAAACTAGAAAATAGATCATTCTCCAAATGACAGTAAGATTAAGATTAGCCGTTTCATTTTGTGAAACAGGAGCTAAAAGAATACATCTATGCACTGGATTGTTTATTATAATTTCTGCTGTTCAGTACACTGGATAAAAGTTGGAGCCTTCCATATCTTGGGAACAAGTTCAAAGAGACTAATTTATCTTCTTTTCATGTCATTATAAGATTTATGGTCTCCTGGGTTGCTCTATCTTCAGCTGATTGGAATACCAGAAGAATATTTTCCCGATGATCGTACACCTCTGGAATTCATTTCCTTTGACAGTGTCATGGAGCCTGGGTTTTATAAGCATTAAGGCAGTGTAAATATTTTACTTTGGAAAGATTTCTGTTTAATACTGGAGTTCTATGTTAGTGGAGTAAAGGCAGTGCTGGCCATTACATTAAAAGCTTTGGGGAGGGGGTTAGGGTTAATTTCATAATTGATTGTTATCATAACTGTAAGGCTTCATGATACTTGGTGATATACCACAGTATAAATTTCCAAATAAATCTCATTTTCAGAGAGAAAAAAATGCTTCCAAAAGAAGTACCCATATGCCACATAGAGCATGAAATTTAAAATGCTTGTCTTGAGGGAAATCTCCTGGTTTAGTTAGCTTCACTAGGCTTAACTCTGAAAATAAATGACAGCTTTTGTGACTATCTACAAATGGGACACAAGCATTCTTATAAACGCTTTTAATTACTTGAAGGAGGAGCAAAGAAGTAAAGTAAGAATAAATGGTCCTGATCTACGCCAGTGCATCAGTCGTTACTGCAATGTAGTCTATCATCATCCAAAACAAGTTTGTTGAGGAGAAGTTGAGACACTACTAGTACTGGCCTTAATATCCAAAGTTCCAGCATTTGTTCTGAGTGAGTCTCATCTACAAAATATTCCTCCCTTTTCCATTGTTTGAGTGATACATCTTCCTCTTTTCCTTCTCACTCTGATTCTCAGGATCTTTATAACTGATATTCTCATTTAGGGAAGAATCTCTGCATCAAAAAAAAAATCTGCTGAGTAGCAATTGAATTACTTTTGCTTTCAACTTTACTTTATTCAAAGATCCAATTTCTTGCTTCAAATATTGATACATATTTTCTAAATGAAAATAAATTCTCCAATCATCGTATTTACTTGAGCTACTAGACATGGGAAGCACTCAAAATATACATTGTTTTTTAAGAAATGCAAACCCAAGTTAAATACGGTTTCTTTCAAGAATTCCTTTCTGTTCCAATCCCTGTTAATGAATGGTACAGGAAGATGAATCATTACATGTTCATTTTAGGAATAAAATGCAATTATCTCAGCATCATGAGGAGGTAAAATTGCTGAAATAACTCTTGAGTTGTCAAATTTTTATATTCAAGAGGTGAGATTGTTGAACTAATTGTGATTCCTCTTCCAGCTTAAATATTTTTCACAGTTCTAACTGGAGCATAAAGATACAACTGAGGCAGGTCCATTTTTGTCAGCCCAGCACCTCATGCCAGAGTCAACAAGATTTAATTAAAATTAATCTACCTCTTGGAAAAAAAATGGGGTTTGTGCACTGATTTGGAACTTTAGAATGCAATGTCCCTCTGAAGCTTCCCAGTTTATTTGGAATTACAAAGAAAATCAGATGCTTTCTGCTTTAATCTCATCTGCCTTGATGGATAATTTTTTTTTTTTTTTTAAGTGAACATCAAGGAAGTCTATCATTTAAAGTCCAGGATTTTCACAAAGTCATTACAGAATAAAACCTCTTGCAGCTAAAATGCATTGCTTTCTATCAAAATATTACCATAAGAACTGTTGTCCTTGCTGTTTTCTTTTTGCCAGAGAAAATGGGTTTTCTGCAGCAAAGTTCATGGTTCGTCCTATTACAAGCTGCTTAATAAAAACTTACTTTGGCAGATAAACTACGTCTAGGGACCCATTCAAGCATGTAATATCAGCTGAGAAAACACTGGACCAGAAACTGGGAAAACTGTGTTTGGAGCAACTTAACCTTCTGTTATTCTATGAAGAGGATACACTTACTGAGGTCCCTAATAGCATTTCCAGGAAGCCCAGTGCTGCAGAAATGGGCACTTTCTGATGTCATTTTCTGAAACACCAAGGCATGATTACAGGGCACAGTGCTGCACAGTGCAGAGATGTCAGAACAAGTTGCATATACACAACCCACTGCATATCATACATAGATATCACCTTGAATTTTAAAACTCCACTTTAAGTTAAGAGTCACCGACTTCAGGTCACCTACATTTTCTACTTAACTTGAAATGACATTGTACTGCACTACTTTCCTGGAACAGGTAACGATTCCCTTAAAATGTCTGTGGCTATCTTCCTTTTGTTTAGTAAAGAATGCAGTGAGGCCTGTTTTCACTGAAAGGCACAAAGTTGAGATTTCTCAAAGCTTGGGAGAGAAGCGTCCACGTACTTTACCACAAAGCTGAAAGGACACTTATGAATGGTTGCAGGATTGTTGGAAATTGAGGAAGAGAGGTGAGCCAGAGCTAGAGGAAAGAAAAAGAACTGGGTTAGAGAAGAAAAGAGGTCTGTCTTTAAGTGAAGGAATACCATATCTTTGAAAACACTTCCAGTGTCTAGCCAGAGTTTGGCAAGAACTCATACCAGTGAGAAAGAGATGATGATGCACAAAAGAAAATGAGCTAATAAAATAAATAAATAAATAGATAAAGACATTCCAGAGTAGACAAAGGGACAAACAAGGATTTGGCTTGAAGAAAGGGCAGAAAAAGAAACAGACTAATCATGCTAAAGACAAGGTAGAAAACAAAATGGTATTGCTTAATAATGTAATTTTTAATTATGAAAATATGGTCACCCTGGTCCTATTACATTCATTTTTTATTTATATTTTTTCCTCAGATGTCACTTAATCAAATAGATTGACATTTACTAAAATTATTAAACTTGCCATATAAAAGATAAATGACAACTAAATTGCACTACAGAAGTGATTGCTTTATCATTTGTGACTTCTAGAGGCACAAAGAAAGAGCCCAAGAAAGAATTTGTACCAGTAACACTTATTCATTCTCATTTTTTATTTTAATTCAGTCTATATAGCTATGGTAAAAAGTATGAAAATAAAAGGCCATTCATTGAATTGACTCCTGCAGATTCCAGAACCACTTTGCTGCCAGAAACTACAAACTTGAGTTAGCAGAGTCCTTTATTAAATGTTAGCCATTTCCCTCGGATGCATTCCACAGATGTAACTTACACACCTTTATCCACCAATTTTGTAAATATGAAATTCAAACAAAATCTATTATTTATACTGCTGAAGAGAAATTAGCCTCCACAGAATAGAGCACAGCACAACTAAGGATTATGAACACACAGTGAGCTCTAACATTCATGTTTGTGCAAGGTCAACAAAACAGCACTTTAAGAAGACATGCTCAACCCAGAAAGGTACTGGCCTCATTAATTTAAAAAATTAAAAATGCTACTACCCTCAATTTTTTTCTGGTATTTCTTTCAGGGTCAATTTAGCTAAAAGCAAAACTACATTTAATTCCATAAATGTTAGCTGCAGTTAGTACTTAATAAAAAATGTTCAATATTCTGATACATCTGAGATCTGTGTTTATAGATTTAGATTATTAATGGTCTTTTAGCACAGTCAAAGATGTAGCTGTGATATACAGAAGCATAACACTGCAATGGAAGGCCAAACTCCGCTTCAAAGATACCAAATATCAGCACTGAATATCAAGACTTCCCTGAGCTCATTCTGCGTAAGAGTGGGAAAAGTCAAATAATAAGTGCTAGTTTTCAGTAAGCAGTATGCAACAAATATGCATAATTAAGAAAAAAAATCAAGTAATCAGTAACAGTAAGCAAAATACACACATCATGTTGCAATGGGATTATTTTTGAAAAGGCACTCTCAGTAAATTGTGAAAATTAAATTCCCTAAAACCAAAATGAGATTTGCTCACTGCAGAGAACGTTTGCCACTGAGTTCAGATTGTCACTTAAAGCTGGAATTCAATCTCTTTGTTATGTGTTTAATTAAAACACTCTTTAACATTTGAAAAGAAACATAGCAGTTTTAGACTGTTTATTAAGGTAGGTTAGTTCTGCTACAGTTAGGGAAGTTTCCTCTTCTCTTTCTCTCTTCTCCAAACAGATTAGCTTTCTCTAAAAAAAGGATCCCAAATTGTATCTACTATTGGTCAGAGGCCCAACGCTACTCAGTACAGATTCTACAGCTAGATAAAGGCTAGCTTTAAAAAAAAAAAAAGTATTTCTTTTAATAAAGCATCATCAGAAGAAAATTAAGAACAGCTAGCTCATTGGTTATTCTGCTACTTTGGGGGAAGCAAAAGTGGAGGGAGGGAGGGAAGCAATTCACATCCCAGAAAAACCACACTGAAGTCACAGTGTGGCTGCACACGTCCTGAATGTTGTGTTAACATTGTCACTAATCACATGAGTGGGAGACCCAAAAAAACCAACATTAGGAGACAAACAGAATTGTACAGTTTTGTTTCTCAGAAGACAGACAGTTCTGCAAAGGTAATGGAGAGAAAAAGCTCCCCCTCTTTTCCAGAAGTTAGAATAGAATGGAGATGCTACAACCCATCGCAAACTATTAATAACAGGTAGAAACATAGTACACCTGCTATAGGTAGTCTGGGCTGTTAATAGACAATGTCAGTACCATTCAGGAACTTCTTGCAGAGACTCTGCATGTAGGCATTACAGATGGTACCAAACTCCTTACTCATCCTCCTAAGCAGGAGTAGCTTAATCCTTGTCATAGGTGTCTAATTATTTCATTAAAACTTCTTCACTGAAAAATATCTGACTTTCTTGGACCCAAGGTACTTCTTTTCAATAATTAAATACTGCATTTTCTCTGGCTCCCTCCCCATAAATTTCTATCGCTTCCTCTGGCCACAGTTATTATTAATTTCCTTTTTATGCCATTCGAGATTGAGACAGCAGATAAGCGTAGCTTTAGTTTCTACCTGAAAACTGGAATAGCCATGAAATGTTGATCCACACCCCTAAACCTACATGTAGAGGAATGAAATAATTAAAAGAGGAGTTATGTGAAGAAACTAACTCATTTATTCTAAGTTATTACCTCAAGAATCATACAAAGCATACACTGAAATGGAAGATAGACAGCACAAGAAAGAAAGCAAAACTACTGAGACTACAGTTTTCAGATTGACATTGATTTCACTTTACAGCTCCAAGGACTGACTATCAAAGTGGTGAAAAATGCTGGAACAGGAGCAGGAAGATGAAGATAAAACCTTATTTGGATGCAGTTCAAATCCCATAAAACTTAAATCTTTAGTTAATATGTTAAAATTCCTGTAGGGTACCTCTACTGCCCAAATTTTGCATCCTATTCTAGCACCAGGGCAAGTCAGTGACAGCTCTTTGCAGTCACACATGGAAAAGAATATTGATTCAATTTTAAACTTAACCTACAAAATACTTGTACAAAGTATTAGCTTTGTTCATGAAGTGAAAGAATATCATTATGCTTTCTGAACAATTATGGGTTTTTTCTACGGTGGTGGTCAACGACGTTAAAAAAAAATAAATTAATGTCAGTTAATTCTTACATAAAGAATTCTAAAAAGTTTAGAGAGACTGTTGGCCTTAATGGATACTTCTGAACATGAACAAATCTGCATATAGCATTGTCAGTCTGACTCTTGGATACCAGCTCCCTTATTTTAAACACTGTCTCTATACAATTCTTTTAATATTTCTCACTGTCTTTAAATACGTCAGCAGGTAGAAAAGCATAGGTTAAAAAGTTAAAATGCCTCTATTTTACTTGAGATTGCTTTCAAATATGCTTAGTTTCCACAGGCCCAAGTAAAGATTGTATGCTTTTTTAAGATACCTGGGCTAAAGATCTGTCAACTCAGGTACTCAGAAACAATCAAAATCAGAGACTGCACTACAGTGCTGTTTCATAAGTGTTGCAGAATTAAAATAGTGATAATCTTTGGAAATGGCCAGCTTTCAGCCTTTCAGAAAGACATGTAATTGACTGATTCTTTAACGTTACATTGTCATATTTTAAATTGCAATAAACTACCATCGGTGATGTTCTCAGTATCAGTTGTTCATAATCCAGCAATTAAAGAAGAGCCATTTGAAAAAGATATAACATGAAACAGATGGACACACATTTTCATTTATTTAATTCATGCTGCTCTTTGATGCAGCTAGTTTATGCATGCTTTTTCCTCTCTCCTCCTCTTCCCTCTTATTTTGGTCTCTTTTCTCTCTCTGTTCACACCCTGACATCCCCAACTGCAGTCCCAAAAGACAGAGCCTACGCTGCCAACTCATACTGGCACTCCTTCCAAGAACGGAAGCAAAGGGACACAGGAGACCACTTTCACTGCCATTGGTAACGCAATAGAATAAAAACTTTTTATGTGGGAAATGTATACATTCCATAAAGAATATATGCGCAAAACCTGCATCTTCAGACCCAAATAACCTCAACAGGCTTGTTTGAAGTTCTTACTCAGAATAAAATGCATCCTCCAAACCTACTGTATTGTGTGGAAAGCACCATAAAAATCCTCTTTTTTCCTGAGATAAAAGGGATGATAGAAAATGAACCCCCAAAATACATACATATCTTTGAAAGGAGAAGGGAAGGAAGAGGGAAGGAGGATACATTTTATCTGTGTCTGCTGGTCTGGAAAATAAATACTGCTGTTGTGCAACTCTGCAGCTGCTCACTCTCTCAATTTATTGTTTTCATTCTCGTTTTTATGATTTAATCTCATATCCTTACAGTTAATCTGAAAAGGGTTCAGGCAGCTCTATTCATTACTCTTGCTTCAAATCATGATCTTACAGATCATGATCTTTACAGATACCAAGAACCAATTCTCTTTTTTTGACATGGCTCACCCTCTGATAGATGCAGCAATAATAAATTGACTCGTGAAACATGAAAACAAACTTTCTCACAATATTTTCACTTTTTTTTTTGCATTGAATCCCATGAAAAATATCCTTGAAGACACCTTTTCTTACACTAATAGAATGCATGACAAATATATATTGTAAATTCAAAGTTAACGTTTTCAAATTTTGGAAAGCATTTTGGATTCATACAGGATGGATTAGGGGGGAAAAAAAGGAAAAAACAAACAAACAAACAAATACTTAATCATTCACATCTACCTGAACTACGTAACATAATTTCAGATAGGCATTAGATTAGAAATAGTTATGTCATAATAACCTTGCACTGGGAAGACACATGGGTTGTTTCCTACTTCAAGAGAGCTATTGCTTAAAAAGGATTGTGAAATGCCACGTATATAGAAAAGAGGTTTGTGAAGCAACACCTCTGGAATGTCATGAAGGATTTACAATGTAAGACACTGAATTCATATGTGGAAAATGACTGAAATGGCTTTACAATGGATTCTATCAAAAGCAAGAAAAATAATTATTTTACAACTCAAGCATGGCAACACCACCTAAAGATCTAACAATTCAGGCAAACAGAATGGCACATAAAAAAGCTTTGTATCAGCTTTAAGGTTCCCTGTTCCCCAGCTTGTATTATTAGGATGTTGTACACATTTTAATAGGACATTATAAACATTTGCTTTGGCTTAAGCTTCGGAATGAAGAAATCAACCAGTTCACAAGCTGATTGCCTGCTACAAAATGACTGAAAAAAGATTATGTCTATTCAAATAATTTTGCTGCTAGAAAGAAAACACGTGTTGAATGATGGGTGGCATAGGTCTTGGGAACAATGGAGTACATGAATGTTTTTGATCAAAATAAAATAAAAAGGACCCTTTTGTATAATCCAGAATTAATGTGAAATTGGATAGTACAAATCAAAGAACTACAGTGCATACAGCCATAAATCTACCATCTGTGCACAGCAGACCTCAGAATGGACCTTCTGAGTCTACTCTACTACACAGAGTAATATTTTGCATTTCTTTGATTCACAGTTTTCAGGGAGTCTAGCATTATACTACATCAGCATCCATACTCTGCTCACAAGATTAAGTCTGTGAAAACCACTACATATGGTTACCTCTCAACTGCCCTTAGCATAAAATCTCCATGCGATACACATCATGCTAGTCTTACCTCAAACAATGTCAAATATAAGATGGTCAATTACTGAAAGTAAGCTAACACTGGATCCTACAGTGTGCCTGGTGCCTCTGCCTTCTCCGTGGGTTTACTACACAGAAAGCAGTAAAAGCACTGTAAGGCAGATTATAAATATTGGGTATGAAGTAGGAAAAAAATTAATAATGGAAAACTGTTCTGCTGGTGGCAAGTACAACTTGCTCCTGAATAGTTTTTGACTTCTCTTTTCTTCTGTAATGGATCCAATATGAGAAAAACATCCTCGGAGAATGTGCAATCCAAAATCATCCCGGACTTCTTTAAGGCAACAAATTTCAGATCAGTCAAAGAAGATCTACAATCAAGTACCTATCTGTCTGTCTGAACAGTTTAGGATCTATCAACTGCAAATGGGACTGTTGCATACATCAAGGGAACAGAAGACTAGTCTAATGGTTGAAACAATAAATATTATTTTAATGAAGAATACTACTACTAAAGAAAACAGGAAAAAAATATGGTACTACTCACAAATGGAAAAATAAACAAGCACAACCAAAAAAGACATAGTAAGGAATGAGACAGAAATGGCATTGATGTTCTTGAGATTCAAGGAATGAATGTTGCCCTTTACTCTGTGACCAACTTGTCTTCAGATGACCAAGATAAGATATATGATACTTAATATAAAGAACTGCTCAGTAATGATTGCTGCAACATCAAAGGAAGCTGCAAATGTTCAAAAACTTTGATAAAGAATAACATTTTACCTTTCTATTCAAATATTTCAGACTTTTTTTGCTATTTTCCCATTATTCTGGACATTTTTAACTACCATGCTTTTCTCCTAGAATTAGCTTATCTATACAAATGGTCTACCATAGTAGAGTAGCTCAATTTCTGCATAGAATTAATTTAAGAATAGGAAAAAAAACCTCTCATGATGATCTCCCATATAACATGTTTCTCTACTGGCTGGTTCTTTCAGTTAATGTTAAAAAAAAAAAAAAACAAAAACAAAACCATAACGTTAAGCATTCAGAAAAGAAGACAGAAGACCAAAAGCCTTTAGGAAAATTTACATACAATTGCTTGACCGTAGCTTCAATTTTCAGATGGATAAAATGAGTTTTCTTAACTTGATCAATAATAATAAGCAAAACATATATGGATTTATAAATTTTAATATTAAAATCATATTAAATTATGACACATATTCTATGCATTACTTCAGTATAAAGATAATAATATATTATCTTCTCCTCTTAACAGCGGTTGAATGTAATAAAACTGTAAGCCTTCCCAGCACTGTTGTTGAGAATAGCAATGGCACCACAGCATATACAGGTCCAAACTCAAGGCCTTTCCCCCATCCTTGAATTCTGGGGGAGTCTCTCAGAGATGCTGATATTCTCCTCTAAAAGCCCATTTGACCAATCAGACATTGTCTGGCCATCAAGGAGGAGTCTTTTTCATTATCTCCAGCAAAGGAAACACAGTGAGGAACATTAGGGAAGAAAATTATTCAGAAGACCCTCTAACCTTCAGTAGCATGTACTATATATCATAAATATATTCTAAGCATACCTGTATATGTTAATTAGGGAACACTAGTATTAGTATCCAAATAAAACAGAAAGGGGATAATCACTGAAAAAACAATCTGGATTTAAGCAATATGTTGAGTAGAAGTGATCACAATCAGCAGAATGGTTCTAATTTCAGGCACAGTCTACATTCTTCCTGTTGGTAAAAATTACTTTATACTGTTCGTGTTTATAATATAACTCTGCTTAGGGTAAATGCATACTACATATTTATTTGTATATCCCTCTCTCCCTCTCTCTTTCTGCATACATTTAATATAAAAACACTTTCAGAGTTAAATTATTGCTGAGAACAAGGGGGTTTTTTATCATCACATTATGTATCATTCCATTGTCCTAGCAAAATTAAGGGAAAAAAAGAACCACAAGAGAATCAGTTTCTCTCTCTCCTGCTCCTTAGCATCAAGTTAAGCTGCCAGCTCTATTTCTCAGAGACCATGCACATAACTGAGGAGCACCCAGAGCAACTAAGTACTGAACCCATCAGCTGAAATCAGAGCAAAGGGCAACAGGCAGAACAAGTGAAACAAAAAGGGTTAGGTTAATTACATTAAATTTGTTCCCAAACAAGATCAAGAATAGGAAATAAAATATGGTAGAATCCAAGAGGTGAGGTAAAAGGAAAAAAATTTTAATTATATTAGCCATAAAAGATATTCTAGCTGTCCAACTTGTTTCAAGCTTGCAGAATAAATATTGTAACGAGATCATAGCTGGGCAGCAGAGGAAGGCTGACAGATTATACTGATCCGGCTGCCAAATTCCAAGGCAGGTGGAAGTCTCTGGAGAGAGAGGGTATCATTTCCATGGAAACACGTGAGCAAGCTCACGGTCTTCTTTCCCTTCCCACCACATTTAAAGTTCTATTCTGGTCTTGCTTAGAAATAAATTAAATTTATTCAATGAAACAGTTTTTACTTTTGTGTTTCAGTAAAACATAGCCACAGAGGTTGAGAGCCTTCTGGTGCCTTTTAGTACAATCACATCAAGAAAAAGGGAGGAAGTTCCAGCTCCAGCCTCTGGCTAAAGTGGGTCCTACTGCATTAGCGCTGAAAACAGCCACAGTTTCAACCAATGCCAAGTAACACTGAGATAAACCAGTGAACAAAAAATTTTCATACTAATGACAATAACTAACAGCAAGAAACTGAGAAACCATGAAAAGACTCAGGTCATCACACAAAGATTTCACCATCTTCAATACTATATACTGCAAGTACTACCAGATGTTTTAATTCAGTAGTCTGAACAGCCACTATCTTCCATTAACCTGCTTTTTTGAGCCCTATTTTGAATTACTAAAATTCTGCTATAAAGTTAGTGGCCACAAAGAAACATGGTAACATTCTGCACAGCGTAATGACTGTGATGTGACAAAGTTGCAAGCACACAGACAAGCTCTGTCACGCTGCAACTGTAATTTTCCATGTTGTTTTTTTGATGAGAAGGAATGACCATCACACATGGTCCATGACCATCTGAATACACTAAGAGACTCCTCAGCTGCTGTTCTTAGGATTGTTTCAAAAAGCCCAGTACACATTTTATAGGCTACAGAATAAAAATAAGATAAAACTTTAAAAATAAAATAAAATTTGTAGCATAAATTCAGCAGATCTTATCAATATAAACATTAAGTACTTTCTTACCTGTCTGATGTTGTGTCACTTGTTACTTGATGCTTTACTCCTGAACCATTCTTAATTGAGTCTTGCCTTGTGAGCCCTTGAGATCTGTTTTTGTCCAAAACTTGTGTGGATATGTCACCTGATGGCCCTTGGTACTGTGAATGCTCCTGCAGCTTTGCTTTTTTCTCTTGAGGTGCTTCCTCGTTCCGCAGACCTCTAATACCTTCTTGGTCAGGCTGCTGTGGTGCATTTGATCCACTGTTATAGAACCAGGCTCCTGATTTTGTGAGGATTTCTTGTTGTTTTCGGCACAGGTTACATACCCACATTACCTGTTCAGACATATTTAAATGGAAAATCTGTTAGCTTGTAAACACTGTATACAAAGTTTTCATCAAGCATACATCAACTGATCTCTGATTATTGTTGCCATTTCCAAAGGTAGCAAGAATACTATTTTAATTCTTTCTATTAAAATTACAATAGTTTAGCCACAGCACAATAAAATAGGTCTGTACAACCTTGGAGGAAATTGTTTTAGAAAAAAAATATAAACACAAAAATATTTTTATTCTACTTCGTCACTTACAATACAAGAGAAAACCACAGATAGTAGCAATATAAATGAAAAGGATCTACCTATTGAGATTCCAATGGCAGTAAATGTAAGATTTGAAAATGAAGACTATAGGTTGAGGATGATGGGATGATAGAAAAGAAAGGAATAAAAAATTGATTAAACATTTAATCCATTCTCTTACTAAGTCAGAGTAAGGAACGTTGGAATAGATCCTCTGCTGTTGCAATCAAGTAATTTTATAATTCTCCAAAATTCCCTGCTGATTTACTTTAGCGGTGGTCTGTAACTTACAAGAAGAAGTTGACTTCAAGAAGTGACTTGATTTTCAAAGCTATTGTAAATTAAAGCAATTTTATAAATAAAGTAATACATAAGGTGGTGAGTCTCTCCACTTCATAGCCAAGATTTAGCTTTCACTGTATGCTTACTAAATTATTAAAATGATTACAGCTTCCCAGTTCTGAGATCCTGCGTGTAGTAATGAGATTTTTTAACATTCTAAAATGCACTTGCTTGCAAAGCTTTTGTATTCTATCTCCTTAGTCACATGGCAGTGCAGGAAATTGCCAGTGCCAACCATCTGTAAGTTAATTTCACATTCAATTCTGATGTTATATGAGAATAAATCAGGATGTAATGAATCAAATACAACAGGCCAGTTATCAATACAATGGCACATTCAAAACGGTTATTGTGTTGTCTTAAAATTTGGATTGTAGATAGCATTAATTCACTGCCAATGTAGTTCTTTACTCCTTAATCTTCATTTTTCTTTAGCCTTAACTCAGCTCTTCTGTTCTTTATATATTTTTGTCTTAGTTCACAGACAAAATTGTATCATTTTTACTACATGTTCCTTGAATGCCTGCACTCAGACTTCAATCTAGTTATCATGCCTCCAGTTCTAATCCTACACTGAGTTGCCTCTTTTTCAAGGGTTTACAGTACAGGACATTCAAAGGCTTACATTAATGCTCTTCATTATTCTTTTAAATGCAGCTAGATCAATGGTTAGATCACATGGAAAATGTAGTTTCTACCTCCACAATACATCTAGCTCAGTCCACCAGAAAAGGTTTCAGAAGCTGCAATCTGTACCTTACTTTTATTCCCCAGGCAGTTATCGAATAGAAAATTTGGGCCATGCTGTCTAGTCAAGTCTGACCAAAAATGTTTTGATGAAAGCTTCATATAGAAGGCTATTTGGATGCAAGGTTCATACTCAAATTAAACCCACTGACTGCCTCATTCACAAACTGCCAGGCCAGGGCAGGAAAAGGAGGCATCACTTGCCCATTTAATAGTGGCAATATGCCCCATTCTGGTAAATTTCCTTAACTTTTTATACTGCTGATACTCCACCTTTGAGAACTCATGTCTGCTTATTTCAACAAGAAAGAACAAGCTGTCAAAGCACTGAGGGGAAAAAAGAGAGACTCCCTGAGTAGCAGCTTGCTGTCTGAAGGTTAGATGTCCTGAGAACAAAGGTCAATACTGTGTATGCTTCAGGCCTGGCCATCATTCAAATACAAATGTAAGAACAGGTCTGTTTTACCTTGGCTAATTAGAAAGTACATGAAAGCTCCAAACTGAAATTTCAGCACCAAAGACAGAAGTATTTTTGCCCTCTTTAATCAATAGCAATTAAAAGCTTTTAATATTTCTACTTGGTTTGTACACAGCTGAAGGAAGTTCTAAACTTTCCATATATGTGTCAGTGCAATGAAAGGACCAGATCTGAAACAATTATTTAAGTATACAAATATATAACAATTTGAATGACTAAAAGATAAAATCCCCCAAAGTTTGTGTGTGCTATTTTTCCTTCTATTAGTAGACATTAAAATGTCACAAAAACTAGATTTCGCAGTCTAAACACTTGAGCAACTATGTCCTTGGCTGACAGCCACATTTTGTCCCAGGACAATGCACTCCAGGATGACCAGTATTATTCTCTTGTACCCAACAGAATGAGAGGTCCTTCTGAATGAATATGATTTAATATCTCCTCCTCTAAAAGTAGAATCAGGAAGAGTGCTCCTGGCCTAACCTCTTCCTCGTGACACACAAAATTTAGTGATCTGTTTCAACATAAGTCTCAGCTCCTGCCAAACTAGGTAGACAACGATGTATAGCAGAACAGAGCAATGCAACTGTCAGTGCCGTGAGACCCATATGAAACAAGCAAATATTTTATGATAAAAGTTTGATCAAACCTAGTCCCTGATTAAAGATGTTGTGCCTATCTTTGTTGTCGCTACCTACTGTATCACGACCTGGTATTTTATTTCCATCTCTACATCTTGAAAGCTGTTTTTCACTGACTGTCAGTGACACTTTAAGGAAGACATCATACTAGCTCCCAGGCCCTACCGAAGTCAAACTGTTTCCATCGTGCAATGTTTCTTACAGACTAGCAAAGTAATTTGGTCAGACCTGCAGGAAACAATATAAGCTCTTAAACTGAAAGCACCTCATGAAACAAAGAAAATTAAAAAAAAAAACAACTTTACTTAAGGTATTTCATGTTGAAAAAAATTAAAACACACTGCATGAAAAATGCATATATTTATGTATTTTGCAGATCTTCTTCTGCCTTTCTAAAGAGTGTTTCATAACATTTATAGGTAACACTTCTGATAAAGCCTTGCTTCCAATGTACTTTCAACATGCAGACTTCCATAATGTTGACCCAAGTAGTTACAATTTTAGCTTCAAATAATCACACACAATGAGCAGAATGGCAACTGTCACACAGACATAGAAATTTATGTGCTTTCAGTGAGCACCAAGAAATTCAAGCCCTCGATTAGTACAGGGCTAAACTGACTTCTCCATCTTACCATAGTGTGCAGAAGCATTCTTGCAATTTAAAAAATGCTGGCAATTTACAGTGCAGACCTCTCAATTAAATGACAGACACACATGTAAGATAGCGTCATAAGAGCACAGACGGGAAGGTGGCATATTCCTGGACAGGATTTCTCCTTCTGGCCCCAGGGGCCTGCCACAGAGCGCTCAGCAGCTCACACTCACACAGAGCAGCTCTGTCCCTGCCAAGTCCCCACCAGGACAGAGCATTTCATGTGACTGTGACAGCACCACAGCAGAGAAGGGAAGGGGAGACTAGGCAAGTGGATCGCATGCTTAATACATGTATTTTGACGTATCTGCAAAGAAAAACCACAGAAGTCTCTCTTCTAAAACAGTAATTTCAAAAGGGCTAATCCCTTACATCAGAAATCTGCACTCTGAAGTAGGCACGCTGCCTACTGCACCCATTTTCAAAGCTCCTAACCACCGCTCTGAAGAGTTGGACAGTCGCAAACACATTTTGTATACGAACATCAGTGTTGCAATTTTTGAGTGTCAGTTCTTCTCAGCATGGGAACACTGCCAATTTGAAAAGGAAAAAATGGACAAAAATCCAGTCTCCAACATCTCATTATTATTTAAGTACTAAGTTAAAACTAGAATCTAAAGTGCCAGTGGTACTGTATTGAGATGTGCATTTCAGTACAAAAGGCTGAAACACCACCTAGTGCCTATGATAAGAATTGCTGAAGTTCTTCTCAAATTTATCCTGTAATGTGTGGAAATAACCACATAAGAAATATCTAGCCTGACATTTTCACATTAACTTTTAATTTCATTTGGTTTTTTTTAAGACAAATTTCTTTTTTTAGACAACACTGAAAAGAAGCATTCCGAATTTGGATTAGACAGATTTACTGCAAACCTTCCATGTGCTTTCCATTCACAGAATGGAATTCTATACACAGAACAAACAAGATCTAACTATTTTTTGATTTCTTCACCAATTTTTACAAGATTATTCTATAATATGCTCTAACTTCTGCTAACACTTCCCAAAAGCTTTCATCACATAATATTAGCACTTTTTATTACATATGCACACAAAACCAAATTCTGCAAAACCTGCAATATCCACACAATCAGCCATTTCACATCTACACATCAGACATAATTAATGCACAAGAAATCACTCCTTTGTATTGTCCTAAATAAAACATTACAAATTTGTCTTAAATTCTTCAAAACACATTTCACACACCACTTTAAATTCAATAAAATGGAAAAGATATTTATCAAGAAATTATATCTGCAGACATTTTAAAGCAAAAAAAATGTAATTTAATAAAAAAGATATAGTATGACAATCATTTTAATATTTTCAGATACATTATGTCAAAAGACAGCTACCTTAGAAATACCATCCACAGTTCGCCTAAGTATAATTATAGGTGGCCTAACAGTAGCTTCTAAGTACAAAATGGAAATCTTACTTTATTTAAGATTAGATTAAAATGCACAGAATATGTGATTACATATCAGCCTGAGTTTGATAGCTTAGACACTACAATCTAAGAAATAATTTCACCAAATCCTCATCAGCCTTCAGAATTACAGGTGTGCAGAGCTGCAAAATTACTTTGAATTACAGGTGTGCAGATGTGCAAAATCATAATGGAAGGCTTCCATAGGACAGTAAGGTTTATTATTATGGTTTTACCAAATCTCTTAGAGTTCATCTGCTTGGCAGAAACACCTAATATATCAGCATTATATTAACTGTTATGCTTGCTGCTAGTGTTCTTCAGAAAATTTCCCTTGGTTTAAATTTTTTTTTTTTGTCCTTGTATTTTATGTAAGATACAATTCCTCAAACATTAGACAAGGGAACAAGAATACAGCATTGAAAGGAAGGGGGAGAAAAATGGAAGAGTAGGAAAACTCTTTGCTTGGGTCCAGCATCAAGGTAACCAATCATGTTTACTAACATACTACAGTTAGTCCCTGTCTTTTTTTTTTTTTCCCCCAATCTGTCACAGATGCAAAACAACTTCACTAGATCATGGAGCAGTGCGATGTTTGGAGCCACGCTGTGCCAAGGAAGTTTTTTCGAGGAAGGAGTACTTCATCTCTCCATTAATCACTGTGTTGACTTGGAATAGACACTGCTGAATCAGCGCTGGCACTCAGTAACATGAGTCAGCTTCCTCTGTACAGTCATGGAAGTTACGATTATAGAGCAAATCTGTGCATCTTTGGCTAATGTGGCCCTAGTATAAGTAGGGTCCAATGGTATCTTCCTTACCTCTAGTCCCAATTTCTGCTGATCTTTCCCCATTTTGCCTGTTTGAAATATAACAGTATTTCCAAAGAACTATACGTTTAGTCAGTGGGTCTCCTGGTTCTGGGACTGCAAGGGTCACTTTGGACATTATCTCTCCAGAAAATGAGATTGATCTGCTTTTCTGGTTATTGGTTTGTTTCTGAATACATTAAAATCCCCCAAAGTTTTCCCATAATAGTTCCAATAATTCCAATAGTGCAACAGCACTATTAATTGTTCCTGACAAAAGTAAAACCTTTTAGTACTCTGCATATTATTTAGAATTCAAAGCTCTTTGAATTAGAACAGAAGACGTCTTGATGTTAGCTAAAATATAAAATCCTATATCTTTGGTTCTATATACCACCAAAAAAAAAGGCTCATGTTTGCTGTAAAAAACAATAATTCACTTTTCCCCCTCGTCTGAAATCTGTATTCACTCTTACAGCTAAGAGTACTGATTTCCATTATTGGTGAGGGGAAAATTGTATTCCTTTCTATGAGGTGCTTCCTTTAAAATGTTTAATTTTGATATTCCTTTTTAAGGGAATCAACTGTGTACAACTGTGTAAGACTTATACATAGCATGTGCTATCAATAGCCAACATTCGTATTTTTGGAAAACACAGAGGCTTTTAAAACAACTGAAGGATTTAGGGCTCATCTATAGAGACATCATGCTAGAGGTTCAGGTCCAGATTACTGATGCATCTTTTGTAGTTACTAAGATCTATTTTAAAGATACAAATTCATTATTTTGGAGTGAATGGAATAAATCATACCTACTTTATGCTCATACATTGTAAACTGCAGAGTCTGGATATATTTTTAATGGAACAGAAACTTTTCCAATTCGTTTTACTGTTCTGACTGTTCTGACTGTTCTGACTTACAGATAAGTCATCACCATGTAAACATGAGGGCCCACCCATCATTAATTTCTACCTTTTTTTCAAAGAAATAATGTTTTTCATTTCCTCCTGTTTTCTTTCCAAGTATCTATTCTTTTTTGAAACTTAATAGTTTTTCTCTTTTCTTTTCCAGTGTCAATCTTACTTTGAGCAGGAGGTTGGACTAGATAAAACCCAGGTCCCTTCCAAATTGAATGATTCTATGACCGTTTGCAACTGCATTTTGGTAACTATTTTTCTACATAAAAATAAATCCAAATAACTGTTTTAAGGTCAACAGAAATACTCTGGATTTATTTGATTGTAACTGAGAACAAAAACTCCTTGCAGTGGTTACAGTACTGTGAAATATTCTTTAAAGATGGTTTATTTTTTTATTTGATATCAATCAATTTTACTGCTTTTCTTTCAAAGCAAAATGAATCTGCAAGATTTCATATCCTCTAAAAAGAAATTAACAACATTATTGACATCGCATGGTAGCTTCTTCTGATACTGCACTATAGCAAACAGAAGTTATATCTTAGTATTTATCCATTCAACTCTACCTTATTCATTCAACTGTACCTGTGGGATACCTTCACCCTTCGTGTCACACCATTTCCTTCTGCGAAATTAATGCATTTAGTCAATGAAGTATAGTATAGGAGCAAATAAAATTTCTGAATTTGTGACTGTTATAAATTAATAAAGATTACCTACTTTTTCAGTATTTTGCTATGCCACTAGTCTGTGCTGTGGTACTGACTTCCACTTTCATGCAAGTAAAAAAGTTATAATCAGTTTGACCAACTGCCAAATCTGATATAAAGTTTATTGGCCCTATATCCATAATGACACATGGATACCCATCCCCAAAATTGTATTAAATACCACAAGGATTCCAATACCAGTTAATAAAAGTAGGAAAACTTACAATAATAGTATGAGACTAACATCTTTACATATATTTTAAAGGATATATGTATTGCACACAAAAATTCTGTATACTGAGAGGGTGACCATACTACATATTTGCTCTTGAGTTTGTGGTGAATGGATATATTATGTATGAAAAGTTATGATGGTCATAAACAACCAAGTCAGCATAAAATTAGTATATCCCTTCTTGTGCATGCATTTGATACAGTATATATTTACATGATTCTACCTTTAAAGCCTAAGAGAAAAATATCATAAGTGACTATAATTTTAAACAGGTATACTCACTCTTTTGTACTAATGCTGTACTTATCATCCTAATGGTACAGTGCATCTCTCTTGTATGATTTTATTATCCTTAAGGCATATACTAGCAATTTTGTTCATACTTTTTTTTTCAACCAAGAGTACAATCAGTGAATAAGACATCTGACTAGGAAAACAGATTATTTATGTTTAAAAAATGTGACAAAGGCCTCCACATGCATAGTAGGACTAGCAAGTGTTAGTTGGAGCACTAATCTAGGTGGGTTAATATAAGCCAGAGCACATCCTTCCTAAAGTATACTGTATAAAAAGAAGCAGTTCACATATAAAATAACTAGTATTCTTCCAGATCTGTAAAGGCACTAATTTGCTTTTTTCATTATGGCACAGGCACAACTCAACACTGTCCCGTCCAAAGTCTTTCTAATCAATGCCAATGGAAATAGTGCATAATTCCTGCACAGTGCCATATTGACCATACACAACTCTTTCATGAGCTTTCATGATTTCACGAAGAACTAGATGGTGTAAAGACTTCCAGTGAGGAAATGGCTAATAGGAAACCGGGTGTGATCTGGAGATAGTACACATCGGTGAGTGTCACATCCCTGCACTGCTGCACCGCTTCCAAAATGGAGTTTATAAGCCCACACAGTACTCCACAGGGCCATGAGGGCTCATTAAGTAAGTGTGGTGGGTTTGGGCATGAAATAAACCTGCCATAAGTGAACAGAATCTACAACACAGTTCCACAAAGTCTTTCTTTAACCTTGGAAACTTGCATAATTATGTAATATATTGAGAATGTATAGTGACCAAGCTACACCTTTACTAAAGTTTCAGATTTGTAACAATCTTGAGAAAGCAAGAGAACTGAGCATACTTTTCTGTCACTTCTCTCAGCAAGTTTAAGCTCACTAAATAAGAATACTGGATAGAAAGAGAACTTGTGTATTGATTCCAGTTGACTGCTGCTTCAGGCAACAGCATTTTTTTAACAACTTTATAATTTAATAAAGTTCCACCTTAAAATTAACTAGAAATAATGAGGCCAAAATCTGTCAAAATGCTTTTCCAAGTCCTACAGCTACGATGGAAAGAATGCCTTTTAATTTCCAGTGCCCATTTATTCCAAGCTAGTTTATTGCTATTTATTCTTGTAACAGTGTTGTCATTTAGTTTAAATAGCTCCTTTCTCTCCTCAGTGTTTGCTGCCTGATGTTTTATAGAGACCAATCACATACTCTCTCTGCTTTCATTTTTCAAGACCAAATAGATTTTGCTCTTTTGGGCTATGCCTATACTAGTAAGACATAACCATGCAACAGGGCCAGGTGCTGGCCCATGATTGCCTGTTAATTCTTATGATTCCTGGCACAGTTAGGCCTTTGCTAACCAGCATCTCCCAGACAATGCCAGCACAAAGTGTAGGATAACAGCATGGAGCAAGAACTGCTCCTAATAAGCAGCTTGGACACAGCTACCCTGCTATGGAAAGCAGAATTCAGCATTGTTGAGCAGGACTGAGCCACACAGGAGTCCCTGGCCTGCAGTTCAGAGTAGAAATTCCTATTAGTCCTTAAATTCCTGATTTTACACTTAGTGCTATTTAATCTCACTCATTTTTACTACTGGAGTTCACAAGGTCATCTGGTTCTTTATTATACAGTATCCTGCTGCCCCCCTGTATGGATAAGTATCCAACTTTGTGTCACCAATGTATTTAATTACGGCATTCTTGTTCTCTATGCCAAGGCCACTAGTGAAAACATTAAAGATCTTCCCCACTACTAACGCTTGAGGAACTCAGCTAGCAAGTTGCTTATAGCTTTCCCCTCTATATCATTATTCAATTAATCCTCGGTGTTTCAGTTTAACCAGTAATTTCTAGGTGGTCTTGTATCATTTAATCTTCTGCAAAGAAGTCACAGGTCATTTTTACACTCTAATCCTTAGCCATCTCTGTACACAAATGAGTTCCTTGAACTCCTCAGTCCAACTGTTTTTGCCTATTTGCCCCCTTAATTCCTCAAAAATAATTCTCTCTATAGAGACTGTTATTAGAGCAACTTTGTTGATGGATTAAAAATTTGTGATGGCGGAAAGGTAGTTAAATTTTTAGTAGAAAAATACAAATAGGCTGTTACAGCTGGAGTAAGGTAATATAAATAGACATTAGAATTACCAATTTTCCACAATTTTATAGCAAAGTGATTGCTACTAACAGTTTATAACACAAATCCAGGATGTCTGAAAATACTAAGTTTTATTTAAGAAAAGATTATTACAGCATTTTCTTATTTTTTTAAATATTTTTAGAATAATTAATTCAGGCAAAATAAGTACTGTGTTCCACCAGATCTGGCACACAATAGAAATAATCCAAATTACATTTCCAAGTTGTTTTATTTCACAAAGATTTTTACTCTCAAGGGCACTGGTAAAAATATTCAAATATCTTACAGTGATTTGATTTTGAGACTTTTGTTGCCTGAAAGTCTCCATTAGATGTTATTTATGCCACTTTGTGTTCAAAGTTCTGTACTAATGTCACAGCTTCATTAAGGAACCAGCTAATAAAAATAACAAATGATCTACAGCACAGAGGTGCTGAGCACGTTCATTAGTTAACGCTTGTAAACTATCTGAAGATGAATGGCACTAAGTGTTCACAGGTTATTTACCACTGCAAGACACGGTATCAACAGCATCAAGAGGCCAAAAAGGGAGAAAATGTGACAGGACCGCAATAAGCCTGGGGTCTGTCATTAATGCAGATGGCATTAAATTGAAGTCAACAGGACTACACCAGTTACATCATCTGTGTCATCACTCATTACTGAAATTGTCTGAGAAAAAAGAAAGATCCAACTGTAATGAAATGTAACAGAATTGTAATAGAAAAATTGAGATGCTTATCATGCAGTTACTGCCGTATTGAATCCCACATAAACATTCTTCAACTTAACATAAACTTGCTGCCTAGACTCTAACAATGTAGTCACAGCAGCACAGCTCTCAGTGCAGGCTGCAAAGCTCAGCCAAAAAATAAGATATATAGAATATATTGAGTTGGAAAGGACCCATAAAGATCATTGAGTCCAACTCCCTGCTCCTCGCGGGACTACCTAAAACTAAACCATAAGACTACGAGCATTGTCCAGATGCTCCTTGAACTCTGACAGGGTTGGTGCTGCGACTACTTCCCCAGGGAGCCTGTTGCAGTGACCGACCACCCTCTCAGTGAAGAACCTTTTCCTAATGTCCAGTCTGAACTTCCCCTGATGCAGCTTCATTCCATTTCCTCGTGTCCTATCGCTGGTCACCAGAGAGAGGAGATCAGCACCTCTCCCTCCACTGCCCCCCATGAGGAAGTTGTTGACTGCCATGAGGTCACCCCTCAGCCTTCTCTTCTGCAAGCTGAACAAGCCAAGTGACCTCAGTTGCTCCTTGTAAGTCTTGCCCTTGAGACCTTTCACCATCTTGGTCACCATCCTCTGGACACACTCTAATAGTCTAATGTCTTTCGTACATTAGAGTCATAGAATCATTTAGGTTGGAAAAGACCCTTAAGATCATCAAGTCCAACTGTTAATGTGGCACTGCCAAGTCCACCACTAAACCATGTCCCTAAGCACCACATCTACACACCTTTTAAATACCTCCAGGGATGGTGACTCAACCACTTCCCTGGGCAACCTGTTCCAATGCTTAATAACCCTTTCGGTGAAGAAATTTTTCCTTGAGGCACCCAAAACTGCACACAGTACTCGAGGTGGGGCTGCACCAGTGCAGTGTAGAGTGGGACGATCACTTCCCTCGACCACCTAGCTACGCTGTGCCATCCAGGCTGGATCTATCCAGGCTACACTGAGTTGCATGCTACAACAGCTACACATCTTATGCCTACATGAGATGCAGTCACAGTTAACCCTCACAGAACAGTAAGAAAATCTAAGACTAAAAAAATATTGTATATGTACATCAGTTTAATGAATTTCAAAACAGAAAAGGAGAAGAGTAGAAAAGCAACAGACTTAGTGACACCTAACACAGTCAGGTATACACTAATTATCAATATCCTGAAGAAAACAACCATATTTTACAAAAGGAAAAAAGAAGTTATGTACAATGAAATAAAGCTAATTTTTTTTTTTTAATTCCAGTTTCATATAATCCCCTTCATTAGGAAACACATCTGGTTAACTGCCTACATTTCTACTTTATATATATTGACAACTCTCTGTACTTCCATAATTATTTCTTCCTTTAAAATATCTACAAATTCCACCTATGTGAAATCCTTCTGCTACTTCAGCAGCCTGTTGAGGTAGCTAGGTGAATGCTTCCCCTTCGCTGCTAGTATAAATTAGCAGGCTTTGAAAGTGTTATTAGTGAGATTTACTGCCTTCCCTAAAACAAGTACTACTTTGCATTTCACTCAGATAATTGAGTGAATTATCTGAGTGATCTACAGTTTAGTGACCACTTCCTGCTTTACTGTTCTTTTGCATCCCTTCCTCTTGCGGGGAAAGGAAGATAGAAGGTGGTAAAACTCTTCACATACACATTATGTATATGTGAACTGACAGTATAAAGCAGAACAATACCAAGTCTCATACCTTAAGTCCTTCATGTCCTTCAAAACTCATAATATGAGAAAACAGATGAAGTAAGAACAGGAAACAAGTCATGGACTAAGTGCCTTGAAGAATACCAATAGCTGAATAGGCTAGTAATCTCTCTTCAAAAAAAAGAGTCCACACTACAATTTCAGTTAGCAGCTAACAACTAGTGGACTTTTCAAAGGATATTACCTAATTATAAAGATAATTTAGCGCTGACAAACTTTGCATCATGATTTGAAGCTCTCATCAGAATAAAAGGCTTTCTAGAAGTATGTCCTGGAAACCATGTCTGTGCCTTAAAAATGACATGCAGTTTGCCTAACAAAGAGCATGTAGCTTGCCAGGAAATCTTTTTAAATAGGCTGTGCAGTTATTACATTCCAGCTCACAGCTGGAGGCTCTTACCAATTTACCTTGATAAACCAGCATATCTTACTAGTGTCATCTCCATGTGGCTTCTGCTTCTCCCTTCATTTTTTCAGCATACACCACAGACAATGTTGAGTGAAGCAAATCAAGGTCTGTGGAGACACCGCATGCAGCCTATATAAATGGGCTAGGTTAAATGTTTGAGGCTTCAGAAAGAAAAGTGGTTGAACAGGCACGTTCATTGAGATTAAATCCTGACACAATGGTTTCTTTATGAAAGAATTTATCTTCTCAGGATGTGAAGTTATCTGTGTTTTCATTCCCAATTCTGGACCAGACCTAACCCACATTTAACTCTGCTGAAGGTGAAGACAGCAGTCTGTTTCTCTCTGATAAAGCCATCTCTTTCTTCCCTAGTTGTTATGTGGAAGTTTGTAACTGCTGGCATGTTCTACCTCAAATAATGCCTTACGCAGCAGACAGCTCCTGTTTTGTGGATTTACGGCATGAACAAATCCTTACCTATGACAACTACATGACATGCAGATTAGAATGTGCTATAAAGGACACAGCATTATGTTACACTTTCCTAGAGTTGGATAAAAAGTAGAAATGGAAATAATCTGAAGTACTGACTTGGCAATATCATAGTAAAATATTTCTGGCTCCCTCTAGTGGGCTTTAGTCGTGTATCACGTTAGCAACGTTACAGGAATGCACCCACGGTAAAAGGCTTTGGAAAGTTGTAACAAAAACTTTGAAGTTTTCCCTCAATACTTCTGGCATTTCTGTAAACAACCCCTAAAGTTACCCACATTTCTTTAAAGGTTTCTGTTTCATTTTATTTTTCTTTTAGATTTCAAATCTAGATACTTGAAAGGCTTAAAGGCCCTGTATTGATCCAGTACTTCAGTATTTGAATATTTCTCCCCCCATCGCAGTCTTCTCTGATGAAATTGTTCATGCTATAGTGCCAGCTTTTCTATAAACAAAACTAAGTTTAGGTACTTTAGGACTTCTTCAAATCTGTGAAGTACAAATTTCATAATGCAAATCCTTGACTCTTTCTGAATTTCCAAAATCCCCTGTGTCAACAATGAACATCAGCCACAGATCAAGATGCTTTAACTACTTTTATTCTTAGAACAGTTTGGTTTGGTTTCACCTCTTTATTTTTTGTTTTGAAGATTTTTCCACCTCAATAGTATGGAGGTTCTCCTTAAAATAGCTGGTTCCAAATAAAATACTTATTTAAAAAATATTAAAGTGACCAAAAAAAATTTAAGATTTCCTTATATTTCTGTTGTACGGCTCATATAAGAACATTCAGTAGCAGAAACTTTCAAGTTCTAAATTAGAACTAATAAAGTGGGTTTTTTTTTTTAATTCACTAAAAATATACTTAAAGAATTTTAATTTTATTCCCTAGTTTGAAAGCTCTTTCTCTTTTTTCCTGCATCTGCCACTACAAAGAAATCAAATGCTTGAAATCGTAATTTAAATGTCATAGAAGCACTGACAAAGTTTTGTGTAGTCTTTTGGTTGGTTTTGTTCTTTGTTTTTTACAATTAGGACACTAGTTGCAGTAATATGTTTAAATCAAAGTGGATGACAGACGATGAGCATGCCAGTAAACTGCATCCTGGTTTATGTAATGGATGACCACAAGCGAGCTGATGAAGATCAGCTTACCATCATGGATTCTAGAACTGAAATTCCAGCCCATTCTTCAGAATACTCTATATACACTGATAGTATTTTAAAAGATTTTTTTAAAAAATGGTAAATTGTAAAAAAGAAATTCTGAAAGATTGAGGGTCCCCCCCACTACAACTAATGTTTGCAAAGGCAAAATTGCTCCAGGTTCAATGAAACTGCCACAGAGATAAAACTCTCAAAGACTGATTCCATGTGACTCAGATTTTCAAATGAGGGAAGGAAAACACTCTTCCAGGAAAAAAAAAAGACTAACTTTAGATCAATATTAGTTAAGCGTGAAAACAATACATCTACCAATAGACAACACAGAAGACTTGATATAATACAAGAAAAGGGAGATGGTATTCTGTTTTTTAATGTATCTAATCTGAAAAACATGTTCCCATGACACAGCTGATAATAGAATTTACAGCCTGCTATAGCCGACCATGACTCTGATTCAGCAAATACTAATGAACAATGGAAACCCTGTCCTCAGTTTTGAAGCAATATGATAGTACTGCATTTTTCTTATATCTGGTTCAGAATTATATCTTGCCTGAAAAATGTTTGTTGAATAACACTGGTTTTGAGAGAGTAACTCACAGATGGCAAACCTCACTGTAGTAAATGCACACCGGCTCTGACTTCTGAAAGCAAACAATATGTACACTTTCAGCTTTTACAAAAGTAACATCAAAACAATAAGAATGCTGCATAGTTTCTTCTCATGTATTCTGAGTAGTTTCCTGAACATTCTCAAATGTCCTATCAGAAAAGACAAAGATTTTGGTTCAGACAGAAATTAATTCAAAAAACTTATTATAATTTTTTCACAAAATCTCAGTGCAGTTACACTACAACCAAAAGAAGTGAAAATAGCAGTTCTTCTGCCCCAAATCAGAATCTGCTATCTTTCTTTACAGGTCAGAAAATGGTAATATATTTAAATTAATGACTAGAGGAGCGTGCATTCAGTAAACCCTATAGAGTAAGAATATTGACTTTTCTAAGTTTTCTATTATTTTTCTAAATTCGCTAAATTTTCTATAGTCATCCTATTCAAAAAAACAAGTAAATAAAACTAGTTACTTTCGTCGTTTTCATCCCTTCAGATCAGGGTCCTCACATGGACATAGCACTAAGTTCACAGTTCTAAAGGATGATGTCTTCAAAATACAGAAGTATGTAATACTAAAATTATGAAGTACAGGCAAAAAAAAACCCCACATTCATGCAATTTCACTGACTGTTTAAAGAAAAACAGGATGAAGGTGAAATCAAACTTCAGTAATTTAAAGGATTCCTTGGGAGCTGGGCCGAAGTGATTGGAAAGGCAAATATTTTTCATCTACTAGATTTATTTGCAGAATTTCTTGGGATCGGTTATGGCTTCACACCTATTTGACAAGTTGATTTCCTATAAGCATAAGGCAGATAAGACAGGAAGAACTGTTCACATCAAAATTAGCATCACCATATATTTAACTATAACCAGAGTTTGAATGTGATCACACACAACTGCAAGGATGAAAGCCACAGGAAAACAAAGCTTCTATTCCACATTAAAACTACTTTTAATGAACTTAAAATAGTAACAACTAAGGTCCTTGTCTAAGTAGCATGATTGCAATCGCTTTCTAATTAACTGCAGAGAATCTAGTAAATGCTGGGATATATGGGGCAAGTCTCAGTAACTTTAGTATGTCTTCAGGCTTTAAGAATAATAGTCACAGCTCCCTCACTGGACAACCACAATTGTAAAGGCATAACAGAGATCTCATTGCAGATTTTTCATATGATGGAGGGGAAGAACCTGACTTGCCTTTTTACCTTTCCTATGACATCGTGAACTTTCTGAAGGACTGCCTTAAGGTTTATTTGTAACAAAACAGAAGCGTATCATCAGATATGGACCAAATTATTTTGGTGTACATGAAAAGAGCTGTACTTCCACTTTGAGTAGAAAAGGATGCTTCATGTCTAGTAGTTTTAAAAAACTATCCAAATTACATCAGAGCTGTCTAAAAACAAAATGTGTTTGAGTTCCATTAATGCCCAAAATTCAGTGTTGGATTCCTTCTCATGTGCCAGGACTGCTGCTAATGAGGCGAGAAATACTGGCTTTGCAGAGGTCAGTAAGAGGAAACTCACAGATTTATACACAATTCTCCTCCTTCTGGCCTAGAGACACACTCTTTACAATTCAGCATCAGATGTGAGAACTACTGCAGGCTTGAGGAAAAAACAGGAGAGAGCATGCATGTGTATTTACAATGTAAATTACAAATTTACAGTATGTGCATGTCATCTAGCTCTGTCTTTCCACATCAGCAGATGTAAAGAAAACTTTCCCAGGCTAATTAGAGGCTTGAGAAAAGTAGATCCCTACAACATCTCACTTACTGAGAGCATTATCACAGTGACAGGAACAAAGTGGCACATTGGGGCTGCGGGTTTCGGTCGGTCGTGTCTTCACCCTCCTTGAAGGAAGTAATGCTGTGTTTCTCGTGCTTACTAATTTCATTACTGCAGAGTACATCCAGATTTACGGTAGTATTATTCTCAGTTGGCTTAGACATTGTATACTTTCAAATCAAATGCATACTTCTCTAGTTATCTTTTTTATTCATTTATTTAGGAACATTTTTTGATAAAGGTATCACAAAGGCCTGAAAGAGTGACTGATCACAGAAGTTTTATGAAACTTCTAATTTAAAATATCTTGCAGCAGATAATTTCTGAGGGACATACACTTCACAGATGTGCTCCACAGAGCCAATACATGTACGTTAAGGCCTGGATCTTTATCATTAAAGGACCCAGTTAGTTCACAGCCTTCTTTGTTCAGCATGTCACCTGTGCTCTATAGGAGGCTTCAACTAACAGAACCCATGCTGATCTGAATGGTAACCAGTAAATAAAAGTACATCTATTTAAAAATCAATGAAAACAAGGATCAGGTTTTCTCATCTTTACTAAAAAGGTTAACGTGTTTCATATAGACAAGGTTTTCCTTAAATAATCCCCAGATAATCTGTGCTGGTAGTGTTGTACTAAACATGAGAAGGAAAGATTCATAAATAATATTAATAAAAGCTAAAAGTTATAGGAAAAGAAAAGCCTAATAGGCTTGGATTTGTTATTACTTAAAACTGAATTTAAAATTTGTGACACAACTACAATAGAAGTATCAGAATCCTATTCACGATACAAAATGTATCTATGGTATTTTATTAAGCTTTTGGCACAATAAAATTACAAAGTCTAATGTGGCAGGATCATAGCTATTTTTATTTCAAAGTCTCTTACAAATAGCCAGTTAAGATAAATACATGAAGAAGCTATAAAACAAAAATAATCATATTAATCTAGAAAGAGTCCAGAAACATAGATTAACACAAAAAAATCTCTTTACCACATGGTCCATAATAATAAAGCATATTCTCTTGAATAAAGAATAACTTTACATTTTTAATGAGCACTTGAGATTGCTGTCTGGTTCTATAGGCCAAATTGTGAGCCAGTTTTCACTTTTTGCTATAAAACAAATACGTTAATAGCAATGCAAACAATTATGCTCTTCCCAAATGACTGAAGCCAGATATTCACTATAGTGAAAGTTTTCTTCAGCCTCTCCCAATGACGTCCATGACAAAAAGAAACAAAACCAGGATTAGATAAAACTAAAAAATAATTTAAAGCAGATTAAGAGGAATTTCCTTCCCACCCACAGAGCAAAACCAATTTGTTAAAAAATATATATAATCATCATGGTGTTATAGTTTAAAAATGAACTAACACTGAATGCAAAGAGACAACTAGACAATTGTACACATTGGGAGAAAAAGGCATTTGAACCCTATCTTCAATGTGGAGGTAAAACTACTCTAATGTCTTGGAAAGACACCATACATTCCCTACCAGTAACTGTAAGAAATCCAAATCATTAACAACAATGAATATCATCTTTCATAATCACATGACCAAGTATCTGAGAGCAAGAACACCTTAGTTAACCAGGTCATGACTCTGAAGTTATGTAGCAATTACACTGAAACTGAAAGATGAACAGGTTAAATGAACGCTAGTGATTAACACTGCCCAAGAAGTTTAAACATTTAAAGATAAATGGGAGGCGTACCTGCATACATTGTAAACTAAATGACTAAGATTCTAACTTCAGTTAGTAAAGATACATCTACAATTCTATCAGTATAAAAACACTCTAGGGATTTATTTTCTGAAAGTTTATTATCCCCAACATCAAACAGAACTCCTGTTTTTTTTTTATGTATTTGGTTTACAAAGCATAGGTATTTTATTTCTTGCAGATCTAAAATGATAAGAAGGACTTGTGAACTACATGAAACTAATTCTCAAAAAACTACAAACATTAGCACACATCAATTGACTGAAATTGAATTAGCTACCTGAAATCCAGGCTTTTCCGTAGATCTCCTTGATGCTGAATGAAGGCATCTTTATAATAATTCAAACCAAGGAATTCTTAATTTTCAAATACCCTCCTATTTATACTTCATAGATGACATCTCATTTAAACCCAGTATTTTCCACATTTATTTAAATTTCTCCACGAATGCACTGAAGTCCAATACCTGCTGAAGTTGTCTACATAAAGTCACTCATACTATGCTGAATAATTGTCTTGCGTGTGCATCCAATATTTGATATATTTGCTATACAAATTCTTTTTTTCACACAGCAGATCTAAACAGCAAACAGACAATATTAACCTAGGTACAAGGCCTTTTTCATTTAATTCCTCAACCTATCAATAAACTGTTCCTTGAAGACACTAGCTAAAGAAAGGTCTAAGTAAACAGTTCAGGAAAAAAAAAACAAAAACAAACACCTTGGGAGGTTTGCCGCTTTACTCTATTAGTAGCAATGTCTTCATTATTTATATATACAGGCACTGGTTTCCAGCCACTGAAGATGAATCTAGATAATTAAACATTTATACCATCCCCTGCTGTGCCATAATGTCTAACTGTGTCCAAAGACTCCTAGGTGTGCTGTTACACACCTGGGACTGAAACAAGGAATTTGCTGAGCTACCTTTGATAAAGGTCTACACCAGGAACTTAATAGCACATGATATGGTTTCTGAATATTGCAACAGGTGGCAAATACAACTTACTGCTCAAGAACTGTTTCATCATCTGGTTCCAGAATTGCAAATAGCTTTATTAATTTGAACAAAAATGAAAGTGAAAATTTATTGATGTGATAAAGTATATATTGTTATTACACTGTTTCCGTACACATTTTAAGATAAGATTATTTTAGGATAGCTTGAAGAAAAAATTAAATGGAAAATGGATCTATTTTGCACAATTTGAAATTAAAAGATAAATTTGTAGTGCTATCAGGATAGGAGAAATAGCAAAATGAAAGCCAGCTCCTCTAATTCCACCAGGCTCTCTCTAAATCAACTCTAATGCTTTTCAGAAATTCAGTACCATCTAAAAGCAAACTAACTAATTTCTGTACTACAAAATTATAACACCATAGTGTACATGTACAGGACAAAGTTTATAGGAGGAACTAGTACCTTTTTACACTGACTGTTGTAGGTGAAAAAATTATACAAACTTTTGGGCACATAAACCCTTGCTCATTTAATATCAAAGAAGTAAATATATGTCTGTAAAAAGATTTTCAGACTGACTTACTCTTCTAGTTAGTTTTCTGTTCATTCTTAAGCAAGAAACATATCTGAGTGTGTTCTTCAAGCACGGAGCTTGCTAACAAAAGCAAAGTCTCACTACATAGATATATAAAACTCCATGTAGTCATTAGATTGAACTAGTTAAGACCATTCTGAAGCTACATCATGTCAAGAAGTTGTTTTATTTTTATTTTCCAATTAACTTTCAAATACAAGAGAAACTGGAAAAGGAGACACGCAGTTCTCTAGGGCCACATCCCCCTTTCCTTGGACACTGTGGAGGGCATGCCATTGATCTGTCCATGAGGAAATGGGCCAAAGGGCATTGTGGTGGGTGGAAGGAAGGAAGGAAGGAAGGAAGGAAGAACCCTCATTCCTTCCCCCTGCCCCCCAGCTCTTCCAGCAGCTCACAGAAGTTAGTACAAAGTTGGACTGCAATGTAGTGTAATCTCACTGTTCCTTGACTGTCATGGCCAACACAGAGCATATCTTAGTATGACAGTAAGGAAGTCAAAGTTAACAACACATGGGAAGAGATCTAATTTAGGGAAAACATTTGTATGTCAATTTAACCATCAGTATGATGCATTTACTATGTGTGGTCTTCATTAGGATTTCAGGCAAGTTTAAATCTGCAACATTAATAACATGTATGTATACTGACTACCTTTATTACATGTCACATCATGACAGTCTTGAAAATAGTGAAAAAGGAAAGCTGGGTAACATTTTTGAGTAGAGAACATGATTTGACTGTGCAATCAGAGTAATTTTGACAGAGAGAAAAGAAGCGACTTCGTATTTAAATATATTAACAGAGTCCATTTTGTTTATGTTTTGCAATCCAACTCCAAGAAACAGAAGACAGAAAAACCATGGGCTTTCTGTGCCATGTTCATTAAAAGCAGCTTCTGCTACTGGAGGTGCATTCTGTAGTGATGAAGGAAACAAGAGTGAGCTCTGAACTCAATAAGATAAAGGAGAGCAGCTTAGACAAATGGATATATGAGAAATAGGATCAGAGAACAGCCTAGGACAAGTGGCCCAAGATAGGAAGGTCTAAGTTGCCAACTCTCCAAATTACTTTTAGAGATCCCAATCTGAAAGGCAATACACAAGAGCTGAGGAAAATCATTAACCTTCCCACAGCAGAGAGATATCTCAGAAAACGATCCTAAATAATAGCTGGTACAGGAGGCTTTTCTCAGAGGTATTCTAGTCTAGGAAATATTCTATTGTTTTTGTGAGTCTCTTTGTAAAAAAGTTTTTTTCCCAAATTTCAGTAATCTGGAAATTAACATATTTCTTTGTTAAAAAAAACATACCCTTTAGAGCATATACAGCCCGTGAAAACCTTGATGAGACTCAGAGTGTGTTTCTTCATAGACACAAAGTCAGTCTGAGTCAAGTGTCAAGAATAGGGTAAGAGTTTACCCAAATAGATATTTTCCAATAGCAAGAAGGCAGCAGTAGGAGGAGCAACCTATGGTTTCTACAAATACTTGTCACATTTCTGCAATTCCAGGTGAGAAAGCTGTAGGGCACTGTGGAGGTACAGACCTGCAACACAGATGGTTTAGAAATAACAGGATTCTTGGTAGGGCCCAGGACCTGTTCAGAACGGCAGAAGTAAAATGAGAAAAACTTTCTCTCTTGTTTAACAGTGAAATTTCCACAAAATGACAGGAAGCCTTCTCACCACCACGGTCTCTCCTGACTGGAATAATAATATTAATTACTCCGGAACATGGTGAAGGAAAACTGGGGAATAGGAAGTTTTAATTGCAGTAAGACAAAGGGAGGAAGAAGAATGCCCTATGATAATTGTTTTTGATCTTTTCTAATGTAATTTTACATAGAATTGTTTTATGAGACTAACTCGCTAAAAATAACTGCCATTGTCTGAACTCTGTCTAGGAATCTCAAAAATTACTAAACTTTGATTTAATGATTAAAGTTCAAATAAAATTCCAAAGTCAGTCAAGTTATTAGGGAAATTAACGTAGGAAACTATTCAGTAAATACACCGGATTTTGAATTTGCTTAGAGGAGTCTTTGAGATGACACTATCAAAAAAAGATTCTGCAAGTTCTTAAGACTGGTGAAGGGTGAAGACTTGATTTTTAAAGACAAGCTATTTGTCTGTGTCTTAAGTATTTCAAAATGCATAACATTACAAAGGATACAAAGGACTTACTTCAAGGAAAGTGTCAAATGTTTTATTCACTTGCACAGGAAATAAAGACAGAACAAGGAGGAAGTTCCCTAACATTGCTCCTCAGATTTATCCTTTACAGAATTATAAACAGTTCTGTTGAAGGCTTTGATTTACCTGTAGCAGTTTAAAACAGATTCCCTAAAAACAACTTCCTGAACCCATTAAAAGAAACGCAACAGAGAAAGTATCAGAACCTCCAAAGGCCAGGCCACTGATTTGCCCATTTCGTGTCACTTTAAAACTTGTTACTTGAAAACGAACACTTGAAAAACATGAACTGATGTATCTAAACCTCAAATGTCCATAACTAAACACTGCACACGGATTTTATCAAAGTTTTTAAAAGCCAGATCATGACCAGCAAGAGAAGTGTTTAATTGATTAGGCAGAAATATAGCTATAAAAAGAAGATCTATTCTTCCAGTTTGAGTTACAGGTCTGTGTTAGAATCTGTGAGATTAATACCGAGTAGTTCAGTCTTTCCACTTTCTCTGATGGACTCCAGATCAGGTTCCAGTGCCATCAGTGCCTTCTCAGGAAACTATTCTTGCTAGCACTGAATGAAGAGGATGCAAGAAAATTACGACGACTTCCTCTCACTAGCAGTAATATAAATGAATCACAGTTTCTCTGAAGTCCCCTTTCTCCTTCAGCTTTTAAAAAACATGTTTTCTCTCTATCATAAACACACATATACGTCATCTTTTTGCTTCAGTTGACTCTGAGAGACAATGAGCAACCACATCCTAAATTCTGGGATGGAGAAAAACAAAACAAAGCAAAGCAAAACAAAAAAAACCCCAAAATAACAAAAAACCCCCACATTTCACTATCAGCAACAGGTATTGTCTAATCCAGAAAGAGATTTTCCCTCTTTCAGACAGGGCAGCACTGACCTAATCAGCATTTGTTGCAAATAATATTTCCATGTAATTTAATTAAGTTGCATCTACTTTGAACCATAAAACTGGTCTTTTTATCTCTGTACAAAGACAGTTATTAAGCAAAGAATAAGAAAACAAACACTTGAAAAACAAAACATTAATTGATGTATCTAAACCTCAAATGTCCATAACTAAACACTGTACAGGGATTTTATCAAAGTTTTAAAAAGCCAGATCATGACCAGCAAGTGAAGGAACCTAAATCAGAGGGAACCATGTGTTCTTCTGCCAGCTGTTTCCAAAAACTCCCTATACTAGGTTGCTTACTTACTTGTTTTCTCCAGAAATATCAGTGATTACTTTAAAGACACTGCCTCCAAGCAAAGGTATGTAGTATATAATTTCATTTAAATTCAGGATAATATTCAGTCAAAATTAAAATATTCTAATACTTCTTCATTTCCTACTATTTGCAGTGAAGATAAGTTTTTACACAAAGTGTATCACACTTCTTAGTTCCTCATTTTTTTAATCACACCTTCCATAATTTTCAATAATATAGCCATACAATTTCACTACTCTAGCTAATGGTGTTGTTCATTTTAATAAAATTATTTGGTTAGGAATAGAATTGTCAAAATCTAAGTAAAATGAGGATGATCCTGTGTATCTCTATTTTTTGAAATAAACTTCATTTCAATAAGCCTTAATTGACTCTGGTTTCTCAAAGAGCATTCCTCTACCTCATAGTCACATTTTGATTGAATAATAGTGACACAAATGTAGGTGATCCTTTAAAATGTACCTTTGTTACTTAAAGAAAAAGAAATCCAGAAGATGGAAAAAATTCACTATTCACACTATTTTTCAATTAAAAAAATCAACTGTTTCCTTCTCAGAGATGATTTTTTTTATAACTTAACATAAATTATTCCTTTCTGGCACATTTGGGTGTCCATTTTTCAAAAATACTTCTTTATATACTGTGATACCAGAGTAATGAAGGCCTGGGACATTCATTAGTCATTCCCATGTTCTACGTGGAAAATGGCACAGTGAGCTTTATACTCCAAAGTGGTATAGTATGTAATATAAGTTCCTTTCCATACATGTTTAATGGTACAACTGAAACATTACAACAGTCAGAATTCATGTCCAACGCTATTCCCCACCACCATAAATAGCACCAGCAGACTGGCATATGATTGTCCCAATCATTCAACATCATGTGCTGTCCCAGCTTTTCCCTAAAATCTTATCTTAATTTTATCAAAAGATGTGACAAGATTTCCACAGGGGACATACTAAAATGTCTTTCTACTCTCTAACTCCTCACAGACCTGATGCTTTGAATACACCTCATTTTCCAAATCCGTGTTGTTTAATTGGGTCAACATACTACCAACAGTCACCAAGTATCTATAGCTTTATCTAGGAGCACTGCAGACTGAACTTGCCATTCTATGGTTACAAAAATACAGAATAGGCCTCTTAAGAAATACTGGAATTCACACCTTCTCTGATATGCTAACACTGGAAAATGAAGGATAACCAGTAATATTAAGGATTCTCTAAGTGGGTTAACCTACTGGTAAATGCTGTACCATACAAAATTTTAAAATCCTATTTATATTGAAGTATCTGTTTTTATGGTATCTGCATACAATACACCAGGGGTTTTAACCTTACTGTTAGCACTACAATATCAAGATGAATACCACTGCTGTCCCTGCTTCACAATGTTTCTAGTCAAGAAAAAGTTGACCTAAAATACTTATTGTTCTTTCTGCCTTCATAACGTCTAAATTATTTCAAAATCAGCAGAAACAGATATTACCTAAAGCAACTTGAAGCACCATCATTATTTATGGAAAAAATCTAACTAGTTGATTAGCTAGAGAAATTCCTTGTCCCTTCCCTTCTTAACACATGTACACGGTAAAACTAGATAATCATATAACCTTATTACTGTGATCTCCTTCACTCTTTTTTTTTTTAATTTTCCAAGTGAATTTAGGATTTGATACTGCTACAATATAGATGAGTACCTCACAGACATTAGTTGTTGGATTGACTGTGGGAATACTGTTAGCATGCATCAATTACTTACAAGATTATACTGAAAGGGTAAATTCTTCAAGGAGAAAATTGTTCCTTTTATTCATCTACCTTCTGTACTCTACAACTATCTCCGTATTCTAGGAACTGGTGTTACTTCACAGTTTCTATGAGTTCACAGCCTTTTAATTGTGAAAAACTCTAATGATGTAGACCAAAAGAAAACTATGTAACCCTCTAACAGGCTGGGGGATCAGTATGTGGCCCACCACAAAGATCGCTTGCCTGCTAGTAAAAACATATCCTAAATGGTAACAACAGCAGATGGCTTACAACTTCTGTATGAAGCAAAGTATTTCTGAACCATACGTGTGAGTTAAATGTGAGCCTTGACACTGCTATCAGTAAGAAAAAATTACATTTATTGTAGCAAAAGATTTTGCTGTGTATGCATTCACTAAATGCATATGAATGGTAAAGAATTTATTTACTCCATCTAATATAGGAACTTACTTGCCAAGCACTACAGGGCAAGTTCCTTTTGCAATTGCAATTCTTTAGAATACATTAGAGATTTTCGTGGAAGAGCAGATTTACACTAGCTCAGGTAGTTTTCTCAATTCTGTTATTTAAAAAAAAAAAAATCACATTTAATTTGGTAAAATACTGAAATATATCCAGGCTTATTCTCAAATTCAGATTTACACTACCTTTTCTAAACACAGCTAAAATAAAATCAGATTAAAATATTTACTGTAGGTGTAACATTAGCAAGACAAACACAGTGTCAGTGACATGCATAACGTCTAACATTATTTCAACATTATGCTCAATACAATATGTGCACTACATTTTAGGAATGCCTACATACCATTTAGTTTAGAAAATAATTTATATATTAGTGGATAATTCTATGACATTGCTGGCATATTCCTGAATGTTTAGAATAAATATGTTTTCTTAATGTTTACTGGTATCTAATTGTATTGTCATTAAAAATCAAAACTGAACTACCATGTTAAAAAAAAGTTACAAGCTAAAATGTTGACTGCATACATATCAATGCTACAAACATGACTACCACAGGGTGCAAAAATTATTTTGATAACTTTATGCCACTTTGATAAAATTCATTTGTATTTTTGTACGAGAAACACCTACGAGACAATTACCTATTTAATTTTTTTAAACTGTGCACATATCATATTGCAAAACTAAAGGAAACGTAGGGGCATGCTCACAAAAGCTGCAAACAGAGGGGAAGATCATGCATACTGTTCACAACAACTCACAGATTATTAGTAAATTAGCTGAAAAACAGGTAAGTCTTTCATGCCAAATATTGCTTTCATTTTTGTGACAGTAACTCCCCTTGCCTTCAGCAGGAATTACACCTGTGTAAATGAAAGCAAATGTAGGCCAGGAAATAAGTCTACCCATAAAAGAAAAGAACTTTAGACAGAAAAAAGGCTCTAACCACTTTGTCCTCCTGGAGTTCATATCCACGAAAGCAAGAAAGAAAGGACAGAAAAAAAGACAAAGAAGGAAAGAGTCACTTTCATTTTGAAAGCAAGAAGTAGTATTTGTTAGTAAAATAAACAAACAAATATCAAAGGAATTAATATATATCTTTCTTATTTCCCCTAGTGGTGAAGAAGATCTAGTGAAAAATATGTCATTTTAATAATTTTCTTAATCCTTTCATGGGTGAAATTGAGATGATTTTATGTATCAAAGAAAATATTTGAACAAAAAACTGCACAAAGAAAATTATTTTCATAAAAATAATTTAGGAGTCATGTCTGAATTACCTTAATAAAACAAATGGGGCATCGCATCTCATTAAAAGGATGCAGAATTTAGCTCTACATGCCTTGGACCCCAGTATTGCAAATGATTAGCATGCATCAACCCTTTGCACTTGCAGAGAGTCCAGTGAAATGAAGAATGTTTGCTTACTACAGCCAGATACAGGGAATGCATAAAGGCATAACTGCATGTCAGTCACTTAACAGATCTTTAAAATATGAGAGTTTTAAAGCATAAGGAGACAGAGCTTGTCACAAGTGTTTACTGCATGTCATGTCAGATCTATATCATTTATACTTTCTTTTTCATACCCATAAATATTAAATACATTCTCATTGATTATTATTTTCCTTGAAGGAATTGTCTTTTTAGCTGTCTAAAATTGTAAATGGAGTAATGCTTTAGAAAACAAAAATATTCAGAATGCTTTCAGACAAAACTATTCCCCATTTTTGTGAATGATGAATGATGATTTTTTTTCTGGTACCTTAATTTCACATGCCAATAGAGAGACTAAATCTAGGCATGCGATTAAGCATTTAGCTGTGTTGGAAATACAACTGCTCACAAAGAAAGGGTGACAACTCATTTTATAGCTTTGTCATTCTGATACCTATATGACATGTAACTTTGTGCTCTTATAGAAGTTTTAGGTTCCCCCCAATACTAGAGATAGAAAAAAAGAGGAGAGAATACAACAGAGGTCAACCAAGACAGTCAGGGCACTAAAAGCACACAATATACAAGGAGAAGCTGAGGGAGACAGGCTTGTTTAGCCAAAAGAAGGCTGGGGTAGGGAAGGGTGTGGGAAGAGGGGAACAACTTGCATTCCTCAAGTACTTAAAGGTGAGCTATAGGGAAGACAAAGACAGAATTTTCTTGAAGATGCACAGCTAATGGACAAAATGCAACAATCAAGGGATTGGATATAAGACAAAAACAAAATCACAAAAGTGGTTAAGCAGTGAAAGAGGTTGCCCAAAGAGGTTACGAATTCTCCATCCTTGGAGATTTTTACAACTCAGTTGGACAAGATCCTGAAAACCTGGTCTGACTTTGAAGTTAATCCTTGCTTGGAGCAGGAGATTGGTCTAGATAACCTCCACAGGTCCCATCTGACCCAAGTTATTCTATGATCCTATGATGGTAAAAGATTAAAGTATATTCAAAGATGCTATGGGTTTTAGTGGCATTCTCAGTTATACAAATAGCAAATATCATTGAAAGCTATCTAAATCACAGGACTTCTAAGCATTATCACTCTGTGTGCAGAGACATATTTATCAGCACAGCACCAGGTGCTCTGCTACTTTCCTAGCAGGGCTTCCTGTCCAACTGCAATAAGAGTGGCAGTAGTGCTCATAGATATTTTCAGTGGAAACATCTAGTGCCTCAATTTCTCATCCTCACATCTGAAGAAATATACCCTACTATGCACGAGGAGCATAATCCATGAACAGGCATTTTTAGCACAGAGGCTAAGAAATTTTTTTAATTGTAAATGCTTGATTAGGTTGCTTTCTCAGTGAATGTCTCGCAGCTGCAGGAAGGGATAAGTAACAGCACAGAAGAGCAATTAAGTTGAATAGTCCAGCTCCCCACTTTAAGGATGTAGACAGCAATTAAAAATAAAATTTTAAAACAAAAGAACTTAAGAAAATTAAATAAACTCCAACAAGACACAGTAGGTAAAACAGCACATGACAAAGATGAAGATTTTAAATACATTAAACTGAAGAAAAAAAGCAAAGGTAGCAGCTTTCACCAAAAAATGTGAAACAGACACAGTGATGTTTCAAACTAGGAAATAGGAACATCTTTAAAACAATCGATAATGAATTAAAAATGTAAATATTAAGTAGAAGAGGTTAAAACTTATACGAAGTTTTAAAAAGGGCAAGATCCTTAAGAAAACAAATTTTGAGATTAGAAGTATCTTTATTATTTGATTTTTTTTTTTATCATATAGATATAGCTTAGCTTACTGTTCTACATGCCTAGGCTGACTACTCTTTAGAGCAGGATTGCCTGTTTCTAGCACAGTCTTTAATGTCTTAATAACTTTTAATGTCTTCAGCTTTAACTTCTCTTTTTCATATTCTGCACTGCACCCCTATCCCTGAAATTTTAAAACAGACTATAGATAAGGCCTACAATATTTCAAGAAAATGCTTAGAACTTGTGTCATTTCCTTATAATTTTCACTACACAAGACCCATAGTTTGGTCATTTGATGACAAGTAGTATTCTGTGTAGTATTCTCCTCAGAGATACACACTGAAGCATGGGACAAAAGGCAACAAATACAAGTTGGAACATGGGCAATTCAGACTAGATATAAGGAAATTTTTCTTCTATTTTTTTAATCATGAGAGTGGTCAAGCAGTGGAACAGGTTGCTCAGAATGGTTGCTGAATCTCCATCCTTGAAGATTCAAAATTCAACTGGGCAAGGCCCTCTGAAAACTCATAAAATTCAACATTCTTTGAGCAAGAGGTTGGATGAGATGGCCTCCAGAGGTCCTTTCCAACCCAATTATTCTAGGACCCCTCACTCATGAAGAAAATCTAGCTATATTACCCTTTTTAAATAACCTTCTCCTACATACAATACACCTACATATAGTTAAACATTCCATTTTGTCATTCATATGGATTTCTTTCCCAATTTTATCTCTATTCCAAAAATAATGACTAATATAATTTATCCATTGTCCTGACTACTTTTATGCTGTCCTAACATAGTATTCCAGTCTAGACAAATTGTAAGTGATAGTTATATATAGAAAATTTTACCTATTAATTATTCTAATAATCTTCTGCAAACACACAGATGATCTGCACCTCTTCATACTATGAATTATGTTCTAATCTATTTTTTTTACTCAGTAGTTTTCACCTAAGATATGAGGATTTTTAAAACACTTACGAGGAGTAAAACCATAATATACAAGAAGAAATGTAAATTCATACAAGAAAAGTAAATTCAGATGACAACATAATGGAGTATACATAGAAAACAGTAATAGAGACGACTCAGAAGTAAAAAATTTAAAAGATAGAAACAAACTCTCACAACACTGTTATATATTTTAGAAAGGACAGTTTAAGAGTTTTGAGAGTTTTTCTAAGACCTACTCTTGTGCCATGAGGTTCTAATGTTAGAAACTATTGGCTCATAAGTATTGATATAGTAATACTGTTCCATTCCATCACTGTCTCATTTTGCCAAATCTTAATTTGTGTTCAAATCAAGAGTTTCCAAAAACAAAACTTAACTTTAATCACAGAAAAGCTAAAACACATACTAAATGCATCCTAAGACTGTAAGCAAGGAGAACATACCAACTCACATTTCCTAAACCCTCAGATTATATTAGTGAAAGTCATGGCTAATCAGTAATTCTCATCTATCAAAGATATTATCAGTAGAGAAGTCTCACTCTCCGTTAGCTCAAATGATGTCCCAAAGTACAAGCACCACTTAGGCAACAATTAAAGTAATATATATATATAAGTATTTATAAACTATATATTAAACTATATATTAAAAGAAGATGAAAGATTTTTCTCAGAAATTAATGGCATAATGAAGAGTCTCAAACACTTCACCATATAAGTGTAAGCTTTCCAACACAAAGCAGTAATCCCAAAAATTGGTGGCTTTGAAAGGGCAGTTAAGACTCCAAATCCTGTCATTCACACTGAGATCATAACAGTAATCAAGACTTTGTTCATGCAATCTACCTATGTTGAATAATGTCCAGGATGAAGAGCCTCTTTTCAGAAACAGGCTATGAAACATAAAGATATGTGAAGTTCAAGACAAGCCGTCATGCTTTACTAAACACCTAAGACTACCTCCAGCCTCTCAGCTGCCTCCACATTGCTGTCAAACATTCTTGAGTTCATAGCAGTACAATGCAAGTAGAGACATGACTGACCATATGAGAGACAGTCTAGTCAGTCATTTCAATAGCAAAGACATATAAGAAATTATTCAATTCAGTTCTCAAAGAACTGATGCTAAAAAAGCAACAAATCGATCAGACTTCGGTGGTATTTGTTCTATTCCACATGACAATGCAAGTATATTTTAATATCAGTTTTATGGGGAAAGGCCTTAACTCCATGAATATTCAGACACACAGAAAAGTTAGCAAAATGACTGGAATTCCATCCCATACTCAAAATAAATCTAGAATGAGTCAATATCTACACCTTATCCTTTAAAAAAAAAAAACTTAGAAGGTCAATCTGGCATCTGACTGCATGAGCCAAAGCCACTCTTCAAGACAGTATTTTTTCACCTTAAGTGCCTAAAATTATCAGTTTGTCTAAAATTATCAGTTCGCCATTGTGTCAGGATCATCATAACCTCTAAAGTTTTTGAAAGCTTTGAAATACAGTGAAGAGTTCAAACATGCCTAGCCTCTGTTGAAATTGAGACCATCATCTGCTGTTTAATGAGATTCAAAAGAGCTACCAAATGAAAATAGTTTCAAATAAAGAAAATTAATAACAGAAATAGTTTGTGCAGTTGTCATTTGAAGGGAATGATCATATCCACATAGTTTGTATTAAAATCACAGGGTGCTTTTGAAGAATCAAGAGAACCCGAGGTGTCAATACAGAAATACAGATTCTGAATATCATTTCTGCTAGGCATCAATTTGCAAGAAAAGTTTACAGGCCAGAAAGGATCAACATCTCCTGGTTCAAAATGATAGTTGTGGCAAGGTTTTTACTCTACTATTAAATGCAGAAATTTGAAGAAGTGTTTTGCTGGGACAGCGCGCTCCTTCTATACTGTCCAGGCACAAGCAGGGTCAGCAGCTTGGCCAGGGCCAGGAGCAGGGTACAAAGGGTGACATGAGGCAGGCTATGCCCCCAGCTGCAGGGTTGTGTCCCACAGCATGCATGGAAGGGGAGCAGGGTAGGGCCCAGGACTGTAACTAGGGTCAGCAAAGAATCCAGGTCCCCAGCAGATCCATGGTGATGAGGCAGAGCTGGGGCCAGCCGGCAAGCCAAGCCTACAGATTCGGGTCAGCAAGGCACCCGGACAAGCAGCGGTTATGGCTCAGGCAGGGACCAAGGCTGAGTGCCTGAGCTGAAAAGCAGCTCCCAGGTGAGGGGCTGGAGGAACCAAGAGGGCTCATTGCAGCCCCTTCTCACACAGCTCTTTCCCCAAGGCTGATCCCAGGTTATAGCTGCACGACATCAGAGCTGCCCGTGAGCACAGGCAGCCAAACCCCATTTGGAGAAGGAGTGGGGAATGGTACTAAGGTCCCTGATGTATAATAGCTGAACTGTAGTCCTGATAAGTTTGGGTATAACTTTCAAAAGAATAAAGAGGCTGGTCACTTCAAATATAATGGAGCTGATCATTGTTTAGAGATGTCTTAACAATCACAGATGTTCACTATGGCATTAACGTTGTTCTTATATAGTCAGGACCAGATTTCAGATTGCAAGTCTTTGATATATTTTATAATACCAACTCTATTCTATTCATGGAGAGACTGAGATCTGAAATTCATCCTAATTAGAAGGAAAAATTTACAGCCTCCAGTTGTGAATTTACAACTTCTAAATAAGAGATTGTCTTTGGAATAATTTAGCAGCTGTCTTTCCTTTCTTTCAGAGATACTTGTACTGAGATTCTCCAGAAAGATGAATACAGTTGTAGGTTATCAGATTTTACAGGTGTTACATGGACTAAACTGAAAAGAAAAAAAGAAAAAAAACCCCACACTTGGTTTAGAGAAACCCTTTCCTCAAGTTTGCAATGACACATGTCTTTTCTAGAGAAGTGCAGAATCAAACCATGTCTCCTAAGGACCAACTTATTTGTATGCAACAGGAAATCATTGAGTTTATCCCAAATCCTAGTGACTTAGAAATCCTGATTGTGACAGACTAATTCTTCAGTGCTTGTCAGTTGTCAACAGAATGGAATGGATTATGCATTAGCACAAGCATGCTAAAATTTTGGTTTGTGACTCCATACAGATGGTCACACTGCAAGTCCTACACTTAGAATCATTCAACAAAGAGAACTTGATAGTTTTCTGAAAATGAAACATAGCCCCAGAGAAATAATCAGAATGCAAAGCTTTCACAGAACCAGAGGAAGCTGAGAGAAGTTCCCTACTTACACCTTATGCATTTCGCACACAGTTGCTGGGTCCTATAAAACAACTGAAAATCTCTTACTTTTGGTGTTCAAAGACAAAGAGAGAAGGATGTTTCAGTGGCTGCAGGTGATAGCAGGTTGCCAAACACCCTGAAACAAGGTATCCTGCATGTGTCAAATTAAGTTTTCAGACAAGTATTGTTTTCTTCCTCTGCAAGTGAAATGTTGGTTTACTGAACTGGCATTCTGGACTGTTGAAATTTATATTCTCTGCACACAAAGTTGTATCTATCTGGAAGCTGTATTTGTCCAATATTTTAGCATGTAAATTTCTCAGCTGCATAAACCTCATTCTGCTGTCTACTGCCTCAGTGTGCATTTCCTTATATAAATCAGTATATAATTTTAAAAAGAACAGTAGTATATTTTGTATATCAGTGGTACATATATTACTAAGAACAATTACGGCTTGCTGTCATGTGATTTACTATTTCAGTTTTCATCAATCTGAAATTGTTCATAAACATAAAAGATGACACTTCAAGGTCCCTTACTCCCATGAAATTTAAGCCCCCATCCTGGGTGAATACTCTATTCACTAATATAATAAGCAGTACAGAAGCAGCAGTACCACCATTATCAGTTTTATTTGTTTGATCAAAAAGGAATTCCCACATAATGATAATTTTTGTACAACCTGAACGGAATTTTAATGCCTGTATTTCAGGCATTAAACTGAAAAAAGAATAAATCATTCAATCATTCTGAGAATCCTAATCTAATGCTCTGACAACAGTCAAACATTTCCATGCTCTGCTCCTACTCATGACCATGAACCTTGTAAGCAGTCATCCTCCTTGTGACCTTTGAAAGAGAAGCGTTCTTTGCAATTTTACATCTTCTGAGATGCATGCTGCTAACATTGGTCTGTACTAAGCTATTTAGTAGCAGAATATGGTGTAAATGGCATGGATTTGGCTTGAAACTTGATATTAGGAAAAAGATCAGAAATAGATCAAACAGCTCCATCAAAGAACATTTCAGACAGTTTAAGAATCACCTTATGTAAGGTCCAAAGCAGACATATATAACCTGTCAAAAAATGTCTACAAAGACCAAAGAAAATCTAGCAAAGCTAAAACAGGAAGTTACTAAAGTCATCCTTCAAGAAGTTGAAGTTGTTATCCATTAAGGAAAATGGAAAAGAATGAATTCTGGTAAATTCTGGTAAAAAAAAATAATTTTCATGGAATAGTGTGTATAGGCATAAAAGACATCATTAAAAGGAGACTGCCACAGTCTGTCTGAATTAAATCTTTTGTATTCATGTTCATGGTTATTAGAGAGATTCTTACTCTAGAATATTATTTTATACAGAATGAATGGGAGGATATACTTTGAACTGGTATTTCAGAAAGAGAAGCTATAAAGTGAGTCAACAAAAAAAACAGTAACAAATTTTTAAAATCAGATTATATTCAGCGTAAAGCATCTCAAGTCTAAAATATCTAACTATTAACTGTAATACAGAGTCTTTCATTGACAAGAAGAATAAAAGGTGGCAAATATTATGGCAATTTTTTCATTTTTAAGGAATTTCAGCATTAGGTCAACTGAATAATAGACAAGTGAGTCTGACATCCACATTGGACAGATTTGTAGAAACCAAAATCAAGAATAAAATTAGCAAGCATATGAATAAATTATGATAAAATGTGTAAAAGTCAGAATGGCTTTAGTAAAGGGAATTCATGTCTGTTACATGTGTTAGAATTCCTTCAAGAAGTCACAGAGAAAGTGAGTAAATGGGATTTATTGATATTGCTGAGTTGGGCTTCCAGGCTTTTAAAGAATCTCAGCTGCCATGGGACAGAAATAAATTAATCCATGAGAAAACTTAATTGATGAAAAGACAAGAAGAAAAGAACAGGAATAAATGGTCAGGGTTTTTTTAAGGGAGAGGTATCACCAGTGAAGCCTCACAGGGGATCGGTCTAGAGATGCTCTGTCCAGCACATTCATAAATTATCTAGAACAGAAATTAATGAGACACAGAAAACCTTATTTATCGCACTAAATTATCAAGAGTAGTAGAAAAAAAGCCAGCTGAGAAGAGTTGCTGAACAGACTCATAATACTGAATGGAGCGGTCAGCTTACAAAAAGACAGATTTAGGTTAGACAGTAAGAAAAGCTTTCTGTGGTGAGGATGGTGAAGCAGTGGAACAAATTACCTAAGAGGGTGTGGACGAATCTCATTGGAAATCTGTCAAGAGAAATCAGACAAATATCTGCCAAGTTCACATGATCCATCCTGAGGACAGTCTAAATGCTGTATCAGAACGTTTCATTAGGAGATGAAGCCTTCCTCCTAATGCACTTTTTCTATGTTTCTAAGTATGTAGACATACTGACTCAAATATCTGTCCTGATTGCCTTTTATAATCAGATGAAATTAATACAGAAATTATTATCTCTTATTAGTGGCAACATGATTTAGTTATAAAAAAACAATAAAAACAAGTGAGCTTACTGAAGACAAAATTTTTAAATTACCTTTACAAAATCCAAGGCAGTTTGAGAGATTTACACATAATCTCAGCTACGTTAATTATCAGGAAATAGCAGATTAATTTATACTTTGTCAATCGAAAACTTGAGTCCATTTTTTAAGCCTACCTTTCAATCTTGGACCAGGAAATACATAACATTTATACCATTGTCTCCTACCTTCCAAAAGATTAAGATAATATTTGCAGATTGAATGATATTTGCAATGAACATATGACAGAAAAAATAGATTTATGAAAATAAATTATACTGAAAAGCGATTATATTAATAAATATTAAATTATTGAATTATTATATTGCTTTACAAAAGATGTGTTTCCACAAAAGACTAGCATAAGACACCTTGAGTATTGTCATGAATATTCTACAAGTATCTGTCAGAATCTGAAAGACATGTATCGGATGTGCACATTTTATCTAAAATGTTGAATAAACTGATCTCAGAACTGTTTCCTGTGATTACCTCAGTTTTGCTGAATTTTTTGCTCTGTGATCCAACTTTTTAAAAATTCAGATTGTTGTTTTACCTGCTGTTATACAATAAACACCAGCATGCTAGCTGTAACTCTATATTGTTAGTGCATTTAATTTTTTCCTAAAAATATTTTTACATTTGTATGCATATTTATATGTACATATACATAATATATGTGCATATGTATAATAGATAATAAAGATTTAAAAGCTCCATAATATATTGTATATATTGTTCTAACACTAATTTTACAATAATCTTGTACAGAAGAGCCTGGGCAAGCAGAAAAGAAACAAATCCTTGCTCTAACTTGTAATAATCAGTCTCAATATTAGCATCACTAGATCACTAGATATACCTCCCTGTCTCCAATACAGAGACTCAATCCTCCAATCAAAGCATTGCACTTTCATAAGTCTTGGTAGAAATGTTGGTAGAAATGCGGCATGTATTAACTTAAAAGCCATAGTCACAAATCCATCTGCAAATGGAAATTATTTGAAATTAGGACAGACATCTTAAAAGCCCCTAAAGTAGGTATCATTACCTCCTTAAAGGAAATCCGTTTCAGTAGCTATGTGATTTGGATCCATAAGCAATGAATAAGAGATACTGAGTTTAGGAGAAGCTTGTTACTAAACTTTCATAACACCATACCTTATTTGACCGTAAAGACACTCTTCCTCCACAGCGCGCACAGAATTTAGTTTGGCAATATGAACAGTTATGGCCACAGCCATCAGCAAATTTTGTTTTGTGGCAGATGCCACAGGTTGGGGCATCACCCTTCTGCTCCTGCTGCTGCTGCGATTCTTCACCCATCTTCTTCACTTGCTCTTTGTACATTTCAAACTGCTGATGTAATTTTCTGCAGAAGAGAAGAGATCATTAACAGTTGTTTTATTTAGGCCCACAAATACTTTGCAATCACTAAATTGCAATCAATTTCAAAACACAAATCAGAGAGAAATACTGTAGTAAAGCAAATACATTTAATTTATGATGCTCCAGAAGTGTAACATTCAAGAATTACTTCTTTTCATTATAACTAAACTCTAGGAGGAGGCCCAACACTGATAACATGCAGCACACAGTCCAGCTGTTACAAAAAGTAACTTCGCTTTTGGATGTGATCAGCTGTTAGCTGCAAACACAACAGTAGGAAACATGGGCTGAGTGATCCAAGAGCCCATGGCACTAGACAATAAACTAGTTAATAGTGCGGGGAGGGGGGGGGGGGAGGCGGGGGAATCTTATTTATTCTTCCAAGTGTACTTTTACCTAATTCCACCAGACAGATGCAAATATCTCCTCTTGATATAGCTTCATTTATCCAACAATACTACACAGAATAATGATTCTAAAATGCTTTTTCGATCACTTTTCAAGCACTGAGTGCAAGCCCATAACAAGTTACCTGAGCTTAACAAGTTATTATAAATCATTTAAGCCATTCATATCATTGTATAAGTACTGCTATCTCATGCCAAATGTAAGGTGGAAGACTACCTTAGGTGTAAAATCCAGGGACAGTAAAGATACACACATTTTACCTTCCGTTTCCAGTGCACTAGGAGCACATTGCTAGTCAGCTGCCATGTGTATACAGAACTGCAATGATTCTTTCAGGCATGCTACTTCACTCATATTTCTGAGCCCACAATAATCAAATCTGCATATATAATAGTTAAAACTGTCTCACTATGACCAAAGTTACAGACTCATTTCGCATTCTATAATGGCAGTTTTTCTCAAAGCCCCTATTTCTGAAGGTAAATGATGTCACGGGAAATTTAATTTTCATTGTAAAAAGTTATAATTTTTTAGCTCCTGTAGTCACTGAAAAAGGCTGGAAAACGTGACATAGCATATTGTAAGAGATTCAAATACAAAGAGAAAACAAAAAGAACTTTGACTTCTCTTTTGGTTTTATCCTTATGATTTAAAAGGGTCTGAACAGTGATCTTTAAATTCTTAGCATGGAATTCAACTCACGTAATTTTGCTAACAGAGACTGTAAATTTTAGCAATCTAAAAATTATTAATCTAATTTAAGCAGTTTTTTAGCTCCCTGAACAGACACAAGCAAAACCCCCAAAATGAAGCATTTTCTATGAAACATTAAAATGGTATACTAAGCCAAAAAATTAAAAGTGCAGAAGAGATTTATTTTTCTTTAGAATTATCCTTCCAGAGATTCTTGAGATGAGGTTATTAAAAAACAGACATGAAGCCTAAGACAGGACAAGAATAACCTCCTGGAAAAAAACCTAAATCTGGGAGACCAACTTCCTTAATGCAGAAATATATCCTTTATATAGTTCCAATATAAATTAATGATACAAAATTATTTCATCAGAAGTGTCAGAGGCTTTTACCAAAACAATTATTACACTGAGTCAGTTAAAAATTATCTCAAACAATTCTTTACCTTGAGTATTCACACATATGGCAAGGATTGTTGGGATTTGCTTTGTTTTTTCAGGAAAACTGCCCTAAGAATGTACTTTGCATTATACCATAGAGGAGTTGTAGGAACAAACAGGCAGCTCCCTCTCTCCATCATGCCTCTTCTTCTGTGTACCAAAATGCTGCCTCGAGCTCTCAACTGACACTGACCCCTTTCCAGAAAGGGGGAAAGCAGGATCACTTCATGCTGTTTATGTGTCATTTTTCTAATCTACCTGCTCTTGTCACTTGAGTTCAATTCTGAGCCCACACGCTGTCCTCAGGACATAGCAGTCGCGTGTTTTTGTCTCGCTTTCAGCCTGTCTTCCCCACATGCATAAGCCTTCTGGCCTGTAGCAGAGCAGTGAGAGGGGTCATGTCTCTGGCCTCCATGGGATGGATGTGAGGGTCATCATTGCCCTAACAGGCGCTTGTGGAGTCAGGGGTAAGTGGCTTCCTCTCCCTTCTCACTGGTTCAAAAAGAGTTCACTGTTGACCGTTCTTTGTTGAATGGGGCAGGACACAAGTTACTAACAAGAAGGAGCTGAACAAAGTTGAGAACAAGATTTGGAAATCTGGAAACCTGGCACATTTCAACGTTTTACACTGACAACAGTATATAATTGGTAGTTGGTAGTCTGGCCCGTTTCCATCAATAATACATGTAATCTCTGAGACCTTGCTTGCCTTTTAATTTTGCCAAACATTGCGTTCTTCATTTAAAGCATATTATCTATGCTGAACTTCAAGTTTATTTTAGGTTACATTCAGTTTTGTGGCTTCCTTATAATCTACAGCCTTTGTTTGCATGATTATTTGCTTACCAGTCTCACTGATGCATAAAAAGCACAAGCCTTTTGCCAGTTCTTAAGCCTCATGTACTGAAATAATTTCACTTTTGTTTCCTCTTGGGCACAAGAATCTATGTAAAGGTCACAACTTTTGCCTCAAATTATAAACTTTTCAAGGTTATACAGAGTAGTTTTCTAAAATTCTTGTTCTGGTAGCAAACAACTTATCGTCTGCCAAAATAGTTTGTTGTTACATCTTTTTCTGTTCCAAGAAAAATATTACATGTATTGATAGCTGTCAGAAAAAATTAAACACAGAAGACAAAAATCTATTAAATAATCAGTTACACACAATATGTGTTCTACTTACTGAGCAGAACCACTTGAGATGAATATGCATACTTGAAACAAAATACAAAGTATTCATTTTAGGAAGTCCATAAAAAAATTTTCTCATCTATTTTATAGATTAGTAATTTTTTTAATCACCTAGCCTGCAAGGGTTTAAGCCAAAAACTAAACTAATAACACCCAACGATAATTAGGTGTTTAGAATAGCACAGTATTTGAAACATATTTAGTAAAAATTGTATAACATATTTTTCAGATAACGCTACGCAAATAAAACTCCATTTTGTGCAAATTACACTCATGTCTCTACTCAGAACATTGCTGCCTGAGAAGGCTCAGGAGTTCAGTCACCAGGGAACTGAAAGTAACCAGTACCAAGGCAAACTTCAGAGCCTGGAGCTGAGCTCAGGTATCCCACGACTACAACTTCCAGTCCCTGTACTCCTCCGAGTTACTCTGTTAATGTGAGTGGCCAAGATCCGTGCTGTAAGACTGAAAAAATAGGCTCTGCAGACGAGCTGCATTTTAGGCCAAAATGCTTACCCATAATACAAATCTTATTCTTAGGCATGATAGGGTTTTTTTGGTTGTAAACCCAGATAATTACATCAAACCATACAGTAACAGAACATTTAAGTAGAAAACTCAGCAATGCATATCTATAACCCTTATATATGTGTATTTGGACAATGGCCTCAATAGCACATGCCATCTATTTGCACTGACGCAAAATATCTCTCCTTTTCCACATTGTTTCCAAAAATAGAAGTATCCACTTTAATAACTGCTATAAATTTTAGAGGAAAAGAAGTTGGTATGAGTTTATTCAAAGACCTAATGATAATGAAAAGTTAGGCTGGAAAAATTATATTTAAGTTCTGCTCATTTTCATCCCTTGTGACAATGAGTTCCCTGAATCACATTTGTATCTGCTGGAAGTTACAGTGGTGAAGTTCATGAGGCTTATATGACTAGTCAAGACTTTTTTTGTACTGTAAAACATCATATCCAAGACAGCTGCATACAGGACTTTTCACTGTCAAAAACAACAGTTTGTAGGAGCTTGGATTGCTCTGTCAAGGTCAAGAAATAGTTTCTACTGGAATACTTGCTTTGTTCTGGAATTGAGTTAATTTAATTCTGCTTATTCTTGGTTCCCCACACCTTTCTGGAAATGAGAAATTCAATATCAGTCAAAAACCAGCAATCCATGGGTCTCTCATGATCCATGAGCTACTGCGAAAGGCAAGTAAGAAAAGCAAGTTCAGTAGTCTGATGTCTCTTATTGTGCAGAAGTTTTTCTTTTCTCCTGCCCTCCAGAAATGCCCACAAAACTTTCAGCATTTTACCAGAAAAAATCCTTAATACTGACAGGAAGTTCCAAAGTGATTCCTGCCTTCCAAAATTTCACTTAAATATTTCTGAAATTTCCAAAGCTGCTTAAAATCTGCCGTTAGAAGGGCAACTGTTAAGCAAGTATCCACGATGTTGAGGCCAGATTAAGTGTAGCAGACACTTCTCATTCCCTGGCTACATTTCTCTCAAAGGTTTATTATTTCCTTATTTCCTGTTCCCAGGCACGGAGCACGGATGTTGCTGGAATCCAGGCTTCAAGAAGGGCTTGTTCACTTTCAGTTCTGCCAAGTCCGTTCATTCAACAATTTTTCTGCCTGGTGGCAATGACTATCTGGTAACATACAGCATTCTTCCCTGTACTCTATTAAACACTTAATGCTTTCTACTTTTACAATTGTGCTAGCTAACCTGTCACTGAGTACACCCACTTCTCTTCTGAATGGATACTATTCTTGTACATATACCCTCATGTGTTGGTAGAGATTAGGAAAAAAATGACTGAACATAAGCTCTGCTGATATAGAAACCCTGGAAAATAGGGTTGAAACCAGACTATGAGTCAGTGGCATGTGTGCTCTCATTACAAATTGGACAAATTACATGTGGGACTACATTAGCAAGAGTATGAGCAGCAGGTAAAGGGAAGTTATTTTTCCCTTTAGTTGGCACTGACAAGGCTGAACCTGGAATATTGTGTCCAGACTGGGGTCCGCCAGTTCATGAGGGATGTTGACAAACTGGACAAGCCCAGTTTGTCACAAAAAAAAAAAAAAAAAAAAAAAAAAGTTCAGTGTCCTAGAGCATGTAATCTGCAACATGGGAATACAGGAGCTGGGTTTGTTCAATGCAGTGAAGAAGAACGGACTAAGTGATCTAACACCTGCCTGAAACCAGCTATCTAATCTAAAAATTACCTGAAAAAGTTACAGAGCCAAATTCTTCCTGGTAGTCACAAATTCCAAAACAAGGGGCAAAGGCACTATAATGGCACATTGGGAGGTTCAGGTTAGGAGAAGTTTTTTCACTAGGAGGGCAGGGCAGCACTAAGACAGGTTGTCCCAAGAGGCTGTGGGATCCCCATCACTGGAGGTTTTCAAAACTCACCTAGACAAAGCTCAAGTTGCCCTGATCTAGTGTTGGCAATAACCATGCTTTGAGTGGGAGGCTGGTTCAGAGATCCCCTTCAAACAGCATTTCTGTGATAACGTACTTGACAATGGCTTTGTGGAATAAGACAAGAGATATGAAGTCTAAACTCAAGCAGAAACATAGGGAAAAGTATTCAACAACAACTATTTGGCTCAGCAGTGCTGAAAAAAAAAGAAGTGACTTAACTTTTACCAATAGAAAAAAAAAAAACAACTTCTTCACTTAGCTTTTTATAAACTACTGTGAAAATAATTAACTTTCTCAAAGTTTGACCAATGACCTCACACGTATTTTCAGCTCCATGTAATGCAATGGGCAGAAAAACCTTGAGTTTACGCTTTCATACCGATATGTGGAGACTACAAAAAAGTCATTTTTTAAAAAAACACTACGTTCAGCAATGTAAAATAGAACTTTTCTTAATCAACAAATTGCAGTTTTGCAATTATTTGACTGAAATGAGAAAAAGCACCATATAAAACTCCTCTTCAGAAGACCATGATTCTACTTTAAGTCTAACAGACAAAGAAAAATTATTAAGAAATTAAAGACTCAAGCCTAACTTCAAACAAGAACCTCACATCCAATTCTATTTAAAATTAATGGATTATCATACCCAGGCAGATAACACAATTACAGTCTTGATGCCATTCACAATTCAGTTTTCAGCTTTCATATCAGTGAAAATGAAATATTGACAGAAACTAGATGTCAGCAGAGATCTCTACAAACATTCACTTAACCCACAGCACTTTAACTTTCTTGCTGGTAAAATGAAATCTCTACTGTCTCATTAGAATTGACGTACTATTTTAACTGTCTGCTTTCCTCAAATAAACAATTATTAACTATTTTCTACTGTCAGTAGGTTTAACTTCAGAGCCATCTACCTAAGTGAAATGTATAAGCTTAAACTTTAGGGAAAAAAATTCCACCAAAAAATATTTAGAGAATGCAAATTGGAAAGGGTTAAAAACTACAACTGTAGAGTAAAATGCTACTTTTTAATCTATGCCTCAGAATTTACAATAACTGGGAGAAAGCCAAGATATTGAAAAGAACTAGTCAGAATTTTCTAATTAAATGGCTTTTCATTTGAGGTACTTACTTTGATTTCCTGCTGAAAGTACCAGTTTTAGCTAAACTTTCACTAACTTTTTTTTTTTTAATGTCCAGAAAACAGAAGATATATAAAATCCAGTTTGTCTGGGTATTTACTTGAAATGTAAGAGACCTAAATTTCAGTTTCTACCTGCCCTGAATCCCAGTCTTCCACAATCTAGGCAGGAACAGTAACTCCCAAGCTTATCTCAAAACTGTGCATAGTCTCTCCTATGGGAGTTGTTGTACTTTGTATAAATTTTGTGAAATGTTTTAATCTGTTCAGGTGAAGAATGTAGGGGAAAATGAACTCTGCACTATATTTTTCAGATGGGAAATGCATTTTTTTCCCCAACTCTAAAACAAAAGTTAACAGATACAGAAATTTTTGCTAGCTTTTTAAGTATTTTGTTTAGATATAAGCCTTATAATGACAATAACAGCCATGTTCAGCAGTGTCAAATAGTGAGTAAGATATTTCACTGTTTTTTTTCTAAACATAGAGTAAATCCTCCTGAAATTGTCAGTAGAAATGAATCTCTGAAATTTTTAGCTTTTTCACCTTTTTTTTTTTAATATATGGTTTGAGTTGTTTTACAGATGGAGCTAACTGGAAAAAACTTGATTTTCACATTTCCCATTCTCTAACATATTAAGGAATATGTACTTCAGTTATTCTGCAATATTCATTAACCTGAAATATGAACAGATCAACACTGATGAAACTTTAAGTACAAGAACATGTTTAAAGAGCCTATGAAATAGAGTAGTCACAGAATAAGGACTTCATGGAGGCCCTAAACATGGTGAAAGACTTACTTACCTACAAAAGAAATAACCTCGTCCACACTAAGAAAAATACTACCTTTCTCAAATCACAGAAGTATTTCTTTATCAATACAATTCTCTTACTGAATTCACATGAAAAACACAAGGTGGACAAAATCTGAATCCTAGGTTAAAAAGACATGGATGCAGTTAAAATAAATTACTGCAGGTCACACATATGGGACATTATGTTTTCTGATAATTTCACTGAAAGAACTATTACAAAAAACATATACTTTCATTCCAAGTGTGTATATATACCCTAAAGCTAAGTGAATTACACTCCTGTGCATGAAATGCTGAACAGAAGAAAAAGACCTAAGAAAATTGAAAGAAAGGAGTGTGGCTGCTAAATGATCTTGTCCTTGGTTTATACCAGTGCTGCTGCTCACTGGTAACTCAAGTGGGAAAAGCAAACTGCAGCAAAGCCTAATCAGTATCCAAAACTAAGATCTCTGTTTCAGTCTCTTCTTGTCATGCAAGGGAGCAGGGTGAAGATGTCCTATTATGCCCTAACAGCATTTGCCTCACGCTGAGGAAAGGAACCAAAAATTCTCTGCTGGTGGGAACTTCACATAAGCCACTCTTAGAACTAAAAGACATGGCCAAGATGAGGTTTTCAAGCTGCCCTGGCTCCATTCTCTCCTTTCCCCATTTACTAGGGCTTTCTGCAAAGGCTTCCAGTTCATACTTTACCACATTTTGTTCTCAGCTTATTTGATGTCCCCCATAAAATAGCAAATATTCCTCTCATTGCACTTTTCTGATGTCATAATGAATTTATTAATTAATCTGGTATGACCCTAAATAAGTTTGTAACTACAGATGAAGTCACGTCATGAATTTAGTTTATTTTAATACAATCAAAAACTCAGTAAAAAAGACAAGAAAGGATGTGGAAAAAAACCCCTCAGTTTTAATAACGGAGTAGGACATTACTCTGTGAATGAATCAACAGATTACACGTCAGCTAGACAAAAAGTCTGGCAGGATTACCTTACCTGTAATCTGGAACTGGCAGGATTACCTTACCTGTCTATTTTTTTCTGTTTATAATGCTCAGTATTGAATAACTGCAGCCTTTGTTTATTAACTTTGTTTATTAGCAGCAGTGAGGTTGCTCTTTGCTGGCAAGGTAGCAGTGAACAACAGCTAAGTACAATAGTCCTGTGCAAGGCTACAAGAAAAAGTGAACATGGAGAAGATGAACATATGGCCAATTAAAGGCTGACCCAATTAATGTGACCACATTTCTTGTGTGGTTTTAATGATTTCAGGATAAAGCTAGACAATATGTATATAAAGCAAAAAAGAAGTCAGTAACTCCTGGCTGTACTTGTTACTTCCAGGTTTCTTCAGAACAACAGACAGATACTTGCTTCTACCTTTTCTGTAGCAGTTCAAACTAATTGCAAGATTAAACTGAGAAGTGGTATCTTTGTGACTAATTGTTTCTCCTTGTTTGTTAATCTTTAACTGAATTGTTTATTGCATTTTTACGATCTGTAATATATAAAAAGCTATAAAGTCCCAAGTAAGGTTTAAACAGGCAGAATATAGTAACACATTCGATTCATCTAGAACTTTTTCAACACTCTTTTTAGCTATAATAAATAAGAGGAGCATTTAAAAATAAAGAGAATACCACATTTCTCCAATAGTTTAACAATGGCCAAATCATTCAGACAAAGCTACCTAATTTCTCCATAACTGACAGTTATGAGACTAGTCACCTATAAGTAAGGGAGGTTCCTTCATAACTCCACATGGAAATTACTTTACACCTTTGAATATCTTGATACCCCTCTGTGTTTTATTTCAATGTAACTGAGAAGGTTCTAATTACCGTTTTCTGAATCTTATTTAAAATCCTAACTTATAACAGAAGTTTCCACAACTGTCATACAAACATTTTGGTGATGATATTGGAGTATTTTTTCCTCATTCTCATTAGCTGCTCTTGTATTAGAAAAAAAAAGCTGTAAAAGAGCCTCTTTAAACCATTATGAGTCTATAGATTCCCATCATGTTTTTCTCATTTGTTTCTAAAATAAACATCCTTAGCTAAATTTTTCATTCTTTCTCCATAAAAAGTCTTCATTATTCTTCTAATAAATTTTGCCACCTACTTCTTTACCTTCTCCACCTATACTGGAAATATCAGCAGGACTCCTTTTTTAATGTTTAAGCATCAAGCAGGTAAATTAAATCCATACTGTTAAACACAACAGTGGTAGTTTTCCTTCTGCTCCTCACCCTTGTGACAAGGCCGACACTTCCCAGGTAATTTTAGGTCTCATTCAAAGTAAGATTAACCATGCCAGTTGTAATTGAAAAAGGGGAACTTCCAGTGCCTGACTCTCCAAGGAAACTCTCCAAGTTTATTCCACAGCTGCATTCCCTCAATTAAAAATATTTTATCTCTAGTTCCATGGGCCTTGTCCCGGTATTTGCAATCCACACTATCCCAAAGGAGCTGCTTTGGTAAAGTACTGAAACTTTAAGTACTAATCCTCAGCTGACAATGAAGATCAGAAGTTGAACTTCCAGTAAAAGTAAGCTGCCAGGAAGTGTATGTGGCAGAGCACAAGGAGAGGATCTTTAAAGATGAGAATTTATACTGTTATTTCATTTATACTGCATCCCAGTTATAGTAAGTAAAATAAATTACAAGATTACAGATGAAAAATTACAGATAATGATGGTCAACTTTTTTTTTACTAACTCGGTAGGAAACAAAATGTAAGTAGTCAACCTGTGTGCCCTACATATCCAGATACTTTAGATTTCACTTGAACAATTTCTGCCAATTCTGATGAGAAAGAACAATTGTCTCAAAGGCAATTGAGTTTCAAGTTTGGAAAAATAGCCGTAGTGACAAAAGGGAAATTTTGGACCTGTCGCATCTAAGGGTAAAGATGCATCATGAGCTCAAGCTTTACTGAATATTAGAAAAGATACAATCAGAGAGACACACCTTATGATAGGTGACACTATTTGAATCTTCAGCGGTACTGATACCATAATATCATGACGTATTGCTGCTGCTAAGCAGTTTGGACAAGTGGTAGTGGAATTTTCAGAGACTGTACATAGGAGCAATGAGTCTTTCTTTCAGCATTCAGTCTCATATTGCTGATGACCAGCATCTGTCCTTAATTTCTATGAGAGAAGGCATAAAGGACAGGAAAGATCTGTAGTACGTATATTGCTGTAAAATAGGCACATCAAAGTTTTGGTGTGATGTAGCATCGTATACATTTAGAATCATCTATCAATCAACTATCACCCCTTGCAGTAGTCTAGGTATTGGAAAACCCCAAACAGAGACCAAAATTTCTTAGACCTCTAAGTCAATCAGCCACAACAGACCCCCAGGTAAAGAGGTAGGAAGAAGAGTCAGAGCTCCTTGCTAAACAGAAGGGAAATAGCATCTCATGACTTATTTTGTAACAGAAAACTACTTTATAAACTAGAATTAGGATTATTTTGCAGTTATTGCAGCACGTTTATTAAGTTTTGAGCGTTATGCAAAAATTAAGACTGTTTCACTATTTTCCATGCACAGTTGACACAGACATCCACAGACTTTCATCCCCTATGCAAAAATTCTCACCTGAAATCTAAATCACTGAGGAATACACTTGGCTGAGGCTCTCATAAAAATTTCCTTTTACAGTCTATTTGTATCCTATCATTCTACTTCTTATATCTAAAAACCATGTTGATTTTTATAGCTACTGTTACATGTTTCTTCCTGATTCACTCACTTGATTGAAATATTTTGTAACAGAAATGTATTAGTCTAAAAACGTTATAAATATAGTTGCATGTTGGCTATTTCTACACTTTTTTCTGATACTGTTTGTGGTAGGAATCCAAATAAATATCAGTTTTTAAAAGCTGGGACACACCTATATACTTCTTAATTACTAGACCTTTACTTTTTAAACAGCCTTATTATTAAAAAGTATATAAATTACTGTTCTATCCAAATAATTCACCCACAAAAAAGTTTCACATTTTATCTTATATTTGACTTGTTTTCATAAATCATACTTTTATTTACTTTATACTAAATTTTGTTGTAAAGGCCTGCAATATTTACCAAATGTACCTTAAAAAGAGGCTAATTCAGTTGCTGGCAATTAAGCACATTGCAACATTATTACATTTATAAAGGCCATCTCCAGCAGAGATAATATTTCTCACAGTCACTCGGGTTACTTTATTTGCATCATCAGTTGACTTACAAAAGGAAGCCATTAACTTCACACCTGTAGTTTTGGAAACGCCCAAAATAACTAAGTTACTGTGTTAAACATTTTATCCTTACTATGAAAGGCAAAATTACTTTTTCATTAGACAATTACACACACAGACAAAATAAATACATGCTAAATAATAGGTCAGACTGTCTTGGCTCCGAAATGTAACACCTCCTGACATTATAGTATCATGATTAGAGAGAGTTCATTCCACATTGTTTACAACATTCATGAGCATTTTCAATTATTAAGTAGCCCCTATCTTTTTACCTCTGTGACAGGACTGTTCCTATCTTGATTATTTGCCTTTTTTAAACAAACAGGAAATAAATTTGAGCAATGCTAGGAAAGCTAGTGTAAGCAAGTCTCAGTTGTGCTCACCATATGGTTGTCTCAACTTCATCTAAGCAACTACATCAACATGCTTGATGCTGAATTATCACCACCAGAACTGGTGGTAGTAATCAGCTGCGGTGCATCTTGGTTTTGACTGTATCAGTATTCTTACTGTAAAAGTACCACCAGTGGAGCAGTACTATAGGGGGACATCCTCTTGAAACAGTTTCCCAGTTCTCAGAATAAGGTAATTTTCCATACTGTTCATATTTTAAAAGTAACAGGAAGTAGGGCCAAAACACAAATTATTTTCGTCATGCTAATGTAACGTCTTCTAGAAACAAACAAAAGAAATGGGCCTTGAAATGGAAATTCAAATATATATGATTTAAATAATTATGACTTTTTATGAGGAAGGCACTCACAAAGGGAGAGAGATGCTCTCCCCTGCAGGAGAGACTTCATAAGTGCATGAACAAGGTGTGTAGCAATTTTCCCCATACTAATTGTATCTAAACCCATGCCTCCATATCTTCCCTTCACTGAAAAAGTGCACTGAACTCAAACTTTACTTCTCAGAAGTAAAATATAATGTCAATTTAGGTGGCAGCAGTATTTCTCCATTTTAGATAAACAATATTTGACAATGACTGAAAAGATAAGAGATTTGTGCCTCAAAAACTGTATAAATAGCAGTTAATCTAATACTCTTTCTGAGAGATAATGCTTGAGTTTTCCAAATAACTGGAGTTGTGCAAAACCACCCCAAAAAATCAGTGCCAGAGAGATCTGAATTCAATCCTATATTTAAATCCTTTAACCTCTTAATCAAAGCTTATTAATTAACCATTAAGAGCTCAGAGCTACTGGGTATAAATGAGGGTTGTAAGAGAACAACATTGGGCCACCAGTAGGCCTGCTGATCATGCTCCACTGTTCATAATCCCATAGCGTGGAACTACGTGGTAACAGCAGGCCCTGTAAACTAGCAGAGGGAGCAAGGACACTGTGACACTCAAAGGCCAGGAACTATCCCAGAGACAGCTCTGTGAAAATCTGTTTTCCTGTAATGCTTGAACAGTTTTCTCTGCCAAGATTTTGATATCGGTTTATTCATGCCTTCTCCTGGAGTACTGCTGTTTGGAAAAATAGTAAATATAAAGAGATTCTAGTCATATTTGTTTTAGCGTAATTGCATTTAAAGAAGTAGAACAAGGCTTAGTTCTGCTCTTCATCAACCAATTTTTTTTCCTGTAGTTCTCATGTTCTCATAGTTCTCATGTTCACGCATTCCATTTTTTCACACTGTTGAGCAGGGCTCATAGATTACTATATTGTTATGTGATCACGTAAATTGCTTAGAAGTCTTTTCATTTAAATAATAAGAACTACAGACCTAACCCCTGAGTGGGTTCAGGCCAGCTCAGATGTTCACTGCAAATCAGACTTGGCAGACTCTGGCAGAAGGAAAACCTTACTTTATAGTGTTGCTCTCCCTTTGCCCCTTCTCACTGAGGTATCTTCAACTGCCATGGCCTTTCAACAAATCTACTATCCTAAATTAAACACATTGCAGAATATAATTTGGAGAAAAAAAAAATCTATTATCATTCCTACTGCAGAACATGGTCAATTCCACCTGAAGAAAATAAATCTAGATGTCCAAAATCAATTGCCATTCTTATTTTACATAAGTCTTTTGTACCCAGGATTGACCAGACATTACTATTCAAAGAAGACACAATATCAATACTGATAAATTTCCAATTCTGCTTTCTGCTAATGTAACTGAGCTGTTACGGTAGGATCTTTGTAACAGTAGGTTTCCACCATCGGAAGTAGGATCTTTCTTTAAATATGGACACCCAAAAAAGAAGCTGATTATATATACATCTCTCTCTCATCTTTCCCTGGCCTCTAAAGGTAGAGTCAAAAGAGAGGCAAAGGCATTGGCTAGGACGTAACAGCCAGTACTTGAAGAAATCACCAGAGAAGATAAAGTGATCCTAGGATTATCACAACTCATCAATGTTACATGTTTAACCAAAGAAAGAATATTTATGTAGTGTACATAGGTAATTAGTATTGTACTAGCTAAGAAATATACACAATGGAGTCACAAATTCAATAGCAAATCTTTTAGAGGATAGTTTCCAACAGAACAGATAGCATAACATTTTCTTAAGAGATTCAACATGAATCCTGTAAAGAGGAGAATGCAGCGTCATCACTACGTATGATGAAACATGGCTGGAATATGTTTGTTACCTTAAATACATATTTAATCTTGGAACAGACAGCATTCTGCTGTTTCAGAAGTCACCTGTTAATCAGATTTTTGTCACACAAATGTCAGTGTTTTTCACCATGTTGGTGAACACTGCACTAGAAACAATAAAACATTTTTTTCTCTTAGGTACATAACTGGGAGATGCAAGGGTCCACAACTGTTCCAAAACTGTTTTCTGACACAGTCTGTATCCATGGACAAAGTACACCTGAGATGAGAAGGCTCACTGTGTTCCTGTTGACAGAATCCAAGTTCTCTCTGCTGAATATCCTTGCACTGAACCAAGAATATCCCTTTCCTAAAACAAAACTATCCTTAGTAATCAGCTGTGGAAGCAGGGAATATACAAATGGATGTAAAGCTTTCTAAAGGATGAGAAAAAGGTGACATGTAGAACGAATAACTAGAATTACTGACACGCTTTCAAATTTTGGAATCATTGAATCATGTTTTTGACAGGTCAAAATTCCCAATAGGCCACAATAAAAATTGGATTTTTGTTTCTGTGAGACTGCTTTTTTTTGCTCTGTGACAATCTTCACCGTCTGTTAATGTTATTCATAGATGAGACTTTGTACCCAGTAGTACTCATCCTCACCCCAGGCTTCTGATCGACTCACCCTGGCACCATCTGTCTATGTTTGTTCTGAGTCCAAGATACTCCAGGAGCCACATCACTATGAATTTACTTCAACTTTCTCTATATACAGAACAGAATCAGAAAAATATCTTTAGGAAGAGATAAGTGAATTTCCTTCTTCTGTAAAATCAATATTACTTCTACTATGATCACAGAAAGCCACCCATGAGCATACATGTAAAAGTAAATGGGAATGATTAAATTCAAAAATTAAAGAGATACATTCATCTGTAAAATAGAAGACCTGACTGAAGGTTTCATGATATAAATGTTTTGAGGACCATGCTCCTTTTGGAACATACCTGAAATGTTTTGGATATCTGTTCAGTCATTCTCAAATCTCTAAAACCAGAACTAGAGTGAGGACTACTACCACCACACGACAAAAATCTGCACCTGGTGATGAAGGACAACTATCTCATCTAGTATGTCTTCCCTAGGTAAACACGACAGAGCTCCACACCCTGTAGTCAGCCTTTCTAAATCAGTCTAGTCCTTTCCTGCCATAAATAAGGGAGGATAAATAGACATTTCTTTCCTCTAGACTTGCTGCCCCTCCACACCTCTTCAACTAAGGCATGAATACTTCATTTTATTTTTATCTAATGAATTGACCAAATACTCCAACTATTCCATATCAAAGGAATAAAACAAGACAACAGCGAAAAGAACACTTAACTCAACCTCACTCATTCTGAAACATGTAATGCAATCAACCACTGCAAATACATCAAAATAAAAGCATATAACTGAGAGAATAAACTATTCCAAAGACAAACACCACACTGATCCATAGCTATCAATTAAACAGAGATGTTATTGAAAGGACTTGTGAGTTTAAAAGCAGGTAACCAACATTCAAACTTTCTTCCGAAAAGCTCTGCAGCTGGGAAGCCTAATTGTATTTCCAGCAAGCCTAATTATGTTTCCTGACTCCAGGGGACAGGAATTCCCCAGATACTGATGACTGACAGGTCTGGTTCTGCTTTCAACCTGCAAGTAAGCAAAAATACCCACTGCTATGTGAAACTTGGCATGAAAACCAACTGCTGTTTCCACTGGTATCATTAGCAGCTGGAAGTGCTCAATACTTCACAGTAGCATTCAGCAGTACCTGCAACTGGGTCATTTGTAGAAGTCATTTGCACAGGTACAAACTACTTTCAGTACTCGCATTTAATAGCAAACATTAAGATGTAGGGCTTAAACCACATAGGTAGCCTTTGTGAAGTGCCAAACATCTTTCAGTACCAAAGAAACTCAATGGAGTTAAAAGGTATGGACCAGCATTTCTAGAGTTACTGTCACTAACTGTTTTAGAACCTATTTCTTGGTTCTGAAATTGGTTACTGATTCATGAACCTGATTTTTTCTCTTTTAGAATTTGATCCAACTTTTTGAGGATACTTACACAGTTATGATGTTATAATTGATTCAACCATGACCACTAAATCTCTCCTCTCTCCTGAATATTTATTCAACATTGTTCATTATGCTCTTTTCATGTCTTAATATCAATCATACATGATAGAAAGGGCTGCTAGTGTTTATTTAAGAATAATCTCTACTCTTGGTGCAAAATAAAAATATTCAGAATCTTTTATATCTCAAATTACTATTCATTAAAACTACCCTTTTGAAAGCCTTTTTTATTACACCAATCACTACTGATTTAAGAAGTCTGATGTATTTGATAAAGATAATTAAAAGTCTTCAGTAAAGTCACTCTGATTGTTTCAGGAAATGTTATTTCAACTTCTAAATAACCTTTTATACATCTCTGACTTCAAATTCTTGGTCAGCTTTCTTCCCAATTCATCCAATAATTAAAAAATGTCTCCTAGTTATTTTCAGAAGCTTTCCAATCACTCAGTAACACGCACAACAGAAGAAATGAAGGTATCTTTTGTTCATGCTTTCTTACTATCAGTTTATATGGACAAAAAAACAGGGATTACTCTGGGAGAAAGCTACTGCTGTGTAAAAACGAAACAAGTCACCACCTCTCATTAGTCCTACCCTTACTCATGTGTGATACTCAATATTCTGGGGTTTTATTCCACTTCGGTAAAAGCCATTCTGAGTTTTTCCAGGTGAAACGTTAAGAGGATGAAAGAGACTGAAAGAAGGTAAGAAGGAGGAGGTACTGAAGGACTGTTTTAATCTACAGCCTCATGCAAAAGGTCTAGAGAACCAGCCCAGGAGAAAGTAGCTCTTAGCCTATAATACCAGGTGAGCCTATTTACAAGAGCTGAACACAACAGGGAGCTCAAGTCAGCAGTTTCCATGTAAAAACAGAAGCTTTAATGCCAAAATGAGCCCAGGTTAACTGTGCCATAAAAATATTTCCCAAGTGATGAAGATAGACACCCACATCTCTGCTGTTTTGTGCGAGTGCTTCCTGAACATACTCTTTACATTTACAGTGCCACTAGGGTAGCAACATGACTCGCAGAAGCATCTTTTTAGGGAAGAGACTTTAGGCACACACTATATATATATATACACATTCCTGTGTGTATATATATATCTGTGTCAGTTCATTTAAGTCACTAACAAGTTCTAACATCCTTTGATTTTGTGATTCTGACCGCTAAGCTTCTTATTTTCTCCTGGAAACCTCAACCAAAAAGAATACTAACTAATAAGAATCTATTTTGACACATTTTAAAACTAGATAATACAGACAACACCATAATGCATTGAGCTGTTCTTCAAATCCACTAGTATCAACTGAAAATTAAAATGTTTAGAACATTGCAAAAGTGCTGAATACCTCACTAAGGCAAACATTGTGGGCTGAAGACATTTAAAAAAAACTGTTGGAAATACTATGGATTAATTGCTTTCAAAAGTTCATGAACTTCAATGTCCCTGATGATACAAGTGAGAGCCACTAGAATAATTGAAAGACACGAATCTCGTGTAATTAGTGTTTTAGACAGTTCAACCTCATGATGCCATGTTCACATATATGCATCATAGAAAATACTGACCACAATAACTGATTTCCATGGAGAAGAAAACTGTAATAGAGTTGACTAGCTCAGAGAGCCAAAAGAAAATAGAGTGGGAGAGAAAACTTGCCAGAGAGAGATGGACACACAAATCTTTGAACTAGAAAAAGGGCAATTTGAGTTTGAAAAAGATGGTCTACGAAAATGTTTTTTCTAACCAGAGCCCAGAAATACTTCAGTTAGTGATGACAATTGCATGCTACAGATCTAAATTCTCCACACACTGCAGGGGTCCTCTTTGCATGTTTACAGTACATAAATCTGTGCACACTGACTATTTCTGTCAGAGGTCAGTGTATAAGGAAACAATAAACAACCATTCCAGCTTTCAGAGTCACAAATAAAACAAACATACAACTTCATACTCTGTTGCTGACTTCAGATCCTTCCTCTTACATGGCTATATTTTTTATTTACAAGGACATTTAAGACACTTTTTTCATACACTCAAAAAATTAAAAAGCTCTGTTAATTGTCTTCTACATTGCAAGAAAAAAAACCACCACATTTCCTTATAGGGATTTGGGATATTTGTCACCTCATTAATTACCACATCTTGGTCTGATTTAAGTTGTTATTGAAAGTACTATCACCATTACTAGCTGGTCTTCAAATTGTAGCAGGATCAAAAGTTGTTAACAGAATGTAGTAACCCTTCCAATTCTCTCCCCCATGCCACTGTGGGGGGAGTGAGCAAGGGGCTGTGTGGTGCTTAGTTGCCAGCTGGAGTAAACCTTGACACCAAATCACATCATTACACCTTCAGATCATACACCAAGCACAGCCTGGCTGTACCATATGGTCTTCTCCTTTAGGTCTCAGACTAGGATTCTGACTATGCAGGAATGCCGTAGAACTGCTGAGCTCCCAAGCTTCCCTTCAGTTTCAAGCACCTTAACTGTATTTCCATATGATAAAGCTTTTGTACTGAGCCTATACTCCCAATGGGAATATTGAATCAGCAAGAAAAATTTACTAGAGGGCAAAGAATGATTTAAAGCAAGTGACTTAGACAATACAACGCCCATGGAAATTCAGACTTTGGTATTTGTTATGTTCACAATGAGAATCATGAACCTGGCCACTATTCATCAGTGTGATACCACTTCCTGTATTCTTTATTTTCTACCCAAGTATCAGATGACAAATGCTCCCCACTTGAAGAGAAAGGCAAAAGCAGCAAAAAGCTGACAACAGTTTGTAGCAACCTGCAAACAAAACATAAGAACCAGAAGGTATTCTCTTTTTCTTTTCTTTTGCTTAATTTCTGCCAAGTCATCTCCATGAATTTGACTAAGAGATTATTTTAACAAAATAGAAGCTCTATAAGAAAGCTAAGAATATGTTGCTTATGACAATATTTAATTGTTTAAAAAAAACCAGTTATTAAAAGTTACTTCTGCAACCTTGATTTTCCTCAAAACTGACATTAATAAAAAAGATACACATCATTTAACCATGAATGGTTAAAAATTGAGACATAATCCATGAAAAACGCTCTATACATAGCAGCAGCTATGGGTGCACTGACCGGTCACTTCTAAATAAAAATCCAGATGTCTCTACAGTGTAAATCTGTATTTTCAACAATTAATAATCACCTACATTTCCATATATGCTCTACCCTGAAAGTGAGCCTGCCCTTTGTAAAAAGTGAAGCTTTTTTAAATATTTCCAGCAAGGTTCAGTCAGACTGCCTCAGCAAAAACAGCCACTCCTTTACCAGCTTAGTCCTTGACAGATACAAAAAAGGAAATAAAGGAGCAGGTATCTGTAAGGGACTGAAAATTGCATGGGAAAGTAGAAGCATGTTAGAGGAGGGAAACAAAAATGTAAGTAATGGATATTCACACCCTTGAGACATAAGAGCATAAGGGAAGTTGCTCACTTAGCAGCAGAGATGGGATAGGAACTATACTGAATAGCCACATGTTGTTACACATGTAAATGACCATTTGCAGTTTAAAATGATCACGAACATCAGGGAAACCAAGGTTCAAAATTTATTTGGCAAGCCAAAAACATCTTGTCCCGTTTTTTGGAATAATTTCTGATAACAATAGAAGTCTTGGAACTAGTAATATTGCAAGTAAAATAAGGTTCACATCACTTTTACTCACAAAATATAGTTTATCCTGTCATTTTAAGGGGAAAGACTTTAAATTATTAAGAATTATACCTAGCCAGTTAGAGTGCAGCAGCTGTGATATGATCCTCTCTAGAAGTTTTGACCTTCCTAAGACAAGACTTGATAAACTTCATAAAAATTAAACTTGCTGTATGACCTTTATTGTCAGTTCTTCACAGAATGAAATGCAGAACTCTTCTTTGGGAAAAAAAAATCCATTATGGTTATGGCCAGTGCCAAAATGAGTGGATAGCCTCTATGTCTTGCAAGAACACCTTTTGCCACTGTCATGAAGGCAGGTTCCACTGGAGACTGAGGTCACTAATTCAGCTGCATGCTTAACGTGCTTTTCTCTTATTATAGTAAGAGTATCATTTCTGTCTTGTTTAAGTTACGCTGAAGCCAGCATTTTCTAAATCTATTTGCTTATCTCATTCAGACAACCTGTCATCCCTCTAGGGGTACTGTCCATTTCTTTTGGAAAGCAGTTCAAAGCAGGATGTTGTCAGCATATTAGTAGCACCACAGCCCATGACATCCACAAACTCTGAGAAATTTCAAAAATTACAACAGAAATACTCTCACACAAAGCTTTTAGGAGCTGATTTAATTATGTTACAACATATTGAAGTCCGTATTGTCTAGATAGCAATGGGTTTATTTACACCTAAAAGTATATACCTATGGAAACATTCTGTTCTTCAGTCATACCAATTATTTTTACTTCTTATTATGTTGCATAACACAAAATATCTAGACACTTTAGTATATTAATAGTTCAGATATAGCTTCATTTCAGCCCTACCTTATAAATAAGTGGAATTATTTTCCTTTACTACTATTTTAACCAATTTCTTATTTTAATAAAGTATATACATTTGGATTATCTCAGTTTGGGGTGCTTTTTTCACCTTTTCCTTGCCCATAATGTTAACTGCTGGCCAGCTAAGTATTTTTGGTTGTGTTCTTTTCTTTCTACTTGCAAGTCTGTTTTTTAATCCCAGATCCTCAAGGAATTCCTCATTATACCATACTACCCGATTTTTGTTTAAAGATTACTTTTTTCTTTTACAAATAGATATTTTCTTAAACAATAGGTTAGTCACATTGTCCCCGAGTATTTTTTGATGTGAAATCTATTATCTTTGAACTATCACATTCTGTGTGTTCGTCTGCAGAATTACAAATCTATGTATATTTTAGGATTAAAATAGATCAGTTGGATTCCAACTTAAATATGGAAATGTATTTCTTATGATCACTATATTTACCTGTCCCCAACATGTTTATTTTTGCCTTCTGATAAAACTGACATCCACCATATTGATGACTACTGTCTTAGCCTCACAAACATTTTGAACAATCCAACCAACATAAATAAATCTTTCTTGTATTAAATACTATGAGGAAAAAATCTGAAAAAATCTAGGGCATCTTTACAAGTCAGGCAACCATAATCTTATGCTGCAAATGGTATAAATTTAACAGTCTCATAACAGTAAGAGTAATGATCAGTCATCAGAATCACACAACAGAGGTTGTTCAGGTACCTCGCATTTACTTTATTATGGAGACAAAAACAGTTTTATAGTTAAGAAGGTATTTTGTGGATTTATATTTGACTTAGAGATATCTACAATCTCCTTGTTTCTTTTTTTTTATACTGCAAATTGTAATTTCATTTTTAGCTCATTTACTCTCCATTTTCTTTCCATCTCACTGCCTAAGAAAATAAACACAGTGGAGTGCTAGACTTCTCATGACTCCAATTTCACAAGTGTATTGGCTGCAGAGACATATTTTTCTCTTTAAGAAAAATATTCCTTCAAGTGGAGTGTAATTTTCAACAGGTTCTATTAAAAAACATACTGAACAGGAACTACACAGACTGCAAACAAAACCTGATTACTATATATGGTGTAAATTTTACTAAATAGTTGTTTATGTGGTCTTGCTACCACACCTGAGGTAGATAATCTGAAGAAATTCAAACCTACCTAGTGGTTTGCAGACATATTGTTTACAAAGTAAATTTAGAATACAAAAATAATGATCAATTGATTTATGTTAAGTATTTGAGAAATGCCAATCTATCTTAACTAGAATTCATTGAAGATGCTTATAAATGGAGCAATCTATTTCAAAGACTAAAATATCCAGTAATATTTCCTTACCAGACATTTCTAATTTTATGAAGAAAATAATATCTAACCTAAGAAAGTCTACTTGTCAAATGCTGAATTTGGAGACTAATAAGACTGAATTTGCATCATAAACCAAAAAAAGTGTGTATGTATTGCATCTTACAATTTATTCTGCTCTTTTGCACAACTTTATGCAACGGTGCCTTAAAGGAGATGTGGAATAATGACACTGTCTTCTTTATAAATACAGTACCTGTTCTTTACAGTACTTACATTCATATACTGAGAACTTTTCCATTACATCTAGAGCCACTGAGGTGCTGATCTCTTCTCCCTGGTATCCAGTGACAGGACATGTGGGAATGGTTCAAAGCTCCACCAGGGGAGGTTCAGACTGGACATTAGGAAGCATTTCCTTACTGAAAGGGTGGTCAAACACTGGAACAGGCTTCCTAGAGAGGTGGTCGATGCCCCAAGCCTGTCAGTGTTTAAGAGGCATTTAGACAATACCCTTAATAACATGCTTTAGCTTTTGGTGAGCCCTGAAGCGGTCAGGCAGTTGGACTAGGTGATTGTTGTAGGTCTCTTCCTACTGGAACTATTCTATTCTATTCTATATCAACAGCACAGGGCATGTCAACAAAACTATGTGTGTGATCACAGAGAACAGGTATATATTGTGAAAATCTGGTATTACTCGACATTTCAACTAGCAAAGGAATTAAAATGTAAAAATCAAGCATTCTTGATGGGTAATTTCTTTCATTTACAGTAGTTTGTGGAACTCAATTGAAAAAAAAAATCTATCTCCTCAAGACTACAGGAGAAGGCATTTTACTGAAAATTTTACTGGTTTGCTGGAGTGCTCTACCAATAGAAAAATTAATTTAGCTTACAGAAAAATATGCAGGAAAAGGTTTTACTAAGTATCATTTTACAGTAATTTTCAATCTTCATTTCCCTATAATGACAACATAACTTCAAGAAAAACATAAAAATATCTATTTATTAACAAGCCATTTTTAGAAGAAAAAATCCCCCATGTTGTGCTAAGCAATGTACATTTTTTATCTCCCCCAGAATTAGTCTAGTGAATGTACAAAAAGGCAATTAAAGATTTTAATATATTTATTTTGAAATATTTTAGGTACAAAAGGCATTATGCTTAATGGCTTTTGATGCTGACTGTATTTTGTCTAATGTGTATTAATAATGACCTCATAATTATCAAAGCAAGAAGAAAGGCTCGATTCCTGCAGCCAAAGTCAATGATAGTTCTCTTACAGTTCTTAGCAAACAACCAAACCAACCAGAGACTCACTTCCAGCCTGAAAATAAAAGAATTGTTCATGTGAAAACAGAAAAAAACCCACCATCTTTTCAATATTTGGATATCTGTAAGCAGCAAACATTAGAAACTTTCTTTCCTAAGCCACTGTATAAAATCACAGAGTTCTTGATCCTGAATACTGTGAGTGATGCTTGTCACCCTTAACTCAACAAGATCTAATAGAATTTTTAAACGGAGACAAGGCAACAAGGATGATCAGAAGCACAGACTGCCTTTCATAGAAAGAGAAACTCTGACTCTTCAGCTTAAAAGGAAGACTGTATGGAATATAAAAGACTGCATGGAATATAATAGAAATGTGTAAACGTTATGCATAGTATAGACGAAGTACCTAAGGAATTACATAACACAAGACTAGGACTCCCCAGTGAAATTAATAGGCAGCAGGTTTAAAGGAAACAAAGGGTAACTACTCTTCTATAAAGCACATAATTAAATTTTAGAATTAATTTTCACCAAGTTCTGAAGCCAAAAATATAAATGGGTTTAAAATGGGACTGAAAATACTTATGGCAGATAGATTCCTAATGGCCATTAAATAAATACAGCAATATGCATGCAGCCTTTGCCGCAGGAAGCCACTAAAATACCTGAAGTCAAGTGGCTGTATCAGAATTAGTCTATGCATGCCCTCCTCCTTAAGTGCATTCTTAAATATCCATTGCTGGGCACTGCCAATACACTATTAGACTAGCTGAATCTTTAGTGCCTCTTAGTATGGGAATTCCTCTATTTTAATTGGAGCTTATTACCATTACATAATGTTCCAAGATTCATACAAAACAAAAATATAAACTCCAAGTCAAACCCTTAGGCACAAAGAACACCACCAAATCCTAGTGAGGAACAATCTGAATATAACTTTTTCAAAATAATATGTCATATGAATCTGAAGAAACAAAAATGGACAGGCTAATTGCTGAGCATCAAAAGTAGTTGCTTCAGGGGGCAGCTAAGGATTTCTACTCTGTATGGATGACAACATGGAAATATCTTGAGCACTGCAGATAAAACTCATGATGAAGTACACACGAGCTGGAGATAAAAGTATTCTTCATCAACGAAGACAAGATATGCAAGACCACTCTCAATAATCTTCGAATGACCATGAAGATTGGGAGAGGTGCCTGATGACTGGAGGAAATCAAATGTCACTCCTACCTTCAAGAAGGGCCAGAAGGAGGACCCAGGGAACCACAGGCTGGTCAGCTTCACATCGATTCCTGGGAAGGCAATGGTACAACTAATCCTGGGAACCATTTCCAGGCACGTGAAGGACAAAAAGGTGATCAGGAGTAGTCAGCATGCATTCCCCAAGGGGAAGTCATGCTTGACCGACCTGATAACCTTCTACAATGAAATGACTGGATGAAGGGAGAGCAGTGAATATTGTCCACCTTGACTCCAGTAACGCTTTCCACGCTGTCTCCCATAAGAATCTCACAGAGAAGCTGATGATGTATGGGCTGGATTAGTAGACAGTGCAGTGGATTGAAAACTGGCTGAATGTCTGGGCCCAGAAGGTCGTGATCAGTGGCACGAAGTCTGATTGGAGGCCAGTAACTAGTGGTGTACCCCAGGGGTCAATACTGGGTCCAGTCCTGTTCAATATCTTCTTTAACGATCTGGATGATGGGGCAGTGCGTACCCTTAGCAAGTTTGCAGGTGACATCAACCTGGGAGGAGTGGCTGATATACCAGAAGGTTGTGCTGCCATCCAGAGGGACCTCAACAGGCTGGAGACATGGGCTGACAGGAATCTCATTAAGTTCAACAAGGGGAAGTGCAAAGTCCTGCACCTGGGGAGGAACAACCCCATGCATCAGTATATGCTGGGGGCTGCCCAGCTGGAAAGCAGCTCTGCAGAAAAGGACCTGTGGGTCCTGGTAGTTGAACATGAGCCAGAAAGGTGCTCTTGCAACAAAAAACAGGAATTGTATCTGGGATGCATTAGGAGGGGTGTTGCCAGCAGGTCAAGGGAGGTGATCCTTCCCCCTATTCAGCACTGGTGAGGCCACACCTGGAGTACTGTGTCTAGTTCTGGTCTCCCCAGTTCAAGAGAGACATGGACATACTGGAGAGAGTCCAGCAAAAGGCCACAAAGATTATTAAGGGACTGGAGCATCTCTCTTATGAGGACAGGCTGAGAGAGCTGGGACTGTTTAGCCTAGAGAAGAAAAAGTTCAGGGAGGAATCTTATTAAATATACACAAATATCTGAAGGGAGGGTGCAAAGAGGACGGAGCCAGGCTTTTTTCGGTAGTGCTCAGTGACAGGACCAGAGGCAATGGGCACAAACTGAAACACAGGAGGTTCCATCTGAACATCAGGAAACACTTTTCACTGTAGGGGTGACTGAGCACTAGCACATGTATCTCTAGCCCAGAGAGGTTCTAGAGTCTCCACCCCTGTAGATATTCAAAAGCCATTTGGACATGGTCCTGGACAACCAGCTCTTGGTGACCTGGCTTGAGCAGGGTGGGGTTGGACAAAACGACCTCCAGAGGCCCCTTCCAACCTCAACCATTCTGTGATTCTGTGGTACAGAATTCATGTCCAAGGGTGTCAGACTAATCCTGCCTCTGCCCATGAGGACACTCAGTCAACCGTTCTTCAAAAATACTTTCACCAGAGCAAAATGGAAATTTGTAACATGATACCTTATGTTTTCAACCACTGCTATGATTCCTTTTCTGCCTTCTCCCACCACACTTCATCCTCCTCAGATTAACTGTAAATAAGTTTTTTCAACAGCAAAATTGGACAGCCAGACATATCTTGAAATCCATTACAGACTCAGATACTGACAGTGATTTTAAGTGGAAAAAGCTCTGATACATATGGACAGTGGTAAAAATTTCTTCAGACATACAGAGCTCCATGCTGCTCCCCAGCATCCCACAATGTTCCCAGGTACAACAGTTCTCTGCAAGGCATTAAAGTCAGAAAAAGAAATTAAAGAAAGAAGTTGCACCATTAGTATTTCTGTTGAATTTTGTCCCTGAAAGTTTACAATAATCACAAGAATAAATCATGTTTATTAATAAATTAATGAAATTATCACAAATAAACAGTGCTGGAAGACACTTTAAAAAGTCACTTAGTCCATTCTCTTGTCCCAGCACAGCAGCAGCTACACTTGTGTCTCTGCTAGCAGGTATTTGCCAAACCCACTCCTTAAGATTTTCAGTGATGCAGCTTCCACACAAGCCCTAGGCAAACTATGCAAGCATTTTAAGTTTTATTTCTGTTAAGAAGTTTTCCCTACCAAGCTGAATCCTCCCTGATGCAACTTAAGTTTACTCCTTTCTGCTTCACCAGCAGAAGCATGGAGAAGAGATTATCTCCTTCCGTTTTTCAGCAACTTTATGCATAATTAAAGATTTGTCCATCTCCTCCAACCCCTGGGATTTTCTCTTCAGGAGCTAAATGACCTCATATGTTTCAATCTTTCCGTATACATTCCATGTTTCTTAGACATCTGATTATTCATTCTTATTACTCTCCACTGAATTCCAACTGCTCCACATCATTTTTGAAGGATGGTGTCCAAAAAAGGGCACACTATTCCAGGTGAGACCTTACCAAAGCTTAGCAGAGTGAAAACTTCTTCACAGCGCTTCTAGGCGAGCGTCTGTACATTCCAGTATGATATTTATCTCTTACACGATATTGGCTCCTGCTCAACTTACATACTATTATGGCTCCCAGATTCTCTGCCAAAGAAATTCTACCTATACCATTTTTCTCTATCCTATGTCAACCACATAAACTATCCCTACGTAACTACACCACCTTGCATTTATACTTTTGAATGGCATCATAACCATAACTTGGATTTTTCAGGATAATTTTGGAATATAATCCTGCTATTAGATGTTACAGTTCTCCCAGCCTTGTGCCATCTGTAAATTCAATGAGTATACAACTTAATTATTTAATTAAAACACTGAACAAAGCCGGTTCCCAAAGAGATCACTGTTCAAAAAAATCCTTCCATAATATCAGTAACCATTTATAAATACTTTTTGGCAACTATAACTCAACTATTTACACTGAATATATAGTATTTTCAGTTTCTTCAAAGCCATATGCTTCATATGTACAACATTGGTAAGCAGAACAAACTTTGCTGCATGAAGGAAACTGGGAATACAAAGGAGGTACTGAGGTGTTATGAACAAAACGTAATATTTCCAGTATCTAACAATAACCAATAAAGAAAACTCCACTACTAATATTATAGGCCATTTTATAAGAACTTAAGTGAGGATATCAGAAGCAGAGCTCAGAATAATACCCTGCTTTAGAGAATATAAATTTTATGACCTATTTCTCCATTTAATTTTGTGAAAATTTCTCACTGTATATTCTGAAAAAATAATTCACAGCTTTCATGGCCTGCAAGTATGAAACTCCACTTAAATATACATATTTTAAAATAAACTAAAACTGATTCTGCCTGGAAAAGAATTACCAACAAATAATACTCAAGTTTTAAACCAGTTATGCATGGGTTCAAAAGCAAACATTTCTTTTATCATCTGAATTTACAAGGCATTCCCTTTTAGAAGATAGAAAAGACAGCAACTTAACTGTTTAAAGCTTAAATAATATTAGAAGTCACAATTTAAGAATTTGAAAACTTGAAATAATAAATATTTTTAGTTTCTCATTATTAAAATAATATTTTCAGCTCCATGCTTTACGTTCTACTCTAAGACTGAATGTCCTAGCTTTGCCAGTTTCTGTTAAATCTTAAAATTTTCAGATAGCAAGAAAAGTAAAATTTTTCATATGGCTCTCATACTGGCTTAGCACTGTAAAAGGTCCATGGATGAAATACCGGCCCCATCAAAGTCAAAATTCCCTCAGCTTTGACAGAACCAAGATTTCACCTATATCTGCTAAAGTTTTGAAACTTTACAGATATTTTAGAAGCATGGAAAAAAATGAAATGACATTTTCCTGGTCCTTAAAAAGCTCTTCAAACATATTATGTAGATTTGTATAGCATTCTATGCATGACCAATATCACAAATACCATGCATGTGCATAGACATGCTATATATAATACTACATGCCTTATCATTCCAGCTCCTCACGCACAGAAAACTCATCACTTCACTGGGAGTTTCATGTATGGAGCATTTGCAGAAAAAGGCAAACAGAGCAGTAGTAACTCCTCAGACTGTATTCTAATGTAGTCACTTAAGTTACTGATAAGGAGACTACAACCTGATTTTCAGTTTTCCCTTTGCAAATGAGGGGTCAGAAAGCAAATGATGTTAGCTTGTAAAATGCCCTCAGCAGGATGTTCTAAATGGGCAATTATTTTAAACATACTCTCCAGTATGTTTTAATGCTATACAGACATTACTTAGTCTACAGAGAGCAGCTTACTTACGTCTGGGGCTCCTTTTCATTTTGCTGTTTTTGCTGTGGTTGAAGAACGTTATTTACCAGCTCAGTGATCCCACTAAAGGGAAACCACCTGTTTAAATAAGCAAATAATGTGACTGAATAACCAATAAAACCACACTAGTTTAAATGTTTTCTTATCCAATGTTAATAGAAATATACAGACGGAAAAGCTAGAGCCAATGGGAATGTTAGCTGCAATACTAAGTCAGCCATTAAGGATGTAAGGGAAATAAAGTTTTACAGTTCACCAGTTCACAAGCAGGCAGCAAGAACCTACATCCAGCTAACATGTGGATGAAGTAAGAAGCTGCAGGCAGCTCTCTTACAAGCCAGTCAGGAAGCAGATGACAAACTACCTGCAGCCTATCAGGTATTAGTGAAAGCTAATACCATCAAAGGTGCAGAAAGCAGAACATGGCAAAGGTAGAAAAGTCAAGCCTACTGCATTTTTAAGATATTTTACTTACTGTGTCAGCTGTGGTTTTTGCTCTTCTTTGACCCTAAAAAAATAAGTTTGCACAACTGAGTGCAACATGTTGTAAAACAACTACCTTGAAGTTCTATAATCTGTATCACGTGGGCAGGAGAAAGTTCTTACTTTAAGTTAAAAGGAATTCATTTAATATTTGTTGTATATTTATATTAAATTGTATTCTGTGCTTATTTCCATTTAGGATTAAAAATGGGGAATGCCAAGTATCTAAAACTTTTAGTTACAAAATGAAATCAGTAATGTTCTATAACTGGCTTCCAATTCTTTGGACAGAATATCATGTTAAAACATTTCCAGCAATACATTCAGCTATAAAAGCAAAGGAAGGTGTTTTGTTTATGTTAACTATAATCTATTTTCTAATTTTTATTTACAATTAAATTACCTATCATAACTCAAGGTGAATTTATAACATGTAACATGCCATTTAAAATACAATATCCTGAACTAATAGATTAAAGGAAAATCTGCGCTATACTTATTAAACTACAGTGATGTCAGGGTCTGCAGACAATGTAACTCTGAAAACTAAGGAAGGAAAGATAATGAATTTTACTCTCATTAACATTTACTAGGACTTGCTAAAAAAAAATTTAGATGATACATACACTATGTCTGTATACTACTGAGTAATATTTGTCCATTGTCTTCAGGAAAATATTCTATCTGAAATACATGCTTCAATTTGAGTGAGCAAGCTGATGTTCTATGCAATTCTTCTCCACTGAACCCAAGAATGAAGACATATCCTCACAGGAATATTTACATTCTCTAATTGCAGAGATGTGTCTTAAATATCAAGTTAGGATCTAGCTTCCCTATATGTTAAAAAAAAAAAACAGGAAGGTTCCTAAATAGATATTCTGAATGTCTCTATGGAGAATACTCTCTTACCTAACTAAACAGGCAGTGCAGGCTCCCAATTTAAGCAGATGCTTAATGCTGGACAGAAAATTAAAGCTCACCAAAATAGATCCACATGTCCTCCATACAATATCACAGTGAATATCTCTATAAACAGGGTTCAGTGACTACACAAGAACTAAATAAGTGGACTCTAAGACACACTAAAAATTTTCCAAAATTCACTACAGAAAGGGAAAACTGAACATGCAGCATGGTTTTGCCCCTTGAGCACTTTAGAAATTTATATACAAAGAAATGTTCCAGTACCAAAAAAAAAAAAAAGGCAGATATACTCCAAAGTTAAGAAATATGAAAATAAAAACTTCTCATGCAGCCGCAATTCCACTCTACCATGCATCTTAATCATGTTGTCTTTAACCAAGAAATTCCATACTAGTTTTTCAACACAGGAAATTTAAATGGAGGGGTGGGAGGGGCAGGGAATTAAGGCATATCCATACTTTTTTCACTAGGCAGCTTAGGACATTTAATTCAGATCCCCCAACATTAAGAGCCTAAAAGCTCTATATGGTCAACTGTGAGAAGGAAACATTCCCAGACAATGATTCAGAGCTCCTAAGTCACATGCCTAGAGCTAGACAGTGTAAATATCACCTCCTTGGCAACTGGACAAAGAAAACTGAATATGCAGCTAATCCTTGGTTCCTCATATTCCTCTCCGTACATGACTCCCAAACATATTTACTGGACACTTTTAAATCATTAATTCATTGTGAATTTTTCTATTGAACTAAACAAAGGAAATCTGAGCGCTTCACATAATCAGATTACAATCAACATCTTTCCTTTGGACAGTGTCCATGATCAATTTTTTTCACATGTGGAACTGACATCAAAATAGATTAAGATCAAAATTGCAATAGCGCATACTAATTCTGAGTGTGCCGTTTGAAATCTCTGGTATGTTTTTTTCAAGAGGATCTACCATCTTAACATAACAGTATATGTTTGGTGACTTCAATTGCAGCTGCAAACCCTTGGTATTTTTTAAAATCTTACAATCAGATTTTTAGTTTAGCACCATTAAATACAAAACACTGCCCATTAGAAGACACTTTGAAAACCTGCATTTAAAATCATTTTCCCAGCATTTTACAGGAACACTGTGTTCTAAGTCAAGATATAATTTGACCCCACAATTCAAAATATATATCCTATGAAATAATCTTTTCTCCTCCTACAATTCTGTGTCTCATTCACTATACACTTTCCAACACTGCAGTTATGTGAGGACAACAGCGTCCATTATTATATAACTGTGACGCATTCCTTGAGCACCCTCCATACATTCTTCAGTCCCTGGAGTAAGCAACGTGACTTTATAACAACCATGGAGGGCAAGCTACAACTTGAAAAGAAATTATGAAAAAATCTATTGAAAAAAATAGATTCTACCATATGAAATTAAACTAATATTGATGTTGTGGATCAACAGGCCTGGACCCTTCAGGTGTACAGCACAGATATTTATCTTTCAAGGTCAGAGAATAGATAGAGATTCTGAATCTAAATCAGCAAACCACAGGCTAATGCCTCCTACTCTCTTTCCAAAAGACTCTTCAATCAGATGAAATTAGGAGTAGAAGCTGTAGTAACTGACAGAAATAATGACATTAGATGAAATACACAGAACCTGTTTTTAACACTGCTGTGGTCTAAATAGCTTTTTCTAGACAGAAAAGGACTGAAGAGACTCCAAATTCTTAAGCCCTGCCTACGTACACACACAGAGTTGTACTTCCTTTGGTTACAAGAACTGCTCTGCGTTTTACTGGATTGCGTACTCCCATATATATGCATTGTTTTCTCCCCTCCTTTCAAAAATCAGCAACTAATAATTGCTTAAAAGAAGTGGATTGACAGCTCAAAAAAACCCCAAACCTCCATTTACTCAACAGACCAACTGAAAAATCCCAGGCAATATGACTGCATTCTGCTTCTTCCAGACTACCTGTCTTCATTTTACCTTCCCACCTTTTTTCAATCTTATCCTCTCAAAACTCTGCCAAGAAAAATGCCAGTTCTAGTTATTCACTAGAAACAATTTCCGATTGATACCTGTTTACTAAAACCACCGACAGGCTCCAGATAATGTGTCTGATCAATAGTGACTGGGACAATGCATTCTAACAGTGCAGAATATTAAATACTTTACCACCTATATTCAGTTTTGATTATTTCTGTCATTATAGGAATTCACTCAACACTTTGCACAAGCACCAAATTAATTCTAAAATGTTAGAAGAGCCTGAAGCTTTTATCGCATTTTTTTTGCACAGATCATAACTCCATATACTGCTTCACTTGAAAACAAGCCAGGATTTTTCTACTTGTCAACAATAAAGAATTTTTGCACCTTGCACTTTGTCATCAGGAACCTCTGCCCTTTGAAACATTCATAGCACCATTCCTCTTGTGTTCCTCTGCAAGCCTACACAGTGCAAGTGCCAGACCCCTTTGATCTTTTCCAGGAGCTAGCACCATTAGGTTAGATCTCAAGTCTCAGTGAACACTTTTTGATGTTAGATCCTCTCCATGTATTAAAATGTCCTCAAAGATTATGGCTAGTCCCACTGGCACAGAGAATGAATAGAACAGAACAAAAAGAAGAGGAAAGAGAACAAGAAAAACGGAAGCAGGAGAAAAGGTAGCAAAAACATTAACATAAAAACTTTTCTTAGCCCTTTAAACTCTTAATACTTTTCTATTCTTAAATCTACTCCCATCAGTAAAAGCTCCTCTCTAAAATCTACCATGCCAAAACCATAAGGCGTTCTTCCCAAAAGATGCATTGGTCACAAGTAAACCAACAAGCACTCTGTTATCAGACCTCTTCTCCACTTTTACATACTTGGATACATAGCCACAAAAACATGTGGGCAGAATTCAGGTGCCTAAATCCATGAAAATGACCCATAAAACACATTCTACACCTCCTAGATGTCTGAAATGAAACAGGTATCTAGCTCTTCTCCAGTGAAGTCTGGGGAAATCCAGATTTCAGAATCAGCCATCCTTGGCAGGGATAAATATCTTAATATCTATCTCAAACCCAACAGTGCTCTCAAGATTCACAACTTTGCCATCCACAGACCTATAAACACAAGGAGATCTGATCTGCAGGAATAATCTGGGTGTACCTATTGTCTCCTGGAAACACTGAATTGAGCTTAAAGTATGTAACACTCTACGTCACTTTCATTTAAAAATGTTACAAGCCAGTAGCTACAGTCCTTTGCTCAGTAGCTTTCTATGCTCTCCTTACCACCTAACCACCTCAGTGAGGTGGTTAGAAGAGGATAGACTAGGATGGAAGATTTTTCTAGCCCTTTTGTTGAAGCTGAGAGGACTGGAAATCCTCAAATCAATCTTTTGTTTGCGATTCTGATTTCTAGCCCAGATGACAGTACAGAGCCAGCAGCTCTCTCAGGAGTCAAGATGCCAACACACAGTCTTGGAAGGGAAGACAGTATTCTCTCTCTCTCTTCAATAACTGTCTCCAATTATTAGCAGATTTGAACTATTCCAAAATCATTTGGTAATTAGCAAATGTCTTCTCAATGCAAACCTAGTGAAAAGCAAAGAATGAACACAGAACTATAAATTCAGTTTATGGATTTTAAGTTAGATACTGCTATTTCTTGCACAGAGGTCTAAAAATGGAGATACTACTAATTCATAGGACTACTGTGACTACACCACACTATACAGTATTCTGAAAAGTAAAAAAGATTATGCAGAAGCCAAGTCCTGTAAGTAGTAAAAAGAGGGTATCTCTCTGTTTGTGATGCTTGTGATAGTTGCTGTAAAAGTGAAAAATCTTATGAAAAGTCTGGTACTAACAAATGCCTATCAAGGAGATATTTTTAAAACCATTCTTTACAAGCTGATGCTTCCATCACCTGACCAAAGAAGTTCTAACCCATCTGAAAGGCAGAGACCTACATCCTTTAGGGCACATAGTTTTAAATGAAAGGCATTTCAAGAAAAATTCATAAGCAGATCAAAAAAAAAACCAACTTAAATTACCTTAATACACTAAATTGTGTAGGTACCCAACATAAACTAGATGAACAAATTTGTTCATGTTTTGTGGTAATACATGCTGCCTACCAAATGTCTGTCAAAGTCTGTAAAAACTTCAGGTTACAGGTAAATCCTTGCCATACTTACAAAGGAGAAGAAATTGCCCTTGCCATTAGAAATGTTTAACCAAATATCATTAACAAGCTCAGAGTTCTGCATTTTGTGGCTCATCACCTCCCTTCCAAAACCCTGATTAGACATTAAAGGAAAAGAGTAAAAAGGAGATCACTGTTGAATCCCTCCATGAAACTTTTCACAGATTAAAAATGCAATTACTAAATTAATACTTTGCAACAATCTTAAAAAAAAATATAGCATTACCCAACATGAACTGGGCTGAAGACTGCATGGGAAGCTGGTAAGGAAAGCAAAAGCAAGTGATTTCAGTCTTCAGCACTTTTAAAAGATTTTGATTAAGGTATGTAACTGTCTTTCTCAGGAATTTATATATTCCCATTCTCATAGTACAGGAACATCATAATCTTTTAAAAGTGTGTACCATCACCAACATTTTTTAATGTAGAAAAACTTCCTCCCCAATATACCCTGGGAAATGGCACTGAAAATAAAATAGGATTTAAAAAAACAATGATAAAATTCTACCCCCCTTGCCCTCTCCTTTCCCCTTGCCTCCCACTCTTTCTCACCAAAAATAGCATTCAGTGTGTAACTGTATCTAAACCACTGTGGGGATGCCTGTTCCCTTGGTCTAACCAGGGACTGTGCTGAGAAAGGGGGAAGATTATCAGCTCCAGCCATGTTCAGAGGTTTCCACCACCCTGTCTTAGAGTGCAAGGTCCCTTAATGTATTTTCCTAGATTGCCTGCTGTGGACTTTTTATTTTCTTTTTCTAAATCTTTGTAACAGTATCCCAATGATATGCCCTGCACCAAGTGGCAAGCTTTAAAAAAAAGGATTAGTATTCAGTGACTATCTGCTCACACATCAGAAGTCAAGATATATGACACATACACAATACATAACTTTGTCTGCACCCACTCTTGACAAAACAGTGGAGTTAACACAGTCACACAGTCAAATATGTGTAGAATCAGCTATTTCCTTGAAAGAGGGCACCTCTACAGATTAATTTAGTTAAACTATGTAAGTACATTTAACTCCAAGAAAAGAGAGTTAAAGAAGTTAAATATAAATGCCATGTCAATTGGATAACTGTAAAATATTTACATATTAACTGAATTGATTCTCTGCATTGATTATCCTATTGATACTATAAGAACATTCACCTTAGAACATTCAGCTTAATTATTTTTGATCAAATTTAAAGTCTTTATTTTACATGACTGCTCCAAGTTTTTTATTAATTTAGAGAGTATAGGTAGTTGAATTAAGAAGGATCATATTTTGGACAATAATGTATTTTCAATGGAAAGATTTTCCTAAAGAAGTGTGTAGGTGATTTTCCTGACTAATTTTGACCTGTTTGTAACAAAAGTATCAGCAGTTTCCACAAAAACACCTCCAAGATCAGTAGCTGAGAGGTAACTGGACATTTGATATTCATGAACAAGCAGGTGGAGAGGTTGGGTACTTGGGCTAGAAACAATACCTGTAACACAGAATAAATTTAAAACCTATTTAAATCCAAGCTGAAGAGGTTAAACATCCCTGAATTCCAAACTGAAGTGATGTTAAAGATATAAGAGAAACAACAAGAAGACACCATACACACTTTACGGATAAGCACAGACCTATACATGTTCCTGCATAATAATAGTCAAGGCTGAATAAGCTCCCTGCATGAACCTGAAACGAACATCACCCATAAACATAATAAAGTCTGTAAGATTAAGACTACTCTGACATTCAGATGATAATTAGAGGTTTTATCAAATGTTCCAGACAAACAAGTCTCAAAGTGAAATTTTGACACTAATATTTTAGAAAATATATACTAAAATGTGGTTCACTGCAACTGAAAACACAGTGCTCAACAGCCCTGTACTTTCAACTCTCACACTGAAGAAACTGACAGTATGTTTTGATTATTTCAGAACCAGCACAATAAATCAGACTCTGCTTATCTTAGGATATGAACTCTTCGGGGCAAAAATGTTTCCTATTATTTGTTTCTGGAGTAAGAGATAGAGACAGTGACTACAGCTACAAATGAAAGCTCCCACACCTCTCACACATTTCCTAGCTTGGTCAGACTTTTTCCTTTCTGTTATAGTGTTGATAGTAAAACCATAAAATGAGTGTCAAAATCACAAATCAGCACATAAGAAAATGACTGTAGTACAACTGTAATAATAAATAAGTACTACACTGAATGGTAGCCATTATGTTATGTGCTGTTCCAATAATTAATTCACGGATCAATGCTCTCTTCTGAAGGTTATCCAAAATTGCAAGCAGGAGGCCTCGACCAGGGAGGTGATATTAAAAGGTCAATGTTAAAAATCTAGTGTTTGTCCAAACCCACCACATTGTTTGAAATGGGCTACTGTGGCTTTTTCCTGTATTTAGCAAACAAAAGAGTATTTTGGTTATCACAGAGTACGTGGGAATTTGTAACCATCAGCATTATAACTGGTTGCCATGTGGAATATGCCAGCTGCTTCCCACTTGGGTATCTTGCGTCTGCTGAGGGAACGAGGCATGTACAAAAACTAGGAAAAACAGAAATTATAAAGCAATAATTAATAGAAAGTCTTGTATCAAGCGAAGTTGTCAAAGAGGGGCAATAAAAATAGCTAGAAGACAGTAGCATTATTCATCCTGTATAAACAATGTTAACATAAGAAAATATATTCACTGAAGAAGTGTCTTCCAGTCTTAAAGTTCCAGAAGTTTTTTCCAGGTTGTCACATTACCAACTTTCTTGAACTAGGAGTTTCACCAGTCTGATCTTCTCTGGGTATATTATCCATTACCTGTTAGTTGTTCACCTCTGACACCATATATAATAGCTGCAAGACCAGACCAGCTAAGTTGCAACATGTAAAATCAAAAACTAGCCTGGGTTAGAAATGCAGTAAGAGCAAAAAAAGATCCAATCAATGCATATGAAGGCTGTCAAGGGCAGCAGTTAAAAAGAGCAAGCAACTTTTAAGGAGTCCTTGAGCCTTAGTAAATATTTCTTTAACAGAAGTTTACCTATTCAGTTTCTATTGGCTCATTTAAAGAGCAGCTAGTATTACATAATTCTTCACTAGAATGAATTTCCAAATCCAATTTCAAGGACATGAGATACAGGTAAATACCTCCTTGAATTTAATCAGTAGGTTCTGTCAGTGGACTCCTTTCTAGACAAAAAAGGCTATGCTCCTACAAATATCCATTTTCTTCTCTTTAAGAAGCTACCTTGCGAGACAATAGTTTAATCATTTATCATCTGTCCTGCAGTGTATTTGGTCACACTAATGTCTCTCTCACACAATCTGAAAAGCCCTGACTTTCCTACAGTGTCAGTGCTCATACCATATACAGGCTGAAAAGCCTCACATGGGAGCCTGATACTTCTTCAAGGCCTCTACATAAGCAGCAACTACCTTCACTCAGGATGTTCAGGGTGTTCTAAATTATGTTAACAAAATTCTAGCTGATTAAGCTTTAAAAACATGTATATCTAAGTTCACTGGAGAAAAAAAGAAAAACACAACAACGTTTTATTTGGGTTTAATTTTTTCTCTCCAATTTAATAAATGTTACTCTCATGAATCCTGCAGATATGTGGATATTTCAGGCAGGTGATTTACGGAGGAAAAAAATATTCAACCTAAAATAGCAGGAGTCAAATCAGAAAAAAATACTGGACTTCCCTCTCATTTTCAAAGAAGGGACACAGGCAAAATTGTCCAATTGTCACGTAAGATTTGTTACTGAGTGCAATTCTGTGTAATTATGGGGACCCCATAGCAAGTCTCAGGTGAGACCTGGGTTGATAAATGTTTGAGTTACATATATGTAACTACTACAACCCAATCTCCTAACAAAGATTAATTTTTGACAGCTAGAATTCATTTGAATGTATCTATTTTAAAATAAAATTGAAGAAAATTCTAATTATCTTTTACTTTATTACTGGTTTTAATTTGAATTTAGCCAGGTTTTGGTTTTGTTTGTTTTCCTACATTTTTAAGAACAGTAACACACAGTCAATTGGAAAGAAAATTTTCCTCCAATACAATCCTTAAGACAAATACTCTACTCTTATACCTCACGTTACTCTAAAAAAATCAAGTTTCACCATAGGAGTGCTGGAATAGCAATTCTTAGGTCTACCACCATAATCTCTTCTATTCTGTGTAATAGAAAAAAAAAATGTTTTATAGTCTTGCCTACAGGATGTGTGAAACATACCACAATAGCTGCATTACAGTAAACCATAATTTACTTCTGGAAATGAAGATGACTATAACATGATGACTGTGAATTATATTGTCTTGTTCATGACCAAAATACAAACATTTACCAATATCATTGATAGTAATAAAACATGCATAAATATACCCCAATGTAACATACAAGTTTACAAGACCACTCAAGCTTGAGTAAATCTGTAATCTCCATGCACAATTTTACCAGAGTGAACTTCAGTAACAGATAATCAAATAACATTTTAGTTGTTGTCCTACTCTTCTTTTTCTTAAAAAGACAAAAAAATGCCTTTTTTTTTTTCCAGAGAAAGGTCTTTCTCTTAATATTTCATTCCATTTAAATGAAAATTTTAATAATAAGGATTTTTAAGGGATATTTATTACAGTATCTGGATTGCAACTTTCCTTATTTAATGTAATTTCCATTAATTCTATATTGGAAAGATGAGACTTTATTTTTTACTTATGTTTCATTCTGTTTTGCAACTAACTGAAATTCTCAGGGAACTCATAAAACAAAGCAGAAAGCCTAATTTTAAAACTGATACAAAAGCTAGGATACTGAAATCAAAAACATTTAATCCCTTTCCAGAGCATTAGTTGAATTCTGCATAATATATTCTAAAAATTCTGCAAAAGAGATGGCCTCACAAGTAATAAATGTACAGACGTAACAATGTAAGTAGAGTTTCATTTTAGAAAAAACTACTCCAAAAAAGCAGTTCTTGCTAGAGGTTTTGTTGTTTGGTTTTTTTTTTTGCTTCTTCAACAGTAGATGGCATTCCAAGCATCTCCTGCAGAAAGTGCTTTCCTAGAAGCTTGTACTGTCACCAGCTGCTACAGTGAAATATGCAACCCTGGGCTCAGCTGCTAGCAGGTGAATTAAATAAAAATTCATTTTAACTCCGTAATTAATTTGAAATGCATTAGTAATTACTTTGGTCTTGATATGTTATTTTGCCTGTTAAATAAGGATTTTATAACATTATTAGCTATAGTGTATTCACCAGGTGAAAATCATACACACTAAAGAGCTTAACAACTACACAACAGATAGTATTTCTTAGACTGTGACATTTAATTGCATGAAATGGATTCAGATTTCTTCCAGAGTGCAGGCAATCCTAGAGAAGGATTGCTTGCAGAGGAAATAACAGGAACAGAAATAACAAATATCACTAATTCGTTCTTCTTGTTCTCAGCCTCTCCAAAATCAGCCTTACAGAGAGCCCCTTTGTAGGGCAGACTTATGCCCTGCATCCACTCATCCATGAAGCTTTGAATGACTATCATATAATAAACAGTGGTATCGGCAGTGTAAGTACTTCATCAGTAAGGCCAGCTTACTAAATGGCATGAAAAATACAAGTTCCCTACCAAAAATGAAACAGAACACAGCTTCTGCTATGAAAACAAGATTAGAATCTAAGATTTAAATAGGAAATGAAAAACCAGGAGAAGAAAAATAAATGAGAAATACAACAGTAATGCAGAGTCTATTGTTCCATACAAATTTTGTGACAATACTGTCAAATAGATTTTTTAATCCAATAAAAGTGTTATTCTTACTGACACAAACTTTACTGTGCCACCTTCTTGTTAAAGACAGAAAATGTAATTACATACATCTTAAATATGGCCATGATAATAGCCAGTTTATCAAGAAATCTTCATTTTTGCTGATTTGCTGTTGCTGTTCACATAAATCTTGAGAAGTGGAAATTATATTAGTAAAGACAATTTTTTAAATACATTCTGAGCTAATAATTCCAATATTCTTAAGACCTTCTGTTATGAGAATAAAATATAAAATACTGTTTTTTTCTGATAATGTAATTAGATGAATAAAAATATAAATGGGAATAATTTTAGCTCAGCACTTTGAATTCACATATTCTAAAGAATTTATTAGTTTATATCTGGGAAATCACTGGAAATTACTGTGATGTAATTTCATCTAGCCGATACATGAGATATTTGAGGTAAATACAATGCCCAGTTTACATGCTACTGAAAGAAAGTACAAGTGGTTTTCTTTAAATACAGATGTTGTCTGCTGATTCATTTGATGCATGGAAGAACTAGAATCATAAACAGAATATCATTATAAACTGTCTGCAGAACTAGTTATAGTAACACAGTTTACAATAGTGGAAATGTACTTTTCCATTGGTTTTATAAGCCTGAATCAATGTTCCACTAAGAAATAACAGGTATCAGTCTATTTTTTTACAGAAAGGTTTGCTATTTCTGTCTACCTGTCTCCTTTGATCAGTACTCTGTTGGGGTTTGTTTGCTATTTGCATCTTTATTTTAAAGTGAATTAAAGTTAGATAATACTTGGAACTCACCAAATTTTTCTAGACTTTTCTGATTCTTTTTCTGAGTCGCCTTGTCTTGTACTCGTTGTATGAATAAAGCTGTCCTAGTCTGAGGAGTTGATTTAAATTGATAATTTTTGTGGAAATTTTTATTTCTTATGTTGTACAGATGTATTTACAACTAGCAAGCAAAGTGATTCTAATGCTTTATCACAGATGCCAATTAAACTGGAGTGTTGTAATTGTTCACAGTTATTTTTGTCTAGTGACTAGGCATTAGGTTCAGGAGATGAACATAATCCAATACTATGAACATAGCCAGATTTGAAATTACTGACCAATTTGCATACATACACTCCACTCTCTCTACAGTTAGTTTCAATTTTTAAGTTTTTAAAACTATGTTCAAAGAATACTACCTGTCTTAAGAGAGGAACTGCTTTGGTAAAAGCATTCTAAACAGAAACCAACTCATCTGGTCTAATTCATTACTTTCTTAAAAAAAAGAAAGAAAAACTTTTGCAGAACACATTGATGAGATTAATCTTTAACGATTTTGATTTTTTTGGCCCGGAACAAAACTTCTTTCAAATAACCTCTATATCACAAATTGCACACTAAGCAGAAGCTTAAAAGCATTTAAATCATCTGCTATAAAAACTAATGAAAATTATTTCTTTCACACTAAGATGTAAGGCCCTCTGATCAGAAATCCTTAGCCTTTCCAAAATATCTTGTTTTGGCTGAGAATACCAATAGATTTAAAAGCTATAACTATTTCATTTTGATTCACTTTCATTAACTCCTGCCACATATGAACCTCTGCAGTGCTCAGTGGCTCAATCTAACTGAGACATTTCTTGGCTGTGGTTTTATTCAGCCTACTAAAATCTTGCTACACCAAAATTTGAGAAGTGCGATGTTTGGGGTCCATTAGATTTGATGTTCCAGAGCACAATGCAGGTTGATGAATCAGGCTGTACTAAACTTCAAGGCTGTAGTAACATCACATATTTATTTTCTCTTTGGTTGTTAATTTCCTTCAGTGTCTTTTTACAGGTTATTCAGCAAATTGGTTTAATAGCCAGTGAAAAAATTCTTAAATTTAATCTCTCTCTGCATCGTAGAATAAAGAATGAAATGAGAATCTGATCAGTGTAACTATTCCCATTGCTCAATGAAAGCAAGACACCTACTCTCTAAAATAGGATCCAGGAAAGAACTCTGGAATCCAGAAATGAGAGACCATAACCAAACAAAAACTGTATTATTATTTAGTAAATTCTGTGTTTATTTCCACTCCTTTAATTGGGTTTCATAGAACAACTACTCACACACAAATATAACTATTCCTCTGAGCAAACTATTGAACCTCTGAGATCTTACATAAATTATAGCCTAAATCAACAGAAGTTGTTCAAACATTTAATTTAATTCTTCTTCTGGTTCAAAAATATATCACAGTGGTTCTTGAAAGTAGTACAGACGTTTCTGTAAAAATCAAAATTCTCTCCCAGAATTGGTGAAAAACTTCAATCGTGTGATTACTTTTAACATATTTTTTTTAATACATAAAGAAAGTATAACTGAAACTGTAACAGTCTTACAGTTTTCTGTATGACTTAGCTTTCTTCTATTTTTTCCTAAGATTAACTTTCCTAGTCAGGCTGCAAAACATCCTCCAACAGTCAGAGGCAAAATCAAGTGTCTAGGTTGCTAGCCTTTAAACCTTTTCACCAAATACCAATAAAAAATTTAAGTGTACAATTAAAACATCATACTCTAATTAAATAAAACTATAGTATTCTCTCAACAGTTAACATTTCAATGTTTACTCAACACCTAAACTTCCTGAAAGGATGTAATGTCTCTTGCGTGGCATTATAAAAAAGAATCTGCAGTTTGCCCCCTTTGTTTTCTGTTTCCTTGGAATGAATTTAGGAACCAATTAAGAACCCAGAACCCTCTCCCTGACATAGATGTTATCTGGAATGCTCACTACTTCTTTGTGAGAGTTTGGATTCCAGAAACTTAGGATTGGCCATAATAGGTTAAAGGCACTAGTAGAGGGCAGGCAGGGGTAGAAAAAAGGAACTTCAGTTCCCTCAGATCTCACTTTCTTTCTCCAGCAAAACTACACCTGTACTAGAGGCATAAATGGAATGCTACCTATAGAAATACTTATCTCCGTGAGCGTCATTCTTCATAAACATATGTTATTCAAACTCCTCTGTGAAGAGAAGTTCTAAATGCTTAATTACAGAATTCTGAATCGCAGCTTTGGATGATCATTTAACTCCTAAGTCTTTATTGTAATGCAGACACTCATTGTTCTCATTTCTAGATAATTACAAGCATTCATTCATGTCTGTTTGCAATTAGGATGCATTTAAAATGAATAGAACTGCCATTCATTAAGACACTATATATAAATGAAAATTAGTAAACACAAAGTGACGTCAAAAACAGCCCAGACAATAGTCTTATGATTTAAAATGTAGCACATGCTAAACATCCTTGAAAAACTCACTAGTTAATACATTTTGGAGAGCTACAACACTAATATCAATTTCTAATTGGGAGTATGAAACTAAATTTTGTAAGTTCAGTATTTTCTTAAATCCACATTAGTAGTATAAATGAGAAGTAAAGGCAACCTACAGAAAACAAGTTTGAAAGTGATTATCAAATTCATAAATTAGTGAATCTGTATGCTTCTGTTTTGTAAGGAAAATACTACGCCCTTTCTTCTGAGGAAGGAGGTACATGCATTTTTGCTTAAAGAGACAGTGAGAGAGAAAAAAAATGTACTTCATACATGAAAAACCTATCCAAAATCACCAAAAGGAGCAGAGTTTTCAAAACTGCAGAAATTACTGATGGAAGGATGAGTTTACTACATTTCAGCCATGGTTATTCTCATTAGTCATTGTCTATCCCAAGTACAAGTTCAATACACACAGTCACGTGTGAGGGGCAAATGAGAAAACAGTGCATTAAATACCTTAACATGTAATAAAAATTAGACCTACTACCTTATATCTTGTCTGAATCTCCCAAACTGCAATTCAAGCTCAATACTTCTTGTCCCATCATCTACTATGGGCATGAAGAAGAGCAGCCTTTCATTTCTTTGAATATCCTGAAGTTCCCCTCAGTCTTCTGTCCTAAAGCATATCAGATTTGTTCAGCATCTCCTCCCGGCATGTTTTCTACAGATCTCACCTGGACTGCTGTCAACTAATCCACTGCTATTTTGAGCTGCAGTTTTCAAAACTGGACACATTCCAGCTCAGCATTTCCTGGTGCTGATTAGAACTCAAGGATTGCCTCACAGTTTTGTAGGACATAGTAATGTTTATGCAACCTATGATGGCAAATACCCTTTCTGTAACAACATGGGCAATTAAAGTTCATGTTCAGCATAAAAGGCAGTTTAAAGCCCAGATACTGCACTTGGGAATTGCTACCTGATCACTTGCTAACTTCAATTTAAATGTATGCTTACACCTAAGCATAGGACTTACTGAATAATGTCCTTGTTGAATATCATTCAATAATTTTAGACCGTATCTCTAATTTGTCAAAATAATTTTAAAACTCTTTTCTAACATGCTTGTAAGTGCATCCTATTCCATCATTCTGGACATTAATGAATGCGCTTGACAACTTCAGCAAAGTTTCCTTTGGTACATCTTTCCGTTTAGACAGAAAGCCATCCACAGATACTAAGTAAAACTTTCTGACTGTTACTCATTGGTACCTATTACTATTCTACAGCAGTTTTCTCTACATCACCTGCCCTGGCTTGCTTAGGAATATGTTCTGCAAGACGCTATTAAAGCCTTCCCCGAGTCAAGATATGTTATCTATTGCTACTTTTCTGTCTACAGAACCTGATACCTGTTGCAGAATTAAAATGATTTTTTGACACGATTTGTTCTTGATAAATCCACATTGTCTGTTATTTATTTCTTTTTTATCTTCTAGATACTTACAAGAACTTTGCTTATTTCTTCCAGTGTTTTTCTGGGAATTAAAGTGGTCTGATTCAATTCTAATACTCTGGCTCTTCTTCCACCCATGCCACCCCCACTTTTTAAAGGGGTATTCTCTGTTTGCTCTTTTCTAGTCTTCTCTAAGAGCATATCCAGAAAAGAGATTCCTGCAGATTTCCTCAACTTCTAAAATAGCTTAGAATAAAATCCACAAGACTCAACTAATTAGTAATTTTATTATTACTTTGTGACTCACAAACACATTTAAATTCACAATTTGAGAGACAATCCTAGCATCTCAGTTAATTAAAATACTACTCTAGCCAACAGAAACCAAAAACCACTTTCTAAAGCCCTGTCTATTCTGGCCATTTGCTCTGAATACAAATATTAGTAGAAAATCTAATCTTGACCTTCTAGAGTCAAAACAAGGTATAGAATATCTGTGACCGCTTTTAAAATTTTTCTCATTCCCATTCCTGAAAAAAAATGCAATGGTCCTGTCTAGGTACTGAACACTCTCTCCTAGCGTTAAAACACTTGTATTAACCAAAAAACAAAATTTAAAACTGTATAATACTTTTGGTCAACCGTGTCTTGGAAAGCACAATGGTTTCTTACTAGTACAGATGATCCGTATTCACCAAAGACAGAGAAGGTTCATCTAACATAGCCCTGCCAGGCCTGTCTGTGGCACTGCTTGCCTGTATCCAACATTCCAGATTTTTTTTAACTTATCTGGCCTGTTCCCCCAAGATCTCAGGATTCTTAGTCACAGCTGAATTCTTACTTGAAGAAGTGACCCTGATGGAGAACAGAAAATGCACAGAGAGATGGATGTGCTTGTCACAGCTGCAGAAACAACACATTTTGAAACGGAGCCCTACCTATAGTCACAATTTTTTCATATAGAAAATAGTATGCTTCTTCCCCTCAAAAGACACACCAACTATAAGGAGAAGAAGGACCTAAGTAGCTAAATTGAATCCCAAAATTCATGAACAGGGTATAAAATTCAAATTTTTACTTAAACCTTTCTTTCCAAACAAAGTACAGCAAAAGAGGGGTGAAAAGAGTGACCAGCAAAATTGCAATATTAAAGAGTTCTAAAAAGGTGGGCAAGAGTGGCATGAGGACTGGGGAAATGTCAGTGAGACCTGAGTTCAAGATTTTTTAACCTTATTGGAAAAGTGATAAAATCAGTAACTTGATTTGAATCTTATCAATTTCTATATACACAGGACACATAGACACTCTTAAAGAGTGTTTTGACTGTGAAGCTTGTTCACCTTCTCTTCCACTTTGGCACTCTAGCTCCTTGATCACCCAAAGTGTACACATATTAGTTTGCAGCCGGGTCCATTATGGCTGAACCAAGCAGTCATCTTGATGCAGAAAAAATAGCTATGAATGAGAAGATAATAAAGATTGGTCTGCACAGTGAATACAAGTACCATCTGGCTTGGAAGCATGGGCTTGTTTCCTAACATATATAAAAATACAGTATCGATATAGACTGAAAAATTTATTCTCAAGGAATAGAAGATGGGGGGGGGATTAGAACAAATATGCAAATTTTAAAAGGTGAGGGTTTTTAAATATTGACATTTTACAACAGTAGTGAAACGTCACAATTTTAAGTCAATATTGGATGCATTTCTAAATATGTTCTATTTCAATCTCACTTCCTTGAGCGTGATGCAATAATTGCTCAAAGAGATTGTATTACATATGTGATGGATGAAGTCAGACCGTAATAGTCCCTCCTTTGACTTAAAAACCTACTTAACCACTCTTCCTTTCTCTTATTAGGCACTCAGAAATTTTCCTATGTGTGTGAATCCAAACATGCAGCCTTTTTCAGCTGATCACCCCTCTCCAAGATAAGCCATCATGTTATGTCCTAATCATATATTATTAATAACCATTGAACTGAAAAGTGAGATATATCTGAAATGAACATTATGTGAGTATTTTCACAGTTGTGTAAACATTTTTAACAAAGGATAAATAACATGCACTGAAAAAATAAAGGCTGCATTCTATGCACAGGGCATATTTTAAGTTAATACAATACCACCACACAAATTTAAACTTATTTCAAATGTATACTATACAGTTGATATTTAAATAACAATTAATAATGTTATCTAAAAAGACACAGGGTTTTTACGTGTCCTTTTTGCTCATGCATCGTCAAACAGATTTCTGTAGTTTGCATAGCTAAAACTATAGAAGTCAGTTTTTTAGTTTGCCTAAAATTATTTTTTCAACATCTCTGATAATAGCTGTAATACAAGCAATGCTAAAAATATTGCAATATTATCTCATTGACTGCAGTGACTAAAAAAAGTAGCACTGTGCAAAAAAAAAGGCTACATTCAATAAGATTAGATGAAACTATAAAAATATAAAATTACTAAGCTTCAGAAGGAGAAAATAACAAATTCTTCCAACTTATGTGAAAAATTACCTTCTTACTTTCTGGAGAATTTGTATACAGTGACTTATAATGCAGCTCAAAGAAAAGATCATACCTGGAAGAGAAACACTTAGAAAACAGAAGTGTGGAAGCAACCTCATTTCTGTACAAAATAAAAACACTCTGGACTGACCTATAAAAAGCACATAAAATTACTACCTAATTAATTACACATAATGTTTTTTACTGCTAATACAATGCTGCAGAATAACACTGATTTGCAAAATGTTCTTAGAACAGAAAGCAGTGATGGAAGTACTCTGCTTTCTTCCACAGTTCTCAGAAGGAAATAGCAAGCTCTTTTGATTTCAATAAAATGGCATTCTATAAATAAAATGTATTTATATCTTTGCAAATAAGCACAAGAGTTACACTGATCATGGCTTTAGAAATCTTGCCTAATTTTTCTATGATGCTTCAAAGCCCAGCTTAGCATCTGGATGTGCTGATTTTTATCACTTATAACGATAACAGGGTTTCGCTACTTGAACAGGATCTCTTCAGGAATGAAGAACAGCTGGTGGAAGCTGAACAAGATGAAGTGAATGGGCAGAAGAGACCACTTTGAAATGTTTGTATCCCTATTTTGTTGAACATATATAACCTCAAACTGTCAACTCAGTCAAATATTTAAGAATTCTCTTGGAATTCCTCCTGATAATGGCCTACCATACAGCACCTACAGCTGTTTTCTCCTTTCCTAGCTTGTCAGGAGATTCCATTTCATCTTTATGGGTGCCTATATCAGCTGCTATTATCATTACCTGTGTCAACCACAGTAATGCAAAATCCCTCAGCAAGAAGCTATCAGCCATTATCAAATTCCCCTCTACATTTTTCCACCATAACAGCTGTAGCCTAGTTTTCTACTCTCTGCATTGATTTTTAACAGAAGAGAGTGTCAAGTGGAAAGTTTCATTTCTTATGTTCAAAATGTTCAGCGTCTTGTGACCAACATGTCCAGGATGAAGATCATGGTCAACAATTTCACTCCTCAGGCATAATAATGGTTTTAATGCACATGAAAGGAGACAGAGCTTTCCTACAACAACCCTTGACTCCTAAACCACCCTGTCTTTTGTTCTAGCTGCAAGGTGCACTGATCTCATCTCTTCTAACTTGAACACAAAGAAATGTACATATTTTAAAAAAACCACCATGTTAAAATAAACCCCACTAACTGCACATGAAATTCCCCCCCAGGGAGAGAATGTGAGAGAACAAACCAAATGTAACAGATGTTAGTCATGTCATTTAATGCATGACTGAAAGACTAAAGATACTATGTTGATGAGGACAACGTAAGAACCTCTGCAGAACATAATGGGATTAGCACTTCAGTTTCTATTGTTAAAAATGAGGGAACAGTGTAAAATAAAAACAAAGACAATTCTCTTTTTCACATTTAATTAAATTGAAAACTATAGAATGCTCAACAAAGATGCTTCAGAACTTCTAATTTGCTATAAAGCCTGCCAAAAACCCAGAAGACTATGATTCAAAATTAACATCAAATCAGCCACAGATGACACAGCACCGTGGTCAAACTGATCGATAATAATAATACGTTATGTGTGATGTCTTGTATTGTTCCTGTGCATGATTTCAGAATGTAAATGGAGAGACTTCATTATAAACACTACACAAACTAGTTACTGAAACCACAAATGAATGTGAAAATTCCTGTAATCATTGTATTATTAATGATAGGTATTATCACAGCAGGAAAAATAATTATTGTGGACTCAGACTTCCTTTAAACAAAACAGGATATTTGTTCTGCACATCACTGACACTAGCTTTGAAAAAAAGCTATAATTAAAAAAATATTAAAAGTGACATCTAAAAAAAATCTATAATAATTTTATTTATTGGCAGTTACTTAAAAACTTCGGAATTCAACCCAAACTCCCATAAAAGGAGCACTTAAAGTTTAAATGTGTTTAAATATCATTTAAAATATTTGGAAAATGCTAACCACTTTCCTAAATACTAGTTGAAGTTAAGAGAATTATTAAAGAAGGTGGTCAACTGATAATTTAAAAAAAAAAAAAAGTATGATATGCAAACATATCTGTGGAATGGCCAATGTAGTCTTTCTGTTGTGAAATTTCACGTAGACAGGAAATGTAAGCTATTTTCTATAAAACGGAGCAGAATAGCAGCATCTGTGATGACACTGTTATAATTAACATATTTTATCTTAAATTGTCATCTCCACAATAACTATACAAGAAATATATTCTGGTTGGAATGTCAATGACTACTTAAAAGTTATATAGCTCTTTAAATATAAGTCAATTGATTGTGGATACTTCAAGAAACAGAGTAACTGCCCAGTTAGCTTTCCAACAAAAATTATTATTTCTCAGCATGATGATAGCACATAGAGGCCCCAGACAACTCCCTCCTACCACTTTTATGTTAAAGTCCACACATACAGCAAGAGAGAGCTGGAGAGCTCTGTTTTCAAGTTGAAGGTCACGCTCAAAGACTGCAAATGTTATGAACATGCTTAACTTTACACAAGCCTCTGCACAGGCAAGGACTAATGGCAAGATTTAGTGACTACTGTGTTGCATTCTTACAAGGCCTAAAAAGTACCCCAAGAAAACTATTTAAAATGTCTAAATTATGCACTAAGTACAGTTAATGGAGTTAAGTATCCTCAAAACAGAATCCAGACACTTGAAAAACTGACAAAGAAACTGTACAGACCTAGCCAACAGAAGGAAAAGCACACCACTCTTCTTAACTTCTCTCTCTTCCATGAATTTGGGTACCTGACTGAGGCTTCTCTACACATTTGAAATTATGTGCAATAGTACCATGAATTGTCTTTTCATAGAATATTCTTGGAGAAGTCAGAACAAAATTGAATGGATTCATTCTTTTTATAAACATGGTATGGATCTGGCTGGACAACAGATTGTCCAGCCAGAAATGAAAGTAACAGAATGGAAATTTCACACTCCCAGATGAAGACTGTACCTGCAGGGCTACAGAGCCAGGCTCTCCAGCTTGCTTTCCTGTCAGCCTCTGAGGTTTTCTGCAGTGGGTGCATAATACCATAGGTTCAACAGCTGGGATAATGAATGTCCTGTCAGACTTCTCACCTAATTCTTGTAGGAGGTGTGAGTCTCAAACATCCTGGGCGGCAGGTTATGGAGCAAATCCTACTGGAAGCCATTTCCAAGGACAAGAAGGTCAATGTGAACATGCCTGAATTACGTGATTGCCTTCTGTGATGAGATGACTGGCTCTGTGGTCAAGTGAATGTAAAGGCTTTTGACCCAGTCTCCCATGGCATCCTTATAGCCAATCTGCGGAGACATGGACTGGACAAGCAGATGAAAAATTGGTTGGACTGCCAGGCTCAAGGCATAGTGATCAGACATTGAAGTCCAACTGGTAGCCAGGAACTAATGATGTTCCAGCAGGATCAATCCTGAAGCCAACACTGTTTATCTTTATTAACAACATGGATGGTGTCCATCACCAACACATTTGTGGATGATACCAAATTGGGAAAGAAAAAGGGGAATCTGTCAATATATCTGTCAAGGAGGGCAGGGCTGCTATGCAGAAGACATCAAAGGTCTGGAAAAATGGCTAACAAACAGGAACATCATGAATTTCAACAAAGATAAGTTGAAAGTACAGCATCTTGGAAGCAACTCATGGCCCAACTAGTTAGAAAGCAGCTTTGCTGAAAAAAGACATGGAAGTCCTAGTGGAGAAGCTGAACAGGAATCCTCAGTGTGCCTTGCAGCAAAGGCCAACCACATCCTCGGCCATATTTGTAGTTTAGCTAACAGGTTGACAGAAGCCATTATTCTCCTCTACTCAGCACTTGTGAAACCACATCTGGAGTACTGTGTCCAGTTTGGGGCTCACCAGTGCAAGAGAAACATTGACACACCGAGGTAAGTGCAGCAGAGACACCAAGATGGTCATAGGTCTGGAGCACATGATGTACAAAAAGTCACTGAGAGGCTAAGTAGTCCTTACGAAGAGAAGGCGGCCGAGGGGAGGTCTTAGTGCCTAATGGGGGGCACAGAAAAGATGGAGCCAGACTCTTCTTGGAGGTGCCCAGGTATAGGTCAAGAGGTGGCAGACAACTTGGAACATGGGAAATTCCAACTATGCGTAAAGAAAACATCTCGTATTTTAAGGGTGATCACATACCAGAAGAGGTTGCCCAGACAGATTGTGGAATCTCAGTCCTTGCAGATGTTCAAAATTCAGTAAGTTCCTAAACAACTCCACCTACTTGATCTTGCTTTGAGCAGGACCACTAAATGACCTCAAGAGGTCCCTTCCAACCTGCATGATCTTATGATACTATGAAATGATCTTCTATTGTCTGGGCTTGTATTCTGACCACCTTCTCTCATTCCCTTATAAAAATGTAAGATGTTTTCAATTAAATATAGCCACATTTGCCGTGTTTTACGACAGACTCAAAGCCTAGGTATTCATAAGGTGAGCTCTGTATCTCTGACGATGCTCAGACAGAGTTTAGGAACTTCTCTGACTAGTTTTTGTATTATGACAAGCTGAATCTCCTGTTTCTTCACGCTAAGACGCTTCTGTGTACGTGCTAGTGCCCAAACTTAGACGTGCAAGGAGCTTTAGAACAAATACCTTGTTGCATAGGCGATGGTTAGACATATGTCAGAAGATAAACTTCTTAGACATATGGATCTTACATATGTTCCTAAGACTGTGAGTAACCTTAGCAATTCTAGAGATTATTTACTTTACTAAAGCTAAGCATGGCTGTTCAAGGCAAAGCAGCACATTAATTGTTCATTGCTAGTATCAGTGTTGTTTTGATTCTATTTCAAACAGAAATGGCTCATTCTACAAATAAGTATCAGCTCCACTTTTCATATTACATGTTATTCTGTCAGCATTCATTACACTGCCCATTCATTTACAATTCTTAATGCAGTTTACAAGAGCAAACATTTGAATGAGAATTCAAAGAAGCTTCTGTACAAATAACATTTGCCATTTTGCTAAATGATAGATAAGTACTAGTGTAAAAAAAATTAATTATGATTTTCATTTAAGTAAATACTGTCTAAAAAAGAGACAAATTATTAATTTAGCTTTGTCATCTGAAAAGCTGAAACAGCAAAATCTATGCATGTTCCATTTTTGTGACTGTTGGAACTTATTACAAAATGTACTAGCTGTAAAAAAAAAATAAAGAGGGTAATAAATATTTGTACTGAAATGTGCAAACACAGTTCCTGTAATTGTTCTTACCTAAAGCAAAACACGTATACAAGCAACCATATCAAGCAACACGACAGGTGGTTTCTGACAGATGCCACTGATCCTTGTTTAATACAGAACAAGCTGTCACTAAGTGACAAAGTGAACATAACATTCCTAACATTTGCTTTTTGAAGGATTTACGACAAGTAGCAACAAAAGGGTCGGCTACTTTCATTTTAAAATTATTTTTAATATTTTCAAACGTACTGTACAAAAGGGGTAAATTCATCATCTTGATGTTCATGGATATCAAACAGGCATTTCCTCTTCTTGAGTTCACAGAAGCTCACAGAAGTTATCTAAAACATTTCAATGAATTGAAACATAGAAGATGTCTTCCTTTCTCATGGAAAACAAGAGCGCTACAGTTTCAACAGTTGTTTCACCATGAAAAGTCATTCAAACCTGGGGACTAAAATAAACAGGCAAATGAAACATGCCCAGGAAGTGTGCATCTGGACAATATCTATGAAAGGGTATGTTTCACAACTTTTCCTATTGGCCAAAAATTTGAAAAACTATATGCATACATTAATACACATTTGGAAGACAAGAAATCATGTGATGTGTATTGACAATAGCATGATTACTAGACATTATCAGCATTTCTTTTTAGTTTTACAACAAAAGGAGACAAAGTCTGCTAGCCCTCAAACCACAAAGTTTAACATCCAAAAATAAGGGGAAGATATAGCTCACTAGGTATTTCTAGCTCTCATAGCCAAAGTTTTTAACACAGACCACTACAAAAATTCTACAATCTGTTATATAGAAGTTAGACCATATGGTCATAATGCTCCTCTTTAGGAGGAGCTCCTCATAGCTTTAAAATCTATGACTGAACATTTTAACTATGAACTGTTAGGATGCATGCTGAATTAAGTTTAAGACAGCTTGAAACATTTTGAGTAGAACTGACCAGTAACAGCAATTTTGAATTTCTTTCTGAAGACAAAGCCTTAAATGTCACATTAAAAAAAGTTCTTAACGATGTCAAATAGGGACTATTGTTTCATTAGCATGACTTTTTAAAATAGGATTAAAAAGCTTCTATTCTCTCCTACAATAGCAAGTCATTCTTCATTTTCATGATGATTTAGTGATCACATACAAATACACCAATCTTTCAATATGAATCTAAGAGAGAAGACTACTTAGAAGTAATGACACTGGTAAGTAGAATATTTACAAGTTATCCTAAATAAATAAATCAGCACAACTATTCCCCTCTAAATGTTTGGTTGAATTAACTTATTTCTATTGAATGTTTTTAGTTCCACTAAAATGTATTTATTTTTGCTTTGAAAATCTTTATATTATGAAGTGGAAATCAGCAACAAAATTGAACAACCCCACTTTTAGTAAGCAATTATTACACTATATATGATTAACTTATACATTCTTTTATTCTTCCTTTTCATTTACATGTACAAAAGTAAAAAGCAATTCTCAAGGTTGAAAAAGGTCAGCTTACACCAATGCAATCGCGGTTTTCTCTATCTTGAATAGGAGGTTAATGTGACAACTTTCACAATTAAAACTGTGGGTTAAGAACAAAAAGCTTTCTAATTTTAACACTAGTTTACAAAAGAGTCTGTCAAGATTTGGAAACCTAAACTTTGACTTAAAATACCAGGTGGGTTATTGTATTGGAAATGTGCTTCTTGAAGTCTCTGTTGGTCTGTCACTGTGCTTCGTTCCTCATGAACTCAGGATATGAAGATGCTGAACAAGAAAGAATCTTACTTTTGCAATAAATCAGCAATCTTGCGTACTGAATTACTATAAGGACTCTTAAAATGTCAAATATCTTAGAACAATTAATATTGACAAGAAAAGATACGAGAGGCAGATAAAGTGAATTAACAACTGAAAAAAAGTTTCCTTTCAAAAAATACTTCTGTCACCAAAGGACAGTGTGTTAATCATGAATGGTAAACTAATTAGAATGTCAGAAATTAGCCTTAAATGATGGAAAAAATACCAACTGAAGAATGGCCTATGTTGGATTATTTATTTAGTCATCATTTGCCAGAAGGACAATTTGACATCCCCTCATCTCCCACAGCCCAATAAACAAAACAATAGTAACAAGCATTCAGTGGTCTGATCCTAAGAAATATCCCAACCAGACCAAAATTTTAAAAAAAGGTATCTCAAGCAGCTACTCGTAAATCACAGAAAAAAATGAAAAGGCAAGACTCAAAACCTGTCTCAACGGTTCTTTCTCTTCTGTGCCTTTTACTTCCTCTTTCGTTTCCCTCCTATTACCACCACCAGATCAGAAACTTCCTTCACAGCCCCAGCCTCATGGCTGCAGCACCCCCGTGAGCCAACGAGGAGTAAGACAGCTAAAAGCCATGACTTAACTACTTCAGGCTAACAAGGCTTCGTGCCCTGCCTGTGTTTCTCCAGCAGTGAGTTGCAAATAAAAATTAGCGCAAAGACACATCTTTTCTCTCGCTTTCTTTTACCTTCCCTTTACGGGTGCTCGTCAGTAAAAGGAAGAAGAATCAAACTAACAATGGTAGCTAACGCCCATCTTGCCTAGTTCTTTTCTTTTTCCTAATGGGACATCTAAAGGACTGTGAGATGTTGTGAAGAGTTTTCTTTTTAAAACCTCCCTAGCTAGCATGAAAACATTAAGAGCTACCGTTAAGAAAAAAGTGTAATTTAGCATTTTACACTTTTAAATGTTTTAATTGTTCCTTCTTTTCCTGTCACTTAATCAAGAGCTTTTAAGAGATTTTTGTGGTCATCCTTTCCATAGGATTAAGCAGGCCCAGGTCTCCCTTCTCAAAACTTTTCTTTTAGCTGTTCAGCAATACAAAGCTGTGCTGTTACACTACTTGCTAAACTCATTCATCCCCTCAAAACTGACAGAATATCACTCCTCTATCGCAGCTCAGCTAGTCTATTATTATTAATCTGCACTCTGGCAGCCTCCTCGGTGTTAAATGCTGTATGAAGTGTAAGACGTCATGACCTCTCCTACACCAAATCAGAATTTTCAACCACTAAACAGAAAACAGACAGGGGAAAGCAATACAATATACAAGTTAGTAATACCACAAACAGACAGGGTAGGTCATCACCGTGAGGTCAGAAGCACATCGTGCTAACTTGAGGTTTGTGTACGATCAAGCAGCCAAATGCTTAGTTTCACAATACTATTTGAGGAAAATCAACAAAATTTAATGAAGAAAGAAGTGAACTGGAATTTATTTTTCCTAACTATCAATTACATTGTGATCTGGCAAAGTTATTGGCTTGCTGCAAAGACAGAAAAGCCCATGAACTACAGCTATTTAGCCTTCCATTTTACCAACTGCTACAATGTTCACATTGTATTCAAATGATCTATTTTCACACAGATATGAGACAGAGTAAATGGCAAATTAATTAATTTTTATATAAATATTAAGTATACTTTAAAAAGTTAAATCCCAGTTTCCATCTCAGAAAAAAATAACTGAGGTCATCCTTTGATTTACTGCAAAACCTTTTCAATACAATTTAAGAGACTATTTAGAATCTTAGAAAGAAAATCTACAAATTCATATAGAGGGAAATGCTGGTTCTTTCTGTGCTTTAGGCAGGCTGTGTGCATTACAGCTGAGATACCGCACTGCCCTCCTAACCAGCAGCCATCAATGGGAAATGACCGTCTCTGCTCTGCACTCCATCATGCACACGAGCACACTCCAACTAATACAGAGCCCTTACAGTCACAGGCTGGCATGGAGAATGACACTGATACGTTTTACAAAAATAGTAAGTCAGCAAGCCAATTATTTTATTCCATGTTTACACCAATCAAGCTAGATGCTCTCTTAACTTCAAATCAGATATCTGCTTCACCTCGCGTACTTAAAAAAATTAACTCACTACTGTATTTGCCACTTTTTCTCTGCTTTGTACTCCTTAACAACATGAAACAAAATGTTACAATTCATGTATCATCAACAATTCACATATCAAATATATTCTCAATAAAAACTAATTTCAGGATGTATAAACATGTCAGCAATGCATATTTAAAAACAAATTGAAATTCACTTTTTATTAATTTAAGTAGCAACTCTCTGTAATATGAGGCATACCACTTCTGTAGTATAAGTATACATTCACAGACAACCATCTTCTGATTCTCCCGCAAATATATTTACAATGAAAAAAAAATTCCTTCACACTTGAGAGTTGTTCTAGAGTTCTCCCTGTGCTGCCAGAGACCATAAAATAGAGCAATTTTTTGTTTACAGTGTATAAAATAAAGTTAAAATTACTGTCTTAATATGTTCTCTTTGTGTTTTTAAGTCACACTACTACTTTAATAAGTACATTTTCATGAATTTTCACCTCAGCTAATATCTCCAAGATAGCATTGCTCTGACAATGAAACAAATTTTGTTTCAATTTACTGGCTGATTTTTCACTGTGCTATATTTTATGTTACCTTTATCCTCTATTCATTTTTAGCAGAATTATTTACTGAAATTCCTTTTCCTGCTATCTGAATTTGTTTATGATAAAGAACATAAGGGAAAAAAACCCATGAGTTTAATTTAAAATTCCCAGAATTTAAACTTTAGCAACTATGATGCACTAAGATTTTGTTTCAGGGATTTTGGTTTGCCTTTTTTCTGCTTTCTGAAAGGTGATAGATTTAACCACATGTACGTGGAACTCCATACTGTCATTTTCACCTAGCCATTTTTCAAAGCATAACCACGTGATGAGTTGCCTTTAGCCTCTACTATTCTCATATACTGTACCAAAGATATAGTATTTCATAAAGAGAGCACCAGCCTCTATATTCTAACAAATGTAAAATTAACCTTATTGAGTTTTTAGAGTAGGTTTCAGATTTTATTTTTAGCAATGCATGTGCCATACTTTCTCATAAATTATTTTTCTGTGGTAAGAAACCAAAATGAATCGATTAAGATGTTATAATTTAAAAATATATATATATGTATCCACACATATGAATTCAGGTAGGTATAGGTCAAAGTGTTCTTCTTTATTAATAGACAAGGATGACCATGCACTTCCCATTATAAAATACTGTTTTCAACTGCATAAAACTTTGTCACTTTTCAACCAGTTGGCCTGACATTCTACATCACACGTTTTCCTTCACTCTGCATTTCTTTAATAACCTCTATAAAGTTTTCTCGATTTACATAAACAAAGCTGCAAGAGAACAAACTGCTTTATTTTCAAAAAATGACCAAAATATCTGATGATATCATATTGAGCAACCTACTTTGGAGGAAGGCCTTAACATTAGACAAGGGATGTGCCATTGGTCATCATATGGAAACCAAACAAAAAAAACTTTGAGAGTAACTTCAGATCACACACACTAAAGAGAATTCTTAGATTTTAGAAGCCAAATCCTCCAAACATTTCATCAGCAAGGAGAATCTTCTAACCTGGGCTGAACAAAACCACATCTGAAATGATAGCTCTGAGCTTCTGTGAGTCATATCGGGTTTTGATCCAGACACTTGAAATGAGAATAGAAAGGCTCCTTCTCCTGAGCTCCCTGCTGGGATCAGGCATCTTACAGGAGATGCATTATAATCCTCTATAAATCCTAATATGTATTACACTTCTTTCCCACCTCAGCTAAAAACTGAACCCACAACTATCAAGCACTCCTCTGCTAATACCGCTGACAGTCACTGGCAGCATATGCCATCACGCACTTTCCAGGCATTCAGGCAGAAACCAATGAACAGTCACTGCTAATACTTTATTAGCTTCTGTAACAGAGATAAGAGTTGTCATTCTAAAGGTTCCATACTTATGATGATCAGTGCAAGGCAACCTGATGTGCTATGTTCACACATCATCACTTCTGTTTATAAAATTAAGAACTGAAGAGTGAGAAAATAGATTAGAAAATTAGTGTTGTTTCTGTGATCTCTACTCAGATGCTATGCATGTGTTACAATAATTACATGATCACACATCGTTTTTAAAAAAGATCCTATGCCTCATTTGGCATAGTTCAGCTAAGCAGCAGTTGTTCAATATTTTGTGTTCTTCTCTTTTCAGATCTCCTCATTTGCCCCCTACTGAATTTTATGTATACTATTCAAATCCTGCTCTCACCACATAATTCAGTATTTGCACCGGACTTTTCAGTTATTCTTGCTGCTATAATCTGAACCTTTAAAAAAGGAAGGTTATTTATCACTAGTAGGAAATTCTTCAAGATATGTAAGCCATAGACAGGTTCCCACCAAGTGTGAGAATCACATTTAAACACTCAAGATCAAACTTTTTAGTTTGAGAGTTCACATGCATTCCACTATTTCCAGTGCTGCTCACCCACAGCTTTATGGCAGAGCTTCTCTGCCAGATGCTGCATCACATCTGGAGGTCACTGAGGCATAATGCTTAGCAAGAGTGGTTGATCTGCAGATCTCAAGCATGCAGGTTCTCTCTGCAGTCGATACTATCATGCCTGCCTCAGGCAGTTGACCCTCACCCCCAGTGTAGCTACCTATTTCTCAGTCAATAAATTTTGATAGCCTTTACGGTGAGGGTCATGTACCTCTGATTCAGAGACAGAAAGACAACAGAATTTTGTTTAACATACATAAAATGTAAATTATTCTAGACACCCAGGATGGAAAGTGACATCCAGGATGTGAAGCAACATCTCAGTTCTGCAACAATATACACTAAAAAAGGGAAGAATTATCTTAACTTAAAGAACACATTAGAACTTATCCTGGATCCCTTCCTAAGTGAAACCTCACTCAGAAAAACATCATGTAGGGAGAATCATCCAAAAGAGTCTTTCTACTTTTCAGGCAAAAATGGCAGCCAACAGAAAAGATGTGTTTGTCCAGAGATGAAGGAGTGATTTTATTGCCAGAGAACAGAACACAGTGAAGCACACGGGCACCAAATGAATCTACCATCACCATCAGTGATATCATTTATCAATGTCTGAATGGAAGAGAAAGGTCACCTCAGGGTACAATAATGAAAAAATTACTCATAATGAGAACAGTTGAGGAACTGAAAGTAGAACAAAGGGATGCCTCTACAGTCTCCCAATCACCTGAGTAGCTGTGTTTCACAAGTTAAGAGGTTTCTTTGTTCCGCGATTCTGCATAATCCCCCATTCTCATATCTCTGTAGTGAACCTTCTTACACAGGAACTCTGCAGGTGTACTGCATCTGTACTGGCTGGGATGGAGTCACTGTTCTTCACAGCAGCCTGTATGGTGCTGGGTTTTTTTGGACTTGTGACTAACAGTGTTGATAACACACCAGTGTTCTGGCTATTGCTGAACAGCACTTGCACAGCATCAAGGCTTCTTCCCAGTCTGTCCCTCCACAGCTAGGCTGGGGTTGGCAAGAAACTGTGAGGATGTGAGGACGCACAGCTGGGATACCTGATCCAAACTGATCAAAAGGACATTCCATACCATATGACACTTCACTGAGTAGTAAAAGCTCAAGGAAAGGACAAGGAAGCAGGGATAGTCATGGTTATGGCATTTGAACTGTTTCGTGTGCTGAGGCCAAGCTTACCAGAAATTGGTTAAACATACACCTGCCAGTAGGAAGCAGTGAATAAATTCCTTTGCTTTGCTTGCACGTGCAGTTTTTGCTTCACCTATTAAACTGTCTTTATCTTGACATCTATTAAACTGTCTTTATCTTGATCCACAAATCTTCTCATGTTCCTTTCATTTTTTTCCCCATCCCACAGGAGAGGAGCGGGAGCTAACAGCTGTGCCTAGATGCTGGCTAGGGTCAACCCACCAAAGTAGAAGAGGAAGAACTTCCTCTAGTGCCTCTGTGCAATGGGAAAGAGCATGATACTAAGGTCAAAATGATGTTGTAAAGACCAGTTTTGCAGATGGTACACACTAGGTTTTAATTTTGAAAATTCCTTTCTTGTTCAAGCACAAGTCCAATTCTAAAGAGATTGACCTAAACTGCCAGATTGGAAACTTATCTAGTGAAACTCTCAGACAAGTAGTTTTGAGACGTTTTTGCTGTTCCTTCCTATTTCTGAGCTCAAACGTCTGGCAATCACTATAGTTCTTCCAAACATGTCTTCACCCAGACAGACATCCAAGAAGGTAAGAATGGCTGTCTGACAGAAGGATGCTATGCTGCATGCCAAGCAAGGCCTGAAGCCAGAGGATTTTTTTAAGAAGCAGCTTTGTGAAGAAAATGAACTAGAGTCCAGGAAAAAGTTATAAGAAATGAACTTCCCCACTGAATATGAACAGCCAGGAAAATAAGAAAAAAAAAAAAAGTAAGTAAATACAGCAAATACAGAAATAAACAAACCAAAAAAAAAAAGAAGAGGTTCAAAACAAACAGGAGTTGTTCCAACTTAAACATACGGCATCCAGGATGTGCCTCGTTCATTTGCATTTCTGAGGAAAGTATATGGGGCTGAATAGGAGTATGCTGCACAGAAATCACTAAGGATAACAAAGTGCTTGAGACCATTATAAAAATCACTCAGTCAATACTAGGAACTGTAAAATCATAAACTAAAAGGAAATAACTGCTCATCAGTCATCGGTATTGGTCTTTACTGTGTACCTACAGATACAATGCTTAGCCTTGTTTTGAAAGAATCAAGTAACAAGAGTTCTGGCAATCTCTGTAATAGATTACCCCACAGACTAATAAATCCTCATTCCCAAAATATTTTTATTAAGAATTCATACTTTTTTTTACTTCTTCTCCTTGATCTGCTTCTAAAACTGTGCAGACTGCTATATTCTTCCCCTTTTACCATCACTAAACCCTGTAATAACAGGAAAAAATAAAAGAATTCACATTCTTGGTCCTTTCCCAGGTTATTGTAAACAACTTCGTAGTTCCCTGAACAACTTTTAATCCATCAATTTACTTCTGACCAGGGGGCCTAAAAAGTTAATGCAATATTCTAGAAAAGGTCACACAGAAGACAGTAGGAGAGAAACAGTAACATCTCCAAAAGAATTTAATTAATTCACACACTATGCCTACATTAGGAATGTTTTTCATGGATAGGAACTCTACGATACAATTTAAAAAAATCTTACTAATTAAAAAAAAAAAAACTGTTCTAAGAGAAGGACTATACTGGAAGAAAATAGTCCTTTCTACTGAACATACCATCCTGCTTAAAAAGTGTAAGTGCGTATCCATTCATGTTTTGCCAGCAGAGCAAGTTGTTAATTACATCTCTATACCACTATTTATGCTAGCAGAAATCTCACCTAAATGTCCCAGTGATGCTTGGGCTTCTAAATGCTCAGATTACTTCTGTGAAGTTACCTCTCTTTCTGGTGGCAAAAGCAACTCTGTGTTTACCAGGCACTTGGCAGACAGGCCTACCTCATGTCTGCCTCTACCTTAAGGCTCCTTAGCAGTTGCAAAATAAAGTCAGACTAATTAAAGTTAAAAAGTAAGTCAAACTAATCTTTTTCCTCCAAAAACTGTTGATTCTCGAGGAAAAAAAAAAAAGAACAGACTTGTCTAGATTTCAGTAAACTTGTGAGCTATGTCACAGGGAAATGAATTAAACCAGTCAGGAACTGGCCCAAAAAGATGTCGCTGTATCCTATTAAAAGAGGAAGCATTAAGCTGAATAAACATAAATAGTAAAGTTCCCCTAGAATCTATCTTGGGAAGAATTTTTTTTAAATATGCCGTTAATCTCACATATAAAAGTAAGAGCACAGAATGTACTTTTGCCGACACCACCAAGTTAGGCACACCACTGGAACTAAGGCAGATCAACACTTTGTGCAATGTAAACTAGCTGACCTGAAGTGAAACCACAACAGAAGTGGGATGAGAGCCAGTGTGACAGTGTCACACGGGGCTGGGACCGCTGAAACACTCAGTACCCTCCAGTGACTTCCCTGGGGCCAGCCTGGCACCCACAGCCCCACACAGCTGCTGCCACTAGCCTGTGGAGAACCTTCCAGAAAGGCAGGCTGCACCCACACAGCGATAGCCAATCATCAGTTGCCACGGCATCTTGAGCCAATCAGAATGGGGCATTGCTCCCCACACTATAAGTGACAGGGTCAGGGGCCACTGAGAAGCTCTGGCGGAGGAGCTGGGGGAGGTGGCAGCAGCAACAGCAGCAATGGAGGTGCTGAGGGCTCTGGGGAGCAGGGACGCATCCCACAGCTCCACACTTGGGGCAAGGCGAGGGCACCCCACAGCTCCGCACCCGGACTGCCCTGATCAGCCCAACCTCCTCTGGGAGTGCGCCATCTTTCCTCACAGGGGGCCGTGTGAGGAATTGCAACGCTGACCTCCAGCTTTGCTCCCGGGCCATGCCGTCTACCCTGTGGAGCAGAGAGGTTGTGTCACTCATTGTTAAAAGTATCTGTGATTAAGTGTGTTGCTGGTATACAAGCTCATATAGTCTCCATGCTGCCAGTTCCTTCTCAAACTGCTGCAGCCAGTTGTGCTAAGTACAAGATCATGCATTTAAGAAGCCAATGTACGAAAGGCATTCATGCTCGCAGAGTGACTGGGAATGGCCAATAATTTGCAGAATAAAAGAGGAGAGCAACTGGAGAAAGAGAATCAGTCCAGCCACTGCTGCTAAAGGAAGGAGTGTTAATGCCAACACACTGATCCTCGTCAAACTTCACCTTGAACATCACACGCAGTCCTGTTTATCCCTCTTCAAGAAAGATGAACTTACACCTGAAGAGTTAGGAGAATGATTATGGAACAGAGAGCCTAATTTAAAAAACAGGATGAGAGATTGGAATTGTAGTAAAATGAGAAATGAAAAAAATTGAGTAAAAGTAGAGGCAAATATCGGAGAAAGATGAAAAATATTAAAGAACAGGTATAAATCAGCTGGGAATGTTTTAAGCAGGAAATTAGGAGATGGTTTCTGGCTCTAAAGAGAGTGGTATCCTAGCACACCTTCAAATAAGAAAAGTGAGAGCAAAACACGGTTCAACTAATCAAGCTCTAGCTATAAAATCGTTATGAAGTGGACTATTAAGACATGCTTGTTTGGACTTGGTGACCTAAGAATCATTCATTCGTTCTAGGGACTCATCTTCCATCCTGCTACACACTAGAAAGCCAGGAATGAAGAATAATTACCAGTTTTCCTTTTAAAAGCAAAACAATAAATGATTTTTTAATTATAACATTTGGTACTAAATATGTGTATACCAGTAGAAACTTGGCATTTCTCCCCTTTGTCTCAAACACTTCCATATCTTCACATGTGCATATGCCCTGCACATAAAAATATTTACATTTTCAATAGTTGGTTCTAAAGGTGCCTTCGATATTGAAGCTTACTGGTGAGACTTAAAAAATAGTCTTCAATAGGTTTTTCTGTGCATTATGTGGAATCCTCTGGCTTGTAGGAGCCTTGTACTTTTTCCAAGTGCTGCACTCGCAGGAAACAGTGCAAATGCAGTACAGTAGGTGCTTTATAAGCTTCCCAAAGCTATCAGGAAACCCTGTAATGCCAAATTTTCTAAATGTTACAAAAAAAGGAGATGGAAATAGCTATTAAAGAGTTAAATAAATAAATTTTAAAACATTAACACCTGGCAAGAACAGCAATGCATCTGTTCTGTTATCTAAATTATAGTTACATATACCATTTTAACAAGATTTACAGCTAAGTAAATAAATCTCGTACTCTGACCATATACACATATATCCATATGCTCTAAATTGTTCCAATTAGCACTGCTTTACTCCTTTTAAGGCAAACTATACATTCTTTACAAAAATTCTGAACAAAAAAGATGCCAAGTTTTATTACATAAGGTTACAATCATGTTTAGACCACATTTTTTATAATTTCTCTTACATTTGCATGTATAACTATTACACTCCAACATATAATAAGAAAACTCTCTCTTGTAGTTCTGAGGTGCAAAAAGATTTAATTTCAGTAAGTGGGACATTAGAAAGCAGTTGAGCAATATTTATGTGCAAGTCAACTTCTGATATTATCAATTTAATAAAATTATCAAATTACAGGAATTCCTTATCTGTACTGTACTTAGGACAAAACAAAGCTGAGAAAACCTTCATATGGGGCATTAAATGGCTTTAATTAAAAAATACATGTTTAATCCCATATCTAGTGCATTCTCATGTTTTACAATGTCAGTTCTCAAAGCTTGGATATTGTCATCTAAGCTCAAGGCAAATATGAAAAAATAAACTTTGGTGACAAAATTCCCCAATAGTACCAAGTTGCTGGAATTTGAAGCTGATTAAGAAGAATTGTAAGAAATCTTAAAAGACTGAATAGCCGGGCAACTAAATGTTAGATAATATTCAGTGTGGATATGTGCAAAGTAATGCACATGGGAAATTAACCCTAGTTACAGATACAAAGCTCGCTAATAAATTAGCTATTATGATTCAGGAAAAAGAACTTACACTGGTGGTCAAAAAAAGCAAAAGCAATAGCTTTGAGGGTTAATTATGAAAGACAATATATTACTATATCACTTGATAAAAATATGGTATGCTCATATCTTTAACATCTCAATTCTAGTTACCAGCCCTCAGAAAGAATATAATTTATTCAAAAAAATAGCAAGAAGGACAGTAAGAGTGATCAGAAGCAGAGAATTATTTCCGTATTGGAAAATCTATACATGATCCTTTTAAGGACCCAAGATCAAACTGAGGCAGACTGAGATTGTCTAAATTGTAAAAAGAAGCAGTTGAGGGGGGATATAACAAAAGTCTATCCAAACACAATGAATGTGGTCAAGGTGAATATGGCTTCACTACTTGCCTCAGTATAGTAGAGCTATGTGGTGCCTACTAGAGTTATCAAGTGGCAAATTTAAAAATAAACAAAACTGAAGGGTGTTCTTCCACAGTGCATTCGTTCATTCAGCTGGGAACATGATACACAACATGTTGTTGAAATCAGAGGTATGAATGGATTCAGAAAAGATTAAGAGAAATTCACACACAACAGATCATCGGTGCCTCTCATGCCCAGTGGTGTGAGTACAATACCCAGCTCAGCAAGTCCTAGATTCTGGCAAAAACTTTTCTGAACAAGGATAGCTATGGAAATTCCTGTTGAGACCGTATTTCCTAAACATTCATGCCTGGCCACTGTCAAAGATACCAGCCTAGATGTGGGTCCAGGGGGACCAGTTTGGTAGTCTGTACTTTTTAATAATTTAGTCTGTCATTCACAAAAAAAAATAATTTTGTCTGTCTTCTGAATTATTGAGAAGGTGAGACAAAATAAGGTATATATTAAATAAATTCAAAGAGGTTTACAATGCACAGGTAATCCAGACTGTTCCCCACTCTACCTTGAACTGTAAAACCAGTGTAGTTCAGCCTCCTTAATTGTCAAGATGGAGTAAATGAGACCTTGCTCCAACTCTTACAGAAAACCTAGAAAAATGCATAAAAAATATTTTTATTCCTATTTTGCGGGAAAGGGGGAAAAGACATATCTCCTCTAGTATTTAAAGATTAGTTCCTGAATTCCACTGTATGTTCTCACTAAGTCAGGGTACTACAAATCAGGGAAACAATAGCTTCCTTTACTATTTCAATTCCTGATGTTTCCAACTTTTGCAATATGTACATCAAGTTACATGTCAGAAGCCTCTTAGAAGGGCGTAGTGCACTGTTTCTTCCCCAGCACATTTATCAATGAACAATCAATTATTAGTACAGAATTTCAAATACTTATCAACATACTAAACTCCATGTCGGTCTTAACATCATCTTACTATTGCCTGTCCAGAATTCTCTCAAGAGAATGCCAAACTTAGTACTTCATATTCCTGTGGAAGTTGAAAAATACTGCTTATTTCTTCACCACTATTTGTGGTGAAAATATTAAAAGTCTAAGGATGCACTCACTTGAAATCTCTGATGTTGAGGGTTGTTAATCTCCTTGGTACACATGACTGTATCATTTCCTGAATTAGTGAAAGCCCCCTGCGGCCCCAAATCAAAACAAAGTCTTATTTGCTTCTTCTGCAAAACCCCAATTTGTCTGATATGTCTGCTATGTTCTATGCATTTCTCTTGAATAAAAGGTCATTCCATAGCAATTAATATTCCAAATACTATGTGTTTTTAAAATAATAAAACAAATCAATATCTATGTCCCCAGCTCCATCCAGCAGGTTTCACATTATTTTTAATTCTGTTCCTCACCAAGTAGTGGCACAACAGGGGCTAGTGTTACACACCTGATACCAAACTTTATTGGAAGCTACCTGACTTATTCCCAGCAAACAGATCAATTGATAGATATTACAAAACGTAAAACATATTTGGTTCACAAAACCGCTTCAGTTGCAGTGCCTTCTTGTAAAGCTACCTGTAGGGAGTGAAAATAGTAGTCTAGAATTAGCATACTTTTTCTCAGCATGCATTTACACATCTATGACTATTTTGCCTCATGAATTAATTCTTTGTGTCCCATCAACACTAGCTTCTTACATGGCCTTTACCATAGCATATCCTGCAAAGTCTGAGAGCTGTCATAACATTTCTTTGTGTGTCATGTTTCGTAAAAAAGCCCTCTAGCTTACCCCTTAGATATTTCAGTCTCTGACTCTGCTATATCCTTTTTCATATATTTTCTTCAACACTTCAGAAATCACTGTCCTAGCAACATTAAACCAAATTCCTAGCTGTGACAGTTGTCTCAGGCATGCATGCTAGTAAATGTGATTGCTTTCTGTATCATCTTATACACTTAGCTTGGTAAATGATTACTTACAAAAATCTTTGTAAAATAATAATATTTAATGTAATATGATCCGCTGTTTAACACACACTGGAATTCCAGTGTGTGTTAAATTATCATAGGTATTGCAAGCCTATGAAAGCAATGCCAAATCCCACATTTTGCATTTGCTGTAAAGACAGAATGGCTATTCTGGTTCCTTTAATCTGAGAGAGGTCCAACAGCGCATCCAGTCTGTAAATGCTAGAATATACAAATGAAGCTAGATCCTTATGGATCCCAGAGGTGGAAAAATAGCATTTTGGGAAGAGAGTCATTCAAACACAACTGGCAATGATCTGCCAGGGCTTGAGTAGTGTTGAGCTTTGGGTCAGTAACGTAAGGAAGACAGAAAGAGGGTGAAGCAAGAGCTAAATATAGGCATAGCTATAGTAAATTAAAAAAGCATGATAAAACATGCTTGGTGATTTTACGTGGCCGTATTACCAACAGACTTTCTGATCTGTGCCACTTTAAAAAAAAAAAAGGCAACCACCTCCCTAGCATCCCTGAAATTCTCTCAGAAAGTGCTGAGAATTCATTTGTGCCATAATATGGCACAAAATATTCCTGGTAGATGGTCATATAACCATTTGGGTGGCCTCTCTCCTAAATATTCTGTAGACCAAACAGAAGACACCAGATGAATACAAAATTAAATAGGAACCCTGATTTCAATACATACTCTCAAAAAGTAAGCCTCTAAAAATTTTATTATGCTAACATTTGACAAAGATCTGATATCCACTGTTCCGTCATTCTCTGGCTGGAACAAATGGGCAGTGACTAGACTCTAAGAATGCAAAGCTTTTTGATGGAAACCCAGAGATTTCCCACTGGTCTTCTGTGATCTACTTTGTACTTGGAGGAAAATAGCTTGTTTTTCAAAATGAGGACATGAGGAAATCTCAAATTTTCTCTTTTTTTAGAATTCTCTAAATTTCTCTTTATTCAGCTTAATCTTCTGTCATCTAGTCCTTCAGACTCCTTGGAAGACTGGTGATTTTCTAACAGAAACTAAAAAAAAAAGAGAATTTAAGTAACATGAATTTCTGAAGGACAGAAAGAACATGCTTTCAGTTACATCACTATATTCTACTCTAGACAGAAGCCCTGAAAATCTTCTTGACAGACTTCTCATCTCTGAGGACAATGAGCTTTTGAATGTCAGGCACCATCCAGGCACATAACCCTCCCCAGAAAGTCCAGCTCTTACTTAGAATGAGCAAGGAGTTCAAGATGGGAATAAAATATCAAGCTAAAAGGTGAAAAGCCCAGTTTGATCCAAATTTCTTTGTGTGTTTTCAGTCTGCCATGGATATCAGGTACAGAGACTGAAGACAAAAACTTTCAGAACATCAAAACTGAACATCAGAACATCATCACACCACAAATTATTTCTAAGCTAATAAAAAATTCTTCCTCAGTTTCAAGGATCTTCAGAAAAAACAACCAACTTTTTCAAGAAAATGACTGTCCATCTGTAAGAAACAGTCTTGGCAAATTTGTTTTTATTTGCTGTTTTATCAACAGCAACAGCAGCATAGCACTCTATGCATTCACACAGATTTGCACATGTAGCCTGAAACAAGGAATAAACACAATTCTGGAAAAATGTGCCTTAAAACCATTCAGGCCTTAAGCAAGAATGGTGAAAAAGAGAGGGAAGTAGTTATGTTCTCCCAAGTGCAGATGAGCAATTTGCTTCACCCACAAGTCAAGCTTCAAGCTTTTTTTCACTTGGAATGCTAAACAAACACAGGAGAAAATATGAAAATAATATCTTGCAGTTTTTCTTAGGATATCGTGATAATTTCCTCAATGCCAGCATGGGAAGTGAGAGTAGCCTGTAATTTAGTCTTATAATAAAGGTGTAAGACCACATCCTCAGCTAGTATAAATCAGCATCTTGCAAAATACTTTTCTGACTAGGACACTCACTCTTCATCATTTGGAGCAAAGTCCAAAGACAGTACAGGAGAAATTGCATTTTTCTCCAAGCTGTTTATCTGTGAATAGCTCAGACAGATCCCCCTTCTTGTTCTCTTGCCTCTCCTTGTGCAGCTACCCCTTCTTTTTTCAGAGATTGACCCCTGGCTAAGAGGGCAGCTGTCTGAGCCTGTGAAAGTGTGCTGGTAAAGTAGTCCTGGGAGAAGAGCCCAACATGAACTTCATATGGTGGAGGAAGCTATAAACCAGGAAACAGAAGGGACGTAATCTCAGGCCCCAACCTTTTTTAGAAAACTGTTCCAAAATTTTTCAAATTCTGACAGTTACAGGGACCAAAACCCCCCTAAAAAACAGGTGAAAGTGTGAAATACTGCTTACTTTTTATCTTAATCTCTTTGAATAATACCTGGTGATAAACAGAAAAGGAAAAAAAAATCCACCATGTGTCTGACTTAGTAATTAGCTCCAATTATATTTAAAGAAACTGACTAACAAAGATGCAGCCTTCAAAGAAATTTAAGGTTGGAACTGATGTTAGTTCTAAGTGTTATTTACTATTCTCCTGATTCATTTATAAATGTTTATTGTTGCCTCTTCGTATGTTCTCAGCATGAGCTGTCTTCTGCGTTGTCCAAAAACTAATGAAAGCAAAGAGGCATATTTAAGAGCAGTCCCTTTGGGGAATGTCAATCACAGTTGCATTTTAAAAAAACTTGTAGAAAGGCAAATAGTTACCACAAATTTTAGCATAATCCAGAGAAGACATGCACTTCTAAAACAACAAAAACTCCTGTGAGCTGTCCCCAAATGCTCACTATATAAATTAGATAACGAAGAATAGGGAAAGGTAGGCAATTAAATTTGTTCTCTGTTATTCTCTAAGTATGGGACTAATTTAGTTTTCTGAGGAGTTAAACAAGTTTCTTGTTCTAAATGAGACAACAGAAGGCTATTTGTTAAGTGATAACAATAATCAGAAGTACATTTTGTTTGTTGGCTGTGGTGAATACACAGAAAAGAATATTTAAACACTATAGTGTACAGATAATATCAGAGTTTTTGTAGCAGAGGTTTAGCCCACTATGCTGTCAGATTCATATGATGATGAAGCATTGGTTCAGCAAGTGATTTTAATCAAATAGAACAAAACCAATTTAACATCATATTCCCATTCTGGGTGAAAACTTTGTTGGTTTATGTAGTTTCAGTAGTTAGTTGGGAGACTCCAGTCCCCAGTAAAAAGAGAGGTAGTCAGAGTTAATAATAATCTCTCACTGTACAGATTACCTGAGTTGAATTGTTTTTCTTACCTAAGAAATGTGTCAGATCACACATTCTTAACAATTCAATATTTTCATTCATATTTGTGAGAGCACTCTTAAGGCATAAACATTGTTCTGTAACAATTTTCTGTAACTGACTGAAGAGAGAAAGGAGTTACATTCATTTGAGATACCAAAAACATCCAGATGGGAGAACATTCAAAATCCACATAAGGAAAGGAACATACAAGGTTCAAACCTAGCAGTGATTCCATTTTATGGAAGAATGAACACCAAAAATTCAGAAATTTTCCACAAAGTTGAATTACTTTTTTTGACCCAGTTTAACCGGGAGTTTGGGTTTTGCAACAAGCCACCTGACATGCTGCCCAGAACTAAGGGTCCTGGGAGCCCCAGCTGTCTCTGTTGCTGAAGAACGGGGGACTGAACGATTCAAAGGATGCCGAATATGGCTTCCCACCAGCCTGCCAGGGAGGCTGCCAAGGAGTTGGGGAGAGGAGCTGGCAGAAATTCTGGTTTCTTCCAGCAGAATCCAGATATCAAAACTTGTCTGGCTTCTAGCAGCACATGAAAAGTTCTGTCAAAAAAAATCCTGACAAAAATTGAAAAGATTTTTTTTTCATTACCTCGGTGAACATTCCCAACAAAAAGTTGAGAAGGTCTAATGAAGCCTTGAGTACATCCAGACCTTACTGAGGATGTGAAAAAATCTCAAGGAGCCCCCAATAACATACACAGTTGTAGTACTTCTGCACAATACACTGCAGTAGGAAATTCTATTGATAGAGTTTGAAAAGAAATAAAAGCTTAAAAAAAAATTGCAAACTCTACACACAGAAAAGGTGCTTTCTCCTCTCAAGAACTTCCTAATGTCACTTTCCACCTGGATCTGCCTTTCAGCAGTTACACGGAACAAAACCCAGACACTCTTCCTTCTCCTCACATCTCCTGAATGCCATATCTGATACTGCGTGCCATTCCTACAAAGAAAAAAGTCATTGTAGGAGCAGAGTAACGGTTGCACTGGACAAAACCTGCCTATATCATAGAAAGCTCTTACAAGGAATAAGCACTGCAGAAAAAAAAATGGAGTGAAAGAAAGTCTGAAAGAGAGACGGTGAATGAAGAAAGAAAACAAGTGCTACCCAGTGCTTGCAAAGTCAAAATATACATACTGTATCCTTAAATATTACACATCAAATAAAATCTTTCCTTTTTCCCATTTAAAAATATACAATAATTTTTGTTCCTATTTTAAACAGAGAGCCCTAGAAAGATAACCTATATTGAAATGGAGTGTTAGACCATAAAAGAAATTGAAAAATACAGGGAAGATTCTGAAGCTCACTGACGAGATCACGAATGAGTAATACTTTGTCACAGATCACTTCTTTGATCACTTCAAATGAAACCAGAGGAACTAATAGCAGCCAGATTTAGTGCTGTGGTTTCTCCTTTCCTTGCCCTTTTTTTCCTTTTTCCCCCCCTTTTTTTTTCCTCCAATGTTATATTACCTTTATTTCTGACCCAAAGAAATTTATGGCAGTGAGTTAAACTCATCCATCATAAATGGCCTCACAACAGATAGCCTGACTTACAAAAAGATTTTTTCTACTGTGTACAAGGCCTGAAAGGACAGGTCAAATAAACCCCACCTAATAGTATTCAACAGTAAAACTGTTAAAATAAGAATAAATGCCATTATTCACTATTAGGCTACAGCTAGGGGCACAGCAAGCTAATTGCTTCATTACAATGGACGGATTAGATTATTAAGAGTGAAATCATTATCAAGTGCACAGTCATGGGGTCATGCTGGATTCTTCATTTCTCCTGGAGGCACAGTTGTACTGATGGCAAAGAGTGGTTTTAAAACCTTAAGTATCCAGGAGGCTGCACTTTTTCTTTTCAAATGAGGACACTATCACTCTGATTCATGCTTTAATCATTTCCTCATCAGAATACTTCAATATTTTCTAACGAGAATGAGAAAACATAACTTGTATAAAATTCAGCAACCTCCCTCTCAAACAAGAATAACCTGGGAGAACACACCTCATCACACACTCTATGGGTAAAAACATCACTGCAGGGCCACCTACAGATTTTGCTGCTATAGATACCGCTACACTACATAGATAGTAGATACTACAGTGCAATGCACACTGCAGGTAATGGAAGTCAGGAGAGGACTTAGGATGAACCTAAACAAATCTTTCATTGTGCATCAGGACCCAGATATCCTCACCTCTGAATCGTCCAAACCAGCTATTTTTTATAGTATGCCATGGCTCTCACCTGATGCACGCAGCAATGCTTCCTTTTTGTGGAAACCAGGACACACAGGAACTGGAGAGAATTGGTACACACTTTAATTTTGTTCTATTATGGAGTAAAACCTCCAAGTTGAGTTGCGTATCTGGATCCAGAGAACTGGAACATGTACCAAGCTGCAGATATTGGGAAATGTATTCCGAGAAACTCCTGGATTCTCAGTAGTGAGAATTGTATTCTCAGTTTGGAACACAAGTTTTGCAACTATTTATTTTCAACTACTAGACCAAGCTCAAGTTCATATGCCCCTTAAAACGAATGGTCCACCTTCCCATTGAAAACTTTTTGCAATAATGACACCCTTCCTCAAGGACAGAAAATAACAGAAGCAGAAAGAGAGAGACAAAGATGAACACACTAAGATACGAGTCTCGTGGATGATGCGTGTTTGCTCTATTTTTACTAAAAGCCCAGAGAAGGGAACAAAACCTACTTGTGCTGCTTCAGGGGCAACATTTGTTCAAGGCTGTGAAAATGTATTTTGGGAGTGCAAAGGATAACCTAAGTCAGATTTGTTCTTGTTTCTAATCACTTCCTTCTTTGTGAGAGTGCAGACAATCCTAAAACTTGCTAACAAATGTTAAGGTCAACTCCCTCTCCACCTCTGCCCAGGAAACACCCACATAGCTGCTGGAGATGGAGAGTAGCAGGCCTCCTTCCTGGCCCTGAAAAGAGCTTTGTATCCCTCTTCAGCACAGTCAGAAACAGGGTTGGGTGATTTCACTGTATGTTCAGCGTTTTGGTGTCATTCTTACGGGCGCCTTGACTCAATCTATCCATCTTCTGAAGAATATAGATCAATCTGCTCTAACTAAAACTGGATAAAACAGCTTATTAAAATAAGAAAACATGGGAAAACAAAACTAGTGTAGAAACGTAGACTACAACTTCCTTTAAGTGTGGCTGACAGATTGAGAGAGCACAAGTAGGTTGTAGCAAAGCAAGAAGTGAATAAGCAAATGAACAGAAACTGATAGCATCCAGGCTCTCGCATTTTGACTGGCACGGCTGTCTGTCACAAGCAAATTAAAAACAGCACTTCAGTTTGAAATGGTGCAGCTGACAGCGCAAAAAAAGCTTCAGCTATCAAATGCCAACTGTTAGAAATAACGTTAATTAAATATGCCCTTTTCAAATTTCTGTACTTTGATTCTTACTTGACTAAACTGGATAAATTTAACTACAGACAGGAGTTAATTTTGTTAGCACCCATGAAGATATATTCCTTTAGCAACAGACAGAGGGATTTGCCACCAAAAGGAGCTAAAAGAAAGATACAGGGACAAAGATAATTCAAGACAATAAGACAACTATTTTTACATATTATCTACTACAGATAAAATAGCACTGAAGTGTTTTATAGTGTAGCACAGAAAGTAAAACACTTTCAATCAGAAAGCTTTTCTTAATGAGACCCCAAATGATATTGACTTGTTATTGCTTATTTTTCAAAAATAATTGTCATTTTTCATAAAAATCATATATACACACATACAGAGGACATTTTAGATTTTTAATAGTAGACTAATACATGCATAATTTCTACTTTGCACTTTATTAATTAAATAGCTTGCTTTTAAATTTAAATCAGAATTATTCTTCAAATATTTTTAGATTTCGGAAAAACTTGTACAAAAACTGATTCAAGTAACTCAAATAGTGAGCTGGCTGTAAAAAAAGAGAGAACAAGAAGCACTGAAAGCCCTATTGTCCTCCCCTTACCTACTGCAAACAAAAACCTAAAGCTGTATCTATATACAAGACAATGTCATAAGCATAGATATCAAGTTGCAATTTCCTTCAACTCCCTTACTTTTTATTATTGTAAGCACAATACTTGCTACACATGTGATTATTCTTGAACTTTAACCCCAAAGCTTTATCATGTTTGTGGAATGTACACTAGTTTCACTGTTTATTGAAATGCTAACCTTTATACTGTGCATATTCCACAAACTGATGTTACACAAAAATATCTGGAGGTAGCAGAGTAGCCAAAGATATGTGAGATTAATGAAGTATTTAAGATTAAAAAAAAAAAAATAGAAGGAAAAAAACTCTAGAAGCAACAGTGAGCACAAAAAGCGCTGACACTACAAGGCTTGCTAACTTCTTCACTACTTCATAAATGCATTTTTAACAGGTATATAGCGAATACCTTGATTAATTTCAATAGTTATAATGGATAACTGTCTTTTTACTCTCTTGCTAGGGCATTCTGGGCAAATTGTCTCACTTTTCTGTATTTATTTCACAGATTTTATCCACCTATCTGCATCTAGTGGAACACTAGACATTATGATGTTTATCCACTTCAAAGAAGGGAAAATGTTATCAATCTTTGAAGAAATTACCAGAAAGCATCTTACTGTGTAAGAATAATAAAGACATCAGCAAAATATTAGCAGCCAATCTACAATCCATGCTTCCAATCCATACACCTCCAGCTCACTATTAACAGTAAACATAAGAGAATTTGGAAGCCCGTACAGTGATTATGACAATATGATAAGGGTCCTCTGCATCAAGTGAGAACAGAAGAAGTCTTATGAGACCAAGAATACAACTCCAACGTGACAGAATGGGTTTTTATTTATTTCAAGATTTCCCCAGGGTGGGCACTACCTCACTTCAGATTGCTGTTCTCTCTGCTCTTCCACAGGCAGCAACGCCAGTTCAGGAACTACAAATTCATTGCTTAAATTCTACAGGACAGGAGTGAGGCTGTCTGCAGTCTCTCACTCCCGCATGGCCATTACAGGTTTTGACATAAATGATGAGGAATAATGGGCCTCATTTTTTTTCTTTGACAGTAAGATTAAATCAGAAGTGATCTAATGACATCAGTAGACTTATAACAGAATAAAAGAATGCAAGTTACACCAAAATCAGGCTCAATCATTTTATTATGGAAACAAAATTTTCAGGAAAGCATTACAAAAAAGCTATAAAGTGTTTTATTTGCCAGTGATATGATCTAACCCAAATATTTTCTTACAAGCTCCATCCATAAAAAATGAGTTGGGGAAAGTGTATCATTCAAAAATAATCTGTATTAAAATCTGTAGGACTGACAGACTTAACTGGTCATCTCCCAGAACACTTTTATATATAAAATGGATATAAAATTACAAAAATTGGAAAATCCTATCTTGTATAACCTAAATGTAAGTAAAATTAAAAATATTAAACTAGCACTTATATAATTTAAAACATATTTGGAGCACTGGAAGAAATATATCACTTCTTAGATGGAAAAAAAATCTTGTTTAAGATAAACATGCCCTCCATAATATCTTCCTTTTTACAGAACAATTCCATTCTCATCTCAGGTAGATCTCTATTGAAGTTCCATCCTCATTTTCTACAGAGAGCAATATCTAATATAAGTGCATCTTCTTTACATACGGCATTACGAGGAAAGACCTTTTAGTATTTCATTTTACATTAACACAGGCATTCAAGCCAATAGTACAAACTAGTAATGGAGTCACTGTAATCCAGTCAGACACTGGACATTTGTTGAACCAGCCACTGAGACGGTCTGAATATTAACCCATAAAAAAGTAAAAGCCTACTATACCCTCCAAAAATTTGTGTCTGATATTTATAGAAAAAATGTTCAAAAGGAAGTTAGTTTTAATAAAATCGCTGGCTTCTGAGTGAATATGACATTTTAAAAATGTATAATTTATCCATATTTGGGGGCAGCAGATCATTCCAGAAGAGTGGGCTTTGATTCTGAAAGGAGGACCATCACATTCATTTGGGGGTATAACACATGTTAACATGTTAAAATATCATTTATGTAGTAATTTTTACCAGCATTCTAGAGAGGAGGCATAAGAAAGGGGACAGCTGTTTTATTTTTCAATAAAATGCAGATCAAAGATTACTGTTATAGCAATCCAAGAGAAAAAAAAATTCTAACCAATAGTAGAATGTAGCTCCTAATGAATACTGGGCTAATATTAGCAACCAAGTAGTACAAAATATGTGAATATTTAATAGTCCTACATAATAGTCCTAGTCCTAATAGATTTATTTCTCTTCTGAAAGAATGAAACGTCCCTCTAAATATAGCATTGCTTAAAAATAAGACAGCTAGGTAGGCATTCAGAAAATTGCTACTAGCGTGGTAATATTTTTAATTGCTATATTTCTCAAACAGTCATTTTTTCAAAAAACTCAGTTAAGTCAATGAGGCCACATATCAGATGCATGGGTAAGTCTGCAAGTCTTTAACTTAGCAGAATCAATTACTTTTATTACAATTAGAAAAAATTTAAATGCTTTGATGCTAGCTCTATGTTTTTCTTATGTGTCGGCATAGACAGTAGCAATGGTAAGTTCACACTTCGTGTTTCTCTGTGTAATCTTACAAACTTTCAGTAGTCCATGTGTTCCTGACCCTAGCATATTGAAATTCAACCATAATTGTCATCTACAGGATTCACTATTTAAAATGACGTTTTAATAACAGATTAAATTACAACAGAATTATTTATATGCCCTCTTTTTTAAAATATCCATGTAGCCTGTATGTCAAGTAAATTGCAAACAAACTTAGAGCCAAAGGCATCACATAATTTGAAAAATCAGAAGATCTTATCTCCATACAAAAACTGAAATACTAGGGGCAAAGCAGCTCTCCTGTTATTTTACACAATAAAAAGTGTCCGGTCACCTGTGAAAATATAAGAGCTTGTGTGTGCAGCAATTACAACTAGGACCTTTGCTACACATCTTTCATTATTTATGCCCCAGATCACATTGGAAAATGCAACAACATAGCTTTCTAGAGCCCATTCACTTAGCCAGCTTCATTTAAGGTATTTCCTCTCTCCTTTCTTTCCACATCCTATGAGCTGAACAAACTTAATTCCATTATGTCAGAAAATCAGAGTTTTAAAAGTGTCTGAGAAAAAAACATGCATAAACTATTTGATATGAAGACACAAAACCTAGCTCTATCTGAAGTAACACCGGCAATGGTCTTCCAACTCCAGTTATTCAACAGCAAAATTTTATGAGCATTTTCTTTGTTTTCGTCACGAGAAAAGCTCTGAACACTAATTTTGGCTACATTGACTCATAGACCTCAAACGGCACCTTCAAACCAGAAATGATTTTGTAAGTGTTGACTGCTGCTTTTCTGAATGACTGCAACATGACCAGTCATTGCACACTGTGGAAATAATGGTGGAATAAGCCCATTGCTCCCAGAAACTCCCAAAGTAGTGTAGCTAATCTCTCCCAGCCCCTCAGTTGTGCTAGCTCAGCAGCTTGCAGGATAAATAAACCAGATCAGTTCCTTTTTGTAGCTTAAGAAAATGCTCTGCCAAAATGGTGAAGGGGAAAATATTTTTCATTAGCTTAACTTCCCTGAAGCAGTTTCACTAGATGGTTCAGCAGACACTTGCACCAGGGCCATGATGGTGTCATGGAGGCAGGAAGGAGCAGCTGAGCTGGCAACGGAGCTGCCTGTGCTGCACTGACAGCAGAGCCCTGCCCACGGCTCTGGAGCTGAATTTAGGCCCTCAGAGCTGCCTTCTAGAGAAGGCTCTTTTTCTCTCGCTGTGTTGATTCCACAGGGAACCCAGGAAGAGTGGTGTCACTAGGCTCAAGTTAGCCTTCGTAAATATATTTGCAAAATAGTGTGGTGAGTTGACCTTGGCTGGCTGCCAGACACCCACCAAGCTGCTCTCTCATTCCCCTTTCTTAGCGGGACAGGGCAGAAAATAATATGGAAAAGCTTGTGGGTCGAGAGAAGGATGGGGAGATTGCTCACCAGTTACCATCACGGGCAAAACAGACTCCACTTTAGGAAGATTAATTTAAAGTATTGCCAATTAGTAACAGAGTAGGACAGCGGACATAAAAACAAAGCTAAAACCACAATTGCCCCCACCCCTTCCTTATTCCCAGGCTCAGCTTCACTCCTGAATCTTCTACCTCCACCCCCCGAGCAGTGCAGGTGGATGGGGAGTGGGCGTTGTGGTCAGTCTGTAACACTTCATCTCTGCCACTCCTTCCTCCTCATACTTTTCCCCTGCTCCAGCGTGGGGTCCTTCCCATGGGATACAGTCCTTAATGAACTGCTCCAACATGGGTCCTTCCCACGGGCTGCAGTCCTTCAGGAATGGACTGCTCCCCCCACAGGCCACAGGTCCTGCCAGCAAACCTGCTCCAGCATGGGCTTCTCTCCATGGGCCATAGGTCCTGCCAGGAGCCTGCTCCAGCGCAGGCTCTCCACGAGGTCACAACTTCCTTCAAGGTGCATCCACCTGCTCTAGCATGGGGTCCTCCATGGGCTGCAGGTGGATATCTGCTCCACCATTAACCCCCATGGGCTGCAGGGGTACAGCCTGCCTCACCATGGTCTGCACCAGGGGCTGCAGGGGAATCTCTACTCCGGCGCCTGGAGCACCTCCTCCCCCTCCTTCTTCACTGACCTGGGTGTCTGCAGGGCTGTTTCTCTCGCATTTTTCTCACTCCTCTCTCTCACAGCTGCTGCACAGCATTTTTTATCTTCTCCTAAACATGTTATCGCAGAGATGCACCAGTGTCACTGATGGGCTCAGCTTTGGCCAGTGGTGGGTCCATTTTGGAGCTGGCTGAAACCAGCTCTGTCTGACATGAGGGCAGCTCCTGGTGTCTTCTCACAGAAGCCACCCCTGCAGCCATCCCCCAACACCTGGATACATAAACCCAATACAAATACTTACTCCATACCAAAAAAGAAGTGATACAGATTTTAGTTATGAATCTGGTGAGTTACATGCTTCCATATAAATTCTTATCTAAGTTTTCATTTATTATGGCAATATGAACCTAATTATGAATTAAAAGGCAAAGAATAATTGGGTTGATGGGCAAGAGTTCAATAAAAATACTTTTTTCCGTTTGTTTCACACACAGAGAAATGTTTTGAAGAAAAACTTTATTAAACTGAAACTAAGGCTAGAATATGTTTCAGTAATATAAATATAAAAACTATTATGCAGATGTTCAAACCATCCCTAAAAAAGATACTAATGATGACCAAACATATTAAGCAATGGAAATGCACAGTAGAGGTCTTGTATAAACCTCCTTCTACATCATGATAATACCATGCAGTAACTTTATAAAATACTGAATAAAAGTATTTATGTCCAAGATAGAAGATATTTACTGGTAATTTCCCGCTTGTAACACAAGCCACCATCTTTCTTGTGGGCAGCTTTACTGAACACCCAGCAGTGCCAATGGGAGGCAGGAGCTCTTTTAAAATAGGTCATCATTATTAAGGAAGCACTTAGTCTTACTTGTGTTAGGCACAGCAGTCCCTCTGAAAGGCAAATTTTCATGGATTACTATAATAAAACACTCCTAAGGCCTTGTCAAAGAAAAACCTTGTGGCTATGAAGAGTGACAAAAAATACTACCAATTTGAAACTACCTTTTCTTACTTAACCCAAGAATAAAATTAGGCGTATATCATTCAATCATTTCAATAATAATGACAAAAATATACAGCAGTACCTTTACTTATTTAATGACCTACTGAACTAATGAATTTTACCAGTAAACTTTCAGGAAATCCTTTCTTATTAAACGAGTAAATGTTGTAATTTGCGAGCATATTATATATTCTTTATATGCACAATGGTTAAAAACTGAAAAAAAAACCCAAACTGATTATTAACTATTGAACCATGACTCAACTTCCACAGTGAAACTCCAGTTTCAGTGAATGCTATTTTTTTATTATTTTAAAGTGTTATTAGGCAAAATAATAAAGTCTAAACAAAGGCACTATTTTAACCCATATTCCTTTTAATTAATGAATCTTGTACTTGTAAATAACTGATCCTACTCAGTTAAGAAATAGTTATTTATGTCTGAGAAGTTAAGTTGGGGCAAAAGTGTCAGCGTGATCATGGCCTAATTCTACAATTATTATCACTCTTGTTTTTGCAGAGCAAATATGACCATTCATACTAATAGTTAAAAATCTAACTAAACATTTATTTTGTCTTTCTCCAAATAAAAGCTTCTTTTACATAAGAGAATATCTGTGTTATAAAGACTTTTCAAATATATAACTCAGACCAAATTTTAGACAAGAACGCTCAGTAAATTCTGCAGAAGACATGTTCACATAAACACTACAAAGGAGCTAAACACACTTATCTTCCAACCATGCCTAAATAAATTCAAAATATATAAATGTACATCAGTGCTCAGCTATAGACCATTAAATTTCATTCATCTTTGGCCACCTGCATGTTCAGATATCAAGCAGACAGAAGAATTCAATGCTTTCAAATACCAAGTACTTTCCCTGTACTCTACCCTGAAAATACCTTTTCTTGACTCAGTGCCTTCACAGCACCTTCTACAGCATTTTTTCACATAAACCATAAACGGGGCAGGAAAAAATATATTTTGATTTTCTGATACATATTTTTAAACATCGAAGATACAATTTTTAAAAAGAAATATGGATACTAGGTAAAAATACAGTTTTCTTTCAATCACATTGGAGTTTTGCTTAACTTTACAACCTGCTAACTTGAATTTCCCTGGCATATTTGGTAAAGTTCAGCAGAATAATTAAAATTACTGCTTCACTTGAAATGTCTTCTGATGTGATGTATATTTGCATGGAAGTAATATCAGCACTTGAGAAATATTTCCCATTCAGTTAAATTTAGCTCCTCAAACCTACCACTTATATGTAAATCAGACTATCAGAAAAGCATCCACAGGCATAATTTTACAACCAATCCAAAAAGCCAATAAATTATTAAAAATCAGAACAATAAGCTTTTTTCTATTCATAAATTAAAATTAAGTTCTTCTTTTTAAATAGTTCATATTGTTTACTGTGATATTTCATATCTGTAATGCTACAAGTAGTTTGAAAAAAGTAAGATTTTCCCAAAGCATTTTAACTTTAGTACAAGACACGTGTTCCATAAAAGTATAATCCTCAGCCTTCTAAACGTGACAGTGATGCTATTTTTCTAGCTGTTAGATAATATATGGTTCAGCTGTCACTTACTGTGCAGCAGTCAGTTACACAGAATGAAATTAATCATAATCGCAATGACTAACCAAATTAATGAAAGCATGCTGAATCAAAACCCATGTTCCCAAACTGTCGTAGGGTCTGATTCAGCAAAAATGTATTTGATTTCTGTACCATACAATATCTTCCGCAGATACCTGTTTATCCAGGCTTTTAAAGCAAGAAAGTGCTGAATTCAGAATGCATAGCAATTCAATAGCATGTTTTTAACAGACTACTATCAAACGTGACCCATCAACTTGTAAACACACAGTAGCTAAATAAATATTGTTAAAGCAATGGCTAACTGGCAGAAAGGAAGAAATTCAAAGCATAGTAGATATTCAAAGCATATGTTGAAAACTCTCTAACTTCCATTGATACATAGCAAAAGAGAGATAGTATGTGAGTTATGGAAAGAAATTATCAACTTAAATTGAGTTTATAGAGTTTTCTTTGGGTCTTAATGTTATACTGTTTTACGTTTACAAGTAATAGACAAATCCTGTGCTTGTAACTTGCTTGTAGCTATCAGACTAGATTCAGCTATGAGATTCTATCTTCTAGCTTAAAATATCCACTAATCATTCTTATTGGTGAATGGCATGTGAAGATTTTCTTTGCAATGTACTTTTGTTGATGGTATGCTTAATCCCACATGCTGGAAAGATCTTGTATTCCAAGGTCTCCTTTTAGATCTCATTCTTAGAAGGCTTTCTGAATTTAGTATAAAATATATACCCAATCCTAAGAATAACCTTGGACTAGAAGGGAAACATACTCAGGTTCCCAGCAGTGAGTCTCAAATAGTAAAGATATGGATAAATGAGCATGCCCTAATTAATAACTGATTGAAATATAAGCAAAAGATGCAGATTGACAAACAGGCTTCTAAAGACATCTAGAGAACCATAAAAGTCAGTGCCAGTAGGGAAAGTGGCTATGGCATTCTTGTAAGACCAAATAGTGAAGAGTTACCCTCAAAAGCAGAACTCGGAGGGTGAGATTCAACTTACTTATCTGAAGATGTCTACAAGGTAGACCTCTACATCTGACACATTCACTCTATCTTCTTTTTAAGTCCATAGCCAGAAATAGGCTCTGCAATTCATCCGGCCTATTTGAAATGTCTAATTTAAGATGAGATGGATCACATCCTAAAGGCACCTCTTTATTTCCATTTGCTTTAAATTGAATCTAAGCAATTTCAGATGTAGATGTCTTACGCTGTATATATTCACATCTGGTCAGAAGAATCCCAGAGATTCTCTGGGCTCAATCCTTAACCCAAGCTCTAAATGTTGTAACACGGGAATGAAAAAGATACCAAAACTGAGGCAATCATTTTCATTAACCAAGTAGTTCTATGAGTGCTGAACCTAAAGAAGTCTGATTCCATGAGGACTCATAGCTCATGACTGATTTATTTTGATGTCTATGGTTAGTTCTCCTCTATAAGGACACCTTGGTATGCAATATGGTGTAAGCAGACTTTTCCACAGTCAGGAGTGTGGACAATCCCTTTCCACTACCCATCTACTTATTTTCATTAGACCCTTAGTAATTAAATATTTTTGGCACCTCAGGTTTTTTGTCAAATTTGTTGTAAGTCAGCCAACAGCTTCCACGGACTGAATAAATATAGCAGAGGACAGAGCAACTGTTTCCCTTACAATAGTGTGGCAGTTACATCTTTCCAAGGAGGTGCAAGGCCTGTGTTGTAGACCCTTCTCAGCTTGAGGAGATTTGAACACAGCTCTCTCTTCCCTAACAAACAAGCTATGGGCAAAACTGGAATAAGATTATTCTGCATCCTGCCAGTGAAGTTGTGCAACTGTGCAGTCAGGAATGTGAATGTATGGACAAGCAACAGAAAGTCTAAATAGCTCTGTGATTAAGATACTCTCTAGAGGCAAATCCTCATTCTTGCTCCAAGGGCTGTTTGTGCATTTTATTTAAGCACTCTAATGCAAAATTCATAAGAGGCATCTGATACAGACAGAATACAACTCAATGGGGATGAAGACAAACACTATGCATAGCTGAGGTAATCAACTTCAAAATACAAAATGAGGAATGACTGATTCAACAGCAGTTCTGCAGAAAAGCGTGTTGAAGGTATAATAGATCACAAGCTGACTGTGAGTCCATAACGCTATATGACAACAACAAACCCACACACATGACACTGACTGTACAAGGAGAGTGTTCTGTGCAAGACACATGGTGTTATCCTTATGCTCTCCTCGTACACTTTTGTTTGGAATATTGTCTCTGGGTTTGGACATTGCATTTCAAAAAAGATCAGTTAGAAAGCCTATAGAGAACGGCAACAAGAATGGTCAAAAGTCTAGAAAATATGACCTTTTGAGTCTACAGAAAGGAGATGATGAGAATCTACAGGAGGAGCTATGATCACATTTGTGAAATTATATAAAAGGTTGCTGCAAACAGAAAAGTAACGGACTGCTCTGCATTTACATTGAGAACAGAGTAAGTAGCAAATGGCAGGAAAGATTTAGGTTTAACAGTAGGGGAAAAAATCTAATGGTAAGGATAATGACTCTGAGTAACTGAGACAAATTACCTAGAGACTTCTAGGAATCTCCATCCCTGGTTAGGTCAGTAGTTGGACTTGTTCTCATACCTTTCAGTAGTAAAGTATCATTTGAAAAATCTGTAAAAGTTTCATACTAGATCCAAGAGCTCTACCTTAAGATCTGTTTGGCCCACTCCTCACCTTCTCCTATGTAGGCAGCACAGCTCTTGCAGAGCTGATTAGCACAAAATCTGTGTGTTGTCTGTTATGTGCCCTGCCTCGGCCATGAAGCCTATTTATTTCACTGGCTAGGTGGGCCCTCACAGTTGGGAATCACTAGATTAGACAAATAAGTGTCAGGAATTGCTGTCTTATAGCTGGTCATACCTCGAAGCAAAGGATGAATTGGAAGACCTCTTGCAGTCCCAACCAGACCTATTTTCTATTATTCTATGTGTTATCTGGGCTTTAAACAGCTTTAAAAGCATTACTTCTCAGTCATCCTTTCTGTAAAGAGAAAAATGTATAAATGCACCACGAGTTAGAGTAACAGTATATCAAAAAAGATTTCTTGCTGACACACTGGAGTACTAATTTCTGAAAAGTTATACGAAGGATGGATGCAGAACATTTTCCAAAAAAGGCTGACTGCTTCTAACTCACAATTTTATTTAAAGGTCAAAACATTTGATGTCCCTCATATGCTTCAGACAATACACATTCTAAAGAAAGACTGCCCTCACAAATACATAGAACTAAAATGCCACGTTATATCAAATACCTAGTAATGCTATATGACCTGTGAGATAGTCTATGTACAAATACTATATAATATTTGCTATAAGAAACCATTCACCTTAAAAATATTAATGTTAAATAAAGAAAGAACAAGTTATCAGGAAGTATTTAAAAAACTTCATATGAGATTTAAGAAGAAAGAACCAACCCCACAGAGACAGTAAAAAGAAAATAACTTTTTTATGTTGTATTTAAAGTTTAAAGATTTTCTTTGTGAATTTTCTAAATAGAAGCAGTCAGGCTTTTTTGAAACACAGGTTCCGCTCTCAGTAACTCCTGCTAGAACAAACAGGATATCTCACTATGGTTTTCAAAAAAGAGTTTAAAGTCTAAATCAAAGATATTCTTTAGGCTCTCACATCAAAACTTCAAAACTCCAAAAGATGCATAAAGTAGACTATTATGAACTCCTCCCCTAACAAAATGCATTCATTTAATTTTGGTTTATCAAAATGCAACTAAGATGACTCTGCAAACACATTTAGGAAGAGAAATGTGATGACAGCTGATACTTGAATTCAAGACTATAAAAGAACTGTCTTCCACCTTCAATGAAAACAGCAGAGAACAGTATAAATTACTTCTTTGAATGCTTACTCTCCAAAAATGGTCTGTATTAACTTCTTAAAGGCACTACTACTCCCGTATACAATCTTGTACTGTTACATTAACTCTTATAATCTCAGCCCTGACGGATCCCTTTGCAGCTTCAAGACAATACCTTGGAGAAACAACATGAGGAAACAGTCAAACATAATATCACGCAGAAGCAGCTTTTCAGCACAGCACTGATTCTACAGTTTTACTGTATCACCAGTAGTTTAACAAATCATGAGATGCACTTGCTGGAGTTTACTGAGTTTACAAAAGCACTACCAGATTAGATGTAAACTGTTCTTATTAATAAACCATAATACACCCTCAACAGACAGGTATTCTTCAAGGACATAACAGTTCCTCCTGTTACACCACGTAGTCCTGCAAAAGAGACAAAATCTAAACTCCGTAAGCACTGAAAACAATGTGGTTTGATTTGAACTTAAGATTTCTAATATTAATTAATTTATATGAAAGACAATGTTTTTGAATGCCATTTTTACACGATTAGTTGTTGTCTATGATAACTTGTAGCTATTAACCATGATATAGTAAGACATATGATTAAGACAGCCCACACAATCTAATCTTAACTCAAAAAATCATCCCCACCTCAAAGCTCATTATTAAGGTGTAATGTCTGTTGCAGTCAAACAAGTATCAAAGAGATCATAACTTATCATTTCTTGTGTTCTTTTGGGTTTTATTTCCCCAAGTTCCTGTCAAAAAAAGCCATCAGAGAAGATGTTGTACTCGGCACTGGTGAGGCTGCACCTCAAATACTGCGTTCAGTTTTGCGCCTCTCAGTACAAGAAGGACATTGAGGTGCTGGAGCGTGTCCAGAGAAGGGCAACGAAGCTGGTGAAGGGTTAGAGCACAAGTCTGATGGGGAGCGGCTGAGGGAACTGGGATTGTTTAGTCTGGAGAAGCAGAGGCTCAGGGGAGACCTTATTGCTCTTTACAACTACCTGAAAGGAGGTTGTAGTGAGGTGGGTGTCAGTCTCTTCTCCCAAGTAACAAGCAATAGGACAAGAGGAAATGGCCTCAAGTTGCGTCAGGAGAGGTTTAGATTGGGTATTAGGAAAAATTTCTTTACTGAAAGGGTGGTCAGGCATTCGAACAGGCTGCCCAGAGAGGTGGTGGAGTCACCATGGAGGAGTTCAAAAAACATGTAGACAAGGCACTTTGGGACATGGTTTAGTAGGCATGGAGGTGTTGGGTTGACGGTTGGACTTGATGATCTTAAAGGTCTTTTCCAACCTTAATGATTCTATGATTCTATGTTCAGAAAAAAGGAAAGACAGCAACACAAAAAAAATCCTTCTTGGAAAAGGTAGGCCTAATAGACTTAGAAACTTTCATAGCCTTCTGACTGACTGTGAATACGACAGTAAAACTTTAAGGAAGCCAGTAAAGCAGAGGGGTGAGAGGTGGCATTCAGCTGAAGAAAATTCCCAAGACTGTCAAGTCTACCTTACAGATAAAAACTGAACATTTATATACATGGCAAATTAAATTTCAAAGTTAAAACCATTATATTACTTTTCCCTCCTTATTATGGAACTTTGAATATGCTGCAAGTATTTTAAAACTTCATCGGCAGGGTCGAAACACATTTTATATCAGTCCTGTAGTAACCTATCACTTCTGTGTATTTTTGCACTTCCAATATATACACTAATTAAGCTGTTGTTTCAATGGAAAAATCAATTATTTGACATTCTCAGTTATTTAGACATTGCCCAGCTCACAGATGCATGCAGACAAAATCCAGACTGGACTGTTGAGCCCCCTAACCTCACTTCCAGAGACCACTGAATCTCACCCAGTCACCACTTTCTAGGATATAGTCCCAGCACCTTGAAGTATGATCTTGTAGTATGATATTGAAGTATGATCTTGTTTTTAAGATGTATAATTAAATGTTTTCTTCTTTTTGTTTCAAAGAATGCAAAAGCAGATTTATTTGACAAAATTACAGAAAGCACATACTGGCTGGTGTTAAATAACTATTTTTGGGGTTCTTTGTTAACTAAATCCTGTATCAGCTTTTCTATTTTTCGGCCCCGTATGATGTCAGGCCTTTCTGATCCAACCCATCCTGCTTGTACTTTTTGAATGCAGGAACATCAGCACTATTGCAGTCTTCTGAAATTTTACCCAACATTAACATTAGCAAACCCAGTAATTAGTGTAACTGCCAGTCTGTATAATCTCCAAATACGTTCTGCTTAGTCACTAAGAGGAAGTACTACTGCTATTATTTGTAGACAGTGCCCAAAAGTGTGCTAGATGCTTTAGAGAACAGTTGTAAACACTGGGTCTTCTTGAAGAGCAAATGGTACAAGCCATAACATCCTGACAAGTATTATCTACAGTATAAAATGTCTAAGCATGTAGTAAGAAAGAAGAGTAAGGAATAATGACAATTTTGAGAGAGGCCCAAAAAGCAGTACACATCGTTAAAACAAAAGAAAGGGGAGATGATAAAGAATATTAGGAGGGAGCAGAGAATGAGTTAGTAGGAAGGGAAAAGAGCAGGGAAGACGGCAGGGCAGGGAAGAGGACAACTATCTTCCTCAGCTATATATTTTCGTATAACTTCCACTATCACTTATTTTACACAGCATAAAGTTATTACTTTTAAAGTCACCTTGACCATATTTTATTTTATAATACATAGGAACAAGAGCAAAATTATGAGTGGTGTAGCAATGGACTGTTCTGATCAGCACTCCAGATTCAGACAGAACGCAGTGTAAAGTTATGGAAGCATAACTTAAACAAGTACCATTGCCTGGAGTCCTAGTTTACTATCTAACCAAAAGCAAATCTTTTTGCATTACCCTATAAACTTCAGAAATTCCCATATACGTATCTCTGTTTTCAAAAAACAAAACCAATAATCATCACCTACATCTCTTTCATCCCTCCAGCCCTGAAATCCAAATCCTAAACATACAATGTTTTTAAAGTAGTGTAAATTAGAGTTGATTATTTGTAATGCAGGATAATTATTTATAAAGCAGTACAGTAGCCTTGTGAGGCGGATATTTACACTGCTGTGACTCACAACCATCAATCTATTGCTTCTTCTCCCCCAGACCCAGCATCCTGCCCCACGTCTCACTCACCCACGGTGCCATACAGAGCCCACACAGTCTAGCTTCTTTGAGGTCTGCTTGTCAGAGATTTTCTTTCAGTCAGTGTAGCTACCCAATTTTTACTATGGCTGTGCAATCACGGGCACAGCAACTGAGCATACACAAGACTGCAGCCAGTTGTGCCTTCCTAAAGCGTACTCTGGACTTGACAGTGGTGGCTAACGGAGAGCCACCATTCTCTAGCTAGCCCACCATGCTTCCATCTGTCTTCTCTCCCTGGATAAAACAGATGACAATGCCAGTTGATTTCAGCCACACACACATACAAAAGAGATCCTTTATAAAGACCTCATGGTAAACCTGTGATACTTTGCAAATATATGAAAAGCAGGGTGATTTCATAATGAAATTTCTCTTGGGAAAACTTGTCTTCTTCTGGCCCAAACTGTCCATACCCATAAAAAGCTGAAATGCATGTATTTTCAGAGCTGTGAGTCTGACTTTACAAGGAGAGCACTTTAGCTTTAGAATAGTTAGGCAAAGGACCTGGAAACTCATGATACTGCAAGTAGAAAAGTGTATATGCACATCACACAGGCTGATACATAAGTCTTTAAAAATAATGTCAGCATGCTAGCATCTTCTGCAAATCTTTTGTCTGTGTGCATCCTCTCAAGCCAGTCCTTTGAGACAGAAATAAAGTACAAATGAAAAGTAAAAAAGCACAAGACCGATCCCAGAAATCAATCCATATGGAGGAAATGTGCTATTTAAAATCTGTTAGAAAGCTTACACACACAAAACTAGAATTTATAAGAGGAAGGATGTGCGTAATGTGAAGGAAAAACCATCATCAGAAGTTCTATGCTATATGCGTGGAAGTAAAATACCCACAAAGATAAAAGTTTAAAATATGTAAATATTCATATAACAGCAGAGAAGGACTTACGCCCAGTGTACAGACATAAATTCACTCTGAGTGCCATGCATTGTGCATATTAAATATTATGCAAAATATATGTTCAATATCCTTGTCAAAAAGACACCTTCTTAGTACATGACACTCAAAATGCACTCCAAGGGTCCCAAAAATTCCAGAAGAGAGACAGTCGGAGCAGTAGATTTTGCTGCCCATCCTCCTTTTTCAAGTGGAAGCTCTGCCACAGGAACACAGTGCACAACTGTAGCTAGGCGTATTTCACAGACCAAACCAGGCCAAAGCAGAGAGCAAATCTGGAAAGCTTCTGCTTTCCATGCCATCATGTTCCAGCAAATCCTGGCAAGAATTCATGCTGACCTGCTCACTATTAGTTGCTACAGATTACAACTCAATACCATCTGCATTTCCTTTCCCCAAAATGAGTAAAACAAGCATAAGGAGAAGAAGTTATGTATCTATTTTAAATCCACACATATTTACCCCAGGGAGTGAAAGGAAAAGAATAAATAGTCCACATTACAGATGTGAGTCACACTACTTAATGCACTTTTGGAAGATGCTCAAATACCACAGTGATGGGCACAGCGAAAGAATTTGAAAAGCACAAAATAGAAATAGAATGGAGAAAGGAAGTAGAGCCCAGGGACTAGTCATTCATACTGACACTCAATCACCATAAATTATCAAAAAAAATAAAGGAAATCCATGCTTGCCCCTTTCTACAACATTTGAACAGTTCGTGTGATAATATCTCTAAATGTCAACTCTTGTTTTCAGCATCTTTTTTTATCCTCCCATATTTCTCCATGGAATTAAATGACACAATTTTATTGCTTAGTCAGACAAAAATACCTTCCACTTCAAAAGGAGCTTGCCTTCGAGGAGAATTAGACTTGAACAAAGACTGCAGGATTTAGCTCTATCTCTATGCAATAACAGTAGTTCATTCATATAAATATGGGGGGGTTTCTTTCTTCTTCTTTCTCTTCTCTTGACAGAAGGAAAACATCTGTCCAGAGAACTAAACTCAGTAATATCTACCTAAAAATGCAGAACAAGCTCTGGTATGACTTTGGTGGAGGGTTGTGCTTAATAAATCTGCAGATGTTTTCAGAATAAACGTGTACCTGATGGTTTAAGGAGTCACTTCACTTTAAGACAAATTAAACCGGTGAGTTATTCGTCTGACACAGTGTCCTGTAAAATATTGTGGGCCATCTATCCAAATGCCATTGACAACTGCATTTTCCTGAGAGAGCCGGTTTAGGCTGTCCTTTGTGTATAAACCTTACGCCATACCATTTCCCTCACAGCTTACACCAAACTCGAGGAAAAGCTTTAGTGAGACATAATGAGAAACTAAACCCCACATGAAGTTTATGGCTTATCTTTAGATTTGATGAAGACCTGTCTTTTGTCCACTGTCTGCTTCCAAGATTCTGAAGATTACAAATGAAAACAGTTCTGTTTCATTTCTTAAGTTGGTTTTACCTTGTCATTACTTCAGAAGAGTTTATTCTTCATTTGTAAGCTTAACAGTTCAAGCTGATCCTAGAGTCATACTGAAATCGTACTTTATATTGGATCATAAATATTATCGTCCACAACAGAAGTTGCCAGGAGCCTTCTTTAAAACTGTAATGCTATTATTATATATTTAAACTGCAACTTGAATAATTTTCCGTTTCCTTCTTTGTTAATGATTTTTAAAAGTGCAGAAATTTTAGATGAAAATTTGCATTTATTTTGATATGCCACACAACTTAGCAATGTAAAGGTGTCTAAATTGCTTTAAAGTAAAAGTACCATAATAGCAAGCAAATTGTATAGCATGAGACTGAGAGGTGGTGATAAAACAAGGTATGGCACTTTATTTCCAGTGCTCACGTTACACTGACAATTCTTCAAAATGTTCAGCCAATAAAACAGCTTTTTAAACGGACATTGAAATGTTTGTAGGAGATCACCTCACAGTTTAGTAGCTGTCACAAAAATGCTATCTGAAGTTTTCATTATGATGCTAACAGTGATGCAATGAATCTTGGAAACAGACTTCCAAAGTCACCACTACAGCCCAGAAGACAGCTTCCAGGTACTGAGGGTGAAGGGCCAGCTGCAGTGAACATGTCCAAGACACATGTCCAGTACTAATTTTGGTATAAAAACCCGCTTAGTGCTTCAGCTTCGCCGCACTCACAAAAGTCACGTCCACGACAGTAGTAGCTTTGCTTATTTTTAAGCCACTAGAAGTCAGCGCGATTACTCCGCCACGGAGGGAGAACAGTTTTCTTGAGTTTACTCGGTGCCTCCCCGCCCGGCTAGGGAAGGACACGACCCACGCCGCTCGCGAGAGCAGCACCCCGCGCCTCCAGCCAGACGGGTTCCCCTCGCGGCTGGGGCACAGCGCAGGGGGAAAGCTCCCGCTTCCCCGTCCCCCCCTGCTTCACGCCGCGCCCGGGCACCAGCGGCAGGACGAGACCCCGCGCCGCCGGGCCGGGGCCGCCCAGCCCCGCGCAGGGCTGCAGGGGCGGCGCCGCCGCGGGCAGCTCCCGGTGCTGGAGCCGGGCCGCCGCCATGGACAGCTCCCGGTGCTGGAGCCCGGCCGCCGCCGCGGGCAGCTCCCGGTGCTGGAGCCCGGCCGCCGCCCTGGACAGCTCCCGGTGCTGGAGCCCGGCCGCCGCCGCCTCCCATGCCCGCGCCGGGCGGACGGAAGGGCGTCCCGCTTCCCCCGGCGCCGGGGCTCACGCTTGGAAAGAGCAGCGGGGCGGGGGCGGGCGGCAGACACGTTGTCGGGGGAAGATGGCGGCTGTGGCAAACCCACCCAGCGAGACGGCCGGAGCCTAGGCCCCGGCGGTCCCTCTCCGCCCCGGGCGGCCGCGCCCGCGCCGGGCAGGGCCGCCGCCGCCAGCCCGGAGCCCGCCGCGCCCCCGGGACGGGGCCCGATGCCGCCGATCCGCCCCCTCCGGCGGCGCCAACCGCCGCCTCGACCCACCCCCCTTCCTCCTGATGGCACACGCCGGGTGAGAACGGCACCTGTGCGGCCATGTTGGGCGCCTTGCCCCCGCCAGCGCCGGGGCGTGCGGAGCCGGAGCCGCCGCGCCGCCGCCCGCCCCGCGGAGCGCGGCTGAGGCAGGCGGCGAGCCCGGGCCGCGGCGTCCTGCCGGCCCGGCGGCCTCCCGGCCCCGTCTCTGCCCGCTCCCGCGGCGGCAGGTCCCCCCCGCCGTGCCCCACACTCGCCCGGCGCCGAACAGCCGCCGGGGCACGGCCGGCGGCGAGAGACACCCCTGCCCGCCCCCGGCCGCCCGGCTCCTCTCTCCCGCCCCGGCCGTGCCGCCCCCGAGGCCGGGGAAGAGACCTCCGCGACCGTGGGCCGGGAGGACGAGGAAGGGATGCGCCCGCCCTTACTTGAGCACGGATTGCTCCTTCTCCTCTTCCTTCTTCTGGCGGTCCATGACGGCCAGAATGATCTTCCGCTCTTCCTCCGTGAGGTGGCTGAGGTCGGGCATCTCGGGCTGAGGAGCCGGAGGAGGCTGAGGAGCAGCGGGGCCGCCCCGGGGCCCGGCGGGAGCCGACATGTTTGGTGGGAGCTCACCGCCGCGACGGGAAGCGCTGCCCTAACTCCAGCGGCCGCGGCGGCACCAGCGGGAGCGGCCACCGCCGGCGCCGGGAGAAGCACATACAAATCAATACCCTGTAATCAACCGGCAGCCTAATGACGGCCCCGCCGGGGAGGGGCGGGGTGGCCGGCAGCCCCGACCTCGCACCCACCAGCCCGGCCGCCGGCGGCAGCGGGGAGGACGGGGACGGCGGGGCCCAGGGGGCGAGCAGGGGGAGCGGGGAGGGGAGAGGGCAGCGCCAGGAGAGGAAGGGCCGGAGGCGGGGTGGGGAGGGAGAGGGGAAAGGGCAGGATTAGCCGCGGGAGCGCTGTGGTTTGGGGACGAGCGAGATTATCCTAACCCCGAGCACCCAGCGGGGAGAGGGGGGGACGCAGCCAGCGGCGGGGGGGCAGGAGACGGGGCAGAGGCTGCCGGGGGGCGAGGCGGGGGGCGTGCGAGAGCGGAGCCCCGGCGCCCCAGGGCGCGCAGCGGGGGAAGCCCCAGCGGGCGAGCGCCAGTCCCGGCCGCCGGCCGCGGCTCATAATTCCTCGCCGCCGTCCATGGAGGGGGCCGCGGGGCGCCGCGCCCGCCTCCCGCCGCCGCCGCCGCCTCTCGCCGCCGCTCCTCGGCCGGACCGCGCCGCTTCCTGCCGCCGCCTCGCTTGGCCGGTGCCCTCTCGGCTGCAGGATGGAGGCCGCCTAACCCATGGCATGGCGGAGCGCCGGAGTCACGGGAGGGGGCTCCGCATCGCCCCACCGCCTCCCCCACCGAGCGGCGCGGGGCCCGGCTGCCGCCCCTAGCGGCGCCGCGCGGGCTGGGCGGCGGGGGGCGGCGGGGGGCGGGCGACAGCTGTCCTTATTTATTTATTTACCCCCGCACAAAAAATGGACGCGATAAAAATCACGCGAGGAAGGACAAGGAGGAGCCAAGGCGCCGGCGACGCGCTGGGAGGACCGAGCCCGGCGGCCACGGGGGGGGGCGAGGGGGAGGGCGGGGAGACGCTCCGCGGCCGCCGCCCCCGCCGCCGGGGCTGCCCGGGGCGGCGGGCCGAGAGGGGCACCCGCTCGACGGGGCCCGTCCCCGAGAGCAGCCCCAGGGCGAAGGAGCTGGCGAGGGGAGCGCCGGCCCCCGGGAGAAGGAGAAGGAGGCAGCGGGAAAGGCGAGGGGAGAAGCGGCCGGGGAGGGCGGCAGGGCCGCCACAGCCCCGTCCCCTCGAAGGCCCGACGGCGCGGTCTGCGGTTTAGGCCGAGAACCGGAGAGCAACGCCGGGGGGAGCGGCGGGGCGGGCGCCGGGTGGGCCCCCGGCTGCCCTGGGCCGGGAGCGGCACCGCTGTTCGGCCGTGAGGGTCCAGCCCAACAGAGGTGCTGCTCCACGATCGCCTGCACAACGGCCTGCCGGAGCGGCCTTCAGCCAACGCGAGGTGTGACATTTGCCCCAGCGTCTGCCTGGGCAGATTCCTGCAACGCGGGAGAGCAGGAATGGGACAGCGATGAGAGAGGGCTGGAGAAGGAAGTCCTCTTCCCGCCCTGGAAACCAGGCGGTGGTGGAATAAACCCCTCAAAATGCTTTTGCTATCTCTAAATCCCCCACCTGAGCAGTCATTTCGATGGCAAGAAATAATTGCTGGAAAAAGAATCCTGCAATGCCCAAAATGCCATCCAGCCCAAATAAATGGGAAATAACCTATTCAAGAACGCCGAAGAAACAATTCAATCCAGATCTGTAGGTTTTCAATCTGTTTACAGACAGTAGAGTTCTACCTGCTCTTCTCTCACGTTATGAGACATAACTTCTATTTCACATCAGCGTTGGATATCACACAAGTGTATGTAGCAATAATAAAGTGGTTTTGTAAGGTTTAGTTTGGACAGTTTGAAATCTCCACCACAGATCATACATCCCTGGAGCTGGCGCTATTTCTAATGGACTATAACAACAACTTAACACCAGGTGCAAAGGCCTGGGAAAAAAGTCATCTTCCTGAAAGTGTCCTGGTCCTCGTTAGCTGTATTTCCACAGAGAATAAATTCTAGGATGTAGCTGCACTAGCTAAAGAGTTCTGCATGCGATATTGGGCTGAAGACATCATTCCTTTGGGAAAACAAGTTCTGGAGGAACAGACCACCAGAAGGACATGATAGGCTGGCTGTGGTAACGCAAGTCTTAACAGTAATCCATACCTATTATCATGCACGTATATTCATCAAATCTTAATTTTGTCTAAGAAATGTCATTGACATCCTTAGCTGAAAGGAGTGTGTTCCCTTTCTTGATGTAAAATTATGTATGATAGACCCTTTGTTGTTATACATAAACCGTTGTATAGAAACTGAACATACTATATTTAAGCAGATACCCTTGTGAAATAAACTATACGGTTTTTCATCAAGTCCTGAAAGCATTCTGCTCTTCCAGTCCACATCACCTTCACCTTTCGGACTGGATTCCAGCCAGCTGGCTCTCACCCAGTTCCTTGTTTCTTCCAAGCATTAGATAAATCTGGCATTGAAGTCAAAAAGAGGAGGAAATGTAGAACTGTGTGTCATCAGATTACCAAAGATAGTACAGTCCTTACCAATCTATAAATGTTGAATGGAAGAACTAACCGGACTGATCCCTTTGGGAAACTACATTTTATCCTGGGGAAGTGAGGAAAGAGAGAAATCACTCAATCGCTTCTAAGAACAATTTTAAAAAACCAGACCACTTGAAAGCAATCTCTCCACCCTGTCAGGTTACACAGTTGTTTCAAAAATACTTCATGCCATGTCTCAACCATAAACACTAGCAGTATTCTGACCGTGGTTTTGGTTGCAAGGCATCACTACAGTTGCTTTGCTTCATTTATCTGAATTTCTTTCCAATGGATATTTACCTCTGAACTTTCTGGATTTACAGTGCCTGCTTCTGTAATCATTTCAACGCGCCCGTGATTTTTCATCCACAAATTACAAATACCTGCTCTCAGCATGATTGTAGAATTTCAAGAGCTTTCTTTTCTCCTTGGTATTTGCCCTGTTCCCACTAAATGCTGTACCATTAAGCGGGTAACTATAAACAAACAAATCCAGGGACAGGAACTGTAATCCCCATATATTATCTAGCTATTTGCTTTGAAAAGAGAGAGCAGATTCAGAGCAGAAGACATCCTGTGACTCACTGAAGAAATGGTTCAGCTTGACCTTTCTATGCTTCTACCTTCCTTTCTCCCCATCAGTTCCACCTATCATTCCTCACATTTTCCTGCAATTAAATGAAAAGATTATTTCTTCACGTTCCTGTCAGCCTGCACAGAATTGTGTCATGCTGTTACTGTTATTTACATTACCCGGGTGACACACTGATTAAAATATACTCAGAACACAGACTTCTCTACCTACTCCAGAGTAATGGCATCAACAATAACCTACAACCAACCAACAAGACAAATTATTATCATGTAGTATGATCATTTATGAAACTTATTTTTAAGGAGCATTCATTTGTAATCCCCTCAGTAGTGAAACGTCTATAAATGCTGGCCTTCACGGTCACATGTCTCCAGGCACCTGCCCTTCCTGTTCATCTCAGCTCTCTTTCCAAACTCACTACCATATTCTGAAAAAGCAGATTCCCATCCCTGTTTTACATTCTTCTGTTCTGGAATTGTTCTTCTACTGTATAATCTGCAACTGAAAATTCACTCCAGTCATATATCAAAGGTACGTGATACTTTCTTTTGTTGGCTTCTCTAAGTCATCTAAATGTACTGACAGCAGCAGGGTTATTAATACAAGTTTTCTGATGCCCATTTTTTTTTTTCTGTTCCTTTCCAGTTCTGTTAGACAAGAGAGGTTCCCAAGGAAACAGTGATATTGTAACCTGGTTTTATATATCACCACAAAATGTCTTTCACTAAGGGTCTCATTATACTTACTCCTATTTCCTTCCTCATAGCAACTACAAGAGTAAATGAGTTGGTAGATTCATCATTCAAGCATGCTAAGTGTAATTCTTTCCTGAAAAGGTAACACTAGCATCTGCTTTATAATGTTTTGTATAAGGGAGAAATCCAGCGTAACTAATTCTTTCCATTATTTTTGTCCCAAGTTGAAACATTCACTTGGAAAACATCTTTATGTAGCTGACATGAAAGGAACTTTAAAGTATTCTGTTATGGATCAGTGAATGGAGAAAATGAAAAACATGTTCTTGGTTCAAAACCTCCAGTAGTCAGACTCTCGATGGATCAAATCAGATGTATAACCAGCAAGAAATGCATCCTGTAGGACTCTTCCTGGAGGCATTTTGCAAGGGACTCTTCAAATTCCTGTTGAGGAAGGACAAAACTTTACACTGCAACAATTTGTGATTCCCAGGTCCTATGCTAAGTGCTATCAAACCATCATGGACTGGTTTACTGGTGCAGTCTTGGATCTTTCCCAGCTTTCCTCTGTCTAAATTGAGGAAGCTAATTATATTGTATAATGTCACCTACATTTTCATTTGGTTTCTTTCAGGAAGATTTTGCTTACTCTATATGCATTTTTTTTCTGCTCCAAGCAAATTTAATTTAGTTGGATACTTCTCCACAAGTGACTTGAAGAATGCTAGATATTTATGGGTAAAAGTTAGTTTTCTTTATTTGTTACTCTCATTTCTCATAAAAGAGGGTTATCCATCATTTACACAGTACTGCCCATATCCCTGTGTCAACTATACTCAATGAAATTGCCCCTCCCAATCTCACTGGTGTGAGTGATCTGTCTGCAGTAGATGGAAAAACAGTGGTCTTTTAGCTAGTGCCCCCACTTTTTCTTCCTCTCCATGCATGTGATCAGTATCTTCACAGGCTCAGAAGAAGGGGGAAGTCCTTAAGCCATGCTGAAGAGTGTAACTTAAGCCTACCCACTTCCAAACCCTTTCTCTCCTCAGGAAGTACTATTACCAAAAACCTTTTGGATTAGAGGAGTGGGGGCTCACCGAGGGCATCATGGTAGCTGCTGGGGGTATGGAGGAGTTTCAGCCTCACTCCTAAATCAGCTTGGGTGGCGAGAGATTGATTTGCCTTCTCTCAGTGGACCAAGGAGCTGGTACCAGGTTGTATTTTGAAATGCAATGTGGGAGAGGCCCTGGCACATAGGTGTTCTGTAAGCACAGCTGGCTGAAAACTGAAGAAAGGCTCAGATGGTTTTAAGGCTGAGAGAGTTGGGGTTGTTGAGCCTGCGGAAGAGAAGGCTCCAGGGAGACCTTATTGCAGCCTTTCAATACTTAAAGGGGGCTTATCAGAAAGATGGGGACAGACTTTTTAGCAGGGCCTGTAGCGGTAGGACAAGGGGTAACGGTTTTAAACTAAAAGAGGGTAGATTCAGACTAGATATAAGGAAGAAATTTGTTACAATGAGGGTGGTGAAACACTGGCACAGGTTGCCCAGAGAGGTGGCAGATGCCCCATCCCTGGAAACGTTCAAGGTCAGGTTGGATGAGGCTCTGAGCAACCTGCTCTAGTTGAAGATGTCCCTGCTCATGGCAGGGGGCTTGGACTAGATGGCCTTTAAAGGTCCCTTCCAACCCAAACTATTATATGATTCTATGAACGGGATACTTGATAAACATGATTTCTAGGACTTGGGATGTTTTGTCCAGAGCAATTATAGACAGACATACAGTTCCTAAGCTCGTAAATATGATCAATTCTAAAAACTTTATGTCTCATTCCTGCAATTCTGTTTACATGCTCAGTTTGAAATATTCTGACTGAACTAAGTGTGACATATAACACGCTGAATTAAAGGTGTAGGTAAACGTCTTTACAGGATCTTAAACTTACTCAATATTTTCTGTCTGAATTTGTCAATTCAATTTTGATTGTTGTTCAGTTAGTCAGTTGAAACTCAAAGGAGGAATTTTTGAAAGCAGCTAAAAATTCCTGCGTAATGAGAGTTCTTTGGTTATACATTTCTGTTTGATTCTTGACCTGTACCACCACTGTTTCTAAGTAACTGGGCAGTAAGTTAATTCCTGTACTCTAACAGGCCCTGACAGTAATAAGTGAAGGATTTTGTTTTCAACAGTGTAGCAACTGCCTAGCTAATTTTCAAGAATCCTACCAAAACCATAGAAGAGTATTTTTATTGGTCACTCACAGGCCATTCATTGGTATTTAATACCTTCATTGGTATTAAAAATTGTCCCCAGCTTCAGCACTTTGGTTTCTTTTTAACCATTCAGAGTGTCAGATACTATAGGGGTTTCAAAATCCAAAATAATAAGTATATAGACATTATTCAGCACATAAAGCATGGGCTCACATTGGCACAGTAGGTGCTTAGAACATTATCACGTGTTCCCGTAAGGTATGGATGCAGCACGGCCTTCCCTGTTTGCTGCTTTCTAATCCCTCTTCCCTGACCCCTCCTACATTTCTGAAACTCAAGCTGCTTCAGAAGAAACACCAGTATTCTTAAGTCCCATGTGATTTTTTTTTTTTCATTCAGTCGTAAGATTGTCCTTCAGGGTGGGTACAGAGTCTCCTGTACCAGATCTCAGACATATATTCACTCCTATTGTAGTGACAGCTTGAAAGTGTCCCAGATCTCCTGATTTTATACAAGATAGAAATGATTGTTTGCCCCCTCTTTTTTTTTTTTATGGAGTCTACTATGTGATTCTGTCTCTCAATTCATTATTCGTTATTAAAAGTAGTAATAATATCCTGAATTATTATTATTCTTACAGTGATGCCTAGAAAGCCTAGTCATGTATGAAGAGTCTAGTGCCCTAGATATTGATAGAAAAAATAGCATGAACAACAGCCTGTTGCCACAGAAAGCTCAGAGAGCCATAGCCAAAATGCAGCGGGTGGGTAACTCAGATAAATGCAGCAGGTTGAAATGAGAAGACAGCAATAAGATAAAGGTAGCAACACTAAATAAGTGGAAGATTACTATTTTTTCATGGACGTTATCGTAAGATGGTGTTAAATTGATCTTTGAAGAAAAATAAGGAGAGAGGGTTTTGGAGGCAGAGGGGCATTGCTGGAGAAGAACTGTTTAAGCTTTTCCCAAAGTATCACATAAGCGGGAAGTTCTGAAGGTAACATCCATCCATGCAAAACCAGCCCATTACTGAGGTCCTTCTTTCACTGCCCCCAGTTTAAGTTGTGGCCTCTCTGTTGGCGAGAGAAAGAAAACACTGGTTTGACTGCTCGTTTTCCTCAAAATCCAAAGGCAGCTGGGCTTTAGCTGTTTGGATTTTCAACTAAGGTTAATTCTCGCAGACCTGGAATATAGCAGCTTTGATAATGAAAACATGCCTGAAAGGGATGATAATTAAAGCTTAGCATATGGTATTTTCTATCTAGAAATCTACCTGTCTAGGTTTCACATCTGCCAAGTGACCAGAAAATTAATCAGGAAGTTCAATTAATTGAAGTAATAGGTAAAGGCCAAAGTGGTAGCACTGCTAAACTGCTTCTAAAAGCATAAGGGTACAGGCAATTTTTTGTTTTAATTCAAGCAAACAGTCTTTCATTACAATTTTAGCTCCAGTACCTGAAGAAAGGAGCCAGTATTTTGTGAAAGTTCATTTTATACTCCAGAGACGGAAGGCTCTAGAATGACAAAAGGTAAAGTCTAATTGGAAAACAACTTCCTTCTTGTGTATTGAGATCATTAGCACTTATTTGACACTTTCTAGTACTGTTTTCCTGAAGAAGCTCCCCATGATACTAGTTGACATACCTTGGATAAAATCAAACTGCGCAGCAAGAAAAGTTTATGAAGAACAGTATTAATCAACATTAATCAACTTTGGCATTTTACTAAGCTAAGGGAAAAATTACATTAGGCCAAATGAGAGTCAGCAAATGCATGGTAACACAACGACGCCTGCTTTGTGTTCTGCTCTCCAGACCAGGATTCTGCCGTACTTAAAAGCACAAGCATGATTAAAACAAGATCCATTCACTAGCTACATTAATATAATTACATTCATAATGATTTCCTAATAAGTAGGAAATCAAAACATTCTGAGAAGGGATTCACGTGCACAAAAGCTTGGCCATTCTTATTAGCAATACTAGTCTAAGAAAATATACAACCTTTGAGTACAACTATTACCTTCCCTAGGCTAAAGTATCTTACAAATTGACGTGAAAAGCATATGTTAGGATTGCTGACAGACAGTAGAGATACTTAAAACATTAATTGATGATAACTTTATATTTTTACTTTTATTTCCAGCTTTTCCTGATGATGGTGAGGTGGAAGAAGCAGCAGCTTGGACATATCTGTTTTCATAGTGGGCAGAAAAAAAAAGCATTCTCTATGAAGAATTATCTTGCAAAGGAAGGGATGGAAGAGAAGGGTAATAAAATATGAGCTAATTTTTGACATTTCATCTTGCATTTCAAAGAGGTATAACAAAAAAGAAAATGTAGTGAATTTCCTTCTTTGAATGTAAAGGGAGTTATTTCACTCTCAGTGTGCAAGGAATCTCTTAGTGAGACAATATTTTAGACTACCAGCTGTTAAAGCCTGCCTTGTCTCTTACACGAGGGACTACATCCACTATAAAATTAGTGGATGACACTTTCAAAAGCAGGGGTTTTATGAGTTGGAAAGGAAAAGAACAGAACCAGTAACTACCCTAATACCTAGAAAGTACACAACACTGAGCTAAAACTGCTGCTTAGCCTGTATTTCATTAACCACCGTACTACAATTCAGGTAAGTGCTACAAAGTTGATGTACTAGAAAGCCCAAACAGGATACACCTGCACAGAAAGATTTCCCAGCCTCATCTCTGCTTTTGCACAGGGAGGATTTCCACAGCAAATTTACATGCTCTCCCAAGAGCAGAATGAGCAGGCATTGAAGCTTTCTAGCATCAGCCACAGTGGACTGAGTTTGTTCTACACATTATTTTAGGGGGGCAATAAACCTGTTGCATGTGCAAAAGCAAGAAGGTATCCAGCTGCACTGAGGGTCAGGTGTTTATAGTTGCTTCAGTAATGCAGTCCTGTCCTTACAGTGCTCATCTCATTACTGTTGCATTTCTCTCTGTAACAGTGGCTAGACTGATAATATTTTTTATTTTCCACCAATGTGTTAGCAATAAATATCCAAATAAATTCCTCTAGTTATCTGGATGCATTCTTCCCTATAGTTGTCTTGTATATGAGCTGTTCTGCTGAACAGCCACCTTTCTGTGAGTGTATTCTCCCCAGTGCCAGCTATTTCAGAGGATTGCAAGCAAGAAACTATCAATAACAGTTGTTGGCATTTTGTTGGTGATATTATGGATTTCATAGGTATTCACCCCTCATTCACCATCATTTTCAAAAGCATTAATGGCTGTCAGCAGTTCAAAAACCGTAAGGAGTAGCCTGTAACACACCCATGTCCAAAACTCAGTTGTAAAAGGTATAGAAAAATGAATTAGATATGGAAATAAGGCATTGCTACTTATGTAAAAATCACTGTGCCTCAAGAGGAGTGTAGGACAAGTCAACATTTGACAAATCGGCTTCAAAAACTGGTTACTTTTCTGGTCATCTAGTTTTAATGAAACTGGCAACCTGCCTTCTCCAAGGAAATAATGATTTACAGCAGTGACCCATGGGTTTTCCTTCCTTGCTTTCCCTAACTATACAGACCATGGATCCAGTCTCCAGGTTGCAAGCGTTACCAATTATGTCTTTGGTAGAATGGAATGGAATAGAATATTTTCAGTTGGAAGGGACCTACAACGATCATCTGGTCCAACTACCTGACCACTTCAGGGCTGACCAAAAGTTAAAGCACGTTATTAAGGGCATTGTCCAAAGCCTCTTAAACACTGACAGGCCTGAGGCATCGACCACCTCTCTAGGAAGCCTGTTCCAGTCTTTGACCACCATTTCGGTAAAGAAATGCTTCCTAATGTCCAGTCTTAACCTCCCCTGGCGCAGCTTGGAACCGTTCCCATGCGTCCTGTCACTGGATACCAGGGAGAAGAGATCAGCACCTCCCTCTCCACATCCCCTCCTCAGGAAGCTGTAGAGAGCAATAACATCACCCCTCAGCCTCCTTTTCTCCAAACTAGACAAACGCAGAGTCCTTAGCCGCTCCTCATAGGACATTCCTTCCAGCCCTTTCACCAGCTTTGTTGCCCTTTATGGACCAACAGACGAGACATTTGATCTGACTTCAAAGACAACCCACTTCAATATAAAACAATGTCATTTAGGGCATTGTCTGCAGCAGAACATCAACAACTTCATTTCAAAATAGGCAGTCAGATTTTGCCTATCTGGCTATTACTGAAAGCAGTTCCATTGCTCAACACCTCAACCTTTCTGTTACAGAAGAAAAAGTTAAATTCTTGCTATCCTTCAGTAGATGCAGCCTAAGATTTACAAATGCATCTAACCCGTAGTAGCAGATGACTGCAGGCCAGCTCGCAATGACACTGCTGACTCACATTCTGAAAACAACGAGGACATGTTGGACACATGGCTGCTTGCTTCTCTCACAAGGAACTGTCCCCCATTTCTAGTCAGAAAGTTGCCTCCTGTGATTTTGTCCACCCCATCTAACATCTTAGGCTTTCATACATTCATCTGCTATTGCCCTGAACTCTACACTGTTACTGTCCGTGATTTCATATCCAGCAACTGCTTAACTGCATTGCTTTATGTCATGTTTTTTCCCCGTATCGGTACATAGGGTAAGAAGCGTATGCAAAAGGTGTCTCAGCTTTTCTTTATACTTTCACAGAACAGCTTAAAGAGGAAAAAGTAAACCTGTTCACTGCCTGACTAAACCATTTCATAGGGAGGAATATATGGTCTTTTTATCTGATGCTGCCCACGTGTGCTTATCAGTGATGTTTTGCTGTATTCAGACCTTCATCCTCCAGAAGCAGGATGAAGGTAGCATGAAGTATTTTGTTTGTGTTTACATTAACTTTTTTTCGTATTTGGTTCTACATCATGTATATACTGATTGCCTCTTGTACTTCTCCAATTTTGGTACAATGAATTCTATATTATTTTTGAAAAAGAAGAAAAATCAATACTATTTTTTCCCCCAAATGTAGTAAAAAATACATTACAACAGAGTAGGGTGCAACAGGGCTAATCATTGTAGAAAGCAAGATCTGGGGTGATAGGAGGCAACATTTGCATGACTCAGGAAGGAATAGAAATTTCTACAGGGCATAGATTCATGAGTCAGAACCACATATAGCAAATAAGCAACAGACAAATTTTGATTTATAGAGATATAATTCTGTTGAGAGTTTCTGTTAACTTGACCATAAACCATCTGAAGTTCACTCCTGTGGTTTATAACATCACTGAAACCTCTTGTTATAGTCCATTATGCATCTTTCTTTTCCGTCACATTCTCACACACACACAAATGTAGGAGTCTGCAGGACCTGAAAGATTAGTTAAATACTGAAAGGACCTAATTTATCAGATTTCTAATGACATGCCACTTAGAAGCATTTTACTTCAAGACATTATGTGGAGAAAAAAGCACTTTGAAAAACCAATAACAAAATAGTCCACCAGACAATATATAATAGTTATAGTATTTTCTACGTAAATGAAATTAGCTGATGGCTGAGAATAGGATTTTCAAAATCCTCTAAGCACTAGCTATGAACAAATAGAGGAAAAGCTAAATTAACCTGCTTAATTCTGAGTATACTAGAATACAAATTGCCAGAATTATGCGGAGTACACACACGCACGCGCACACACCCCACACACAGAAGCAAACCCACATTTTTCCCCATTTCTGAAACTACTACCTTGCTGTGTTGGGTTGCTTAGGAGACTCCGATCCAAAGAGTTATGTCAGCAGGATTATGTAAGCTCCCGACAGGTCTACCAAGGCTGGGTACATCAAAGATAGAGGCCAGACAGAAATTTCTCTCTCGATTCTTCAAGCGTGGGAGCTGGATGCAAGGCTGACCACCTTCCTCTTTAAAAATATTACTGGCTAAGTCTTTGCTTTGTCTCCATGACAATTTCCATCTCAGTTCCTTGGATTAGTGGATAGTCCCAAATGACTCTGTGCAACAAGCATCAGTCCAATCCTGCCTGAGCAAGGAGCTCGAACCTTGAAGTAGCTGCTGCTCCAGAGTCACTCCATGTTATGTATAAGACTCTGGCATGTACATACAATGCTGCAAGCTGGAAAAATCAGCTCAAGTTATGAGGGAGATGGAAAATTACAGTATTGATATTCTCAGCATGAGTGGGTACAGATGGTCAGGAACAGATTGTATCAAATTGAAGAACAATAATAAAATCATGAACTACTCAGGTTCCCCAGCTGGAGGGAAAGAGAGAGTTGCACTGATTGTGAGTGACACCATGTAAAGAGCCCTGCGAGACAGACAAGGAACCAGTTAATGGCAAAGGAGCAGCTACACAGTTCAAGGTAGCAGGTGAGGATGAAAACCCTCCAAGTGCTACCACGATACAAAACCACTTTCTAAAACATCTTACAGAACCTCATTAGCAGCAGCACACCCTCGTTGACATGGCTGGGCATGAATGGGAGAGTAGGGACAACTAATCATGGACCAAACATGACTTGGGTACCTGGAATTTGTTCACACAGCAGCACCAATGAAGAGCTCATCCAACTTTGATAACTAAATCATCCGTTGATGGCAAAAACATGCTCTTCTGCTCACAAAATCACATCAGACTGGTGGTCACAAAAACACGGGCACACCAGGTTTTAACCTGCAGAAATTTTTGCTTGCTCCTCTGAATGTTTGGGCATGTACGTTGTATGTGCTGCCAGTGAGTACGACATGTGTGCTGCCACCATGAAAATAAATTTAAAGCAAATACTTGCAGAAGAAGCAAATAAGAAAATCACCACTCAAATGTATGGAATTTAAATGTCAGTTCTTAAAAAACAAGTTTTCCAGAGACAGGCATCATTTTCGGCTTTCACATAAACAAATTTTGAGGATCTTTAGTAAAACATGTTAGTAGAACTAAGAATTTTCTGGTATTTTTCAATGGCTAGAAAAAGGAGGGGTGGGCCACTGCAATACTACGGAGTGGCATCATCAGAGAGGGACCTGCAAAGCAGAACCTCCCAAATGCTCAGGCCAAAATGCCATTAAAAATGGAAAAAGGGAATAAATGGTTATGAAGAAAAGATAAATCACATCGTCAGGCAGCAAGAAGGGGGCTCCTGAGGATTGTCTTCCAGCCACAAAGAGCTTGCAGGTGATTTTAATCATAGCTAGAATGAATGAATAAAAAACAAATGAGGAAATACTATTACCATCCAAAAAAACAAATTGAAGAGGAGAGGAGACTCACCGCATACTGAAACTGCCCTGTCACTTGAAAAAAAAATCAATCTGGATAATTCAAGTAAGAGAATAACTGTGAGAAAATCATCTTGCATTAAGCTGAAAGTAGCTTGAAAATGAAGAACTGGAAGGCACAGTGTAGGGTAAAACAGATCAGATCTGCTCAAAGAAGGCAGCAAAAAGGAACACAAAGCAATGGTCTAAGCGTTGAACTAAGCACAAGAGAATGAGTCCACTGTAGAAGAACGTAGAAGAAAAACCTTCAAAAAACTACCTGAAAGACAATTTTAGCGACTGTAAAACTGACATAGCATCAGACCTCTCCAGAAATTCTTCTACATATTTACACTGAATTGGATTTGCAGCATTGCTGCATCTTCAGGGACTTTAAGAACAACAGATTACTTTTGGCAGCCTGATCTTATGCAGACCCTATTTTCAGGCTGTGCACTGTCACTGAACAACCAATGCACACCAGCAACACATGGCACATACCAAACATACCTAGATTGTGTTGACTTTCAGAAAGCTTTCAAGAGGATCTCTAATTTCTCAGTGACTCTGTACAATACCCAGAAAATTTTGCGGTTTTCATTAAGACACCAGATCGGCCAAGATCTCTAATCAGTTAGTTTGGAGTTAATACTCAATTTACCGTATTTTGCAGGTAACAAATCTTCAAAGCAGTGAAATTCTGTGGTCAGGTCACGCACATGTAGGTCTGGACACTGGTGATGGCATCTGCCTCCTGGAGACACTGCTAAAAAACATGTCGCTGAAGAACTGTCAGAACTGAATAAAGTGTCCTGAAGTCAGAAACAGTCAACAAACAAAGGTGGTGAAAACCAGTCTGACCTCAGATGATTGTATTGCTCCGTAAGAGGGAAGCCTTGAGAAGTGTTATTAGTTCACTTGCAATCATGCAGAAGTTGCTGGTTTAGTATCTGTGAGTACATGACTCAAGTGGAAAGCCTTGCTTTTCTGTGGCTGGCCTCCAGCAGGGAAATCTAACGCCCTCCACAACAAGCTAGGAGTCTTTTGTAGCTATGCATTAAACATACCTGCAGGTCAGGAAGCAATGGATGGAAAACTGCTTTCAGCATTGGTATTCCCCTTGGTTATTGAGAGAGACGTAGCTGCACAGAATAAAGCAGGCCCTGTTCTTGGACTGGGCACGGCTTTACATTGTGGCCCAAGATACCTGAACTTTGGCATCCCCAAAGCCAAGCAAACCAGAGGGACATTTTCAGCAGAGTATTCACTGAAGCAGCAGTTTTGCAAGAAAATTTGGAAAACTGTGAAGGCATTGGCCTCTGACAGTACAGCTTAAAGGCAGCTGAACTCTTACGCTTCTGATGATATGAAAAGTGGGTTGAATTAAGACAGACAGATAAAGTGAGAACCTGACTGATCTGCAGTTTCTTCCTTCAGATATCTCTCACTGAAAGACTTAACTGGTTAGTTTAGCATCCCACTGCACACTATTTCAGCTCTTCCTATCTTGTGAATAAAGTCTGTGGCTACTAAACATTTTAACAAAACTTTTTTTAATAGATTTTTTTTGAGCGTTTGGTTCTGATCTGTTCTGCCACATTTTTCCGTGTCTGCCACCATAATGCATCCCTTAGCGTGACTACCCAATTGAATTTTGACTCTGTCCAAAATTCACTATGACTTTTCTTCAATGTACAGAGCTCAGCCAAAATCTCTGTCTAGGACAGTTCACGTAAAAGACTCTCCACAGAATAAGGCACAAAACCCATAAAGGTATTTGTCTTTTGAAGCAAATTACTACGCATTGTCCATAATTTAAAGAATTGTCACTGAGCCAGATTCCCGTTTTTATTCTTTTTATTCCTGGGGAAAAAAACCCCTCTTCTGATTAAACCTTAGTCTCAAATCACATTTGGACACCCAATTACTGTATTAAGTTTATTCCACAGTTTGACATCAATATCATAATCCAGTTACCTACTCCATGCTGCTTTAACTTGTGACAGCAAACATTTTCTGTTCAAGATATTGTACCGCAGCCACTGGACAGCCATAACTGACAGGATTATGTAAAAACAGTGGCTTATCATGAGTGTCCTAACGTTTTCTGATGTTAAATACTCACTTGAGAATGACGCAACTGCAAATATTGCCAGTGGTTTTGTTTGCCAAGGTTATATTTTGCCTTAAGTGATGCAAAAGAACACAGGCTCCATTCCCAAAATAGCTGGTCTATAAATATGATACCTTTAGATATCCAGCTGAGCCAATGAATCTTTTGCCTTCAGACTTAAATGCTGGATTATCCCATTTGTGGGAAAAAAGACCCCAACAAACTTAGACATTTTAGATATTTCACCTAACATTCTTATAGCATAAGAGGGATTGATTTTTCCCTATCATCTTTACTCAAACTGAGGGAGAAAACTGCTGACACGCTCCTTCCTTTTCCATCTGTGCCTTGCAGCTCCCCCGACCCCTGCCATGCCAAACCCCACCCCTTTGGCCAGTCTGCAAAACCTTGTTATATTCTGGTAATAATCCTTCCCCTTTGGCTCTCCTCTCTTCTCACCCTCCAAGCATGTTTGAGACAAGGTTTCCTTTCCCCTAATACATCCCAAACAGTATGCACACCATAGTGTAGGTCCATAGGATCTGCAAATGATTAAAGTGACCATAAGTCTTCCAGAGCTTAATGATCCTCATTTGTGGAGAGATTCAAGGTAATGTTCCACAAGATAATATTACGTGGTAGAAATAACCTCAGGAAAGAAGTATTTCTGTTTTCTGGTTAGCAAAAGCTAAGTGATACAGCCAAGTCAATGATGACCATAGAGAAAGCAAGAATTTCTGAGGCACTATTTAGGGAAGCAGGGATGTGAAGAGAACCAAAACAGGAGAGAAGGCAAGCCATAATGCTGGAAAACGCGTAATCTTCTGATCAAACCAGTTTTGCAAATACGAAGAAGTGATTTCATCCTCAGGTACTATTCAACCTCTACTCTAGATCTCCAAGTGCAGAAAACAGCAAAGAGCTGTTCTTGCAGGACAGAGTGAAAGGGAAATGAGTAATGACCGAATGCTGCTGCCTAGCTCCCCAGGGATGTTTGCCCCAGATAGTAAAAGCAGGAGCGCTCAGACTGAGACTCTGCAGCTGTCGATAAGGCTTGGCTCTACCATGAACTAGTGGACTTGTCTCGTGCAGGTGTTTGATGCAATGGCCTCTCTCAGCAGACGTAACAGATCCCCTATCCCTTGCTACCTCCCACCATTCACTTGTACCTTATGCCATGACAGCTTTTATACACTGTTTTGTAAACTAATGGTATTTTTCAGATCACTGAAAAAAATTCCTTTTATTCTACAATAAGGCTGTTAGAAAAAAAAAGTCACATCTTCAAATAATTCCACTCTGCTTGAACACAAGTTAGAGGCTTGGATGTCAGTCTTGTAATAAATACGTGAGTGCAGCATGTCTACTAAATCTATATTAAATCTGTGGTTTTCTATCATATTGTGGTTTTTAATCACATTTTTACAATGACGGTCAAAATACCATCTCCATCCATTTATCTTCTTAATAATCAGCAAGGCTCCTTTGTCTGCTGAAAGATCTTTGATTTTGCCCACACAAGCCCTAAAAGTAGAAAACATGATGCAACATGCTATAAACTCCTGATCATATCCATCTACCCACTGAGAACACATCGTTTGCATCTGCCGAAATGGCTCCAGACTTGGACAAAATGAAATCACTAAGTATACCAACATTTATTAATATAAGAAAAACTTAAAAAAACCAAGATCTTCCACTTTATATCCTAAAATCCACCAAGATCCCAGATCAAACTTTCAAGGCACTGAAAAACAGCAGCTCTGCTTAAAGTCAGTATAACAGTAATTACTCATCACCTTTGAAAATATGTTCTTAAGTTTGTTTCAAACTGTGTATGAAGAACATGATCTTCAACTCAGAGGAAGTATGTATTTTTTTCATTTAATATAGTAAGGAATGACACCTTCAGCAGTTTTTAGTTGGTGGTATTTGAACTATGATCTTTGATTTTGTCCTAGAATTCTTCACATACCTTCCAAAACCCCAGAAGTCCTAGGTGAGCACATCACAGTCTTTTCTTTCTAATTAAAGTCCCTCTTCTTCAAATGCCTTTCCACCTTTCTCTAGTATAACATTCAGCTCCTCAAGTTTCCCACACACTATTATCTGCAGAAATGTCTTTGTCCTCAGTTACAGAACCTCATTCATCTCCCTTCAAACGTTTTCAGACTTTTGCAATGCCAAAGAGTAGACAAGAACTTCCAGAGGGTGTTCACTTGTTGCTGGTTTTGCTTATCTTAAACCTAAATTGCCTCTGTGTGCGATTCTATCCAAAGCTAGACACATATTCACAGCTAGCCGCCTTTCATATCGCAATGTAAATTATAAAATAAAACAAAGTTTTAAATCATAATATAAATGTCTGAAGTATGGGAGAAATGTCCCCTAAAATAACTATTTATCTCCACCGAGTATAGAGCGAGATCAGGTACACAAAGCTGTTCACCGTGCCTGTACTGTAGACATCTAAGGTTAAGCAAGATGAATTCTACTCCAACCGCCCCATTCTTGATCCAATATGTAGGATCAGAAGGCACTGCAAAGATACTTTCGTGTAACAGAGCATGTTAGGTTATCTGACTAAAGGCTAAGCAAACTAAACACAGAGCCATGCCCAGGATCAGAAGAACAATTAGTGAAAACTGAGCACGCTGCCTCATTAGTCCTAAAACCAATGAAGGAGAATGATTCAGATCATTGTTCCTGGTGCAAAACCCACTAAAACAAGCGTAGGAAACTCCCTAGAAAGCCATGCAAAGTGAGGGATTACCTAATGGGGTATAAAAGTGAGGGATTACCTAATGGGGTATAAAAGTGAGGGATTACCTAATGGGGTATAAGACTTCTTAAAGGATACAGGGGGATGAGAATTTAGGGCCAGAACAGAGAGAATTTGGGAACTATCTAAAATTTATTATGGGATTTTTTTTTTTAAGGGGATTGCAGCAATGTGCAAAACTTACCATGGGATGTTTAAGGGAAGCACCAAGGGTGTGTAAAGGGAGGGACTAAGATAGACTGGAGAGAAACAAGCATGGAAAACCCGAGGACAAAGATGGGCCAGTCCCATGTAGACAGCTTACCAATTACGCTTCAATGCATGAGCCTTGCACTTCATCGCTGCAGTCCCTTTGATATTCTTATTACACCCTATTTCTAACTGGTCTTGTGTGCATGCACATGTCAATGCTAGCAAACTTCAAGTGGGACAAGCCCATGAGCGGGACAATAAGAGTAAGCATGAGCCACTGGAGCAGGACCATGTGTCTGAAGGACTTGAGGGTCTAGGAGCCAGCAACCAGGAGAGACAGGCTGTATGCCAGCCACTGCATGGACTGTCTCGCAGCAGCTGCCAGAGACCCACAGTGCAGGTACATGCACACCTCGCAGGTGAACTTCAATCCTGGCCCGCTGGGGAGAAGGAAGCAGGTGGAGCTGCAATACCCAAGTGCAGCCTGTGTTGACACAGGTGCCAGCAACAGCACCGCTCTCTCCCCATGTTGATTTGTGGCTGGCCACGTGTTCATTGTTTGTCTTGTGTGCAGGTGCACACTGCATGTAGGTGTGCACACAGGTATTGTTTTGTATTGTTATGGGCTTGTTGATACAAAATCACAGCAGCCTTGGATCCTTTGGACTGGGAGGGGAAAAAGCCCCCAGTCCCAAAGGCCAAGGGATTCTGCTACCATGAACAAAGTGAATACCACCTGCGTGGACACTGGCAAAAAACACTCCTGTGGAACTTCTTTGTTGGTCTAAAATTGTTATCTATTTCCATATACACCTCAGAAACCTGAGCGGCAGTTTAGCTTGTTTTAGATATCTAGAATATACACAGAGTAAAAGAAATTATTTTATTCAAATATCTGTATCATTCCATAGCCTGGCTATGATAAAACAGGAATAAAATGTTGATGACTCCATAGATGCTTTATCACAAAACAGCTAAAATTCACCAAGGCTATGAATACTGATTTAAATATTTCTGTATCAAACAAGTTATTTCTCTTTCAACACAGTCTTTAAATATCTTCCCAAAGTAAGAATACATACAGAAGTTATCTTTTTTTAAATCAGCAGGTATGTAGGCACTGCAATGAGCTTAGAAAATAGTCCATCATCTCCCCCACCCCCTTCTTTTTTTTCTTCAATCAACCACACGAAAATTTTGAAGGCAATCATTAACAGTTTATGTTTTCAGTATCTTACGTGATGCTAAGGATTTTATTCTACATACTCTCTGATACACATACATGCAGATGCATGTATCCACATTCTTTTTGCATATAATGATTTTGACAAATCTAGGTAACTTCTTTAAGGGGATCAAGATGAGGCCTGATTACACCTCTCAAATCACTGAGGGAAAGAATATAAAAACAAACCACAAAAAAAAAAAAAGAGCTCCAGCTCCTTTAATGTAATGTCTAAACCATTTCAGTGATGGCCTGTGACAGACTTGTATGGGCACTTCTTGCAAGCAGAGCTACCACTTGGCAACTACTATATTTAAATAAGTAAGTTTAAAAACCCTACTCTGAGTATTGTGGCATTACGTATTTTTGGTGGATGGCCAGAAAAAGTGTCAGACACCAACTGTGAGGGTTTCCCCAAAAGGGACAAATCAACAGCAGCTAGCCCAACAGCATACAAATCCATGGCCAAGGATCCTCTGAACAGACAGACTGCTAACGCCACCTGCAAAATTCCAAACGACTGACTTCCAACCAGAAAGCCCCAGCCCACACCTACACTGGTTTTACAACTAACATGTTTCTAGAAGTCATGGCAAGACTTGATTTTGGAAAACAGACTTTTTCCTGGAATGCTAAGAGGGTGCCCCACTTGATCACAAGACTAAGATCTCTGTACAAGACCACACCCATTGAATTTGGAAAAGGATTCATATCCAAACGCACAGCCTCTGAGTACCCTCCTAACTTTAAAATGCCTTTTTTCAGCATGCTGTTACAATCTCTCTAGCAAGAGTTTTAGCCAACCCTGATCCTTTGAGTTGCTCCACTTGGGGGCCTGTCTGAAAGCAATAGTGCTCAAACGTCTTTGAACATGAAGAGATCCCTTGGACATGGCTCAGGCAGTAAAGCTCCACAACAATACCACACCGTAACCAAAGCTAGTAAATACCAAGCAGCAGGGCTTGTCCACACCAGAGGTTATCATGACTCAGCAAATCAACAACCAACTACTTCAACTCAAGCTAAACTGACAAGGCTGAAAATTTTTAATCACATTCCAGAAGATCAGTCTGGTTCTGCAAATTGTGCAAGACTTGACTACAGCTGTGTCACAAGCCATACTTTGGACCGCACATTCTCCCTCAATTTTCTCAGTGTTTCAGGAAGGAAATAAACTGTATTTGGCACAGAGTGCACTGTATTAGTACAACAGGCACACAGCCAGCATCAAACTATTCCCTGATCTGTTCCACTGCTTCTCATCATCCTACTTATAGCTCTTCAGATCTGCTTTTCTTCCTGCATCACCCCCTAAGGTAAGTGATCCAGAGAGTAAAAGATACATTATGGCCTCTTATCACCAAACAGCCATAATTTTGCCATGATGATCCAGGAATCTTGCCCAACCAGTGCTGGAAGAGACAAGTGAAAGAGTAAGAACTAGAAATGCATATGGATGTTAGTGTCAGTAGCTATATTAAACAGGATACTATATGAAGATAAGTGCTAAAGTGCTCAATTTCCAGATTAAAATAATAAAAAAAGTTAAACTATAAAGTTTATTCTAATGGAGTTCATAAATTTTTTTTGTGCACAAACTCAGGGAGGTGGGGGAGCGTAGTTACAGACTGCATAGTACTGCAAAGGCTTAAAAAAATCCTTTTAGTATGGAAGATGTTAAGCAACGCTTATGGTTATTAAATATCTCATATCTCTGCAAGAGAAGCCTTCAGCCTAGAAGGCCTAGATGAATTCCAGCATAGTTTTCTGATCATCTTAGTATCTTCATAAAAAGCTAAGTCTATCCCACTGGAAGAGAAGCAGAGCATTTCCCAGACAAACAGTAAAAGAACTTCGGGCTACAGGTACCTTGCAAAATGTGAAGCTTTTATTTTTTTTATATAAACTTAAAATAGAAGGCTTATAATAAATCTCACCTAAAGAAGTTTCTGTGTTTTATATAATTTGTGTCTTCTTTCATCCAGATTTTAGAAGTTTATAAATAAGCTACAGAGAAAAGATATTTATTCAACTATGTAATTATTAATATTAGCAACTTAAACAGTATGAAGTTTTGTCAAGTCATATAACAATAGTTAAAACGACAGAACAAAACTATAAATATGTTTACAGATGTCTGACATTCCTGTTGAATTTCTTTTAGATAAAAGAAAAAATATATTGTACTGTAATAAGTCTAATACAGTATATTTGTCAGTTGGAATAAGCAAGATCTAGTCCATTGCCTTAAGGTCACTCGTTTACTTTATTAGGGTAAAAAAAAAAAAACACACCACCACCAAACCCAACCACTGTAAGGACAACTGATTTTATAACTCTATACGGAACAAAGGTTGATTTGCCTCTGACAAGCCTGAATCGATTTAATCTTTCTTTTGTAGTAGGAATAGGATTGGAACTACAGATATCCTTCACCAACTACCAAGTTACCTCCTTATATCAAAAGGGTCAAACTCCACTGTAACACAGTGTTGGGCCAGTAACATCAGACAGGCAAATAGCAATAAAAGATTACAGGGCCAATTCTTATGACTACCCAAAGCAGACAATGACTTGAGAAATCAGAGCATGTGTATACTTGGAAGAAAAGCCACGTTTCTGGAGCCATACGCTGTCTTACCAATGTCCATCAAATTTTGTACAGTGGATTCATTCAATAGTGACATTTTCTTTCATTGTGACATTTTGTACACGTGAAAACAATTATTTCACTACTGCCACAATATGTTTCTTCCTCTCTGACACAAATGGCATAGATCCTGGTTTGCTGTGCTTACGACGATTCAGTTCCCTAGAAACAAAAAAAAAGAAAAATGAAGTCCAGTAGTCAGCACAAAGATTTAAAAAATACTAGCTTCCTCCTTAAGCTACTAATGGAGATATCCTACAATTTAAAAAAAAAATTAAGAACTGCTCTGCTTTTATTAATCAAAAGCCACATACTTCCTCCTTTGAGAAGAATGATTGTCCTTTTGAAAAATAACTTTAAAATTGGATAATTTAGAAAAGTTTCAAATCGAGCCTTTTCTTGGGAGCTGAGCTTACTTGGGTTTCATGTCAACAGTATTTGCTGCTCAAGTTTGTAGAGTCTTTCAGCTGAGAAAGAACTAAAACCCACCACTTTCTGGTTTTACTGTTAATTTAATGGCTACAGCAAAGTATGCTACCTTCTTCTCCTAGAAATTCCAATATGGCAATGATCCAGGTGACAGAAAACACTCATCCTGGAGTCTGGCATTAAAAAAAAAAACAACAAAAAAACCCCAACCAAACACAAACCAAAAAAAACCCCCCCAAAAAACCACCACACCACAAAAACCAAAACAAACCCAAAAAAACCTCCACACACCTAAAACCGCCCATTCTGTTTGCATTGCAATGTTGCATCATGTCATGCTTAACAGAGCATTGTGGCTCCTTCCAATGGGGTATTTGCTCCCATTTCTTCACTGAACTTCTGGGAAGCAGCCAGTCCTCATTGATACTGGCATTTGTCTGCATTTTCCTTATAATCAAAGGTTAATCAATCCAGTAGTTCATGATCACTTTTTCAGATGTTAAAAGTAGCTCATACTTGTTTTTCCCACACACTGTAGCTCTAACACTCCCGTACATTGCTGCTGCAGCACTGCAGTGATGCATTTTATTAAGATCAAGAGAAAACAAAGCCAGAAGAGGAAGACATACTTTCGCCGACGAGCTTCTCTCATGATACGTTGCTCCTTGATTTGGCAAAATATACTTTTAGGCAAGTGACGGTGTTGAGCTATACGTCTGATCTGTGGGTGATATTGGAACTTCTCCTTCAGCTTCTGATTGTAATTCATAGCTGCCTTCTCTCGTGGTGCAAGCTATGGGGAAAACACCACAGACAAACACGTTATAAAAGAACAGGGATTTAACTGTCACCATTTTCTCCACAAAACAAAATTTTAACTTCTAATTCAAACTGATTCCTTCTAGCAAATGGCTGTAGCCACAGAAACTTCAGCAGTAGGGTAGGTAAGTATCAAAAAACTACAACTTCAAAAATACGCCAATGCTCAAACACAAAACATTATCACAGGTTTCAAAGTTCAGTAAAGTAACTGAATTTACTCCCTGAAAATTAGATTTTAATGTGCTGTAGAGAAAGGAGAGAATAGAAATAGCTGACAGTAAAACCTCTTTGATCAGAGTCTGCCTGCTTTCCTAGCCTCTGCTGATGATCAACTTTTGCTGTGAAACAAAGATTTACAGGCATTTTAATCACTCACCAGTGTAAGTACAAATGCTATAAATTGTCTTCATTAACAGCTTTACAGACAGCTCTTTAGATGGCCTAAATCTTACCCAGTGCCTTGATCCATTAGGAAGCCCAGTGTGCATACCAGATTTCAAGTATTAGCTTGACTATATGGCAGACAGGGAGTTCCTACTTTAATCACGCAACTAAAAACACCTTAGTATCACAAACACATGAAATACAGGTGAGCTAGTATTACCTACCACAAAAGACTAACTTTATCCATGTTTAAAATTATGTCTGAGCCACCATTAACAACACAAAGTGAGATGTGCCTTCTCCTGACAGCTAACCTACAGAGGATTTTTTTTATTTTTTTTTTCAACCGGGCATGTTTCCTTTGGTCCTAATGTTTACTTATCAAGTAAACTTATCAAGGAAAAAATCTGTGTGGGCTGTGTTTTTGTTTAAAGCATGCACTGCTTCACAAGGGATATGAGTTTCTATGTATTTTGGATTTGCTTGTATCTGTGGGAATTTCAGCTGCTTTTCAGCCTAGTGAGCTTTCAGACTTTAACCAATGAAGCAAGTGAATCTTTATGGCAAAAAAAAAGTCCTCTACTGCCAAGCCACTTAGTGTTTTTTTAACATAAACAGAAAAATCTTTTAATATTAACAGAGGATAATCCTATCCTCGTCTTCTTACCCTCCCTCCCAAAATACACGCTGTAACTCCAGTATTTCAGACATCTAAAAACCTTTCATATTCTCAAACAAGCAGCAGCACAAGTGTTTTGCCCTCCCACATTTATTTGATCCGCTACTACCTGCACCTAAAGTATTTAAAGCAAAACAAAAGTTCAGACAACTTCTGTTTATTCAGCTTTGCAACTGACTCAGTTTCACTAATTTCTTACTTTCTCAAGAAAAAACAGAACCTGAGTTTCAGACACTAACACAAAAAAAAAGCAATAACAAAACCAACATCTTCATTACACACACACACAAAAATTTGGAAATTCCAGCCACATTATTATGAAACATGCTTTGTTCCCCTTTGAAATCGGCAATGGGCTATTTCTTTTCCACTCTGGAGGTCACTTTTACAAGTGACTTCTGTTAGCGTATTTCATAAATTCTGAAAAAATATTATACTCAGATAATTTTGGTCCAAAATACCATTAACGGTCTGAAAGCAAGTATTAATAAAACATATGGCAAAGGATTTTCTCCTTTGGGACAATAAAGAAACCAAGGTACCAGATGCAGAGTTGCTCATTGCTCAGAAAATTCTTATTCAGGCATCAGAGACACATAACAGTCTTAACGTCTGTTTCTTCACACCCTCTTATTCGTAAAAACAAATCTTTCTGCTTTGCTTACATTTATCATGACCTCTCAAATTGCAAGTGAGTAAATTTTACAGTCTTAACCCACTAAAACTACCCCCCTGCCCTTTACTGAAATTCCTTCTAGTGAGCCAGTCTGAATAGCTGGTTCACTCTCAATAAATCCCAGGTGTTCCCACTCTGCAGAAAACTGCCAACATAATCCAAATTAAAGAGCTTTTATTTTAATTAAATGCAATGATTTTCCTTTAATTTAAGAAGAGCAAATTGCTGCCGATTTAGTATAACCTTGATGATTTTACAGAGAAGAGGTGAATCTGTAAATTAAAGATACATCCAGGATATCTTATTTAAAAAATTAATATAGATTAAGCGGTGGTTATGTTTGAGTGATTCCATTTTTCTGTGTAATGTGGTATATAGAAAGGCACATAGCTGGTGACTGAATGCCAATGCCCCATGTACCATGCTGTGCTAAGTGCACCCTCATCTACATGATGGGAAAAGAAAATTTTGCAGTAATGACAAGTTTCTGTCTATTTATGAGAGAGAGCAGATAGCTAAGAAAGCAGACTGCAATAATGCACTGAATTCCTATCTCTCTCTTGCAATTCATTTACAAAGGTCAACGTAAACAGCTGAAGAGAACAGCATTACTTCCCATTCTGCTTTGAGCTGGAGAAGATGCTGTAAACGCAGCACAATTTAGCAGGATTAGAGATTTTGTTTAAGGGACTAAAACACTCTACAATGTAATAAATTAGGATTTATGTGACATAATGAGTGGAAGACATGCTCAAAGATTACGTATGACCCTTTTTTCACACATTCCAAAAGTGAATGTGCAACTTCCTTCCCTGTATAAGGAAAATAGAAATTATGTGGCAGAAAGACAGCTGATTTGTGCCATTACCACAGCAGTACTTCACAGCAAATATCTACAGTGAAAAAGGGGGAAAAAGAACTCTAAAATGCAACAAAGTTGTCAGCAGTAGAAAAATGTGTCTTCGGGTAAACTGCCTATGCCTCCTTCCTCCCTCCAGATGATAGAGGCTGGTTATTTTTCCCATCTAAGCAGAAGGAAAGTAAGCATTTTTCCAGAGCCCTGATTGAAGAGCTAAAACCACCTTTAACAAAAAATTCTTTTAAAGAGGGCTGTATTTGTACTGTGCAGTATTTAAAACTTCACACTATTAGACTCCTGTAATTCAGCATGAGAATATGAAATGTCTGTTTATCTATCCTGTCCAGGTTGCCCTTCTAGGTTAGGGCAGACAGAGCACCGGTGCAACATATTTTTAGAATGCAAACGTATCCCAGCAATTTTCTACACCATAGTTTGTCTTTATGTAGTTTTTTTTTCCATTGCTCTGCTGAAGACAGCTTTCTAAATTTATTGCCATAGAGTTTATTACTCATTGTTTCCTTGGACCAAAAACTTACGGCTTCTTTAAATCTAAATGGATGACAAAACAAGAAAGGAAATGTAGATGTTAAGAGCAAAAAATCATAGCTAAAGGGATGAAGTTACATGTGCACTGAATCACAAATCCAAAATCACTACGAAAAGAATGCCGTGTCACACAATATCTGGTACTGCTTGTTATCAGCCTTATCTCACAAAATGGAACTGTATACTAGAAGCAGACTGAAAGGATATACAACTACTTAGACAGTTCTGATGCACTCTTGCTAATGCACTTTGCTAGATCAAAACCCAGACTTGTAACTGCACTTTCGCCCATCTTTTTCAGTCCTCACTCAAAAGCTGTTATTTCTGCATCTTGTAAGAAAGCAGCAAACCTATGCTCTGCTACTGTTACACTCACTCCTCACGCTAGTTTTACACGTACTGAAATACAAATCATTCCCAAGAAGAAAGTTTTCTTCTTCAATTGTCCAGTGGTCTAATTCCTAACTACTTTGGAAATGTAACAGAGCCAAATTTTGCAGCTGTTACTCACAGAAGTAATGTTACTAAGCATTTACAGTCTCAGAACTGCAGGTGTAGATTTTTTTTATAATGTGTCAATAGACTGAAGAACAATACAGCTTTTTGAAGTTTTACTGATGGTTCATTGCTTTCACTACAATTCAAAAAACCTCATCTATCCCTTTCATTGTATTAATTACATTAATTCTACTCTATTAACTGAAATCTACTCTATTACTGCTGCTTTTCCAGCCTTTTCACTCAGACAAGGCTCTATTTTCCTCTTTTCCTCAAAAGCCATTTACCTTTTCAGAAATCCCAAACCTCTCCAAGAGCACAGATACAAAAGCCTCAAACATACTTAACATGTCTTATTTTATGTACAATATTTGAACAGTCTGGAGTATCTTGAAAGTCTTGTTTAATTGAGTCTTTTGCTTCTGGACATGCAGAGCTAGATGTTTACTGCTTTAAAAATAACACCTGTTAAGTCCTATTTAATAATAATTCTTTATTATTTAATCAGCTTTTTTTAAAAAACTAAACATTGCAAATTATTTTAAAGCAACTTCTGAAGTAGTTCCAACAGAGAGATTTGGGGTTTGTTACCCCTGTGTAAAACCCATGCAGACTTAATTGTCAGTGGAGTGGAGACACAGCATGCCTCTGGTTCCTCCAGAGACTTTTATTCTTAATTCTAATGTTTCACTGATTTTGAATAATGAGTGTGATGCCAAATACATTAAAAACCAAAAGAAACATGCATGTCAGAACTGATGACTACTAGGGTAGCCACGGTTCAGAAAGTACAACTTTCCAACTGGATAAATGCTCATCAGTCACAACGTAAGTACTATATATTCACTATAACTTCCTTGGAACCCAGCAATGCTAAAACCAAGTAAGACTAAGTACTCACCAAAGAAAAAAAATGTTTGATTACCATTTTTCTTTCTCTTTCAGGATGCTGGTTTCCATCCACCCCCACCCCAAAAATATCCATCTTAAAATACAATGTATTACAAGATGTTAGCATTATATCAGAAATAGTGACCTTTGGATGAGTCATTCAATCAAATCTTCTCAGTGAAGAAAAATAGCAGACCAAGCAACTAAGCATTTAAGACATATTCTGACACTTCCAACAGAATTACTGAATGTTCAGCTTTGAATATTCAAAATGTTCAAAAAATAGCCACAGACTATGGAAGAACTGGACATTTATAAAATGAACAAGCATATGACTATGAAGATAGGAACACCAATCCTCTAAGAAAGGAGCAGGTACTAAAGAAAAACAGTGGATCCTGATAAATAGCCATTAACAGTTGCAACGTTAAGAATCACAGGAACTACCAGGTTGGATTGAACAAGGATTGGTACAGTTGCCTCAATCCAAGCAAGGTTTCCAAGGTATATCCAAGAACATGATAAGCCATAAAGATTCCACTCTTAAGTCCTGTTAGCAACAATTACTCTCTAAACATCTGAAAAATAAAATTTCATAGTGCTTCTAAAAAAAATTACGACCTTCATTTCTGATAGTAAAAAAAAAAAAACACAACCAAAAACCAAAACCAGCAAACAAACAAACAAAAAAGAAACAACAACAAAAAATAATCCACATGCCACTTGACCTGTGTGCTATAGATAGGTATTGACATAGTTCTCCTGGGAGCTGATAGCCAAAGAGCTTTGACAGAAATCCTTACATGCATGCTACAAAAGCTGTATTTGTATGATCCCACAACAGCAGAACTGAATCATACATGCAGTCTCCGAGAGGCATGTCAAGCAGCAACAGTGTACTTACAAACAGGGAAAAAAAAAAAAAAAAGGACAGGCTATTTGATGTAGGATTCACTGTCAGGTCAAGGAACACAAGAGTATTAATGTGCAGACCATATCCAATACCCAATAGTCATAACTGGTAGTGCCTTTTTTAGGCCCATCCATAGCCACTTTTCACTGATGCAAATACTACAGGAAACAGCAGATCATCATTTACCACTCTACTTTTTGAATACTTAAACAATAGCCAAGTTGTCCTTTTGGTACGTAATATTTCTACAATGCAGGAGTAGTTGGGTTTGTCTATTACTTCCCAGAGCCAAGTATCCTTACTCTTTCATAAGAAAAGGAGCCAATGCCATCTAGTAGTCAGTAGAGTGAATTTTCTGTTTCCTGAAAATATTAGGAATCATTCTATATGAAAATGGTGTTTGAGACATTATTTTTACCCACTTGTCCTTCACACAAAGGGCACAGAGTAAAGATGCATGTCAGAAATACCAGACAATTCTGTTATAGAACAATATCTTAGAGACAGCATGCTCTCTCACTACGAATATAGTGAATGAGATAAAATTTCAGTTAATACTGTAAAACCCGGTGAAAAGGGCATTTGCATGAGCATATGGATATGACAATAGGAAAATAGGTAATACTTCTGCCCAACACAGCACTGTCTAAGCAAATTCAACACAAAAGTTAAATATATAATGAGCTTTGCGGAGTCCTTGGAATTAGCAAGTATGGGACTGATATTTAAATATTTGACTGAAGCACTACATGGGAAAATCCCAAGAATCAATTCAGAACAGGAAAAAAAAAAATAGCATCCTCAACAAAAAAGAAGAGTTATTCCATTAAAGAAATTCAACTTAAATAGTAGTTTGTAACCACAAATACTATACAGGCTACAAAGTTGTGGGGCTTTTTAATCTATAACTCTATAAAAAAGATGAGAAAAATAATAGGACTTCCAAATACCTATGGTGGGCCACAGCTAAAGATATACATGTTGTTTTAGGTGTGCTACTCCATATCCAGTGCTTCACAGTGCACAACAGTCCATGAATTATCCCATTCCGCACTGTAGCCCTAAGTACTCCTACCACTCCCATTCACCTGCTACCTCTCCCAGCTCCACTCCACTTCCCTCCTACGCAGATACTATAACTTGATGGAGCTTCAGGTAACCACAAGCAGCCCTAGACATAACTATGCAATAGATCCACTCCCTTAACTGTACAATATTCTTCCCTGAATTACAGCTTCCCTTTCCTCCCCCCTCAATCTTTCACAAGATCAAGTAGAAATTCCCCCAAGCATTATTTGGCAGCTGTGCTGATGGGCTCAGGAAAAGCAATGTAAGCACCTCCAAAATACCATAACAATATAAAGCTATGTAAAGGGATTACTCCCAGTGGACAAAGTGTCAAATTCATTCACCAAAGTCATTCAATACTTTAATACAACTGTGCAGATGAATATATGCAAGTGGTAACTGTAATAGTTGGCTTCGCCTGTACATAAACATTTGAACAACTGTAACTGAAAAGACATGTATCTAATTAGACTGATGTCTGTTCCTACTAGGAACACTTCAGCCAAACTGACTTACATTGAATTAAATGGACTTCAGACACCACACTAGTTTGCCCACTTGATATCTGAGAGTTATACAGGTTAATGACGATCTCAGTTATGCATCGGTGCAAATGGTCTATTTTACAATGCGTATGCTTATCATGGTATGAACTGCACATGAACCAGTAGCGTGCCAGTCAAAATTTTCAGAAGTAGTAACCCTAAGCTTCAGTAGAATGACTTATGTATGGCAAATCAGAATTTATTGCTTTTTCTCTAGTGCAAAGGGATGAATTCTCACCTGTAACAGCCACGTAAAAAACTCTAATCTTGTTTAGTTAGAACTGATGATTCTTATTAAACAAGACCAAAAAAAAGCCACCTTGTGTAGCAATAATGAGGCATGTAATTTTATTATTATAAGCTGCAGTAAATGCTATGAGCTATACTGCACATGTCAGTTTTCAAATTAAATACAAATGTCAAAGTACAATTTTACATTTTCCCTTTAGAAACAAGCTTTTAAAAGTTGAATAGGCTAACCCGTTGTAATAACAACAACATCCCAAACATCTTGTCTTGTGATAACAAAAGCAAAATGCAACTCTTACCACTCCCAGTTTTTCAGAAGCATTAGCCTTCCACAGACGAATATTCATCTCATCTGAGCCACACAGAATATATTTGTTATCTGAAGTCCATTTTACAGTGATGACGTGCTGCATTCGTTTTGTATGATATACCTCCCTAAAGCAAAGAGAAACATTTCAAATGATCTATCATCACTTTTCCCACCAATGTTACCTTTCAAATAATAGAAAGTATTCTGTCCAAGGCAAAATTTATTTTTTTACTTTTTGTTGTTTTTTTTAAACACTGTGATGATCTTAAATCTATATATAGAGAGATTCCAATAAAGTGTGATGGTCAAAGGACCACCTAGGAGAAGATGCTTTTTAAGTAAGTGCTTTCATAGAAATTGCAGTAAATAGCTAAAGAATAACTCTTTTTGCAAAACGTGCCATGGGTATACAATATGATATGCACAGTGTTTCCAAAATAACTTTCATTAATATGCTGTTATACCGATCAAGCATTACAGAATGGGACTGCAGAAGAATGGGTGCCAAAGAACCTGACACCACCATTATGAACAAGAAAGCGAACAGTAAATAAACACCTCCGGCTGTCCATTTATGACATGGCCATAGATTGGCTACTCTTCATTGTGACTTCCCTCCTTTCCCCAAAAATGGACTTCCTTATCATTGCCTAAAGGACTCCTAGGAAAAATTTTAAAACCCTAAAAACTCAAAGAAAAGTCTCCAGTCCTGCAAACAAGACTCAACAAGAAATATCAGCTAGTAAAAAAGGATTCAGAACAGCTCTGTGGCTATTAAAGCATAAACTACATTTAATTTCTGCCGATCAGACTCCTGCTCAACAGGTGCTGGCACCTGTTGAAAAGTGTTTCTACATGTTACATTTAAACCAATATTTAAATAAAACTCTTACCTAATTTTCATTAAGTATGTACTAAACAAGCAGAACAATATTATTCATAAAGTTATTATTGTATTTCTCCTATAAAAATATAGTACTACGTATACTTTTCTGGTAATTTTAATTATTTATTAGCATTCTAAAGGTGAAGAATAAGTAAGGTCTACTTATTATCCACTAATACCAATTCCTTAGGTATATCAGTCACACATTGCAGCTTATAGACCATTCTCTTTCTTCCAACCAGTTATTTTTACAAGTAAAAACCAAGCAGTAATGGAAAGGAAATATGGAAACAACACCTATTCAAGAGCCATGGAAAAACTAGACTGGAGTTGAGCTGGAGGGGTTGTGAGAAAAACAAAAGTAATCAATATATCACCTTAAATAAGCTTTAATAAGCTTAACCACCTCTTATAATTCACACTCAAGTGATGCTCTACAAGAACAACCATGTGGAAGACTGAGCATGAGTACCTTGAGAAAACATTAATACATCAGTTGATGTGAGTATTAATGATTTTACTCATGTTGATGTTTAATAGCATGTATGCACATACACGTTTTCATAAGCATTTCTATGTTTACTTTCATTTTACTATTTGGCTCAATAACAAAGCTTTTTTCTTCACCCACCTTTGGGGAACTAAGTACTTTTCCTTTCCTTACTCTGAATTTTCAGCCTTTGCCTCTCCTGTTGCTGTCATCACAAGTTATTAAATATCATTCTCAAGGAAAGGAAAAACACAAAACATAGCCAAATAACATGGATCTGTCATTTAAAAAATTCACACAGACATCCAGTTTGGTTTACTAAAAATTTACTAAATTTAATCAACTTCATAATAAATCTTATTTCTTATGGCTAATTGATTTCCTAATTTAAATTTTCATTTTAAAATAAAATAGAAAGCAATAGAAGTTAGGAGTTTTTCAGATTCGCGAGAGTTCAAAAGTCAAAACTGGAATACCGTCAGGATCCTTGTTTACAGATACTCTTAACTGCCCTCTCAGTTTTCCAGGTGGGATCAGCTCTTCCATTTGGACACATTTCTCCATTCCATGGGATTAATTTCAACCGTGCAATTCTGAAAAAGCCCAGCTTCTAAAGAATTTCAAGTGTCCCAGAATGCCCTAGTCAGCTTATATGAGGCTAAGTTCTTAATTTCTAAGGCTTTTCCTCACTAGACTTACGGCAACCATACAGAAGGGGAAAAAAGAGGGGACAAAGAGGAAAATTCTTTCCACAGGCCTTGGCAACAATCTGCTATAATGTGGAATATAGCCTTTTACCGTGGCATTATGGGGTCTGCAAACTTCCCCTCAGTGATGTGCTTTAACTTTGCATATCACCACTTTTGTGAACATTATTATTACATAGAAAGGAAAATCTGTAGAACATAGGAGCTGCTAACCATATTGTTTAATAGTACAAGAATTAAAAACAAAACAAAACAAACCCACAAAGGAACTGCAGTACCTAATTACATTTAAAATATTATTGCAAGACAGGAAGAAAATGAAAACTACCTGTAGATAAGAGATAAAGGAAAATGTAAACAACCCTTCTCAATCTTTAATGCATTATAGGAGCATACAAACAGTTATGTTGAATAATGCATACGTAACTGCATCGATCAATAATAAAGATATACTCCTCCCCCAATCAATACTTCAACATTTCTACCCCCGAAACCACCTAGAACTTGACCTAGCAGCAACTTTTTGGGGGGCCGAGGTTGGAGAGAGGAAGGCAACTAGAAGAAAAATAAAGTTAAGAATAAAGAAAAAAGAGGAAGAACTGACAACAGAGAATAATGAAGGTAGGTTTATGAAGAACAAATGATACCAGACAGATCTGATAACTTGCTTCGATTTTCATCAAACTGAAAAAATAATAATAATGGAGACACAGTAGATCCAATCTGAACTTCAGCAAAATATTTAATACACTGCCTTATGAAATCTTACATGAAAAACTAATTCAAAGTGAATTTTATTCAAAGCATTGTCACATGAATCAAAACCTGGTTAACAAAATATGAACAAAAGGTAATAAGCGTACTGAATCAGATCACAAAAGTGTCCCAAACTGATCCTCAGGAATTCATACAATGCTCTTCATGTAATGTCTTTAGCAATCATCCATATAGGATGAACAGTCCCTAGAAACCAAATCCTACAATGTTGTAAGGCACTGCAAACTTAAGTGGTGACAGATACAGTACAAAGTGACCTAAAAGCATTAAAGATACATATAGAGGGAAATAAGATGGGATTCATCGTGGTAAAATACAAATGAGTACACCCAAGAACAATAATCCACTGTAATTTTAATCCCAAACTACATAAATACTGCTATCCTTTAAGTAGAAGTCCTACTCTAATACATACTCCAGAATTATCTGTCAACTATAGGACCTGTCAATCTCAAGTTATATACAGAATAAGATTTCAATATTCATAGGAAGTGAATGCCCCAATGAAGATGTTAATGAATAAATGAAGAATTTTGAGGACTAAGGAGGGAGGTCACTGGAATGAATGACAGCAAGAGAGAAAGGTGTAAAATCACTCACCTGCTGTGACCTTTGTCTACAGGAAAAATGCGGACAGACTTATCAAAGCTGGCAGAGACAAATTCTTTCCCCGTGGGTGAATAATCCACATCAAGAACAGCAGACACGTGATCCATATGCACCATCACAGGTGATTCAAGGAAGCGCATATCAAAAGTATATAAGCTTAAAAATAAATACACCAACAGCTTAATATGTAAACAACTCCTAAGTAAATAGTACATTTTTGCTGAACAGCTACTTTAACCATACATAAATCATAGTTAAGGATAGATCCGTATTGCAGAGGGAACTCTTTAAAACTGCTCATAACACATGAGAAGAAAGAATAACGCATTGTTTAGGGCTTGAAAAAAGTTTATTAACCAGAGGCTTTAGTTACTGGATCAGACCTAGGTTTCTTGCTCACTGTCAAAGAACAGATAGTCTCCACTATTCCCTTCATCATCTGTTCATGGGTCACTGACCAAACCTATTTCTCCAACTACCACACTGTCCTCCTTTACTCTATCTTCAGAGAGAGGTATACAACCTGAACTCAGACAAGCATCTCTGAATCATTACGGCAAGCCTATCAACTCTGCAAGGTTTCTAGAGATTCCCATATTGGGAACTCCTAGTAATTCAGAGTCTACTGTGAAGTTCCCATTTGGTTGGCACCCTTTCCTACTGCCTAACTGTCTTTAGGTCAGACAAAGTAGGAGTCCAAGGAAAGCTTGGTCCTTCAATACATAGAGATACTAGGTCAGCAGAGCACACTATCTGTAGAAAAGCATTACATTACAAATTAACACACGGCTGCTGGACCACAGCTGGTTTGCTCTCAAGCACTTCAAAGCTCAGGTGAGGTCTACCTGTACTCCCTTTGAATCAACAAGCCCACTGATACATAGCAAGGCATAATAACTGAGTAGATCATTAATTTGCCTAGTGCCAATAAGTAAAGGCGCTTTACAGACACAGCATTTAATGAAACCTGCTTAAGATACACTATTTAGTAAAACTACTGTATTAAAAATTTGTAATTTAGCAGGTTTCTCACCCTCCTTGCTGCAGATGAATGGCTAACTGGAATTAATTCAATGTCTCTTATTCAATAGTTCACTGGCAGCTATTGCTTTTTCCTTCTAAGTTCCCCAAGAAAAAGTATGCTAGCATCATATTCAAAACTGCTACTCCATATAATCAGCTAACACTTGCGTGTGCATTGTTGATATATGCATTTGCCATTGCGCTTGTACTAATTCCTTTAGTTTGCAAGAGGACAGTTGCCCCGACAGTAACAGCTACCGGTTTTAGTTTAGCGGGGGAGGGGGGAGAACAGGACAGGGGGGACGACAATGACACACGGACATGACATATAAACAAACAGATTAGGTAGCCTGGTAGCCTTACCATACCATAACTAAAATAGGTGAAAAGCAATACATTAGATACAACACCCACTTTCAAGGTCTGGGCCAGATTCCACTTCCTTGGAAAAACAGACTTAAGATAAGTGATAAAATTCCTATGTTCTAGAAGAAAAAACAGTGATCTATTGTTAGATCACTGACTTCCTGGAAAAAAGGATATGGAGCACATTTTGCAGTGGCCTAGTTTTGAAGAGACAGTTTTTTCAATATCAGATTAGCTGTTCACATGAATAGTATTGTTCAAAAGTAAAAAATTGCTCTGAGACATCGAAAGGATAAGTATTGCAGTCTCTGGAACTGTTTCACAAATTTTTTATTTATTTATTTTTTAAGAAATGTTCTCATCAACATAGCTGATCAGTACAATATATCAAGCTTCACAAGAGCTGGCAAGAAAATAAATACTTATATTGCCTCAGACTGGACCAACAGTACTTGTTTTCCAGGTTCCGTTGCAAGTTACACTTGCATTGGTTCAGCTGCATTTTTTCTAAGTTACACTGCTTTTTTCCCCCCACGTACTGAAATACAGAGAAAGAGGCTGTCTAGTATTAGTACCTTTTTTTTAAAAAAAAAAAAAAAATCAATGAGCCTATAATTCTCTAGGTTATTACTTAAATGATTCAAATTTAGAGTTTAAGTAGTTTTTCAAAAATTTATTTTAGCATGATGATAAATCACCAAGATACAGATTAAAAACATAACATGATCAGGATTATCAAAAAGCAAGGTCACACTTACTTGTAATCTTCATTTGCCGCAGTAAAAATGAAAGCTTCCATGGGGTTCCAACACAGTGTATTTGTCCTCATGTTCAAGATAACCTGAAAGATATTTACACATTGTTACCTTGTTATAGGCAGTAAAATACTTGCTATAGTTCAAAACTTCCTATACCACTGGAGACAAGCACTTTCTAGATACAGAATTATGGCAGAAGAATAGTGACATGACAGAATGTTTCCTCAGCAGTGTTAGAACTGAAACTCAAGAACTTCCTGTCCCTCATCATATGCTCACTGCTTTGTGCTACACGGCAATTAAATTTTCCTCTGTAAGTCATCTTAGAAGCAACTTCTTCTAAGTGACCATTTAACATGTAAACATGTTAGTGGTCAACATGTAAACCTGGAACTTCTGAAAAATTTCACTTCATCATACTTACAGGAACCTTTAGTTAAGTAATCTATAAACACGCCTAATTAAATAGGGATTTACTATCCCTAGTTATTACTATCACTTCATTATTTTATCTCTGAAATTGCAGTTCATGAGGTCTCCAGGACAGTTGCCATGTCTTGTTGAAGTGCCAAGTCACGTATGCAGAAGTTACGGTGTTGTAATCTACTCACCGCTATCACTGTATTAGCAGTGAATCATTTGCTACACATAAGATTTGCTTGCTGCTAGTAAACAGATGGCTACAAAGAGGCCAGTTCGCCTTGAAGTGAGAAGGCGGCAGCTGATGACAATGCAAAGTTAGACAAGAGGCATTAAGAAGCTGTATGTTGGATGCCCTCACCTTGGAGGACAGCTGTGGCAGTAACAGCTGGGTCCCTGTGGGAGAAGAGGAGGCAGGGAGGATGTCATCTGACACCCCGTATGACACAACAGCTTTGCCTTCTGCTGAGTCTTGTGGAGGAGCTTTCAACCATTGTATTTAAAAATAAATCCCATACAGTACACCTGACACAAAGTAGATGTACAATTACAGAGCAACTTATTAACAAACTGAACAACTCTAAATAGGATTTTCCACAATGGTCCAGGCCAGCCATAATTCTACTTGAAAATCATGAAATTTGGGTGTTTAACACCGTGGTACTCCAAACTCATTTTTGTTCTCAGCTTACTATACCAAACACCATAAGTTTACATACATACAATAAAATACAGTTGTACATTTATAACTTCCACAATAATGAACACAATCTCAAATGAAGTTAATAGCGATGACTTTTACGCCCCCCTTCCACTCCCCTCCCCAAAAGATTGATATGAGTGTGTGCATATTCTAACAATTCTCATTCTCCAAAAGTTCTCATTTCCTAGGTAACATTATCCTGTTCAATATGAAGTCTGCGCTGCAAAATACTGCTCATTTTCAGAAACATGCATCCAGAACTGAATGTAATCATCACATGTCTAAAATGATCTCTACTTTAAAAAGAGACTTTAGTGAAAGGATAGGCCACTGAAAGGCCCTATGTTTATGGTAATGTGGCAAGTAGAATTTGTTCGGATTTCAGTATTGTTCTTCTAGTTATAAACCTTGCACATATCTGGGAAGCTAATACTCAAGGAGGGTTTCTTCCCTGTCCAAGTTTTTCAGCCATTGCAAAATGAGTACACGATTAATGTTAACACATGATATGTACAATAAATATTTTAAATCATGCCACAAAATAACTCTAATATTGCTGAAAAATCCAGCTCTTTTTCAAAAGGGGTCAGGGTTGGTCAAAGTCCATGCTCTGCATCTTGCTTCACTATTTTTTTTCACTCAAATTTACAATCATTCAGTTTATTTCAGCAGTGGCATTTGGAATTAAGAGTGCCTAAGAAAAGGATTCTCTGTACAGTTCTAGCATTATGTTCAGCAACAGCTACATAAGGCAACCTGGGCTGGAAGTCATTTAAGTTGCTGTAAATATGTTAACAGTGGCACTTCAGAACTATCTAAACCTGTAGCAGAGCCATCTTCTGACACTATTTTTTAATTAATTGTACAGACACTTAGTCATTTCATAAGAAAAAGTCCTTATTAAGACAAGTCAAAGTTGTGAAGTCCCTGAAGACTTGGCTATCTTGGTTTATTTATTTAAACTGTAAGCACTTGCTTACAAAGAATGTCAGCCCAGAGATTGTGAGATTACTTTAACACAAAACCAGATGACCGAAATAATTAATCTGTCCTCCTTTACTACCTACAAGGTATTTGGTTGAGGTGAACAGCTAAGAATGTTACAAGCAATGGACAACACAGCTGCTTAAATGCTAGTCTATCTTTAAAACACCCTAAGCTTTCCTGTGATCCCACAGGTTGCACAAGAATGACTTTTAGTTTTTAAAGTGTACCAACTTCTATTAAAACACCTTCCTCTTGTCATGCAACAGGAGTGCTTCCCTTCATCTTTTCTCAGCATTTTTAGACTAGTTCTTATTTTGCACTTAGGCAGCCTCTCACCATCTTATCCGTCCCTCTTTGAAACTCACAGACAGGACAGATGGGCAAGAGAGCTACTGCTTTCATGATGCAGAAAGTTGTACTCCTGTTTCTGTTAAGGAAGGGACTCCCACTGAGTTCCAAACTCAGGGCAGTGTGTGAGCTGCTTTGCTGATCAAACACCAGGAACACAGCAGCGCTAGAAGCCAGTTGCCCGTACATAGGTACGGTACCTCTAATAAGCAGCACGTTTCTCTTGGGAGTTACAGAGCTCTTAGCTCTCAATGCACAAATGGACATTCAACCTGCCTCTGCGCAGCAGAATCATCCCTATCCCAGCAGGAAACCCAGTACTGTACTCACAGATGCAAGGAAGTATTCATGAGTGTTTTACTCCTATAGCAGGAAATGCACCTAAGCATGTTGCTTACTACATGAGATCACATGTTCACATATGTATATATGTGTTATATATGCACATGTATGTGTACTTTTATATATTTAGCATACATACATATGTAAAATTCTGTTAGATTCCAACTTAGTTCACGAAGGCTCAAACTACAACGTTTAACTTCTAACTGCAGATCTACAGCACTGGCTGCGTTCATTACGACATTCAGGTCTCCAGCTGGCATCACTGACAATTTTTTTAGAAGTACTCAGTGGCCCAAATGAAACTTCATTAAAAATTGCTGGGGCACAGGGAGAGAAAGAAATACTGTTATGCCAACAACATTCCTATTTTATAACGAAGTTAAGTACCATTACAGTGTTCTAGCGTATATCAGACCAGTGTCATTGCAGACAGCACACAACATACCAGAAGAATACCGAGTGTATATTCACAAGCCAGAATATTGTATTTCAAGAAGAAAATTGTTAAGATATTTCTGGGGCTCAAAACTACTGAACTTGACCAAGGTTAATATGTGTGTATAAATTACTGGCTTCTTGTTTTAAATACATACATACTCTTAAAGAGAAACAGGAATCTTCATGTCATTGGGAAATTCCACATATAAATACAATTTTGTTTCCACTGCAAAGGATTTCTGAATGTTTATACTAGGTGCATAGGGAAGGGTTTATCTCCATGGAAAAGAAAAACACCTTTTCAAATGCAGAGCAAGGCTCTCCAATGATGGAAAGGAAATGCCTCAGAAGTTACCTTGTTTCCTTCTGTCAAGGAGGAGGAAAAAAAATTTAAAAGAAAAAAAAAATCACACATACACAGAATGCAATATAAGAGCATAAAGTTCTTATTGTGAAATTGCTGTCAGGTCAGGCGCTTTACCAAGAATTACAACAGAATGAGCATGACAACCCGTCTGAATGCAGAAAAGGGCCCTTCTAACTCTGCATGGTTTAAATCCCAACGTTAATTCAAACTCAGTTGAAAGACTCAAAATTAGACAATGAAAACTCAGTGAACTCACAGTTCAGAGCTTCCCTTTCTCTATCGTCATCAGTTACAGACCATTTACATATTCAGTGTGATTATTAGTGCCATAAGCTTCTGTTAAGAAGAAAAAGATTACCTTCTTTAATGGAGTTGATTTTCTCATATCATATAGCACAATATTTCTGTCAGAAGCACAGCTTCCCAAAAGGTATGTCTAAAAAAAAAAAAAAGAAAACCAGTGTGTACAGTTTTCTAAACACTTCTAGAGTATGGTTAACAGCTTATATTAGGGTATCTAAGCTATTTCACAAAGCTGGTAGTCAAATACCTCCTTTGTCAGTCAAGGAAATCGTTCTTTCTGTGCAGCTAATTATTCAGCACAAACATTTTGAATAGCTTCCCCTGTAAGATTCAGAATCCACCCAGTCCTCTCTACTTCATAAGTAACAAGCAAGTCCTCATAAACACTTCATCTACGAACACAGCCCAGCCAAGAAGCATACAGAAACTGCTGTAGAAGATCAAATGCAATTGTTTTGCCATGGAGTGGGGGAGAAGTCCTTGTCACAGGGAGTACAGTACTGGAACAGATGAGAGCTCCACAGCCACGTAACTGCTACGTTGTATGATTGAGGTATGGGATATGTATTGCTGAGGGCAGAACGGAGACCACCCTACTTTTCTTACTCCTCTCCCCCACTAACAGAGACAAAAGATAAAAAGATGAAAATATATGGTACTACATTCCAAAGCAATATAGCCATAAAAATATATGTATACATCCCCCTAAATATTATGTTAAAACACATATCAAAATCTAAATTTGGAAAAGCCATTAAAGATGGTGTTAACAGAATTTTGATCTTATACTGATCAAGAAAAATATTGACTTCCAACATACAAAAGAAACTTTACCTCAATGGGATTAAATTTTACACTGCTTATGCTATCAAAACCCCATGTCAGAGAACACATAGGACTTGTCCTTTGCTCATCCCAAATGTCCACTTGATGGCCACAGGTGGCAAAAACAGCTTCCTTCCAGTGGTGATCAATTCCTGTATACACTGTCTTTAAAAGAAAAAACAAAACAACAACAAAAAATTATAAAACCAATTGTATACATAAATATGCAAGTATGTTCCATTACAAAAAAGATCAACAAATCATTGCATATTGAGTCTGCCATGTTCTTATTAATCTATATTACTGAAAACCAAGTCACCACTGCTACCAGAAATTAAGTCTTATCAGATGTACCCTTACACAATAGACTAGCTTTCTGTGTACTCACCTAATGTGCACGCCTGCCTTTCTTGTTAACTTACAATGGAGTCAGTATTAGAAGCCCATTTACAAAGTCCTGGATGACTTTAAAGCAAATGGAAATTTTTCAGGTACAACTACAGAGTTTCAATGGGGACCTGAACAGATTCCATAGACATTACAATAATTAAAGAGTTTCAAGCTATCCATTTACAAAAAGCACGTAATGTTGTTCTTAAAATAAGCTTATCATAAATTGAAAGTGCTGAAGTATATTTTTAGTCTGCTTTTGTCAAAAAGATGTAAAGTTAAAATTTGTATTAAATGGCTGCGAGGTACTGGCATGAAAAGAAAGTTATTTACTGCAGACTAAGCACTGACAACACACATCTGAATAGAAAGTGACTACAGAAAGATCTGACCAGTTCGCAGGAAAGGGATGATTAGCAGAGACAGATCTAAGCAGTCTCTGATGGTATTTGAGATATTCCTTTCTGGTTACATGTAAAAGAAACTTAATAAAAACTTGAAGATACTTTAAAAGTGCCATTATAAAATTTGATGCCATGACCTTACAACCCATTATGATAACAGGTGATATCAAACTATTTCTCTTTCCTCCAAAAGCTAGATAAGAATTGGTTCAAACTTATTTCAAAAGAAGAGATGTGGGAAAATAAAAATTTAGATTTACTACCTTTCCAAGAATTGTATGAATAGGTTCTTCTTCTTCTCCATATTCTGGGCTCTCCATTTTCCACTGCTTCACAGTTTTGTCATCGCCAACCTGGAAATATTGGAGAAAGCATATACAGTTTTATGTAAATAAATTCTGTTTATTTTAATAGATGTGCTTTGCAATTAAGTACAGGCAGCCTTTCAAAAAAGAATGACCTATGACATACACAGAAGTAAAGTGCTCTCTCCTGTCCATTCACTGTTCCCTTTTATACCTCCAAGCTGAAGATTAGTTCTCCTTGTCATAATATTTCGCTAGAAACTGAGAAGGTACATGTACGAACGGAGTTAACATTCTTCATAGCAGCCCATATGGCAGTGTGTTTTGGATTTGTGGCTAAAACAGTGCTGTTAAGGCACCAATGTCTTGGCTACTGCTGAACAGCGCGTGCACAGTGTCAAGGCATTCCCTCCCCTACCCTGTCAGCCATCATCCCTGCCTCCCCCATCAGTGAATAGGCTAAGTGTAGGCAATAGACTGGGAGGGGACACAGGCACAACAGATGACCTCAACCGGTCAAAGGAGTATTCCATACCATATAACATCATGCTCAGCAACAAAAAACGGAGTAGTGGAAGAAGAAAGGGGAGGCGGGGACTGGCTTCCAGAGCAGCAGCTGCTCAGAGACTGTCTGGGGATCTGTCTCCTTGTAAAAGAAGGTGACCGATTTCCTGCTTGTCACTGTTTCCCCCCCCCATCACCACCTTTCCTTCACCTGTTCAACTGTCTTTAACTCGCTCCACAAATCTTTTCCAGTTTGCAGAAGACCTACTTCCAGGGTCGAATACAAAAAAGGTGAGCTGGAATGATGACTATTTTTTTAGGCTACATTTTGTCATTCTTAATCAAATGGCACCTTAAACTGCAAATTAGCTTCTGGAAGTCATTTTGATGAGCATGTAAATAGTTAAAAGGCACTTTCCACTTCAGTTGCTCCAGTTGCCTGTTCCTAACACCATGCTACCTCTTGCACCATGCCAGCACAAGCTTTTGCATGGCTGCACAGTGACCTGGGTCAGGCAAACTGCCCAAAAAAAGGTTAGCTATACAAGTTTAACTTCCTCTCCTGACAGCACTACTACTGTTTCTTCTTCCCCTCTCTCAATTTTCAGGCAGAGGGACTGTCAAAAGGGGATTCTAATTTGGAGTCATTTGGAATTTTTTGCTATGACTTCCCCTACATCCTAACTACTGTCCTCATGACCTGGTACGTACTTCAGAAAACCTAAACATATAGTAGTAAAAATAGCCCTTCTATGCCCAGCTCGAAAGAAGCAAAACCTCAGGATGCTGTAGTCTTCAAAACCAGTTCCTTTTATTGTAACATCTTAGAATTGTTTTAATGCAAACAGGAAGACATACTATTTCCAGATGGTTTACATGCAACTGAATCAGTTATGGTTGATATAAGTTAATAAAGCTTAATTAACATGGAACCATCTTGACTTAATCAGCTTATCTTCAATCACAGTATATGCAAATGGTTACCTGAAGTGTTTGTACAACTTTCAATGAACATAATCTATCTACTACTTTAATAAAAACTAGTTTACTCCAGTTTTAATTACATGACCATCCATTAGCAATTTTCTGGTATTTACCCCTTCCACAGGCTTGAATAACATCCATATCACAGCATCAAAAAAAATTTCATCAGAAATAGAATTGTCAGGTTCACTGACAAATTTAATAAATGTATTCATACAATATTTAAATATTGTATGGCAGAGAGTAAGTTGCTCACTGGAAAACAGATGGTGAACGGGCACTCTGTACTGCTACACTGTACTAAGGAGACACATTATACTTACAGTAAAGAATGATGTACCACAGAAACGAGCACACATGCCTCGAACAAAGCCTTCATGGGCTTGTATAGTACGAATACACTGTCGTTTGGTCAAGTTCCAGATTTTAACCTGTTAAAAAGAGAAAAGTATTCTGTTGTTTAAGTTTTCTATAGCCCACAGCTGCAGTTCATAATTCAAGTACAAGAGATGACACACGTTGTAACAAAACAGCATAGCTGGCTTGAACACTGGCCAGATTTTATAATGTTAAAACTACTTAATTATTCCCCTCTTGAAAAATTTTAGAAGTGCAGCTCTTTCCTTCTTACATCTTCCCCCCCACTCAAGCTGTATACTTACCATATTTCTGGTTTCCCCTATTTTTGAACTAGAGTTCTTGCTAGAAGACAGCAGCAGTGATAATTTTAGAAAAAAATACCCCTCTAAGGAGAAAAGCACAAGGAAATAGCCTTTGGAACCAACAGAATCTTTTCAGTCCAGTTGCTGTACTACATTTTACATAGATGTCCACCTCTCACAGAGGTTTCAGTTTCAAAGCATTTGGGCCCATTTAAAAAACAAAGAAATGAAGGTCAGTGTTTGTATTTGTATGTATTTATAGTACCCAGTACTTCACTCGCTCTATCAGTGGATAAGAAATCTGGCCAACATTTTATATAAATTTATTCCCCTCCACTCTGAAAAGGTTAATCTCCCTTATACTACTGCATGACATATGCACCTTCTATAAAAAGCAGAAAGCAACCAGCTACCCAGAAGACACCTTTAAAATATACTATCAAATGTACTATCAAATGAACAACGTAAGGGTGAGAGAGGACAGAGAAGACAGGAAAGACAGGCAATTTTTTTCTGCAGCTGACTCCAGTTAAAGTACCCTTGCTTGTTATTTGTAATATTTATGTAAAATAATCAAACAAATACAGGGTTAGCGTTTTTTAGGCAATATGATAAATTTTTCTTCCAATAAGTTTTTGGCTGTGTGCCCCTTCCCCCTAGCTCATCTGAATTAATGTCATCATCTTAATCTGCAGCAGTTTAACTTCTTCAAGGGGAGGAGGGGGATCGTGTGGGCAGCAAAAAGCAATCACTATGGACTGTAAATATTAACATTCACTGCTCCATCCTGAGGAACTGAATGTCACACCCTCTGCTCACAGCTGAAAGCTGATGCCTTTGTGTGCTGGGAGATTACAACCTGCAGTTTGAGAAACACTGCCCCAAACTGGGTAAATTGCACCTTCTAAGAGAAGACAGGGTATCATGCTGAACAAAGACACAAAAGACAGGTAAGCAGGGGGCTTTTAAAAAAAAAAAAAAAAAAAAAAAAAAAAAAAACCAAACCACCACACAAAAGAAGAGAGGTACCTTGTTTGTTGTGGTTTGTAACTGCAGCTTACCTCTCCATCACAAGCTCCAGACAGCACTGTAGACAAACTCTTTGGATGTTTGGCCATGCAATTAACTCCATCCCTGTGGCCATCAAGTGAGCTAAGAAAGGGTTTTGCAAACACACGTTCTAGCTTTGTTGCATTCAGAGCTCTTGTGTACTCTCGTGGAACCTCAAATGGATGCAATGCAGGGTCATAGTTTCTTGGAACTGCAATAAGAGTAGCACACACATTAGAAACCCATGGTATGTAGTATAGTTCAAGGTAAGCTGAATTCAGAAGCTCTTGTCTTTGCTTTCCTGCCATGGGAGAATTTTCTGCAACACTAAGATTTCCGCCACTCTGACTGTTTTAAAATTGGTCTGTGGGATAATTAGTATGCTCAGTTAACAAAGTCTGGAATAACTCTGAAATTATATGATGTCCTTTTCAAGGGAAGATATGAATGTACACAACAAACTGGAAGTTGCAGATATCTTGCAACTATTATTTTTAAAAAAAGCAACAACCACAAAGCACAAAAAAACCCCCACCACCCACAATACCAACCTCCTACCACTAAACTCTAACATACACAGAAAGGATATGGCGCCATGGACATGCACAAAGAGAGGCAAGCTAGCTCTCTTCATGTTTAGTCAGCTGCAAGCCAGCCCTGGCTCAGAAATGAGACTCATTAGTCTCATTAACTTGGTCCTAGGCTAATGCTATCTGGTTTCCCAGACAGGAGTGTTTACGTCCAACAAGCTCCAAGTAAGGGCCTCTCCGCATCCGCCTGCGTAGATATACCTTACAGTAAATTGAGAAAGACAGTGGATATTGACATTGTGCTGCTGGTTTTTGTCTCTTTCATTCTGTTTCATGCAAAAAGGTTGAAAAGTCAGCAGAGCAACTGACAACAGATCACTCATTAGAAATTGATACTTAGTTCAGTCTGCTGGTTTCCAAAGACTATTTGATGCATACCAAAACCTCTAAAATTGCTGATGAAATGGAGTTGGGTATCACTCTGTAACATGACAGAGAATTTGATTTAACAGCTTACACACAAATCCCACTCAGAAAATTAAGATGTATTCAGCTATTGTCCCCGTGGGTAACTTCAATAATATTTTTCCACGTTATAAGTATATAACCACAATTAAATAACTAGAAAATGTTAGTTATGATGCTACTTTGCACAACATAGCCACCTACCTCTAATTCAATCAAATAATGAAGCACATGCAATTTAATATAATACAGGTCTATTGTCCTGCTCAAAATAGTTTGATTTAGTGCATCCAGGATGCCCAGAGTTTTATTCCTGCTCTTTCTGACAAAGGGTGGCCGTTTTACAGACTTTATTTCTGACACTGGGTAGAAAACAGACCTCATTTCTATCGTGTTACAGATGTGAAACTGCACAACTGTATAAGATCAGTTCTACGGAAGATGGGCAGAACACAGCATGGAAAATCATCATCTCCTCTACCAGGCTACAGCTGCTGCATCGAAAAATGTGTACAATCCACATGACTTTTGCCAGTTTTAATAAGGGATATGCAAGAAGCAGGATGAGATATATCAGGAAAGAAACAGTGATAAGTGCAAAAGATTGTTAAGAGTAACCTAGGTAATACTAAGAGTAATCTCGGAGTACCAGAACAGTGACTAACCCCCCCCAGCTCCGCACTCCAGCCGTAACGGCCTTTCCAGACCACGCTCTGGCACCCCGAGAACCCAGATTTCGGCAGCCGCCAAGCCCGCTGGCAGGGCAGCCAGCGTTCTTCTCCGCGGGGGGCTACACCGCACGCATGCCCCCGCCTGGGACAGCCCCCGCCTGGGACAGCCCCCGCCTGGGACAGCCCCCGCCTGGGACAGCCCCCGCGGGTCCTGCCGGCCGGCTGCTCGGGGCAGAAGCCGGCGGGGAGGGCCGGCACTCCCCCGGCGCCTCACGGCAGCGCGAGGAGCGGGACAGGCCGCCCGGGCGCATGCGCACGGCGACCGCTACCACCCCCTCCGCCGACCGGCTAAGCCCGGCAGCGGGAGGGCGGGAAGACCACAGCCCACCAGGGGCTACGCGGCTCGCAGCTGGCTAGCACCCTGCCCCGGGGGCAGCTCAGCAGCGGGGCGGGGCCGGCGGACGCCTGAGCGCCTGCCTGCCTGCCTGCCTGCCTGCCTGCCTCCCTGCCTGCCTTCCTTCCTTCCCTCCCTCCCTCCGCCGCTGCCCTCGGCCCTGCCGGACGGGCGGCAGGCGAGCCGAGCCGAGCCGAGCCCCGCTCCGCCCCGCCCCGGGCGCCCCGCTCACCGCGCTGCAGGTCCAGCTTCGTCTCGCGGACGTAGTCGTCGGGGTTGCGGCTCAGCACCTTGACCCGCATTCTCGCCCGCGCGCACGCGGCCGCTTCCGCGCCGCCGGGCAACGCGCCCCGCCTTCGCCACGCCCACGTGACCGGATGCGCGGGCGGGCTGTTCTCGCGCGACGCAGCTACCCGCGGCGCCGGGCTCGGCTGTCAGCCCGCGGCGGGGGAGGGAGCGGTGCGGTGCCGTGCCGTGCCGTGCCCCGCCCCCTGCCCGCGCGCCGCCGCCGTTGGCGATGAGCGCCCAGGGCCCCGCGTGCGCCGTGGGGGAGCCGGCGGCGGCGCCGCCGCCCGTGCGGTCCCTTCTCCGCCACGTGCAGCTGGAGAACCTGGCGGCGGGGCTGAGCGGCGGCGTCGTCTCCACCCTGGTGCTCCACCCGCTGGACCTGGTCAAGATCCGCTTCGCAGGTGAGGCCGTACGGCCGCCCCCGTTCCGCGCCGGGCCGGGCCGGGCCGGGCCGGACCGGGGAGGCTGCGGGCGCTGCGCCGCAAGGCCGCCGTGCCCCAGGCGGCGGCTGCCGTGGCTCCCGGAGGCCGGGGTTGGGGCTGCCCCCGCGGGGCCGGGGCGCCTGCTGCGGCGGTGGGTGTGCCGGCAGGGAGAGCCCCCGAGCCCGGCTCCCCCCAGAGCTTGCCGCTGAGGGCTACAAAGGCAAACCGTGCTTGGTGCTAAAAACGTGCCATTCTCACCGAGCTCGCCGCTCCCAAGGCAGTGACCTACCGGCTCTTTTTTGAGGCAGAATACAGCCGAATGAGCCTGCGCATTTTTGCCCAAGCGTGTGTGCGGCTACGTGACAGGAGGCGCTGGCAGGACAGCCCCACCGCGTGGAATAAACAGGCCGTAGGCTGAAAGGGTCTCCGGTTCTTTTCCCCCCATCCCAAAGCTCAACCTTCCTCTCATTTCTAGGGACTGTAAAGTGTGCTGTGTGCCTCAGGCTGTTTTCAGGCAGTTTAGAGAGCTGACCAGGCTTCTCCCTCTCTTTCACGACCACCAGTGCCACAGGAGACAGCAAGATGGTCTGTTTTTAACAGGCGGATTGTCTCAAGCCAAAGTTCAAAGTTCACCTTTATGACAAAGATTTTCAACACTCAAAGCATAACAATAGTCTTATAATAATCTTGTTTGTTAACAGTAGTGGTATTGTTTTGCAGAAAACTCTTAACTTGTTTGCCTTTCTGCAGGGAAACATGTCAGCTTCTCCCTGTTGATTTTGCTGCTAATATGAGAAACACTTTGCCCTTTTATCATATTCTCTTACATGGAGGTTGAAACATTTTGCTGTATCTTTGGATTGTTATCTTAAATGGATACATGGGTGTTTAAGATCTCAAAAACAAATAGTGAACTATCACAGAGAAGTTTTAGAAAATTTAAAGCATTATGTTTCCAAACAGACTTTTTGCAAAATTGGATTTAAACACTTTCTTGCATATCCTAGTGGGCACATGCTGGGCTGTATTATGAAGAACGTAGCTAGCAGAAGTGCTCCTTTCTCTCTATTTCGCACTTGTAAGACTACGTCTGAAGTACTGTGTCTAGTTTGGGGCTCACCAGTACAAGGAAGACGTTGACATACTGGCGTGATTCCAGTGGAGGCCACTAGACTTGGGAAGGGGCTGGAGCACATGATATAGGAGGACAGGCTGACAGAACAGAATTGGTTTGGCCTCACAAAGAGAAGGCTGAGGGGAGATATTATTGCAGTCTATGACTATGTGGTTGGAGGACACAGAGAAGGTGAAGCCAGATTCTTCTTGGAGGAGAATAGTTGTAGGGCAAGAGGGAACAGGCACAAGCGGGAACATGGAAAATTCCAGTTATTTATTAGGAAAAAGGATTTTTACTGCGAGAGTGGTCAAATACTGGAAGAGGTTACTCAGAGAGGCTGTAATCTCTTCAGCCTTGGAAACATTCAGGAACCAACTGGACACATCCCTGAGTAACCTGATCTAATTACATCTGTTTTGAGCAGGGGATTGGATTAGGTGACCTTTGGAGGTCACTTACTTTCACATGCTTGTTTGGGTTGCAAATAATGACTCCTATGTTTTGTCTTCAACCAGGAAGTAAGAGCTGATACCAGAAATCAATGTTGTGAAGATTCTCAGCAGTATCACTGACAGACAGACTTACATTCATGTCTCTGATTTCCCACGTTCTTTAATGTGTTTATAAACCTGATCTAATGGCAGCACGGTAAAAAAAATCAGAAAGGTCTTTGGGAAAGGTCTAGCAGTGCTCATTCAGGAGGGAGAAAATAGGCACTTAATTTGCGATCTACTTTTAATTTAATTTGTGTTCTAGTTTTGAGTGATTGTCAAGGTGATGAGGCCTTGTCACAATGCGCTCAGAAAAAGCATTTTGTCTTTCATCCTGAAGTCTGTCACAATGTACAATCCTGTACACAAAGTTCAAAGGAGAATGAATAATAAATGTGACACTGAACAGAAAACATCTGAAATTCACGATTACCAGGATTAATCTTGATGGGGACACAAAAACTACGCTGACTGTAAAACTTTGAGATTAGTTTTCAGTAAAATTGCAATCTAGCCTTATGTGTATACTAAGAATGAAAGCTGCTGCTATCTTGGCATCATAGAGTAATTTAGGTCAGAAGAGATCTATGGAGTTCACCCCCTACTCCGATAAGGTCTGCTTAGATCAGATTGCTTGGAGTCTTGTATGCTAGAGTTTCGAGTACCTCCAAAGATGCCTCTTCAGGCAACTTGTTCCAGTATTTGACCACTCTGATGGAGAAAAAGTTCTGGTCAGAATTCCCTCTGTTCCAGCTTGTGTCTGTTACCTCTTGTCATCTCACCATGTGGCGTATCACACGTGTCATCAGTAATCAACTTACTCGCTGTTACGGTAGGAGCAATAGTAGTTACCACTATAAGTTGTGTGAACATCTGTGTTCTAAATTAAATCTGTCAAACAAAAACTTGCATGTTTTTTATCTTTTTGACAGTGATATTTTCTGAATATTTGGACAACCAGCTGTTTGGTTATTGGGTGGGAGAAGTGTATGCATTTGGTGTTTTCCTGCAAATCCATTCAGTGAGAATAGAAGGAGAACACAGGAATTTTTGATGGAAATAACCTTTGAGTGTTCTGGTAAAAACTGATTTTGGAATCAATAAGACATGACCCGTTGAAAGTACTCAGATCTTTATGGAACATTTTAAAGAGGAAGCTTGAATTTAAGAGTTGTTATTTGGGGCTCGTCTAAACTCCTTATAGAAATGTATTGTCAAAGACCCCACGCGTATCACTTGAAATATGATGCAAAATTGCTGGGGCCCTAAAAAGAAGAGACAAAAAACTTCAATTCAAAGCTGCTGCTTACCAAAAATGTACAGCAGTGCATTTATTTAGCCTTGTCAGATTGATGGGAACTTTCCTCTTGCAGAGCTTAAAAGTTCTTTTTCTTTTTTTGTTTCTTTTCCCTTTTTTTTAAAAAAAGTTCTTTAACTCTAGACTTACGAAGCTCTAAACCCCAACTCTTGCATACATTTAAAAGTATACTTTTAAAATACAGCTGATCAGTTAGGTTTCATGTTCATTTGCAGTTTGCTTTGGAGGCTGTGTACTTCTGTGGTGGCTTTTACACAGCTCAACTTCATGCTTCCTGCAATGTTTTTCAGTATGATTTCTTTCTTTCATAGTAAGCGATGGATTGGAGCTGAGGCCAAAATACAATGGGATTCTCCACTGTATGACCACTGTCTGGAAGCATGAAGGACTACGAGGCTTATATCAAGGGGTAACTCCAAACATGTTGGGAGCAGGGGCTTCCTGGGGACTTTACTTTTTCTTGTAAGTAGAACTATAAAATGTGTCATATTCTGTGCAATGTAATGTTCAGATATACACTGCATCTTCTTTTGGGGGGTATAAAACTGTGCTAAGTGGCTTATAAACTTGTGATTCTTTTAGTAAGTCCAGGTCTGTTACCCTTTATTATGGTTTGCTGTTTTAGAATTTAAGCGATTTGAATCAGAGACTTGTTAACTTTGTCAAGTACAGTGCATTCCCTTGGTGCTGTGAAAATACTAAGGAACTTGAGAGATGGTGACATAATTCATGAAGGATCCTCTTAAAGTGCCAATACACTGTGCTTAAAACCTCGCGAAAAATAAAAACCTAAACTGACATGTTAAGAATTAGAGAACATGATGAAGTTTTCTACTAAAGCTAAATGTTTAACTGATTTTTAATAATGTGACAGTCACATAGTGACAGTCAGTTCTTTCATTGTTTTTGTGAGTTGATGGGCTTTACTTATAAAGTCCGTTTTTTCATACTCAGTCTTTTCTACTTTAATAGCTGTATAACTGTGACCTGATTTACTGCTGATCCTTATTAATTGAAACACTTCAGGGAATAGTTAGTTGGTATGCCTATGCAAACCTCGCTTGCCAGTTGTCTAGACTCTGTTCTTGTTGTACTTCAGTCCTCAAGCTTTGCTATAGGTTCCTATTGACGGTTCAGCTCCTGTTGACAGTTTCTCAATCCACAAGGACTGTAAACTGGATCAAGAGAAGAAAGCTCAGTGTATTCCTGAGCTGGAAGATAGATACCTGTCACTGTTGCTCTCCATAAAAAGGAGGCTATCTAATCAGTTTCTTTTAGAAGTTAATTCCTGAGATCTGATAGCTGTTTCAAGATGCAGTCCCATTGATACTGACAGTAATACTTTATCAATTTAGTTTTGTATTACCATAGTTCACTTTAAAGACCTAACTTCTCAGAGCTCAATTAATCAACTAAACAAAGGTAGTTTGCTTAGATACCTGTTTTCAAAGGCTGTGTACCACCTAATGTTTTCCATGATCTTAAGTGAGGTGTTTTGTTGTTTTGGGGGTTTTTTTTAGTGATGTAGGTTTGTTTTCACCTTTACCAAAATACATTTTACATTTTCCAGTTACAATGCCATCAAAGCTTACAAGAAGGAAGGGAAGCTGGAAAGTCTCAGTGCAACCGAACACCTAGTGTCAGCTGCAGAGGCTGGTGAGTTTAAATGCAAAGAACATTAATGTTTGCTTCTGGCCTTTCCATATGTTGCTCCCTGCCTTTGTGTGTCAGTGCTGCTTTTTCTTACAGATGGCAAGTGTAAGTGTTGGGGTCCAAATGCAATTATTTATTGTCTATAAATAAATTAATTATGTCTAAGATGAATAGATGGATCACTGTGGTCTTTTCAGTTTTGCTCAGAAATAGCAGTTGTCAAAATAACTTTTGACCTTGTTTTCATTGTGTATAAGCGTTTTCCTTATTTAGTACTGTATTGAGTCCCAAAATATAACTATATAAATCTGCCTCTATCAGCTTGTTAACTCATTAAATGTTTAACACTTAGACCTGGAAAAGAGAATGCCTATGGAAGTTAATAGGATAAGTGAATTGGTCATTGGTCTTTGAAAATCTTTATCTATGGTCCAAGTTTTCTTAGAAACTAAAGATCTGAAATAAAAATACAACTTCTATCAGCAAGACTTTTAATATGTTGTTTCTAACATATGTTTTTGTACATGCTTCTGTGTTGTATTTAATCTAGGCAATTGAGAAGACTTTTTATTAGGATGTCAGAGCATTCATTTAATGTTGAAATATAAGGCATATTGTTTGATGTGAAAAATAGTAATGGGTTATTTTACAACTGTATTTTCAATAACCTATAAAGCTATAACAGGTTGCTTCTATTAATCTGTCAATATGATTAAGCAAATTTCTCGTGACTGAGGTGTCCATTAAATGTTGAACAATTGTATACCTGAAGAATAACTCGGGTAATCAGGAGTACACTAAGAAATTGCTTATGTTTCCTATCTGCTACAGATTACACTACTGACTGTGAAAATGTGAGGCAAAAAAGGGGATGTACTAGGAATATACAAAAAGCTGTATGCTCTACAGAAGTACCCCCAGCAGGAGTAGGTTGGACTTGATTGTGAGCTTTGAAGGCAGAGAAAGGGAACAATGGTAGGCGTAAACTTTGCCTGTTTTAAGTAACATGAGTACTCTTGTAGGATAAGTACTTTTGTCATTGTAGAAGCCTGTGTTACACTGGACTGAACAAACTGGGACAAGCTTTGGAGTTGGCATAACAATCAGTCTAACTTCCATCTGTTCTCAGGAGCCATGACTCTCTGTATTACAAACCCAATATGGGTAACGAAGACACGACTTGTACTACAATATGACGCTGGTGTTGATCCATCAAAGCGGCAATACAGAGGAATGTTTGATGCTCTTATAAAGATATACAAGATGGAGGGCATACGTGGCTTATATAAGGTAATAAAATTTAAGAAAAACTCCAGGATTGGCTGGTACCACTCAGCAGCATGGTGAGACTTGTAAATACTTGTCTACAAAAAAAAATGCAAGTCATTTTTTGTATTAGCTCACTTACTTTTGTTCTGTGAGTCGTCTTTCCCACTGAAGAACTGCAGCGAAAAGGCTTAAGCAGAAGAAGAGCTATTATACTGTTGAAATGTAGGAAATCACTGAAGAATAGAGTGTAAGCTTTATAGCTAAGCCATGTTCTACTGGGTGATAATGCTGAAATGGGAGTAAACTACAAGCTGCTTTTTAATTTTTTGGAATCTTCCTATAACTAGAATTTGGATAAGGAGGCCAGCAATAGCGTAATCTATCTTGCTGCTAGTGCTTTCTTCCATTTCATCCCTTATCTTTGTCTTTCTGACATCTTGTGGAACATAACATGACTAAAGTAGTTGCTAATTTTTTCTTACACAATGGATGGTTTCACAACTGCTCATTTGCCCTCTAGTTATTGAGGTCTGTAATCTGTCATCTCTAGATGCATAAAGCTTGCAGACTTCTAAATATGGTCTGCGTATGTGTGGGTTTTTTATTCCCTTTAATTTAGGGGAACAGATGGCAACTGGATTTGGAGTTTTTGCCTCCTCCTTCCTTCAGGCCGTGACATCAAGATGCATTCATCAGTGCCTGGAAGGTGTGAAGAAACCTATTTTAGTTCAGTATGGCTCTTCTGCAAGTAATGCTATAGAACAAGAACACTATCTCTTAGGAATTGTCTTGATTACTGAACATTAAATTCTTTTATTTGCAGTGAAAAATATAATCCTTCCTATGCTGAAAGACTAGGATGCCACATACTGATGAATGCCAAATTCTGACACCAGGAACAAGGCACCTCACTTATTCCTAAATTGAAATTGTTAGGACTTCTGATTTACCTGCCTGGATGTCTGCTCTGTTCCATGTAGATAAGTTCTAATTTCTTCCTTCTGTTAGGGTTTAAGGTGTCCTTCCATTGAGTTACTTTTCAGATTATTCATGCATGTAGCATGTGTTGCCTTTGGCACTAGACACTTCTTTGTAGTGTTAATCTGCAAGTGGGGAACTAAACCAGGTAATTCCTTTGAAAGAGCAAATTACTTGCTTAAATCTGCAAAGAAGGTGACCTAGATAGGTCCTGAGTGACCTACATAACTATGCATACTGAGCAACTTTAATTTGACATCGGGATTCTCTCAACTTTGTCTATATTGGGGAAAAAGGCACCTCTTCAGGTGGCTCTTCGACTTGTCCATACTTTAGCCTTCCTCCATTTTCTGTTTTTGGGGGAGTTTTCATTTTTTCTCTTTCTTGCTTTATTTGAAATTTGACAGCTAAAGTTTTGTTAATTGCCCTGAGTTGCAGGAGCTGTAGCGCACACGAATGTCTTCCTTTTCCTCATAATTTCAGATAGAGTTCCTTATAGTAAATAAGGCGATCTCGGAGAATACCACCACAAGTTGGAAATAAAATCTGGAAATAGTTTCTTTCTGATTAATTTGAGATTAGTTTTCTAAAGAATGCTATTTCTGTCCAAGCAATTCCATATCTTGCTCTCTGTTGCACAAGATGCTGTTATTGGTCTGAGCAATTCCTTTCAGTCCTTTGGGGCACAAGACTAGTAATGTCAGGATGCATCGATCTTTCTAGCAGGGATCAAAGCTGTCTTTATTATTTGTTCATTAAACTATAGTTCAGCTGAAGCTGAGTTCCTCAGTAATTTGTTCTTCTTGAACTTGGCCTGGTTTTGAAAAGACAGGAGCCTATCCTTCACTGATTATCCCAGTAATCATCTAGTCAGTGATCTTCCCCACCCTCCATCCATTAGGCTTTGTCCTTTGGCCTCCGTCCCGCAGATGACTAGGGACAGAGCTGCTCTGCAGCACACCAGGCTGAGGAAAAAAACAGCTTAAGGTTAGGTAATTTGAACACGCCTATAGACCTGTTGGAGACCTGAGCTCTAAAAATTACTTCTCCATGAAGTTGAATGTCATGCAACTATCTCCATGTTAAGAGTGCTGTGTGGTTCTTTTCAAGCGTAAGGCAGGAGAGACCAAACATTGTAAAATAATCGTAAGATTGTAGGAGTTGGCGCTTTCAGAAAAACATAAAATATCCCTGAGCTCTTAGGAAGCTGTTAGATGTCTAGTCTAGAGTGACTGCCTACTAAAACATCAATTAAGAATTCAACTAACATTCTTCCTGGCCTCCATGCTTCTGTATTTGTATCTTCAGTTTCGTTCTCTTTCAGCGATGATGTAGAAGTAGCAATTAGAAATAGAGCAATGCTTAATAGACAACAGTAAAATAAACAGGAAGTGCAGAAAATTTAAGGAGATTAAAGGAAAATAGAGAGTCATCAAGACTGAGAATAATAATGCAATATGCTAACAACAACAACAACAAAAAAATCCTAGCAGTAATGTGTGCTCATTACCAAGTGAAATAGATTTATTGGACACTTCTGTGTTGTCATTTCACCTTTGGTAGGCAAGATTCTATACTCTTGAGGATAAAGTATTTTTTCCAGTCCATTAATGTCTAAGGCACTTAGCTCTCTTTATTTTGCTATGCTTTTGCTTATACTCTTTTCCTTCCTCTTGCAAACGTGAAGCTTGTAAGCTAAGTGACTTTCTATGTCTTTGTACTTGTATATAGCAAAATCCACTGAGATTTGGCCATCTTGATTTTAACTTTAGTCCCAGGTTCTACAGAGAGACAGAAGCATAAGTAACTTTCACATAGAAGATGGTATCATTTTTCACCATGAAGCAATCAAGATGCATAGGGAGATAGTGGCATACTTCCAGTGTCTTTCTGCACAAGTTGTCAGAGCAGGGCACTCAGATACTACTGGTCTTTGGCACACTGAGAACCCAAATGAAGACAACACTAAACAGATTACAAGAGAATCTGCTGCGTTCTTTTGAAATATATAGCAGAGGCTGCTCTGACATGAGCGCGCTCAAACACTTCAGGCAGTGATGTGAGTACCACATCACCAAATGAACCTTGTTCCCTACTTTACAAAGAAGCATAGGCTTTCCACTATATACATTTGCCTATGTTCCTTTTCATTGTGATGGGTGACCTTTGAAACACTAACCAACGGGACATTTTTCTCCTGTCCTGGATCTTTGGCACTTACAGCTGTTTAAGCCAACTTTAAAATAAAATTTTCTTCCCACTGTCTACTGATCAGAATTATATGCTTTACCATTTAAATTTCTAATTCTATATTTAATTCTGTCTATTGTTCTAATCCTCCAAAAGAGAATTCAAACAGGACTTCTTTGAGCAACCATTGATCCTGTCAAGCCCTCATGGCAAAAATCTTCTAAAGATATGTTTTGAATATTAAAATAAAAAATAACAAGAAGTACATAAAGTGAAATTATTTTAAAATTGATCTTCACAGTCATGTTATAGATGAAAAATAAATATCAAATTCTATAAATTTTTGTGGAAATAAAGATTTTTGTGTAAAATTGTAAGATAAGAAAATAGAGTAGGAATATCTTTCAAAAACTTCCTCAGCCAAGATATTTCATTACTGTGAAGAAATCAGTTTTGCTTTGAAACATTTTTTCCATAGGAACACATTGGTTTGTGTGATCAATAGAAGCCTGGGCCAGCTCTTGTTTTACTGAGGCGCACTGGCTGACAGTTGCCTCACTCCCTTCTTGCATTTTTTAATATTGGCCCAACATTAAAAGTCCTTCAGTTTTTGGAAGCTTTCTCCATCAGCACAAGACTTAGAGTGTGCTGGTACTAATTTAGCAAGTATCATCAGTAGATGCTTTAGGACTCTTGGGTGCAAGTTATCCAAATCTGCTGGCTTAAATTTAAGAGTTTAGCACTCTTAAATGTTGTTTAACATTCTTCTTTTGTTGGTGGGGAAAATATTACCTCATTCTCCTATGATATCAATACATCATTCTAATTCTTTCCAAGTAGAGAGCAGTTGCTTATTCTGTCTTTTAGCGGTTTTACTGTCTGGTCACGGGCAAATGTTTGTGAAGATCTTCCCTGCTATCACTATACATAAATTTCATACTGTTACTTGTTCTGCTGACCCAGATAATTTTTTCTTTGATATTTTCGATAATTTTGTTTCTCTCTGTTCCTCCTCTTCTGGTTAATTTTATTTTCTGATCCAAGATTTCTGAAAACCAAAGTTGTCCTTTTCCATCTGTTGTGGCCCTTTGGCTTCAAACTTCACAAAATTCTATGATTATGCTCACAGTTGACAAAATACAGATGTTTGGTTTAATTCCACTTGTTCCCATTTGGGCAAGTGTTTTTTCTGGGACTTTAGCTACCCCTTGATGTATTTAATCATGGTCACTGATGATTAGTTCATGACCATTATTTTCTACTGTGAGAAGAAATTCTTCCTCATTTATCAGAGAGATCCTAAAAATCACTTCCTGAATGGCTGTAATATCATAAACTTAAATCCATAGCATGCAGAGAGATAATTTCTGAAGTGGTAGAAGCTCTGTGCAATCTTTATGCCTGCTGTTGTTTTAGTTAATTTTTTTTTTCTGAAAGTTAGGAGTTTATGAAGTAATTTATCATTGTGTCCTGTTACACTATTCCAGTGGTCTCCTACCAGGATCCCTTCTCTTTTTCTTCTCCTTCTGCAGGCTCTTAGGAGTATATTGATAAGTCTTTATTCAACATTCTGGGCCTCTGATTTAGTCTAACACAGAGTTTTGTGTCTGGATACATCTTTTAATTCCTCTGTCTTACCTGAATGGATCATGGGAGATAAGATAAAACCGTTTCATACCAGTATTTTTTGGGAAATTTTGGTTCTTTGAGTCCTTTTACCCACATTTTGATCACTTGCTCCATTATAATTGTCCCTTTGCAACAGTTTTCAGGAAGCTTTTGGCTCCCTTAAGTCATTTCTGGCCAAGATGATTAATTCCCCATGTATTTGTATTTTTCCAGTGTAAGTGACCAACTCCTCAAAAAGAGAATTGGTGCTTCTCAGAATCCATGCAGCTGTCAGCTCGTTTTCAGCTGAGCTAGTCCTGCTCCTGAAGGAATTCCTGCCTTCTCTTTCTTGTGGAGACACTTCAGAAAATACTTGTTTACCCCCTTCATTTCAACTTTTTTGAAAGAAAAAGTTTCTGTATATTTTCATATTATACTCTTACTGTTCATTACTGGCTCTTACAAATGGGGAACATTTCCCAGACTGTTTTGTTACACCTTTGGTCACCTCTGCTGGGCTGCCTTGGGATGTGCTCTGAGCAGGGTGAGGAATGCACTCAAACTGATCTGAATCTTAGATTTCTTTCTTTAATGTAAATCATCCATAAGTCCTTGTATGAGTTAGCTTTCCATCTGTGCCCTTCAACTTTCCACTGTGCAAGTGTGTGTGTGTGAAAGACATTGAGGTGCTGGAGTGTGTCCAAAGAAGGGCAATGAAGCTGGTGAAGGGTCTAGAGCAGAAGTCTTATGAGGAGCGGCTGAAGGAGCTGGGGTTGTTTAGCCTGGAGAAAAGGAGGCTGAGGGGAGACCTTATCGCTCTCTACAACCACCTGAAAGGAGGTTGTAATGAGGTGGGTGTCAGCCTCTTCTCCCAAGTAACAAGCCATAGGACAAGAGGAAATGGTCTCAAGTTGCACCAGGGGAGGTTTAGATGGGATATTAGGTAAAACTTCTTCACCGAAAAGGTTGTCAAGCCTTGGAACAGGCTGCCCAGGGAAGTGGTGGAGTCACCATCCCTGGAGGTATTTAAAAGGCATGTAGATGTGTGCTTAGGGACATGGTTTAGTGGTGTTCTTGGCAGTGTTAGGTTGGAATTGATGATCTTAAAGGTCTTTTCCAACCTAAATGATTCTATGATTCTATATACACACACACATTTTTTAATATAGAAATGTATATATATCATAGATACACATATATGTATACACACACACATGCACACATGTACATATCTATCTCCAGGACTTGATCACAAGAATTTTTTGTACCTCTACTCCTGATGGCCCTCCCCACTGAGATGCCAGCTTCTGTCATTGCCTTAACAGTCTCAGGTGGGAACTAAACAGCTTAGTGCCAGTCCCTGGAAAGGGGCAGGCACTAAGCAGCAAATTTGCAAGACTGCAGCTTGATTTGTATTCTTACAATCCTGATCCATGTTACCAGCTTTTTAAGACCTGTGCTTGTGCTCTATGAGGTGGAGTCCCTAGGCCACTTGCTTTATCTTGCTCACTCATTAGATGTCTTTAGCCTGTACATCATTTGTAGAAAAGTAACATTTATTACACTTTTGTGTGATGCCTGCCATTAAGAATACCAACCCAGAATCGGCTTTGAGTCATATTGCACAGTGACAGTTGTGCCATCACAATTTGTAATGTAATGGAGGACATATGTATGTGTGTAAGCGGAGCTCTGTCAAGTTGGATAGTTTTTGTGCATTGCTGTTTAACCTTGTTTTATTCCTTTTTTTAGGGATTTGTGCCTGGTCTGTTTGGAACTTCACATGGAGCACTTCAGTTCATGGCATATGAGGATTTGAAACTGAGATACAACAAGTATAGAAACAGAGTATCAGATACAAAATTGGTACGATTCTTGAGAATAAAAATGTGTTGTGTCATGTGAATAAGCAGAAATTTATTCCATTTGTCTAGGTCGTAGAACAGCCAAATGTACAAAGTATTGATACATTAATTGGAATGCAGAGTATATAGAAGGAAATAATACTTTTTCACTTTTTAGGAACAAGCAACTGGTTAGCGCTGTTTTCCTGTAGGTAAACAAAGTTCTTATTTTGGCAACTGTTTTGAGAATTTTAGAGGGAGGGGTGTTTTTTTTGTCTTACCTTGTGGAACCATAGGTGGTGGTCTTAAAAACTTACATGGAAAACTGGTCAGGTGCAAGTTGGGCAAAGGTAGTTACTTTTGGAAGAAGTGTTTTTCACCTGATAAGAATGAGAGGGCACAACACATGTTTTACAATGAATTACTTGTAGCATTGTATATAGCAAACGCCATTTTTTTTAAATGTGGGTATTATAAAGGGGGAAAATCTAGACTATTGTTTAGTTCAACATTTAAAAGTCAAATAAGATTTTGGGAAATTGGCTAATTGAAACCATACTTAAGGCAAGCCTGGTAACTTTTGTTGCTTTTAGAACACTGTGGAATACATAATGATGGCAGCTGTATCCAAAATATTTGCTGTGTCAGCAACATATCCCTATCAAGTTGTGCGAGCTCGTCTTCAAGATCAGCATAATACATATTCTGGTGTGTTTGATGTGATCCGCAGGACATGGAGGTAGGCATGTAGAATTAAAAGCTTATGTCTTGGAAGGTGAATCTTACAGGATCAGAACTATGTTTACTGGCTTCCATGCTGACTTGCAGAACCAGTGCAGCTCAGAGCAAACAAAATGTTAGCTGTACAAAGTCATTTTGTGCAAGATGCCACTAATAGCAATAATCTAAGGACGAAGGAGGAGATAGGAGAGGGTCAATGCTGGCCTGCAGGCTTCTGTTGTTTATTCTGTCTCCCTTTTCTCTTCCTCAGCAAATTTCACTTACAGGTTAAAAAATAACATTGAGTTGGCTGTTTTGGGGCTCTTAAACAATGAAGTCTCACTTGAACTGCTTTAGATTATCACATATGACAGGAGTGTTGTGCTGCTGGGAGTTGTGGCTAATCCAAATTCCTGGCAGGAGGAAGTGAGCTAGCCAGAGCTGTTTATACTGATGTCCCTGGGTTACCCTGTGGCCTGACTGCATTTGTAGTCTAGTCCCAGCTTCCCGTAGGACCTTTAGCTCCACAGGGCATGTGAGAGTTTTCACACAGAACTCTGTAGTTACTAAGGTTGGCCAACTTTGCAGTATGCAACCAATATTAATCTTGCTTTGGACAGTGTTTCTGAGTTGCAGCTTATTGCTAGAGAGACGTGAGTGGAGTCAGCTAACTCCTGGGGTATTAAGAGGTGCCACCTGAATGAGTGAATGAAGCTGTGTTGTTCCAGGACCACCCCTGGCTCAGAGGCAGTACAACCATTTTGACTGAAGCCAGTTCAAAGCAAAAATAGCTCTGATGTCTCAGCGCTGTGCCCTTCAGTGCTGCAGTCTATAGGAAGGCTTGTTAGTTCTGATAAAGTGTGAATGTATACAGCCATTCTGGGGCCACTACTGTACTCATGATAAAACAAATGCAACCTGGAGCCCTACGGAGGGTGGTGTAAACCACACCCAAGCACTTTTCAGGATCTGTGTTAACTGTACTTATCGCTCCAGGTGTCCTAGGCCTCTGTGAAGCTGGAAAATAGGGAGCTGAGATTAAAAGTCTTTGAAACTTTTTTAACAGCCCTAACATGAATCTGATTCAAATTGGGAGAAGTTAGATTTTCATTTATTGGCCAGTGGAATCAAAATTCTGGAGGAGGTGCTTTAATTCTCTGAAAATAAATGCTGACTTTCCTTAGTTACGTTGACCCTCGGCTCACTTGCTGTTACATGACCCAAAACCACCAAGCCTTTCAGCCCTGCGGGCTTCAGTGAGATTAAATATGTAAATGCTTTTTGGAACAGGCTGCAGAAATTTTTAGTCATTTTAACCAGTTCTTGTGGCATGAAGAAAGATAGTAAATTGCCTCCTACTGAGACAATTAAAAAAAACCCCACAACTACCCAAACCCTAGGCTAAATAACTGACCTACAGAATACTATTATATGTTCAGAAGAGAAAATGATGGGTTAAGATTTGATATATTATGGCTCTTTAAACACTATAGTAAGAAATTATTCTGAAATTGTTATTCCTAACCTGAAGTACCTCTCTCAGTGAAAGTGCAAGAAGAAAAATGCCAGGCTTTGTTTTATGTCTGATTTCTATTAAAAGACATTAATTAAAACTAAATGTTTTTCTGTGTCTTTAAAGGAAAGAAGGAGTTCACGGATTTTACAAAGGAATTATCCCCAACGTGATCAGAGTGACTCCTGCCTGCTGTATTACCTTTGTTGTTTATGAAAATGTGTCTGGGTTTTTACTTGGTTTTAGAAAAGAAAATAATTAAAGGTACGAGCTTGGGTTCATAAGGAATCTATCTTTTATTTTTTGTATTTATGATCTGGGAGAGATTTACTTCAGCAGTCTTTTTTGACACTGTGAATTCATGTAGTATTTTGAGGAAAGAACCTGGAGATAGTAAAACCCTGCCAACATCTCTTCTGCTGAATGTTCCTGCATTGCTGCCTTCCTCTCTGAATCAGCTGTGTCTGCTTGAAACAGATGTCTCTGCAACTGTGAAATAATAGTACTGTGACTGGGTGAAGGCAGCTGTGTAGCAATTCAGTTCATCCTGGCCTGCCCAGAATAACAGACTAATCTGTTTTGACACTTCTCAAGATAACAGTCGGTCAGATTCTACTCCTACTGAAGTGGAAAACTTCATATAAAAGCAACCCTGGGGTCTGTCAAAACTTTCTTAAATCCTTATCTGAGTCTCATGAAGAAACTATGCATGTAGCTGTTTACAGCAATGTCTTCTGAATCCACCTCTGTGTTATTTGTCAGATTTTAGGATATGGAATGGTCCAAATTCCATTGCTTATCCAACACAAAAATGCTTCCTCAGTGGGGTGCAGTTTGGAAACTCAAATTGTTTTGTAAAACAGCTGTCCATTCTTGGGTTTGAGTAATTGCCAATCTGATGAAACCCAGTTCTTGTCTCATACCAGGACAGACTTGCATTGTGGTTTTTAGCTTGCTTTTGGCACCAGACCAAAGTGTATGTTGTGTGCATCGCTAGCCACTTAGTTTATTCATTTTCTCTCTCTTCCCCGTTTGCCCTCTCTCTCTTTCTCTCTCTGAGCAGAATTCTTTCTCCATTACTGAAACATCTGACCAAATATTACTAAGTAAACGCATATTTGAAAGTAAGCTTATGTTTTAAAAATGAGAGGTTTTTTTCTAGTAATCCCATAGTGATGCAGTTTTCAAACCACTGTAATAACAAATATGACCATGCTTATTTTCAATAATATTCTCTGGAAAAAAAAAATCGGTAAGTAGTCTAAAAAATATTGTGCATAGGAATTTCTTTAAAAAAACCAAAATGATCCATTAATGTCTTCTGATTTGGTCTAAGGAAGGACTGTAAGAATATATTGATTGCTAACTTAGTGATAAATGAAATTACAGTACATCTCAGTAAATTTGTATAGTAATGATGTTTATTTGCATGCCAATAATTGCTGTCAAGGATATGTACTTCTTTGAGATCTGGGTTTGCTTTATTTTTTTAGTTCTTATTTAAGAAAATACATTACTGGCCATAACATCTGCCTTCTGCTGGTTAGTAAGAAGGTGTTAAGAAGTATCTAGAAAGTATCACTTAACTAAGGAGGAAGTAAGTTAGCAAAGATTATTCAACAGGTAGGGGGAAATAATCAGTTTTGTAAGGAGCGGAGAATACTATCCAGCAAAACACCTGAATAATCACTTAGTTTCCTGTTTAACAGAAGACTAACCTAAAGCAGAAATAAGGCTTTTTTAAATAAAAATTTAACAGATTAGGGAATTGGTTTCAATTTTAGGTTAAAATCTGGAAGACTACAGAAACTGCTCAATATTTTGAATCTTAATTCAGCAATCCACTTGCTTGTTTCTGTTGATATTATTGCCACATACCACATTTTATGTATACTTAACTTTATTAACAATTTACACTTTTTCCTTCACGATCCCATTCCCTCTACTGATACAGTTGATAATCTCATCTGAAAAGGGCATGTGGCCATTATGGCTGGCTTTGGTTTTTATTATAAAAGTTTCCATGTGTATTTAGCTGAAGATCAAATTTACTGGAACTTTACCATGCAAATTACTGTATAGATCCCTAACAGCTACTAACTTCTTCTGTCTTTGGAGAGTGTTTACTTGGTTTTGTGTGTTTTCTAGTACGCAGAATGAATTTAATGGAACACTGAGTAAACTCTGCCACCCAGGGTCCAAAAAATATTGTGGAGACATATGAATAAATCATAAGAAAAGAATAAAAGTTATGCACTTACTACCCTGGATTAGTGTGCTCTAGGCCCAGAACAGCTTACTCATGCTCCAGGATAAATGCAAAGACAGGCTACAAGCATGTACACAATCAGGTACTGTATGTTAACTGACATTCTGTAAATTCACACCATAGCTTAGCTCATAGTAACTTGTTTGTGTTCAGATACCTTAAAACCCATCGTCCAAGCCAATGAAAACAGTACAGTTCTTCAGAGACAAACTACCAGCTGTATAGTTTGCTGGCTTGCAGCAATATCACACATAGCTTGCAGTTAGGAAAGCCTGAGTGCTCTCCTAGCTGCAGGTGTGTTCCTCTAGCATTCTTAACAAAAGCTGCAGACAAGATCTACCGATTTGAGAGATTCCTGGGGAAAATCTTATAACCTGTTCAGAAAAAAAGCTGAGATTTAATCCTAAATAGCTGAAATAAATTCCTTATCTCAGATTTAATGTTTTTTCCTTTTAAGTTCTGGGAAGAGTGTAGATTTCTGCATGTTGTACATGCTTTTTCTTGGTTTTTTAATTTCATTAATGTAAAATCAATTTTGTAATATAAACATGACTATTGTTTCCCTTTAGAATCTGTACAATTTTTTAAAATATTTGAGTACATCACTTGTTGCATTTGGAAGAAAATACTTAAAACACTGAAGCTAATGCTGTGCTGGCATGATCAGTGTTGTCACTTGTCCAGTCTGGAGGCTGCAGTCAAATAGCTGTGACATCATTCTTTCATTTTACCAGTACACTTTTTGAAAGCCAAGGCATTTCAACCTGCCTGATTTCTATATCTTCCAAACTATTTAATATATCTAGCTTTTAATTAACGCCAAAGTGATTGTATATATCTGAAAGGCTAAATCCAGGAGAATTATTTTATTGGAGCAATGAAATTAAGTTTTGTAACTGTAAAATTATTTAGTATCTGCATGCTAATAGTGGAGACCAATAATAGATGTTTATACTGAAATCCAGTCTATCAAGAAGCAAAAGAGGGAAGGAGAGCATAAATAGTCTATTTTTACTTAGTTATTCAGAATGAGGTATTTAACACTCACTACATCATCTAGGTCACAGTTAAGTCACGAGGAGTTTGTTGAGAGACTTAAGACTGTAACAGCAGAGCATCCTGTTCTGTAGTCAGGTTTACAGGAGTAGATGTTATGCGTGTTTTCTGAAGGCTAAAGCCAAGACGCGAGTTTAGTTTCTTAGAACTTTCTATGAAGTCTTCTAAAAAAATTGTGTATCATAACACCATGTAAAATACCTTAAACAGTTTGATGATCAATAAAATAACCTCCTTTTTTTTGTAAAAGGTCTTATTTATTTGATACAAAAAGTTACAGTTAATTCTTCAAATTGTGATGTTATATTTTCATACGTCAAACAAGGAATTTAAAAAGTTAACTTGGTTTTTATATTTATATTCTAAAATGATTATTATAAAAAGCCTCCGCAATGTGCAAAAAAAGGCTAGACAAAGACTACAGATGCAAGAGTTTGATGCCTTTCAGTCAAATACTTGCATCCAACTCTAGAAATAAATTCTGAAGAAAATTGTACAAAATAAAAAAAAAAAGGGGGGAGGGAAAGTTATTTTGGCAGTTCTTCAATGATGATTCGGGAGACTGAATTCCATCCAGTAGAAGCATCTCCCCGTGGATAATCTGAGCAAGTCCCGACCCAGATGGCAATATCCACCAAGCCAGCATTGATCCCTTCACACAGACCTTCCACTGGTTAAAGACAAAAACCAGGTTACCTCAGCAGACACAATCACTTTGTATTTCACAACTGAAGGTGGACACAAGTACTTAAGAACAGCAGTTCATTGCAAGCTCATGCTACTTAGTTAAACCTGAAGAGCATTTTTAGAAATAAAAACTATTACTTAGAGATGTGGCAACAGGGTCATGCCCTGCCTTTATCCATACTGCTTCTTGACGTCTGTTGCAGTACCAGAAGCAGATCACAGTCCACAGGATGGCTAAATGGGAGGTATACCTGCTTCTTTAAATGTCCAAATTTACAAACTGGTAGCTGGGATATGGCTTCAATCCTATCCAGCCATCTTTTTAGCAGTGATGGGGGGGGGGGATGGGGACACAGCCATACCTGGCTTCTACAGCTAAGCCCTGCAAAGGTGATTGCCACCCTGTAATCTTTTCCACTCCTGATTCTCTGCTTCTGTATAAAGTTCCGCTTCTGTATAAAGTTCCACTTCTGTTGCCCTTTTTTTTTCCCCCGCTAGCATCACTAGTTGGAGGTGGGTTAATGAAGACAGGTAGGTCCTATCCCTTGATGAAAAAAAACTATCATAGCTCTAGAGGTTAGATTTCATGCAGTCATGAAATACTACAGGGAGGAAAATGGAGAAAGTATAGACTTGACGTTAGTCCCCTTTTCCTAGCATCACCTCCTTTTATGTTGAATGACTTCACTAATTTGCCTTTTGCTTAGCAATTTAATAATTGTTCCTTTGGAGGTACTTTTGTGTCCCACCCGAAATTATAGTAGAAATTCCAGGAGGATTAAGTCTCATTTTATGCACAGATAATGCACAAATATCAGTATTTTAAGCCAGGATGACACTGTCTACTTGGCAGTAAGGCAGCTTCTCCATATGCTAATAGAGCACAGAATGTCTCTGTATTCATGTTGTAGCAGAGATCAGTAGAACTGTCTGGATAGAAATCTCTTCCCTTTCTAAATCACAGGATGTAAGTACCATGAAAAATACCACAGTAATAAAGTACCACTTAATAAATAATTCTCATACCGTTACTATTGACAGTCAACTGTGAGACAGCAGAGTAAGCGTAACAAGTGTTAGCTGGCCGCTGTTCTGCCTCTTCGTTCAGTCTTTTGACTTTCTAAGGCAGACTGTACTCTCTGCATTTGGTAACTAGATTTGCTACTGGCTTCTGCTCCATCTCTGTTCCTGCGGTCTTGGCATACATACCTGAAGAAGTTCGGTGTATATTAATAGTAGAATTCATCTCCGGGCTTCCTTGATCTAAATATATTATGGCTTCAATAGGAAGTGGCCCAGCACATTCTGCTCCATTAAAAGTAAAGTACCAGCGCTGACAACAGGCATTTTTGCATTTTAGCCGAAGCGATCCACTGAAGAGAACACGGAGAGCACTGTTCGAGCGCATCTTTGTAAACGTGCATTCCTAACGAGACAAAAATGCTTTGGTAGCAACCTCTGGTTTTGAATGTATTTATTTTCTGTATATTTATATTTAGGAAATATATTTATTTCAGAATGTTTTGGCTATTCTTGTTAGTCCCTTCCCTCTGGAAAAAAAAAAAAGAAGAAAAAAGTAGAGCCTGGCAAATATCATACGGTGCAAAGATGCAAATCAGAAACAGCACCTCATAGATGGTAATGGAGAAGGGGGATTATGGAAATTCTTAACTTTATTTAGAGAATACCTGCTGTTAAGTTGGTTACCTAATTACTTTCTGGGGTCTATGTAAAGGGGCATGAGCTGTCCGAAAGCTGCACTCAAGTCCTTGCATGAGAGGACAGTACAATTTCTGTCTCTGTTACCAGAAATCCTGGATTTAACAATTATCACAAGATTTGTGAGAAGCTTAAATCCTGATAAAAGCTCCACAACTGAAAAAGAAACATTTTCAGGTTTTTAAGAGGTTGTTATTCTGTCTTCAAAATGCTGGATATCATGGGGGGAAAAAACCAAAAAATCTAGGGGCAGTTCTGCAAGTACAAGGCAGTGAGAAATTACTCAAAAAAGTTGATTCTCACTCTAGCCACAGCAACAGCAGTTACGTTACTCCAACCAATCTGGGCATTGCTTCATAGCTGGGATTGAGCTGGGATTTCTTCCCCTCTCCTAGGCTTGCACCCTTGTGTTTGAAAGTTTTATACCCAGGGCTGCAGTGGAGGACAGACTTGGGTTAGTCTGGGTTACACTTGGTCATTCTGCTCCTGAACAATGCTGATCCTTTTTGCAGTAGCACCCTGCAACTGAGGTTCAGCGAACAACCATTTTGAAGCAGGAGTTACAAAGACAGGTACAATTAACAGATTAAAGATGTACATATCTCCTGTTCCTTATGACTGAAATGGTAAAAACCTTGCCCTATTTTGGGCAAGCTGGAGGTACTTTTTTGGTAGTGTGACTTTCAGCCTTACAGTTACAGATCTGGTCTTCTAAATGTACTCTTACACCAGCCACATCATTCCTCTGAAACACTATTACAGAAATGAAATGGGCACATAGCTGTGAAACACAGCTGAGATTAATCCGAAGGAGCTAAACCTTTGAGAAGTTCACCCTTACGTGAAGAAAAAGGCTCCAGTAGGAAATCTGTACGATTGGTGCTACCCAGCTCATAGAGGCAGATCTAGAGCCTGCTGTGGTTGGTGAAGTGCAGCACCCTCGGCCAAGCTCACTTACTGCTATCTTCCCAAGATCGATGCCATAATTAAGTGCACTCCACGAACACTGCTTGAAGTTGGGCGTCCAGGACTCCTCGATGCTCTCGCGCATGCACTCGCCCTTCTCCCCTTTCAGCCCGTCCCGTCCCGGGATCCCAGGTGTCCCGGGGATCCCGTTGGCTCCCGGGTTTCCATCCCGTCCAGGAACGCCACTGGGGCCTTGCAAGCACATGCCGTTGTACTGAAACACAGAACAGATCTTGCTGCTTCCGTCCATTAATGCCGAGGCTAACCAAGTTAAACACAAACAACAACAAAACACACAAACCCCTGCTGTGACACAAGCTAATGGGCTATTTCTGGATCACCAAGAAAATGGTTCCATAGAGGAAAAAAAAAGAAAAAATAAAATTTCAAAGAAGATAAGCAGTACCAGCAGAATTTGCTGTAAATTAAGATGCTGATTATTTTATGAAACGATGCATAAATCCTAGAATTAAAAATTGGCTAGTGCAAGCATTAAAACCTGTTGGAAAAATCTCAGAAGATTAAAAACATTCCAGTACAGAAACAAACAACAAAAAAGTTATATGTTAAGAGTTACTTTCTCCTAACGCACCATTGCTTGTGTAACTGTCTTGGCTAATAAGCTTTCATTATTATTTTTTCCTTTTTTTTTTTTAAAGTAGAGAAACTTTTGCATTTCATAGAGAGCAGAGGTTAACGCCGGTTTTCTTCTGCCGCCATTCCTGCGGGACAGAATCACGTCACGATAGTCAACCCATGCAAGTCAGACTCCAGAGCACGTGCAGCATGTCAGTGCTGTTGTGGACGTGGGAAGCTGCACCCTGCAATCAACCTGAACTCAGGATCCCCAGCCATAGCGGTGGGAAGGCACACATGGGAGGACGGCACACTAAGGACCTCCCTAACATCACAGTATTAGGAAAGGTCAATTGCTGCCCTCCCAAACTGCACGTTAACACACGCTGCCTTCATACCTTATGAGATTTGGTTTTGCTGTCCTTGGAGAGTAGGTTTGTGCAGCCCAGAGCTCCTTCCCCCAGTGGCACAAGTGTGTGTGGAGCCAGTGGAGCAGGCACAGAAACGCTGAGCAGGGGCTGGCGATCACAGGCCTTTTACTTTAAGTGCTCTTTCCCATCTGGTGACTGACTGGGTCCTCCAGCCTTCATCCCAAATCCTCATGGATAACCATATTCTGCTCTTCCCCTTTCTCCCACCTATTTCTCTTCATCCGTTTTAAACCACTTAATCCCCACTTGTTTCAAAAAGAAAGGGTCATGCAACTATTCCCCCTCCTGCAAGCCATGCCACTATCTGCACTGCAGGAGCTGTAAACTACAGCCCCTGCCCTGTCTTCTTTGTCAGACTGGTGAACTTTCTTCTTCTGGGGTTGTTCCTTTTCCTGTGCTTTGGTGCAAAAACCAACGTGGGCATCACAGGCTCGGCTGGAGCCACGTTATAAATAAAATCAGTGACTATGAGTTCCAGTAAGAGGTAAGATGGCAGTTGGACTAATGGATGCTGGCATTCCCTTACTACCTTCACCAAAGAAAACACTGTTGGCATCTGGCAGTGGAAATAGTGGGAGGTTATAATCAAGAAGGCCATGTATAAAAAAGTTAGCTGGAGAGAAGGCTGCTTGGCGAAGCACACACCGACCTAAGGACCATGAGAATGATGCAAAGACATTTCTGTTTCACACAGCACTGGTTATCTGCTTTTGCTGCTATTTTCCTGTTGGACTCTATTTGTAGCAGTGACTGGCTCTGGTTTTACATGTGGTTACTCACCACAGAAATCCTGAGGATGTGGAAATTGGCAAGAGCTGGGGCCTGCCGAGGCTCAGACCCGCAACCCCCCGTCCCCCGGGGCACCTCGAGCGGGCAGGGCTGCCCGGAAAGAGGAGCTGCCACCGCTGCTGCCAAGAGCCGCACAGCTCCCTTCCAGAGAGGGCAGCTTAAGCCATTGCACACCCAAAAAAATTGAGGTGAGTGAAAGAATTACCTGGTCTTTGGGATCCACTCCAACTAAATTAATCTACCCCTGCCAAACCAAGTCTTTTTTTCATGCTTTCTTAAGCTGGAAATGCACAAAACATCTTTTAAAATGAAAATGTCCGCTGAAGGCAGGATCCCTTCTCAGGCATGCCTTCATTCTGCCCTGGAAGGGCTTTAGCTGAAGCAGTCTGTACAACCGGGCTGTGGCTGACTCCACTGCCATCTAGTTACCTGTGCTTTGCCACCCACTCTGCCGCACCCGAAAGCACGAAGCAATGCCAGAGCAATGCCCTGTACGAAGGACCCTAAAATACCGCTCGAACAGAAAACGTAAGCTCCTCCATGTGTGCGAACTCCTTATTCTCGATGCAATTCAATTTCCACAGTAAAAGCGAAAGAGTAATGAGGTGGTGTGAAAGGGAAGGAGCTTTGCCATGCATGGTGCTTCCAGCACATCACTTTTGAAGGTCTCTCGGGAGATCACAGAAGAAATAGCCATGCCAGTGATTTTCTATAGGAGGTGAACGGCAGTCCAGCAGCTCACGGAAATAGCTTCACATCTGCTTTCTACATTCCAAGGACTGGAAAATCTCCCTCCTTTCTTCTGCCCCTGAGATGGGATAGTCCCAACGCATTCAGGTTTCTAGTTGCAATGGAATTGCAATAGGGGTTGCAGTCCCAGGTGCCAAAGGGAATAATGCATTAAGGCGACTCCAAGGAAAAGCGGGTTCAGTCAGGGCGCAGATACCGTTTTCAGAGTATCTCATGGCTGCCAAAGAGCAGTCCTTTTATTTCTTTTTGTAGTTTATTATTTATTCACTAGCCTTTTAGGCACTAAACCGCATTTACCGCTTACGTTGCCAGGGCTGTAAGACTTCAGCGTTGCCCCTGCAATCTGCAGAGGGCAGCAACCGGCTCACAGTGCCGCCTTTATCCCCACCGCGCTGCCTCCCCCCGCCTCGGCCTGCCTGCGCCTGCCTGCACCGCCCAGACCACGCCGGCTCCAACCGCAAACCCCCCCGGCCCCGGCCCCGGCCCCGGCCCCGGCCCCGGCCCCGGCGCCGTGCAGAGAGGCGAAGACGCGCACGCAGCCGCCGACAACCCGCGGCTGCTGTCAGAGCCCGCCCGCCCCTTGCTCGGCATCGTCCTGATCCAGCACAACCGCGGCGTAATAAAGAAGAAACCCAGGCGAGAACCCAAAGGGCGCCGGGCTTCCCGGCGCCCAGCCCAGCGGTGCCCGGCCCGGAGCGGCCCGGTGCGCCCGCGAGGTTTTCGAAAACCGGTGGTTTTTGGGTCTTTTTCCAATCTTCGCCAGACAAAAGCAGCCCCGCGGCTGCTCCGGCCGCCCCACCGCCCCCGCACGGGCCCCCGCCACCTTCGCCCCGCCGAGCGCCCACCCGCCCCGCTCCGCTCCCGGCGCCGCGCCCCGGCCTCCCGCCGCTCTCACCACGTCCACCACCTCCCGCTGGCGAAGCGCCTTCTGCTTCCCCTTCGGGCTCTCCGAGCCGCCGGGCGGCGGGGCCGCCGCCAGCAGCAGCGCCAGCAGCAGCAGCGGGGCGGCGGCGGCCGGGTCGCGGCGCATGGTGCGGGCTGGGGGCGCGGGGATGCGCCGGGGCCGGGGACCGGGACCGGGACCGGCTCCGGGACCGGCACCGGCTCCGGGACCGGCACCGGGGCAGGGAGGCTGCAGCGCGGGGGCCCGTCTCCGCCGCTCTGGGCGGCCGCGCGGGGACAAATGAGCCTTTCAGAGCGCGGAGCCCGAGCTCCCTCCCCGGGGAGGCCGGGAATTTCCATCCTGTAACCGAGCGGGAACGTCCAGGCAGAGCCTTCCCCCCGCAGCCATTGGCACGGGGGCCGGGGGGCTCCCGCCCCCTCGGGCCCGGCCCCGCGGAGCTTCCGCCGGGCGATGCCGGCAGCCCGGGCCGCGCCGCGCCGAGCGGCGGCGGGGCTGCGGGGGCGCGGGCACGGCGGGGTCGCCCGCCCGGCCCGGCCGGAGCAGCGGGGAGCCCTCCCCCGAGCCGCCGAGGCTTTGCTCTGGGTCGGTGACACCTTTCCGACGGAAGAGCTGTTTTGCCGAGAAGTCGCGGAGCGGCAGAGCAGGAGCCTGGCGCAGCGGGAGTGGAAACGGTGGTAAAATAGCAGCGGGGTGTAAATCCCCGATTTCGTTTTAACAGAAGTACAAGGTAAGGACACCAAATCCTTCGGGACAGCTCGGAATTTGGACTTTTAGTGAAGAACTCGGTGTAGCCTGAGTGAACGTGGCCAGTTTAGTAACACCAGAAAAGTCCTCTGCAGCCCAGCGTAAACCACCCCATTTTGCTTTCATTTAAAATAATAGTTTACTTTTCATCATACTAGCAATGAAAGCACTATAAAATAAAGAATACTGTATGTTCTCAAGCATTAAAAATAAAAATAACAAATATTCGAAAGATAACTTCTGTGTGCTGCAATCTTTGTGGGCTTTGTAGCGGGAAGGTTTCCAGAAGAGGGGGATAAGCTTCAATACACTTTTTTTCCTGAAGTATTTAACAAAACCACACATTTCTCCTGTAGGAATGCATGTTACGAGACGTTGAGCCATTCGCGCTAGACCGCGCAGAACCAGATTTTTGTTTACACTAAAGCTCCTCCTGCTGCTCTGGCTGCGGTTACCTCTGCGCTTCGAGCCACTTCTGTCTTTCTCCCCTTTCCACGTCCGTACTGGCTGAACAATAGCCGTGACGGGAGATTTGCACCACAGGTCATGCTGCCATCATCAACCCTGTCACACGCTGTCCTGAGAACTGGGATTGATGTCAGCCGCGTTGCTGCGGTGTGGGTCCTGCCTTGTGGAGAAGTGCAGCCGTACACCCAGCCAACTTCATAAAACGGCTAGGAAATAATAATGATTCCCTAAACCCCTCGGGAAAGTTTATGGAATAATGTAAATCCTTAATTACAATAATTGCTCCTGTGACAGCCTCAGTGAACATCCACACGCAGAGGCTTCATTGTGCAATTGTGCGCCGCTGCCAGCAAACCCTCCTGCCTCTGGTCCAGGTTGGTGGCAAGCCTGTGAAGATGGTAACGTTTGACTGCTCTGTAACCTGCACGTTCACACAAGCGGCGTTACCAAGTGGCTGGGGATCCCCAGCATCAATGCAGGCTGCTGCTAAGGCACGTCCCATCCCCGACTGCCAAACTTTGGTATTACGGAATTAATTTCTTCAGCAAGGTGCAATAGCTGAAGCACACAGCAGAGCAGCACTGTACACCTTCCTAATACAATTACTCAGTATTTTAGATAACAAAATTCGCACGTACCTCCGTATGCATTTCCCCACCTGGGTTTGCTCACCATTCGAGTTTGGGTCTGGGCTAGAAGCTTTTAAATCCCAAATGGCCGGCTTCGCCAGGGAAAGCAAACTGAGGAGCACTGTAAAAGAAGGTCTTAGCAAATAATGGTGGGACATCTGCTTTGAACTCTGGTAAGTGCACAGTTCCTAGCACTCATTTGACTTGCAATGTGGTTATCATCTGGGAAACAAATACCAGCATCCTCCTTAGCCTGCTTCAGTCCGAGCAAGCCTCGCCATCTGCTAGGCTTATCCTCTGTGGGCTTTTGATGTATTCAAATGCTTCTGAGGGCAGCAACCGTTGTTGAATGCTGGTGAGATACTCAAGTTGAACCAGAACTACTGATCTACTTTGCCTTAAATATTTCCCGGACAAAAGGAGCTGTTGTAATAAACTTGCCTGAGCATCTTCAAAGCAGGATCCATATTACACCAACTAGTGATTCCTTCATCTTACCCATACTGCCATATGACATAGAATTCATCTTTTATATGTGGTTTTACAAACATATCAGCAAAGATGATGAGATACATCCACATGATCAGTCTGCTGCTGTTGCACAACCCAGGCAGGCTCATGCAAGGTCACCGTGGTGCCGTCAGTGCACCGTGCGTAGCAGATGCCCACACCACCAGGCCGGTGCCACAAGTGCAGTCTCTCCGCTGCAACTTGAGCTGTTTTCCCCCACTCACGTAGCCTCTCAGCATCCCAAAAACCAGCCACACAAGCCTGGAGAGGAGGATGTGCTCATATGCACACGTGTTTCCATTCACCTCGGCTACAAAATGTTTAAATTCAAGAGGCTGCCCACTGGGTCGCTGGGTCTCTCCGCCTTTCTTGTGCAAACTTTTCCAGTTTATGAATACTATTTATTAGAGCACTGGTTTGAATTTAACCAGTAAATAATTGCTATTCATTCCTTGGTCTTCACAAAGTGAAACAACTGTAGTAGGACAGATGAGGAGCATTTTATCATGGGAACCCATTGCCCATGGTTAATGCAGAGCCTGGGAGTGAAAGACCAGGTCCATATTCCAAATCTGGTAGAAGAGACCCAGATCTCATAGAACAGACCCAGATCTGGTAGAAGAGTCTCCTTACACAGTGAGGAGAAGCTTTAACCACTCAGAAATTTATTCTTCTCAGATGGGAACTATATGACTTGTGGCTTTTCACAACCAGGAAAACCAGGCTTAGGTGTCTAAATATTACAGAAGGTTCAAGGCTGAAGATCCTGAGCCAAAAGAGGCCCAGTAAGCCAAGTGCCAAGACCTGGACCTTTCATCTGCTTTTAAATCTTATTGTTTTCCTTGTTCTGGTGATGTCTGGGGATTTTGACTTTGATTGGCAGTCCTGTCTATGCCTTGCTTTGGGGAACGCATGCATACCCCAGGGTAAGCAGCAGAGTACTCAGGGGCAGCACTGCAGGTGCTCAGCATCGCAACACCCAGGATCTTTGCTGAGCTACCTTTGGTGCTTTTAACTGTGGAGTTCATCATTTAGCTCTTGTTCACTTTATTACTGATATTTTAGGGTGAGTTGTAAGTCGGTGTAAAAGGCTGAGACCAGAGAAGACTGTTGGATTTCTTGAATGGCTCTTTGCAGCCTGCCTGTCTGATCGAGAAACAAAGAGCCGTCTGTGCTGCTGTAGAAGAAAACCAAAGTAAGAGCTCTCAGGGAAATTTATTACAGGCTTAAGATATAGGTTTCATTTTCTTCCACAAAAAAAAATCGTTGGAACTGCATAAAAATCAATGGGATCGTGGCCTTGATCCCTTCTAACACCTTTTAATTTAAATATATTATTTATATAGCATGCTTAATATTTTAAAATAATCCAAAACTTCTCTGCCTCTATTTTGTTGCTTCACTAGCACAGATACACCTATTTAACAAATCTTCCAGTAGCTTCTACATAAACATGGTAAGCATGGCATTGCAGTCACAGTAGTGCTTTGCAGGTACACATATTAACATTTGAATCTTAAAAAACAGTTTGGGGCAGATTTTTAGTGGATTATAACACTCACTGATGTCCTCTTTCCACCTTTGAGAAAAGCTTAAAAGTGTAAGTCATACCAATATTGTACTTTCTGAGACTCTATACCTCCAGGTGACAGTCAAGTCATGCTGACAGTTCACTATGCAAGCTGTGAAAAAAATAATTGATCATCTGAATGACAGCCAGAAAGGACAGGCAGAGGTTAGAGCATAATAACAGAGTTTGTCAAAGACAAGAGGGCTGTGACTGTCAGGAAAGCATATGCTAACCCTTCAGAGGCTTGTCTGTGGAAGAAGATTCCTGTGTCCATATACAGGACCATATACAGGAGGATGGCATTTTTTAAGTGTCAGAGAAAAACCCTGCAGTTAAGTGTTAATTCTTTACTTCTGAATAAGCACATGGCAGTTCTTAATGTTACAGTAGGAAACACTGTATTTTTGCACAATAGAAAACACTAGGGAGAGGATTAACACTTTTTGTTACTCAGATTAATTAAGTTTTCTATTGAGATATATCTTTCATGTTGTTGCCAACACGTCAAGACCAGGACATACGTCAGACACCAAGGAGCTCATCTTGTGGGAACTGCTCCTTTCATAGCCTGCTGGGCCTTCTAGGCAGACCTTTTTTTTTCTGTCCAAGTCATCAGTTGATTTATAATTGCATTTTCCTATAGCTGTGGCTTTTACAATAATAATGGAAGTATTGAATATCTCAAACTAAACACCACTCACACGTTGTCAGACAGAGTTAGATAAACTTTAATAAAACTATTTGGAAGAACTGTCCGCTTCACTGATAAAGGATAACTCGGGATACCCAGACATTTCCACAGTGTAAACTTTATGATGAAAAGCCCATCCTGAGACCTGTTTGCATTGACTGCTGGCTGAAAACATCTGACTCTGAAGGAGTCTGGTCTGTAGCTCTACAAGACTGTCTCCCGAGTGCAGCTGGCACAATCCTGGCTGCAGTCATGGAAACCTTTGGGTTGGAAGGGGCATCTGGAGAGCATCTGGTCGAAGCAGGCCCAGTTTGGAAGCAGGTCCAGTTAGATCAGGTTGCTCAAGGACTTGTGCACATGGTAGAATGGGAAAATTAATTCAGTCCAGTTTTAAGTTAAATTCTCGAAGAAGATGGTGATTATAGAGTGGAGAATAAATGTACAGGGGGACCTCCGGTGAATCAGCATGTGCAAGGAGACAGCTGCGGCTCAGGAGAAACATTTGCTCGTTAGAGTGGTTGTGAATTAGTCAATGGTAGAAAAAATTACTTGGCTGTCTCATTGAATTCTCAGTGAATAGAAAGGCCTTTTGCGGAACTAAAAAGCTAACTTTTCTTGAATCCTGTGCTAGTAAATAGTTATCAGGATGTGAAATACACTGCTCCATTCAGACAGGAAAGCTTCTTCAATGAAGGGAACAGTCTTGGTTTTTCTACAACATTCATCAAGTGCACCGCCACAGGTCTGTCCTTCCAGTGTTGGAAGATAGTAGCTCAAATTAGTGATAATCCTAAAATTAAGGGAATGGACTTGAACTTTGAAATGTTTATTTTTATTTGTATCCAGCAAGCCCTTTGAAAAGGAGTTCCTCAGGATAAGCAAGGCAGCAATGAGGAGTGGGCTGCAGGCTGAGGAAGGGCTGTGTAGCACTTCGGCATGGCTTACAGAAACCAGAGGTCTATAGTCACCACAGCTAACACACACAAAATAGACAGAAGCCTGTGGATGCAAGAGGATTTAGTCACAGAAACAAAAGAATTGGCCCAGGACACTCAACAGTTGCACAAAACTTCCTGTCTCAGAGGAGAGACAGAGAGAGAGGGGCAGAGCCACAAGAGCAATGACAGATCTGAACATGCATGGTCCCTGCGGCTCTGCCCATTGATGTAGTGGTGGAGCCTGAAGCCCGTGGCATTCCTGAGACCCGGCTTCTCACACCCACACTGTCCCCCCAGGTGGCCTGACCTCAGCAAAGAAGCCCATGGCTTGCTGCAAGCAGGGCTGTGGAGCTTCTGGGCAGCACCTACCTCATCTGTTCCCTGATGACCCACTGTCACCAAAAGGCAATGGATTTACAGGGGCTGCTGGGTCAGGCACAGTGAGAGAGGTTCACCATGAGCAGTTCAGTGGGGTCATCCCACCGCTAGCCCCGAGGATACTTCAACAGATAAACTCTTGCACTAAAATTATTCTATGTGCTAAAGCAGAACTCTTATTTGACTTGCGTCAACAACTGACTCGTGCAATGGCGCTGGAAAGGATCAAGCACAACACTGAACCCCTTGCTCATGTGGAGATTAAATTGTGCTTGGCCAGAACAGCAAAAGACCTACCAGGTTCCTGTGAATAAAAATGTCTTTTCAAGTCCTTCAAGTTGTATTTTTTACAGCAGGTGCTCATCTAACTGTGCTTTTGTGAGGCATGACTGTTTCTAGTGTGGTTTCCTTACTTCCGTCCTTGTAACTTTGCTGTAATTACAGCACCTGTTGGTTGATTAAAAATCTCATTTACGAGTTCAAAATTTCCCATTGCCAAGTAGAGAAGCTTCAATATGCGTGCCCTAAAAATATCTAATGCTGCTGAGGTTATATTAATTTAAAAGGCAAAGTCCTCCCTTGTTTTTTATTGGGTATGCTTTCTTGGTTTTTCCTACTGGCTTGGTGACTTTCCATTTCTCTCCATAGAGAACCTCATCCTGACTATCAGCTTCTCTCAGTGTCCATTCTCAGGATGATCTTGCCTACTAAAATCACATTTTAAGAAAAGTAGCTTCAATTAATTTCCACGGTGAGTCTTGACTTCAGCCAGCCCAACACATTTGCATCTCATCCACTCAGTGGCATGGCACACCCCTGTCAGTGACATCTCTTCACGTTCATGGAATGATACGTGTCTGGATTGTTAATCCCTCTAGTGCATCCACTTGTTCTTTAGTTGGAAGTCTGGATCGCAGTCCTACCTGTAGGAATCTGGAAGGAGAGCAAGTCCAAGAGAGGACTGTGTCCAGTGGGCAACATCAGGGACTCAAACCCAGTGCCAAGAAGCCTGTTCAGCTGCTTCAGCATCCTCAAATCCTCCTTCTTCAGCTGGGTCATTCAAGACTTGCATGCACTCTCAGGTAGTAGGTATGATACTACTAGAGCTGGGTCTGGAGAGAGTGCAGCTTCCCAGCTAGCTTAGGGGATCAACTAATTAAATAACTTACTAATAATTTTCTCTAGGACCTTATCTGGCAGTGACTTATTTTTGTCCCCATGTAATTTCCTGTTATCCAGTTTTATGTGGTCAAGCAGAGCATCAGGAAGATAAAGTGGCATGCACACTATCTTCATAAAAATATAGATACTTTGCTCATCCTTCATACACAACAAACATGCAACATACTTTTTCCTGTTAAGATCCCTTTGGTGCCCGTGTCTAATGATCCCACCATCGTCTCTGTAACTTACAAACCTACTTAACGGAAGTAAAATTTCTTCTTGCTGTTTCTCTTCATCTTGTACGTCAAGAGTGAGTCCTAAAACATCAGTGTACTCCTCCCCACTTAAAACAGCTGATGTTCTCTCATGGCCATATGCTGCACCTGAGAGTACGCTCTCTCGGCTGGAGACCACTCTCCCTCCAGTTCACCTACACCCAGCACTGAGTGCCCATTTAGCACTTCCCTTCCGCAGAAACCACTTTCTTCCACACAGCTGCTCTTGCAGAAACTCTTCTCCTCTCCAGCTCCTGCTTGTGCTGAGAAACCAGCTGTGAGCCATTTCATGAAGGTAGGTTTAAAGATACCTCATGTTTGTCATTACTTATTTTAACTAGTAAGACCTCAAATAAAGGAAACTTTCATTTTAGATTTAGTTTCGATGAACAAAGTTGAAATACAGGGAATAAGCATTAATGAAGAGCTCAGATATAAATGTCCTGGCATGTTTTTAATCTTTTAATTATACTTTGCATCTCAAGTGCTTTTTAATAGGAAGTAAAATCCAGTTAATATACAGAAGCGGATTTCATAGATGTACATCAGAAAGATACTCTGGGCTCTGCTTCTAGAGATACAAAGCAGACAGCTCATGAAGGTGTGGTATAGGTTGCCCAACTTCTTTAATTACAGTTAAACTCTAGCCCATAAAAAAACAGGTAAGTATGACAAGGGACGACAATAAGAGTGAAAGAGTAAGTGCAAAAAAAAGTAATGCACAGGAAATAACATTTCTTCTCATGAGACTCTAAAATACCTTTGGTGCCAGCCATCTAAACTACTGCAAATACCAGTGGTTAATACTGGCAGACATCTTTACCAGTGAACGCAGCCAAACAGACAGCAGCCAGATACCTTCAAAGACCGATTCAACAAGCAGCCAGTGTCAAGGGAGGGAGGCGGCATTTCTCCTTTGATGTGCAGTGATCTGAAATTGCACATTGAGACTGGGTGGTCAAACTTCAAAGGGAAACGTGATTCCTCATCCTGTTCAGCTACTGCATTTTTCAGTGCTTTGTAGAATGCTAAACTTATTTTTAGTCAAGTTCAACTTTTCATATTTAAATTTTTTTCGCTTCTGAAATTCAACTAGATTTGACCATCTTTAAACCAAGTGTATTCTGCATCCTGTAAAGAAAAGGCCTTTTCTTTCCTGTAAAGAAAAGAAAGGATACAGTTCTCTGTAAATCAGTTGAACAATTGGCAAAGAAAAAAGTATGATGCTTCAGCTTGTTAGTACTCCATACCTGAACTGTTTTTTTGATGTTTAAAAAAGCAAAAGGATTTAAAGCTATTTTAAATACTGCAGGTATTTTTCCTTATTATCTGCTAATAGCACCTTTCAAATGTTATAAATAGAAACAAAATACCATTTTTTCCCATATCCTGGGTTAGTTTTGCAAACTTGGACTATTTTTTCCAAATATGTGCATAGCTTTATTTTACAGTCTAGGTAAACTTTATCCCAATTTTCACTAAAAACCCGAGCAAAATAGAAACAGTAAAATAGAGTATACACAAAATGTACCATAAAACCCCTGTAGTGGTAATCTCAGGTGCTGTTTATATCACAAATCAAATATGATTTAGTATGTTAAATTTATTTTGTCCTTTGAAGGATTTTCTATGCAACTCAAAACTCAGTGTAATGCATATTTTGAAGTGATTTATTACAGAGATCCATTAAGAAAAAGAGAAGTAAAAAGACCATTTGGCCCACATATTTTAAGGCTTGGAGAAGCTGTCAGTATCCTTTATTCCAGCTTTCTGCAAACAAAGGCAGAAAACAAGACTAAAATGGCTGTATCAAACTTTAAAACTGTTGGATTTATAGTGCATCTTTCAGAAGATAGCCAGTCTCGATTAAATGATGTAAGCTGATGGAGATGTTCCAGTAAGAAGTTATTCTTACAGTTTAAGAAAAGCCCTTTTAATGTGAATTGTCTATTTTCAGTTTTAACTTTGGTCAGGTAACAGATGGAAGCATAACCCAAACACCTTTTGTTAGAGAAACTGTTTATGAGGTTCTTTCTAGTCCATGACTGTGAGGCAGTCTTCCATACCCTCACTCACCTCTGCAGCTCTTTTCTTTCAGTTTCTTTCCCCCCATCATTTCTGTGGGCATTCAAATAGCCATTTAACTTCCCCGTGACTGCTTGGGTATTTCAAGGTTAAAGCATCCAGGGATCACCATCCCTTTAGCTATAAAGGTCATCTTGGGAATTCACATTCTGTACGTTATTTCTGGTACAGCAGCACTGGAACACAGAAGTGCTACAGCCTCATTCTACCACTGATGTGTTTCACTTCCAATGAATGTTATGATTACTGCTTAGTTAGTATTTCACAGCTCTTTGAAAATGGATCTATTTTTAAGCCCATGGTATTGCTGTAACTTCAAAATTACTTTGTATTCATCTTTTTTAGAGCAGTTACCACAAAAGCATGACTTTTACTGAACTACCTAAAAAAGGGAATAATATGAAATAAATTAAAAATGTGTATCAATATTTTAAGAAAGTTGAGCAAGAGCACAGTGTGGAAATACATATTCTATGTAATCTAAAGGAGGTCTTTAACTAGAGGTCATGAAAGGAAGAATGCTCTAAACGTTAGGATGAAAGAACTAGTTCAGTTTCTCACTCTTTCATAACTCGCCGTGTTTATGTGAACAATTCCCAGCATTGTTCTGTCTCAGTTTCTCACTTACACAGGAGGGATAAAAACATTGCAATATTTATTACCTCACACAGCTCTAAGAAAAAAATACATTAAAGTGTCTTAGGTGCAAAAATACTACAGTAATACAGCAAACACACTACATCTAGTTAATAAGAAATATCAACTCAGAAGCTCTTACTATACAACAGTATATTTTATTACTAACAAAGACAGTAATTATACACATGTTCAGTAGTTGTGTTAAGTTACCCGTTTACAAACGTGACTACAAGAATGAAGGATACTTAGTGTGCATTTTCACAGGAGACACTTCAGATCTTTCTCACTGTCCTCAGCAGCAAGAATTCTGTGTATTTTAAATGGGGGAATTATAAAAGAAATAGCATGTCCTATTTAAGGCAGTAAATTACAAACGCTAAAATGCTGATGCCGTAATGTAAAGGTAAAGACATTCCATTTTTAATGCATGATGGTTAAGACAAATAACTTTGGTTTGTCAGAACTGTAGTTCCTGTTGATTCAGCATTTGCATGACCTTTGTACCATGCAATTTTGCTTGATTGTTCAAAGCATCACCATGAATGCTGCCCAAATTGGAACACAGTAATTTCTCTGCATAATATCAAAATATTGAGAAATATTCTTATTAGTAATCAAATGCAAGATGCTGAACCGTCTTACAAAATGCACTGACATTTAAGTTTAGAAAACAGCAAAATCCTGGCTCCAAATTATCTCAAGTAATAAATCACATTGACTTCATTGGAGCCACGATTTCTTAAGAGCTAAACGATAAAATTCTTACCCATGTCAGTAGTACTTGCTCTCGAGAACCACCCTATCATAAGAAAGGCTACATGTATGAAGACCTTTTTGATTTAAAGAAAATATATTGCTGTAGTATACAGAAAATTAAGCTTTGTAGAAAAAGTATCTTTGTTTTCAGTAAATACATAGTTAAACAAGCCCGTATATTAATAACTCAACAGTTTATTTTCTGCAAGATATTTCTCTACAGAATTAAAAAAAAATTAAGTTACTTGCATAGAAACAACGTGAAACATACACTTTCGCTGCAGCTCAGTAAAAAACCAAAGCATATACTTCAGATTCTGTCCCCCATGCCACCAGGGATCAGAAGTGTTTTCTTCTTTGGCACGATGCACTGGAACACCACACCAGGCGGGGCTCCAAGAAGCATTCTTCTGAAGCAGTGCTGCATCTAACGCACTATCCCTGTAACAGGATGCACAGATGTCTGACCAGTCTTGCCCCAAATGTAGTGTATGGTGCAGGTTATATATAAAGGTATAATCTGCTTTACTCAGAACTAAATAACATTGTCTGATCACCACAGGACTGTTGACTTTAGTAACACCAAATGCAAGCAGTGTTAGCTTTACCAAGTTTGTACAATACATACAAAACAGTAGTTCTAAATACTGACCTTATGCAGTCAGTTATTTACAAAATTCATTTTTATGTACAAAATCACTATAATTCCAGATTCCCTTTCATATTCAGTGTACAAACTACCATAAAACAGTGCTATAATTGATATATCATTACACATAATTTAGAGAGTATTTATAAATTTGTGTATCCCTGAAGTGATACTGCTGTTTAAGACACAGTAAAAAAGAGGAAAAAAATTTAACAAGTTTTCAAAAATATCAAAAGATGCAGATGTAACTTTTATGCCTTGAAAAGTAACAGTGCTTTCTAAGTGTTATTTTAATGCAATTCATTACAAAGTGTTCTTTATGTTGGGAATAATATTTGTTTCTCTCATCTTTTTCTTAAATTACTGCTAGTCAATCCAGCTATGTCCTACAGAACTTCCATTTCCATTATTCCTGGATAGCATTAAATATAGTACATTATTGCTAGCTGTCCCCACAACAAAACTTACTTTAAGTGCAAAGCAAGATATGTGTGTTTTTTAATAAGGCACAGAATATCAGTTATTTCCAGTGTAACACAGAATCCATATCAGTTTTATACATTGAAAATGTTCATATAAAATTTCAGTCTTTCAAGGATTTGAACTGTTTCCTGAATCCAACTCTCTTCTGGTGTCTGAAGCCGAGTAGACAAGTAGTGATACAGAAGCTGACTGTGAGACACCAGGTATTTGGGAACAGCTGCTTTGTAATGGAGAAGATTCAATAAAGTCATTTTTAGGAGTTATTCTGTAAATAATGAAAAATAAAACACAGGGAGTCAATTTTAAGCACAATGCATTACACTGCAAAAAATACATTTTTAGCAATGAAATTATAATATATCTTAAGCTATATTCTTTTCAAGAGAACACAGTACAATTGTGTATACTTTTCCAAGCTTAGGGTCACCATTGTTCTTTTTCAGACTTGTCACCTCTCAAAATGATTGCATTGCAGCCATAGATTTCTTGAGGGTCATTGTTCAACAATACAAAAATATCCTGTGAGCTAAGCTCCAGCACTCAACACTTAAAAGGAGAAGAAGAATCCTACAAAAATATAAAATAGCCCATATGCTAAAGATACATGGCTATATGAAATAGTTTGTAAGAATTACAGTACACTTGACAGCTACTGAGGATCAATTGTGTACTGAGAGTACACCGATTCTTCAGAGAAGAAATAGAAAACTTACAAAAATAGTGGTAATACACATAAACAAAAGACTGAGTTAAGGAACCTTACCTTCCTTCACCTACTCTCTTCATACTCTCAGCCAAGCTACTCATATCACATGTGCTATCTGCTTTGTTTCTTTTTTCCACCTGATCCACGGTCAGTTTAGAACAAGATAACATTTGATCTCCACTGATTTCACTTTCCTCGACTCTTCGGGCTGATGTTCCGTCTGCCTCTATCTCTTTCTCAGATGTCTCTGGAGAGGTTTTAATTTCTGCAACAGTTTCTTGGCTTAAGTAATCATGATTAGTGATTGCTACTGCAGAAGTTCCATGATTTGTTGTGCCACCCGTACTAGTCCCCATTGACTTCGAAATAACTTTCAATCTGTGCGAAGTTGATTTGTAGTGCTTCTTTTTATGCTTAACTTTGGAATTGTGCTTCAAGAAGAATTCGCATGATTCTTGCAGCACTCTTCGACTTTCACTGATTGGACTGAAAGAAAATACAAGCATGTAATTGAATGAAGAGGATAACCTTAGATATAATGTAATATAGCTTCGTACACAAAAACGTGAAAGAATAGCAACCAACGATGCAATCTGAGCTGGATGTCAATGAACACGAGGAAAACAATTGTATGTGAAAAGAGGAGAAAAAAGTCTGATCATAATGGCTCCAAAGTAATTATGTCTGTGGAACAATTAAATAAAGCAGATTTCTACATTTCTTACTTCTGCAAGTAGGTCCAATGATTTCAGTAGATTAATCATCTAAGAGAGGAAAGCAGGATTAGCTCATAAGCAGCTGTATTACCAAATTAACTTTACATAAAGTAATCCTCATTCAAGTGAAAAAAAAAGTTAGCGTTATAAAGTCGACCTCGTTATTTTTAAATTCTTATAGCTGAAAGCAGTTAACATCTGAAACACAAGAAAAATTATACAGGAAATGGAAAAACAGGGGAGAGGGAAAGGAAGCTATAAGCTCACCATCAAGGAATGTAGATGTAAAATAAAAGCAGCTTAAGGACTGCTGCCTTGGGAAATCCAAAGAAATAAAAAGATCTAAAAATACAGTATAATTTATGAGTAACACAGATAATCTAAAATGAAATAATCAAGGAATAAAAAGGAATGGAAAAAATGACAACTACAGGAAACGGAGATGACACTTATAATCTGTTTAAATCCATAGATATAAATTTACTAAAATTAAGTAATTAAACTGAATTACTCTGTTTCAGAAAAAAACCCAAGGAACAGTAGATTAATACAATAAAAGTGATACTAAGGAGGGTTCAATGAAAATTAATTTTAAAATAAGACGAGCCTGGCAGAGGAGAAAAGCAGAGGATGTTGTTATTGCATGATAGTAAACACAGCTAAGTACTGTGCCAAATTAAGTAGTTGGAACACGTGAAAGGATCTCAGTTGATGGCTGACATTACCTTCCCTCATTTGACTGGAAACCAGAGATGTATTAGCCAATGCTAAACACAACAGTATGTCTTCTGCTCTATGAAGAGAGCAAATCAGCACAGGAAAATATTTTCTGTCTCCTGAGAATGTTGTCAAAAGTCACTGCATATGTAGAACTTCCACAGACTCCAATGGAATTTTGCTGATGCCCATATGCAGCGTTCAGACTCCAAAAAGGAAAGGGTCTAAGGACAACATTTTGATTGCCTGAGCTATATTTAAGAAACACATCTGAAATCCAACTTATTTTAAAGTATACACTTTAAAAAACAGGAATTAAAAAATTGTTCTTACTCTCTTTTGCGGTTTCTGTTGAAGAAATTGGCCCATTCAGAACAGGTCTTTTTACTTCCCACCCAGAAGACTGGAGATATGCCAACAATTAATGTCAGCAAATATTTCATCAGAAACAAAAATATTTCTGGTCTTGCTAGTGCCTTTGCCTAGAAGATAACAAAGTTTAATAAATGCAAAGAAGAAAATATACTTGTTGATTTATCTTTTTAAACGCAGAAAACAAATCATGTAAAAGAGAGACTTTCTCCTTATGGCTGTTGTTCTTTGTTGAGGCTTGTACTGTGGACAAACATTAGACATGTACAGTCAAGTCAGACCTGGTTAATGTCTACAGCTGAATACACAGAGAGGAGATTAGTCAGAAGGAAATATTTTTCTTTTCAATTGAAAGGAAAGATAACTTGGGGGGGTAACAGTATTAGTAACCATGTTCTTCAGAGATAGTTTGTATGTCTAAAATTATTCCCTTCAACTTAAAAGAAACAGTAAGTGGATGAGTTGGGAGTTAATCAGATTAGACAGCATCTTCAAGGAGCCGCAGGGAACTACATAGTAGTTTTCTGTTTATTGCAAAATTAATCCACCTATTTGCAGAACTGGATCATAGGAGCTGAGACATTTAACTCAGTAAGAGATTATTATCTTCTGCTCCCAAGCCGCAAATTTAATTTACGTTACCTGGCTTATCTGCCAGTCCCATCTATGAAAGTCACTATTCTTGATGGCCAGGTAACATTAGCTACTTAAACTGAAGTTTGTTTTTGTTTGGTTTTGATCTGGCCAACATAATAAAAGTCTACAAGCTAGCTCAGGTAAGCCAAGGCCGAGCACGCCACTTTAAGCTACTCCATAGTTAGCACACTGTTTATTACAGGGACAGATCCCATTAAGTATGTCTTTGTGTCACATTCCCTGTTGCTATTTACTCTTTCCAATAGGTTAATTAAAGGCTGAAAATACATGCTCTTTCTGCCTTATTATGCCAAGCTGTTATATTAAGCACTACAAAACAATTTTTTTTTTTTAAAAAGCATAAAAGCCTTGTTTTCAACCTTGTAGGTTTTGGACCATTTAGTCTGATACAGAGCTCAGTGCAAAAGCTGCTGAAGACAAAGTACACTTGTTAAGAATGGTAATGGAAGCAAAAATAACCAAGAAGTACATGAGCCGTGCTACTCTCAGCTTACACTGACTTCAGAGGATATAGAGGCTGTTGAAAAATGTAGAAGGATCAAGTCTTATCATTCCATAACGCCTGTGTTTATATTCCTCTTTTTAATGACAGTTTATTGCAGTAAAAACATAGATGGTAAGTGCAAGACAATGAAAGATGACACAAGACACCTGCATTTCTCTTAGTGATGGTGTCTTCTTTTGTATCTGTTCTTAAATGGAAAGAAACAAACCACAAATTACTTGCAATTGCAGGCAGTTTTATGTACTTACAAGAGATTTAATCCATAGAGAGTACTGAACATGGGCAGATTTACTTTAAAAGCGTCTCCAAGGAAGTTGTTTTTTTAAGAGTCAAATGTTAAATATGAATACCTCCGCAATTTAGAGTGCTGTTGGGTTGTTTTTTTGTTTTTGTTTTTTTTTTTTTTTTCTTTTTTCGTTTGTTTATTGTTTGGTTGGGTTTTTTTTTAAAGATTTCTTCACATTACTGAAAATCAGCCTGCAAATGACATCTATCGTGGAAAAAATGTATTGGAAATTTGTTTTGCAATTTCAAGTGTTTTATACTTCTACACTTCAAAGAAAAAAAGACGAAAGTGATTTTAAATCTGTGGTTATAAGCAACATTTTAAATCCAATTTAGACTCAATTTTCAAGAATCATTATTTCAGCTTCAACTGAAATCGATGCAAATTCACCTTAGGTACTTTGATACTGAGCTAGGCACCCAAGTACTGAGCAACTACTTTTAGGAATAGATACTGTGAAGAATGATCCTCCCCCCAACATAATTTGTAACACGAAGTTCAAATATCATAAAGATTATATATTCCCTTTAGAGCTATGAGTTGGAATTTAATTGCTGAGTGCTATCAATCTGGTTAGTGAAAAATTTCAAAGCAAAAGTATGGTACCACCAATTTTGACTTAAAAAGCAACTAATCACTGCATGTTCTTGAACTGATTAGTTAATGTGAAATAATTTACTAACTGCGCGGCAGATACAGTGACGCATAAGGATTTTTGCTAATTAACTTTCCAGTATTATTTATAAATGAAACTGCTACTTGCCTGATAAGGACAAGGAATATGGTACTGGTTGCAGTGGTCAAATACCCAAGTCGTTTCCCAGATTTTCCGGTTCACCAGTTCATAGACATAACATCCAAGAAGTGCTACAAGTGGTACCAAGTATAAACCACTAAAAACTCCAATTCGGATCATAAATTTCTTTAGCTTCTCCTGGTTTCTGCCATCGTGCTGTATGACTTGCCGCACGTGATTTAAAGAAATAATACCAGCTAAAAGAAGAGAGAGACCGAAAAAAACACAAAGGCACAATGGCAAAAGCACAAAGTACAGAGAGGCGTCCAGATCGTAGAGACCCACAAAACAAACTCCACTGATATTGTCCCCTTCAACTTTGTTCATTGCAAGGAGCATAATGGTTAGAAAACCAGGTATTCCCCACGCAACTGCGTGGAACCACATGGCCTTTTGTGCAATAGCTTCACAGCTCCATTTTCTTCCTGCTGCAAGGAACCAAGTGATTGTAAGAATCACCCACCATATAGTTCCTGCCATAGTGAAAAAATACAAAACCATGAAAAGGACGGTACAGGCTTTGTTTTGGGAGCCAAGAACAACTGTTTCACCAATTTCTAACTTATCATCTGCCTCGTTACAGGCAGTTCTGTTCCCAAGTAAAAATCCGATAAAGTACATTAGAGAGACTATGCTGTAACAGACAGAGTAATATATGATCGGCCTCTCTGGGTACCTAAACCTTTTAACATCAATCAGAAAAGTCAGGAATGTGAAAAGTGTAGCACAAAGACAAAAGATTGAAACTATTCCAATGAAGCTTTTTGCAACATCCAATTCATAATTTTTGAAGTACATATTGGGACATGGGGGTGCACACTGATCAATTCCTAGGAACTTGTAGCCTTGTCCATTGGTAGTGTGTAGGTGTCGGGGACACCAGAACCCATAATCCCTTCGGGTCTGGCCTGGGGTCTTCTGAATTCCATGTATGTTTGTGGTTACAGCAGCAGTGGCAGGAACAGTCTCATCACAATTGACTAGTCTACATAAAAAAACAGAAGAGGAAATATCTTAATACACCTCATTCTCAACTGTAATTATTTCTTAGAAATAAGAAAAAAAAATCTGATTTTAAGCACTGTCAAATTCTATAGATAATGCAAAATGTGCATTATGTCAAAAAAATCAGGTGGCATTTTAAAAAACAGACTTCAAATATTTTCAGTTTAGAAGACTATTCAAACACAGCTATTTCACTGTTGTTTTCTACCTGTTGTTGTATTGCTTATGAAACACTACTCAAATAGCAACTGGAGTCTTAAATTCTACTCAACTTTTACATCTGTACGTAAAAATATTTACAGTAGTTTTTTTCAATCTGGATAGCAATAGACTGCTGGAGAGAGCAAATGATCTTGTCAAAATGCAAGCTTCAACCAACAAAGAAGGCTGACAGTATCTAGAATATACTGGTCATCAGTTAATGATTATTATTGTAATTTTTTGTGTTATAGTGATATTTCATTGTTGACAACAATAAAACTACCTACCTGAAAAACAGAAAAGCAAAAAATATACATGTAAAAAATTATCACTATTTTAGCAATTTTTTTTCTAGCTCCATACTGTTCATTTAAAAACTGCTCTAGGCTCAATTGCTCAAGGGTTTAATTGGACACAGTATGTGACCTTTTTATATCGTTAATATAGTATTAGCAGTGTTGGACATATCTTCAAACTAGATTATGTAAGTATAACTCAACCAGGTAAGCATTTACTCAAAATGGGATTTATATTTATATGCATTCCAAGTTTAAGCATATATTTAAAAAGAACAAGTTTTGCATTCTAGTTTTTAAAGTAAGATTCTGTTATCTCAAAACATTCTTTGTCAAACACTATTATAAGAGTCCCTCAATGTCAGTTTGCAAGCTCAGCTTGAGCTAAAAAAACCCCTTCAGTTCTTTGTTTCTCTGCATCATCATACTGTCCAAATAAATCCAGACTAATCATTAAGAAAACTGATTCTGTAGCAGATTCTTTCATTAACCATAGGCCGGACCAGCATGCACGGGAACAGTGCAAACTTTATTCATCCATGTCTTAATAGGCATTATGTATGTCTGTAAGAATACAAGAGCGTGAATCTCAGGATTCCGGTTACTGCCCACCCTCATGCCAGCTCCTCTTCCATGGGCTCCAGCAGCAGGACGTCTGCTGTTGTAAGAACATCCTGCATGACATGGACTTCGCTGTATCGGCTATTGAGAAGACATCATGTCACATATGAACAGAGCAGGTTCATCTTCAGTAAATGCTAGCAGTAATAGAATAATTAAAACCTGCAGTGATTCCTGTGAAAATGTGATCTGATTTATAATGTCATTTGAAAGATATATTGAATAACTGGATTCACTTGTAATTTTCCAAAACAATTCTTGAAGACATTTGCTGTGCTGAGTGACAAAACTGTTGCTTAGAAGCTCATACTAGATGGGAAAAGTCAATGCCTTCTTGTTTTAAAACCCCACAACTTCAATTTTTCTGCAGAACTAAGGGAAACAGCATTAATGCCATCTGTCATATTCACTCCGATACCGATTTCTACCAGAGATCACGGCACAGGACTACTGTCCCAGCTCTCCCTCAGCCCTATCACAGATTAGCAACTGCATGCAGGTTAGAAAAATGATTTGAGTTTCCAGTCTCTGCTCCTTCCCTGTACTTCTTGCTCTGATGTGTGTTAAAAAAAAACCCTGGACTTAATTTATAAATATCTGCCACTGAAGGTCAGAATCTCCAGATGACGACACTGGAGTGTTTTCAGTGGTTTCCATTTAATTTATATACACTCGTCTTTCCCCTAAATGTAGTATTAACTGTCTTCTCTCTGGAACAGACACGTGAACATCTTTGAGAAAAAGGTGAAATTTTAAAAAGACTTTTGGCAGGCAGTAAGGGAAAAGCAACACAAGCTTGAATGTGCACATTTAAGCGGTTAGGAGTAAGATAAGGCTTCTACTATTTAATGCTCTGTGTCCATTCAAATATAGAATATTCTATATTTCATTACTTTATGAGCAATTATTTATAAAACCCCCATGAAGTAAGTATAATCATCCCTAGTTTAGAGATCAGAAACTAAAGCAAAATCTGTCCTGTAACATTTAATATTTTAAGTTTTAAGAAATTTAGAGTAAAAAGCTTCTTTTTGCAGGGATCTGAATACTGAAAAGAACTGCTGCAGAACTTTGTTGCAAAAAAGTCACAAGCAGGAAATGAAGGTGATCATTTGAATAATGAAAAAGTTTTAATAAAAAAATAGTCCTATGCATAAGCACTGTAGGGTCACCAGTGATAAGTATGCTACAGCAAGGTGATATTTAACATTCTGCCTCAGATTTTCAGCTCAGTCTAGGCCAAATATGAAAATATCCCCCCTACCACCTGTCAACATGAAAAATACCCCACCTGGTACATTCCAGCTCTTCCGGCCATGTGATTCCAAAAGTGTCCATCAACTGCTTACAGTCAGAATACACTTTCTCACAGAGGCTTCGACAAGGGTGAATCACGTGAACTTGCTCCAGGCAGGCCGGGACAAAGGCTTTGCACAGAAATGTGTGGACGTCCGGTGAACAGTGAAGATTCATAAGCGTAAGAAAAGGCTACGGGGAAGAAAAAGGCTTTGGTTAGGAATTTCAAAAAGATAATTCAACGTGTCAAAACTAACTTTCATCACTATGGCTCACATTTGTTCCCCTGGAGGTTTGAAAAGATAGTAGAAAATAGTGTTTGTTCAGCAGTTGTGGAAGAGGAAAACCTGGTGGCCTGAGCAGTGACAAGCTCCGTTAGCACTTCTAGCCCAGCCCCTGCCCCAGGATCTTGGCCAATCTGTAACTCTTCAAACCTGATTTTTCCTGTTTGACAATATTAGAAATCTGAAAGGTATTATGAAAGCCCAAGATTTTTAAGAAATAGGGTAAAACATTAAGTTCCTACGCTCACCAGTCAGCTTCTGAGTAAGCACCCTGAGATTTTTAAAGGCGGTCTGTACCTGTAGTTCCTGTTAAAGTACATTTTCAGTCCTAAGTGAACTAACCCCTGTCTGAGGGTGAAATCACTGTGCAGGAACACGACAGCCTTTTTATGTAGGCTTTTTGATAAAATGCTTCTTGGATTTCAAGAAAAAGGAATCTCCATATCACACGTAAATAGTCAAGTTCATGCATCAGCAAAGCTGAAACAGTATTTAACACACTTTGAAATGTGCTGATAAATAGGAACACAAAATTTTTGAAGAAGGCAGAATTTTTAGTAAGATTTTTATTTAGTAAGAATTTTATTAAATTCTTTGCCATTAACAGCTATGTATCTCAAATATTCAACCAATGACTGGTAAAGGAAGGATTAACTTCTGAGCTCAGAATAGTATCCTTATTTTTGTCAGCTTTTAAGTATCCCAAATACATATACACCCATAGTCCAAGAGCAAGTCTTGCTACTGAGCATGCAGTTTAAAAGGAAAGACATTGATAAATGGAATTCCCTTAAAAATGGAATATCTACAAAACCTCGAGGGACCTTTGTAATAAACATAGGAATGTGTGGGGAGGGGGGGAAGGGAGAAGATAAGGCAGAGCAAGAATAACAGAAAAACCTTTATGAAAATCCAAAAAAATGTTGGCACCATCCTTCAGAGCACTCCGGCTGCGTCCTGCATCTGCAGATGCCATTACAGCAGGCGCACAGAAGTCTGATCGATCCCCCCTCTGCATGTCTGCTCTGGAGCCGCCTTCTCAGGAACCCAAGACTTGAGTATTTTATGACAAGGAGAGAAGCCTAGCTCTGGTATAATGTGCTCCAGTTCCATAAATTGGATTATTTTCTAAATGCTACACCGCTTCAGATGAAAAAAACACTCAGGAGTTAACCCTAAATGAATTAAATTTCCTTTGCACAATTATGATGTTTGTTTTCAATTAAATTTTCTTTGCTCCAATGTTTAATTTATGTTAGCTCTGTTTTTGCTGGCACTTAGGATAAAATAAAGATAATAGCCTGGGTAGTCATATACATCTCCTATAGAAATTGAGTTTACCTTTGAAATTAAATCTTGTAGAAATTGTCTTGGTTGTTATGAATTCTTCCTTTTTATCACCCAAAGCTCATCTCAGTTGATAAAAAATAAAATTAATTTTCTACAGCAAGTTTTGGGGTGCCAGTCAAGAACTTTTACAGACTTAGGTAAAACAGCAATATTTTCTCTAGAAAGTAAGAATTTAAAAAAAACAAACAAACAACTAAGCAATATTCATATCTATGAAACCAACTTTATCTAAAGAGATATTTTACTAGCTATTTTGATTAGCAACTAACAATCTTTAAATAGCATTTTCCAACATAGCTAATAAGGCTACATATCATAAGTTCGCTCCCTTGATACAGAAAATGAGTATAGAGAAACCGATGTCTGCTGAAGAAAGTCAGGACATAAAACCAACTTTTCCATTCTAACAGAATTCCTGTTTTATGAAAACACTTAAAAGCTAAAATATGACAAGAATCGCTACACAATAATACTGTATATTAGAGGTAGATAATGACAAGTGAAAAGTAAATGCTTGCAAGAGTTTTACTACAGCATATTATCATTGTCTAAATGCTGTTGTTTAAAGAACATATTTTATTTAAGTGCAAAACTACCCTAACAGATAAATGCAAAAATGCAAAACTGCAGGAAGGAAGCTATGCTCAGCCTGTAATGTAATCAGAACAGAAATCCAAGGACTTGTCAGCCAAGTAATTTGTTCTCGCAGTGTTTCTTTCACCTTGCTAAAAATATTTACCTTTTGACATCTGAAAGCATGAGCACAAGTTAAGAGCAGGAGGTTTGGTGTTCTGAAAACACAAGCAGACCTTCTGAGTCAGACCAAACATGTAGTTCTCACCCTGGCTGGTAGCAAGGGGGGTATACAAGATGACAAGCTGACATCCCTCCCAGTTTCCAACAATCAATGGTTTAGGAAACTTTACGAGCAGCAGGTTATAAAACCAGCATTGTGCTGAAAAGACACCAACAGACCTCCTTTCTTCCTAGAACTCATCTAATCCCTTTTTCAACCATTTATGCTTATACTCTCTGTAAAAATACTACAGCAGTAAGTTATATTGTATAATTTAATCAGGTACTGCTGAGAAAATACTGCATTTTATTTGTTTATTTTAACTCCGGGTTTTGCAACCTAGCTTGTGTTTTGACAGCTAACAGATTACTCTCTACTTTTTCCATGCCATTTTGCCATCCTGCTATCTTTTACATATTATTATATATTACCATAACAGTGTTTTACATTTTGATTTCTACTCCTTTTATAATATACTTTGCTTTCTATTTGCCTTGACTACATTTGAACACTGACGTCACATTTCCGCAGAACTATCCAGTGACGACAAAGACTCCTTTCTGAGTGACAGTAACTAATATAATACCATGCACATCTACTTGTATGAATAATGGGTTATTTTTCCCTATATTCATTACTCTGCATTTACCATCCCTAAATCTCACCTACCATTTTATTGTCCAATTGCATCTATCACAAGACCTTTCTGCAACTCTTTAGTCAATTTTTTCTTCTTAGCAAATTTACTATCCATCCCTCTTCCAGGTCATTTAAGAGTTAGTTGTGTGTCAGAGGTTTCAGTAGAGATGACTAGGGGGAACCACTCCAGTCATTTATTTGCTATAGGATCAAACTGTCAGCTAATGATTTCATACCCTACTTTGTGACAACACATTTATTTATTCCTACTTCTTGTTCTTTAGGTAGGCATTGGAAAAGAAAGTTCCCGTTGGGTTACCAGCATAGTTCCTTTAAAAAACATAGGTTATGACCACATCAAAGCCTTTTTGAAAACTGAAGTATAATATGCAGGCTGAATCACCTCTTTCAACAAAGTTATTGAGTCCATCAAAAAAACCTCCAATAGATTTTACAGGCAATGATTTCCCTCAACCAAATAACCCCCTCTATAAAATGTAAAACTTTGCCTCAAGCACACACAAATAAGATTTGTAAAATACAATTTATTTTCAGAAACTGCCTACTTTTACTGTTTAAGAAAAGCAAAAAAGGTCTGAATTGCGCCTGGAACTCTGCTAACAATTATGTATCTTTAAACGTGGGCTTCGCTTCGAGCCAGCCAATTTGGAAATGTTTAATTGTAGAAAATAATAGGTCTGCATTTCCTGACTGACCATAAAAGCAAAATCTCACCAAAACCAAAGCATGCACTCTTCTTGCTGGATAGTGTGTAAGCAAAAAGTGTAAAACTGGGATCACAAGCTCACTGAGAGTATGATGTGGTTGCTTCGAGGCTGTGTTATCTGGATCACAGGTGCCCTAACCACCAACCATTTTTTACCCAAGTGGTTAGCTGAGTAATCTGCACACATGCACGTGCTGATGTCTTTAGCATGCAAGTCCAAGATTAAACCTGCAGATTCACCAAGCCAGTGAATTTAGAATCTTGTACCACGTTCCTCTCCTCTTCAGGAAGGTCAGGATGTGCAGGTGGCACAACCACATGAAAAGGCACTTGGCATATCTAGCATTAGCAACCATTGCCCTGTCACATGAAGGACAGAGATGAAAATCTGCAGATTTCATGATGGCAGTGTTAAAAATAGACTGAAACCAGGCTCTTCTAAAACCAAGAATGGAGCCTCACAAAGCCAACACAAGTCCTAAAATATAAATTCTCATCTTCCTGCCAATGGGAAAAAAAACCCAGTAAATATAAGGAAAACTAGAACATACTAACAATCTACCAAAAAAGCCCCCAACAAACTAATCACAACTGTAAAGCCAAAGATGATGTGGTCTGTAACAACAACAGAAGTGCTGCCTCAAGCAACAGCAGTGAAGAACTGAGGGCTGTGAAATGCCAACATTCCACTGTGTTGTCAGTGCAGAGTATGAGAGGGGCACGTGCCCTGTACAGAAACCTCCCAGTGCAAAACGGTCTGAACTGAACCCCATGAAGCATATATGTACCCGCTGTGGGCTGTGAATACGGCCAAACAATCAAAGGCAGTAGAGCATCACTAGCCAGGGAGAGGAATATTCTCTGCGCTGAACAAAACACCAACACCTTACTTAGTAAATCCTAGGTTCTTTACAAAGTATGTCTATGTTATACTTTAGTCTGGCTTTCTGCCTCTGGATATCTCAGAAATCCAGTTATGGTGTGGTCCTACAAACAATAACACAACTGAGACAAGTGAAAACAAGCGGTGCAGCGTACAGAATAAATGGCTAGGTGCAAACATGCTCTTGAACGTGCTTTGCCAACAAGCAAATTGCAACCTAGAACTGCATGTGAATCTCGTGCTCAGCATGCTTCTCTGTTTTGTGCTTAGCAGGCTTACAAGTCCAAGACACAACAGAAACAAGCTCATTATTCCAGGCAGACAGTGCAGATGCTCTGTCCTACCTCATCGCAGTTTTATCCTAGAGAAAAGTATTACCAGAAATTATGAGATGTCTCTAGGATTAGGATGTATGATAACATATGTCAAAACGAGTAAGTGAAAATGTTCTCCTGAATCTGCTGATTAATGTCACAGAAATATTTAAATAATATAGAAAACAGTGGATCAAAATATCAAGGTCTTTCTTACAATCAGCTATGGTAAACCTTGACTGTAAGAGACAGGAAATATCTTGAATTGTTGAGATATACAAAGGATAACAGCCTTTGTTCAGCCATTGGAGCCAGTTATTTAAGACAGTAACAACCTACTTGCCTAACCACTGAGGTCTAGCTACCAAGTTACAACATCTAGCTTAGTTAACCTCAGTGTTAACTAGGTTAACTAAGGTAAACAATGAGAGACACCAGCTGTCTCACTGTTAAGCAATGATAACCCTTTCATGATTTGATACGAATCTTGTGACCTAAAGCAACAACCTTACAACCTTGTCACTTACATAACTGTGTATCTCAATCGTGGAAGCAAACACAGGCTTAAATCTCAGTTTCTACAATCATACTACACCGTGTACCCCAGGTTCCCCTCTATATTAAAGATACACATTGTTATTCATGAAACTATTTACCTGCTTTACAGGAAGTAACACTTCACCTTAATGATTAATAAATAATGATTAATAATTTACAGCACCAGACTCAAACACAACTATTGTCCAGTAAGTGTCATTACAGAATGAAAGTACAACCTCAAAAACTAAACACAATACATTTTACATATACACTTTCATGTGTGATATGTAGGAAACACAGCCACTGTCAGCCATGGTGTATATAAATGGTCTCAAAAGAATAGGCAGTAATTAATTGTTAGTACAGCTCTGTGAGTATAAAAAGTAATCTTCACAGTATCTTTAGCCACTTTTATAATGATAATCTGTTTCAATTAAAAACAGTGAAACAAGTATGGCATGGTTGATTTAATCCTACACTATTGTTTCAATAGAGCTATTCCCGACTGGATGCGAACGAGATTAGCATCATACCCAGAGAGATTAATGCCTTCATACAATTCCCAGATGGGCTGGCAAAGGTGATAATTTGCTCATGGCCACAGTGACTCAGCTACCAAGAAACTCTGACTCTGATTTATGCACAATTAAGTCACGATAAATAAATGTCCTAACACATGAAACTAAACGAAGGATGAAATTTTTTGGGTTTGATTAGATTCAAAGCAATGTTGAGAAAAGACTAGGTTCTTCCAATTGGATGCTGCATTGATGGATTTAGATCAAAGGCAAGTTAAAGACACTTTTAAGTCAGTATGTAAGGATTTAGAAACTACTTTGCAGGAGGCTAAGGCAGTTTAAGTGTCTTGTTGCTACATGTCTGCTAGAAGTTGCTACTTCAACAGCAGCACTGCAAAACAGAAATGTGGGTGCAGCTTATGAACATTAGTGCAATGTCAACCATCCTTTAAACTACCAATGAAGATGGTATGAACTAATTTGACATTGATTTAGGGGGGGCCCAAATACTCCATGTCACTACCCGAGCTGTGGGTAATAACTGACTATTGCTGCCAGCAGCAAGTATCAGTCATAATCTATTTTCTACCCCCAGTCAAAATTATATGGGTAACTCCTCTAAGACAAAAGTTTTTCAGGACTAAAATCCACTGACAGGAATAAAATATTTCAGATATGAATATATATAAATTTAATACGCATCATTAGTGCATGCTAATTTGACAGGTAAAAGAAAAGCATTGAAAGTACATGAATTTTACTTATTAAAATAAGCTGGTTTTAAACAAAGCAGCATTACTTTCTACAGCTTTCAAAAGAGAATTAAGGCAAATACAATCATGTTTAATTTAAAAGCTTGTCAAACGTTTTTTAAATGTAATCAGTCTGGCATGTACAGAGGTAAGAATTAAATCTTTTGTCAGAGTAGAAATCAGGTTACCCCAGTAGTTTAAAAGTCACAAATAGTTTAAGTTTCCTACCCAAGGACAATCTGGAGTTCAAGGAGCTGGGGGAGGGGGGAGGGGGGGGGGGAGGGGAGGGAGAAAGAAAAATGTAGTAAACAAGCAAGTGGACCAAACAATGCTGTTCTGCAATGAAAGATGTTTGCAAAGATACGAGCTTTCATCTTTGTCCTTCAGCTGAACAGCAAAGGCAATGCATGCACTTGGACTTTCAAAGGCAACAAGTTATTTTAGGGCTCTGAACAAAGCATGGGGACAGTGTAACTTGCAAGGGTTGATAATCTGAACTGTTCCCAGCAGTCTGCTCCTCCCTCAGCCGTAGGCGTGTGGGAGCTGCCGACCGGTCAGCACCTGAAGCATCATAATTTAGAAGGCAAAGTCAGATGGCAGCTGATCTTAAAAATGCTGTGCTGTAAACTCCAGTGGCTCAGGGACAGACTGGCCAACAGTCAGATGCCTGTGCAGTGCAGACCCCGGCGGGCCAGACCTTCGTCACCCCCATCAAGCTAAACTAGTCAGGCATCAGTTCAGATCGCAGGCTGTGCAACTGCTCAATGAGCTGAATTACTCATCATCTAAACATTCAATATATTTGCAACAAAAGCACGAGTATTTGCAAACTCTTCACCCTCATTTACCCCTACACCTATATATGCAATATATTTTAATACATATTCAGTTGTGAACCTTCATACTAACTGTTCAAAGTTGATGGGACTATCAATGAGAAATCCAACCAGGGTAAGGACAAGGCACATGGGGGAAGGTTTTCAGAGGTCAGTAGGGCGGCAAGACACTGACTCACTTTAAAAAAGGCAAAACAAAAACAAAAAAAACCACTCTACCACCACAACTGGGCACTAAACTTGCTATTGCCATTGCCAGTATACACAGACACATACACAGAAAGATAAAGCAGGCTATTCTGCTTCTCACTTCTCTGGGCTCTGGACTGTTTTGCATTAACTAGCAACTACAGAATTTCTTTCTGTAGTAAAACAACTTAGTTCCATGTTTTCCCTTTAAGTATTTCTTAAGAACAAAATAAAAATACACATGTCCCTATATTTCTTAACTATAACAAAGCTTAGAAACAATATAAACAGGAATATTACATCTCACTAAGAAGTTACTCTGAAGCAAACTGAAGTACAAGTATTCCAATACCTTCCAAAATAGCTTATTAGCAAAATTCACTGCATTTTGTGGTTCTAACCTAAATTATAGCTTGACCTAAATTATAGATATTCCAGTCTCTGCAATTTACAGTCCAAAACAAACATGAGAGAGTTTTCCCAAGCATTACATAAGTGAACTATTTATACAAAGCTTTCAATTATATATGGTTTTATCTCCATGTATACTATACAGAGCATAAAAGACAGACAAATATAAGTTAACTGAAGGAAAGTATACTGCAAGCCCTCAAACATCTGAAGTCTAGACAGAGCTTCATTACATCTGGACTGTGGTAGCAGAACCACCTCAAAATAATCTTAAATTCTTCATGTATTTGCCATGTATTACAGGAGTAAATGGATTTATTACTGAACTTTTTGGGTAGAATACAATTTAGAAGATTCCTAGTAATGCTGTTGATAGACTGCCTGTTATCTATAAAAAAGCTCCTAATTTGAAGGGAATTCTAGCAGAAGTAATTATTGCTCTGGTTCCAAAAAAGTCACACCAGATTTATGTTTCCCTGTCTTTGTGAGGGTGGACACGCACTTTAGTGGAACAGCACCACCCACGTTACCAGAGTAGTAACCCTGCACCATGCTTTCTTCCTTGTCTACTTCACACATAAGCTAGACCAGGAAAATCTCGGTCATGACAGGATTGATCTTCTCAAGCAATATTCTGTCAGTCTTCTGTGACATTAAGTAAAGCAATCAAGAGCCAGATCCACCAAGGGGACTGGCTATTGCCACAGAAACTTGTGATGCCTAACTTCCAGGCACTTTGCAAAGTCCTCACAGCAGTTTCCCTAGCCGATGTCCACACAGAGAGGCACCTGAAAACGACATTCACAGAATTCAGGAAGCAGAGGTAACCTCACAGCCAGAAGAAAATGCTCAAGAGGAGCAGGAATCAAATAGTACATATATCCAAAAGTTAGACAACTAACCCAAGCTCCAAGGCAGCGTTTATGCAATGGACTACTTCTCAGAATGCTCAGTGATCCATGTTCAGACACCTCCTTTGCCAGTCTATAAAATAAAAATTTAAGCAGTCCTTTAAAAAAAAAAAAAAGAAAAAAAAGAAAAAGGTTAAGTCAATAGCTCAGTGACTGTTATGCTCATGGGAGAGAAACTGGGGATCCTGTTCCACTGAGTATTTAAGTATTTTAAATAAGGTGATACAGGATCAACAGAGAAAGCAAGAGACATTTCTGTGCCAGAAAGCCATACAAATGACAGTTAAGAGATCTACCTGTCACTGCCAACTCAGCCTGGAAGGGACAACCAGTCCTCTTCCCCACAAGTTACTTAACTCCCCTTTTCTAAACCCAGGCTAATACTAGGAGAACACCAGAGCATTCCATACCCTTTACCATCATAGAGTTACCGGGATGGCAAGAAAGCCAGTTCTGTGGACGCAAAACATCCAAATCAGCTCTGCACAGATGAGCACCAGCCCAGCCAGGTGCCATGTTTACACTGCTGCTGATCCTGTGCCAAGTCCACCCAGGAACACAGTTATATGGCACAACACCTTTGGCTCAGAGCTGATTCCATTAGACCTGAGGAAGCTCTGCAAGGAGCCATGCTGTTGCCTGCATCAAGTTTTCCACTCTTCTAGACCTGGGCTAGCCATGCTGTTGGTTAGGTGGGGATAGAGATATTGTACATAAGCTGGAAAATCTCCTAACTTACGAAGTTAATTCCCATGCTAACAGGGAATAATAAACTGCTACCTTCAGCCTCCCAAATCCAACAAAATGAAAAGTAAGTGCATCCGTTGATTTCTTGCCCATATCTCATGAAAATGAGACATAGCTTGTCTCACGGTCAGTCAAGCGGTGTGTCAGTGTCTCAAGGTATGACCAGCTGGAAATAGTGAAATCGGAAGACAGAGGTAAGAACTGCAGGTGTTGAGGTAGATAAATGCAGCTTCATGGGCTTCAACTGACTGACGTTGTCTCTTACATCACAAAGTGAACAGATTAGTGAAAGTTTGCAGAAATTAGTAATTTTAACAATTCTCATGCAGTACAGTACTGAATGCTTTCCTGAACTTCAAATACACTGGCTTAGTCCCCAGAAAATCTGCACAAGTCGCTTCTGTCATACACACGGGTTGACAAGGAGGATGGGATCTTCTCAGTAACACAGGAGCACAGACCAACACAAATCAGACACAGCACTAGAAATGAATGACCTGAGAGTCTGAGCCACAAACCAGAGACAGTCTAAAAGCACAATGGAAAACCGGATGGCAGCCTCAGTTTGTTTGTGTTTGGGAAGCTTTCACCATGTAGCCAACTTTCTATATACTTAGCATCCACCATCAGCCATAAATTTTGATCCAGAGTAATTTTCTGTAAAATCACTGCTTCTGGGAAGACCAGTGTGCGCGCAAAATGGAAAACCAGGCCTTCCAGTTTAAATTCACTTCTATAGCTATCATCTTCACTATAGCTTGAAAACATAAAATTATAATTATTTTTAATATTTTTAATATAATAATAATCATTATTATTCAGAGTAGATCATTATTGTAATAGGAAAAGCAGTACTTAAGATTTTTGAAGAGATATACATAAAATCTCTTTTTTTAAAAAAAAAAAAGTGACACTTCATTCCTAAGTAGTTGTGGGAGACAGTTCTTATCTTCCACAGAGGTGTATTTCTTCTGTGGCATTTTGTTCTGTGGCATTTTGTTCAGTTATTTATTTTTATGAAGATAAAATGCCCAAAACAATTATAACCTGAGTAGTTACAGACTTTTGCTCTGTAGACATATGTATGCATCTTAATTAAATTACTTTTACTTATTAACTTGTATTTACTCTTATTTTTTATTTATTCTGAGACACAGGCCAACCTGAGAGGCAAGAAAGCAAGAAAAACAACTTGCTTTTAAATAATATTTTTAAAAAATCCAAATTCTAAAGGATCGATGAGGCAGCTGTTAAGGAAAGAAGCTAATTCCTTTACCCCATTACTTCATGATCACCTCCTCCTCCCTCCAAATGCGAGATATCCAAATATGAGAAAGGGCTCTCTTAACAAAGCTAATGATGTTACTACAGGAGCCTCTTTCTGCATGCACTACCTCACACAGTCTGTCCTCCATCCCTCCAAAATCTCTGCCCAAATACTTGACACCTTAAACACCCTGCCTCCTCCTGTTAGTGAGATCAACAAGTCAAAGGAGAGACAGTTTCCCAACAGTTTATTGCTTGCTGTAGCACAGAAGTAACTTATCACTACTTGATGAGACATCCTGGTGTGAGCTTTCACCCATCTCTCACAGGAGCCAGTCCAAACAGAAACAGGTACATGCCCAGCACCTCCATCACACTGCAGAAATCTTCACCCATGAGAAGCTGGGGGCTGTAGGGAGCTCACAAGCCATGTTATTGCACTGTAACCTCACAGGCAGTCAAGGACTCACATTTGCTTTTCTTCTTCACAGATGCCTCTGATAAAGAGGAGGATGCATCCACCTCTTTATAAGAGGCATGTGCAATGGCACCTCTTCCTTCTCCCCCTTCCCCCAGCATCTCATTCCTAGATTGCTGCAGACAAAAGGCCCTGGGGGGTCAGCCCTGAGGCGATGCTGCAGCACCTTGCAGCTGAGGTGGCACTGGGGAAGCCAAACAGAGAAATAACACTGTGCAAGTAGTCACTGACGGGCCCACCAAGGACATGGTAAAGGACCAGAGCAGCTCTTGGCCCACCCTGCTGCCCAACTGGTAAAGGATCAGGAGGCTTTAGACATGTGACAGGGGTGGCATTTTCTGCAGGAGACCTTCCATTTCTCTCCAGAACTGCCAAAGTATTGACTATAGCGGCAACCGGTGGGGCAGATGCATGAAGGCCTGTAAGTCAGCCCAATCCTAGAGAGACCTCCATCCTTATCAATAACTGCTATTCACCCCCATCCACAGGCACCTAAGCACCCAAGGGAGGGTGACAGGCAGCATGCTCGACACAGCAAGGTAGCTGCTGGGACCCCTCCTATTCTCCCCAGTTCTGAATGCCTGTATTAGACAGTGTTTCCTTATCGTTAGCCACAGTGCTCATTTTGTTGGCCATGGTGCCGCCCCCCCCCCCCCCCCCATTATATTCCCTATTTCTCCTGTTCTAAAAACCCAAGGCCACCTCTTCTTCTACCATGTCATCTTATGATCTGTGGGCCATGTTAACCTTCAGCATATAACATTGTGTTTGTAGCTCCGGGCATACTCCTTAGAGAGATCCCCCACCCAGCTGGATACTTAAGCTTTGCTTAAAATGGTGCACCTTGTACCTTCCTAGCAAGAGCATTAGCTCATGTGAAGCAGTACAGACCTGGGACATGGAGTCTGGGTAACCAGGTATTGCTAGGCCATAATGAAGCTGGATGGACACAGGCCCTCTCTGCAAAGCTGCTTTTAATTTTTGTATGCAGGATAAATGTGAGGAGAGTTTGGCCACTAAGTGCTTTACGAACAGGGGAGTGGCAGTAGTTACTGGGACTGAAGAAATCTGGTTGTGCAGGCCCTCTGGGGGAACACAGCATGGGCCAAACTGGGAAGGATGTGGTTATCCTCTGAAAGAACTTGATCTACCAGAATTTAAGCACAGCAAAGATGGATGATTTTTTTTTTCCCCAGGAAGCTCTTGTCTGTCTCACTACAGGGATAGAAAGGAGCAAATATCTTTGGTAAGAGAATATCCTTTCTGTCCTGCAGAGGCTGATTATCCAGGCCTCTCCCCTATGCCTCTATATCATATCAAGTTTCTCTCCCCCCATTTACAGTAGCTGCTTACACAGCTCTTATGCTCCCCTGCACACCTCCCCTTCTTCTAATAGCTAAGCAGAAAGCAAGCAAGTCTCCACTCATCTCCACTACATAGTTCAGGAGAAGAGGGCAGACGTGCATCTTTTCCTCTGCCAAGCAAATTACTACTGTGATGCAGCAATCACAGCTGCATACAATACAGAGAAAAGGTCCAAAAAGGCAATCGGAGACAAAGCAACCATGTTTGCCCCAAAGGGCTGGTTGCTGGGCCCCAATAGCAAAGAGTGAGAGAGAGAAAGAGGCAGCAAGCTTTGTGGTGCAGACACTCCTACCCCCTCCTTTGGAATGGAGTAGAGAGCTAAAGAGATGACATAATAGTAGTTTTAGAAATCACCACATTTAATCATTGCATTGTCACACTGGAAAAGAAAGCATTGACATTTGACCACATCCTCTATCCCGTGTGCTCCTGGACCATTTGCTTTTTGTGGTCTTTATCAACGAAGGCATAGATAACGTCCTGCAGCCAAGCTGTCATCCTGAACATTCCATCCATCTTGGAAGTGGAAAACTAAACTCGCATTCCACCTCCACCTGCATGCAATAGGGGCCTGGGCTCTGTACAGCCTTATGACCCATGCAGCGCCGTGGACAAACAGCATCTCTCACAGTTGCAGGAAGGCACCTCAACACCACAAAGCCCTCTTCAGAAAGAGGGCATCAGAATCCTCTTCCATTCTTAGGCTAGATTTGTAGAAGACATAAGCATCATGAGCCTTGCAAAGATGTCCACAAATATACCTTGGTGGTTCACCAAGGCCTGCAAGGCAATGAAGTTGCTGCTGCCAGAGCTGCCATGGGCCAACGCACTAGATGTGAGCTGCTAACGAGATGCTTGATCCCACACAGTTTGACAACTCATGGACAGCAGAGGGAAAACAGTGTGGGCCACACGTACACAATGGTATACAATTTTGTCCACTTGTTTACTATTCAAAGGAAAACAATGTGAAGAATGACCTTTGAAGTCATGGTCACCATATCACCTGTAGCAGACTTGTCCTCCCTAATCTGATTTGCTACTGACCAGGTGAAGTTCGCAAGGTTGCACAGGGCAACAGCCACTTCCTTAAAAACATGGAGACAATCTTGGAATTGAACGTGACAATGCTGAAGTGTTAAAGGACAAATACCAGCTTCAAATATACCTTTCTATGTCTGAAAGCTTTGTACCCACTGCTGGCTTTCCCCAACTCCAAGGATGATGTGTTCCCACCAGCCTGGGCTCAGCTCCCAAGCCCTAACCGCCTCCTATCAACGAAGGCAAAGCAGTTTTGTCTTCTCTATATAATGTTTTTCCATGTTTTCCTTCTCTATATAAACAGCTTTAGGGAAGCTTGCATGGCTCCATTCATTCACAGCTGTCCTCCTGGACTTAGCCATAGGACTAAGCCCATCACTCCACACCTACGGTGCCTTGGTTTAGCCAGTGACCACGCTTAGCATACAAGTGTGGAGAAGAGGGGGCCTGAGACACAGGCTGCACAATGAGACTCAGGAATCACCAGGTCTTGCAGCTACACATGAAGACTAGACAGGGAACTGTGGAAGGGACAGCAATCTGCAGGCGATCAACAACAGGATACCACAGTATTTCCCAGAAAGCTCTGCTGTTGAGAAAGATCTGGAAGACAGCCTTCTGTAGGCCAACTTCAGACCTCATGCACAGTAGGACTGGCCTAAATCTAGTCCAGAGTAAAACCCCTTAGTCTCATGCAGTGGACAGGTAAGAAGTGTGCTAACAACTTCACCTAGTGATCCACTCCTGTAACACCAAATTACTTGCTAGTGTAGACATAGCCTCTGAACACAGATAAAGATGAGGCTCTGGGAATCACACTGTCAGCACCATCTCAATGAACCCCAGTTAACATAAGGCAAACACCCTCTCTTCATCAACGATGCATTACTTTGGACCCCCACACATTCTAAGCAGCATCCTTTCAGAACAAGGAGCAAGGCAGTACTATTCACATTAACAAGTAGACAAGGAATGCTGCTCAGACAAAGCAGCATTAGATTTTGGGGATGACTGATACGCTTAAAGCCAGTGTAATAGGATTACACACATTCGCCTGTCTGGTTTCAGACAATCTGCATAAGCTAATCACACCTGAAGGGCCTCAGTACTACAGGTAGCAAACACTTTTTTAGTGGCTGTAATTTAGTGTACCCACAGGAATCAGCAAAGACAGTTTATGAATGTGCTGCTGTAAGAACCACTGTAAGAACTAACGATGACTTACGTTTCTTTGGAACACTTGAGAGCAAGAGAGTGCAAAACGAAGACACACTTCCCAAATTTGTATGGTATTGTAGAAAATGACACGGATGTGTATAATTAATACATTTTTGACCCCTTAGACAAAGCTTTTCTACAAGCAACATGGTGATGCTCAAAACAATTATTCATGTCCAACTATTCCGTATTTCCAGAGACTTACCTAGCACAGAAGTCAGTCATGCTGCTTTGTATTTCCCTTGATCCATATGAAGTGTCTATAAAAAAATACTTTGGCATTTGCCAACTTCCATTTAACAAGCAGCTATTTAGCTTTTTCACCACCAAAATCTTTTGTGACCACCACTTTGTTCTGGTAAGCTGTAAAAGTTACCTTCATTTGTCCTAAGTAACATATGACATACAGCACGCTACATTTACCACTTCTTACACAAGCCTTCTCTGCCCATTAGTACCAGGTATATATGGTAAAGAAACAGCAAAAATGTGACAAGCAAAATATGAATTAAAGAGCCCCTTGTGCTTGTTCCATTGGGTCAATGTCCACACCTCTGCACCATTTCTCCAACGTGGGCTCTGAGGCAGCATCAGGGACAAAACGTAACTCCAGGCAGATAGAGAATATTGATTGTTTTCCTAATTGAAGCTGAGCTACCAAAAATTTAAGAGCAGAGAGATTTAAGCTTCAAGTTTTAAGTACTAGTGGTTCACATATTACACCAAGCACTGCTCATATGGAATAAGAGGGAGAGGCAGGATGCCTGTCTGTAGAGGTGTCAGTAAATTCACACCGGTGCTATTTTGCAGAACATCCCAGTAACAACCTTCTACACAAAACAGCACCTACTTCCCCCCAAACTCCCAACCTACAGAAGGTGGACAGCTTCCTCCTCCCTGTGTATATACACACACATACATATATGTACTGATTTAAGCTTGCAGACACCAGGTTTCCAGTTTTTGGACTTATCTTCATATTGAATTAATTGTAAATTTATATTTAGTGGAAGCAAATTAAGTGATTACATTAAAAATTTTAACTCTCAGAACTTGGACAAGCTCGAGAAGTGGGCCCGTATGAACCTCATGAGGTTCAACAAGGCCAAGTGCAGGGTCCTGCACCTGGGTCGGGGCAACGCCCCGTATCAATACAGGCTGGGAAACGAAAGGATTGAGAGCAGCCCTGTGGAGGAGGACTTGGGGGTACTGGTGGATGAAAAGCTGGACATAAGCTGACAATGTGTGCTCGCAGCTCAGAAGGCCGACCATACCCTGGGCTGCATCAAAAGAAGCATGGCCAGCAGGTTGAGGGAGGTGATTCTGCCCCTCCGCTCCGCTCTGGTGAGACCCCACCTGGAGTACTGCATCCAGCTCTGGAGCCCTCAGCACAGGGAAGACATGGACCCGTTGGAGCAGTCCAGAGGAGGGCCACAAAAATGATCAGAGGGCTGGAACACCTCTCCTATGAAGAAAGGCTGAGAGAGTTGGGGTTGTTCAGCCTGGAGAAGAGAAGGCTCCAGGGAGACCTTATTGCACCTTTTCAGTACTTAAAGGGGGCTTATCAGAAAGATGGGGACAGACTTTTTAGCAGGGCCTGTTGCGATAGGACAAGGGGTAATGGTTTTAAACTAAAGGAGGGTAGATTTAGACCACATATGAGGAAGAAATTTGTTACAATGAGGGTGGTGAAACACTGGCACAGGTTGCCCAGAGAGATGGCAGATGCCCCATCCCGGGAAACATTCAAGGTCAGGTTGGACAGGGCTCTGAGCAACTTGCTCTAGTTGAAGATGTCCCTGCTTATTGCAAGGGGGGGTTGGACTAGATGGCCTTTAAAGGTCCCTTCCAACCCAAACTGTTCTATGATTCAGTATTAAGCTTTTGAAGGCACTTCTTAATCCACTTCAAACTGGTTTTGTTAATTTAAACCGATCCTAGTTCTCCCACTGCTGCAGCCAGTTGCACCGAACTCTCCATAGACACACACACACATATTCTGGCACATGATCATGACCTCAGAAGTGAACGGAAAACTCACTACTGAATCATTTTTCCAGTCTCTGAGGTACTTTATTGTTCTCCATGGGACATTTTCCAGTGTTTTGTATAGTCTGCTTTAAAAACTCACTGGCAAGCCTTTTGCCTTTGTACTTCGACAGACCCATAGATCTTACCCAGGCCAGGAAGTCTTAAGGCCTTGTCTACAGTGGACACATTCCAGAACTGCAGCAGAACAGATTAAGAGATATGAACAAAAAGTTACAACACAGTAATATTCTCTGCCTTGCTGGAATAATGCCTTATGTTGACAACCTATTCCAGGACAGTTACAGGATAGTTACAAAGTAGGAACTACTTTGGAATTAGAAGTGACTTGGTTTTGAGGATGACCACGAGCGGGTGTTACACCTATTTAAGTATAGCTGTAATGAACCAGCTATTCTGCTGTGTCCATCCATTTTCCTCACTAGACAAACCCTAGATCTTCAGCCTCTCAATCTGAGCTAGTAGGAACATGAGCAGTGTTACTGTTAAATTGCTTTGAAACACAGATACTGTAAACATCTGCGAATAATTAAGTTCCACTGTCACACAGCTGTTTAGCTAACATACACAAAACTTCACACCACGAAGTCATGTGGTTTTACTTTCCTAAAATCACCATTTGTTGCATAAACAAAATTAATTCAAATATAAAGCAAAACTCAAGTGGCCTAAACTCAGTCTGCCAAGTTGAAAGCTCAGAATAAAATAAAAAAAATGGGAAGGATGGAGGGAGCAACTGGAAATTATGAATTTTTAATTGCAGAAAATAAGATCCCAGAGGGACTATCATCACTAGCCGGAACACCCCTAACAGAGGCCGTAAGATTGAGTCAGTCTTTTTTCCTGCTCTAATCAGTACAGTGTTCTGGTTTATAGCACATCATTATGAAGAGTTGATGCATGAGGCATCATGCATCAGAAATGTAAGACCACATTTCTCATGCATCATGCATGAGAAATGTAAGACCACAGATCAGCTGGTGATCCAGCTGATTTCCTGGAGGACAACCACCACCTGAGACAGTGACTCCACATGATCCTCTCCTGGAGGATTACTATGACAACACCATCCCAGAGATGCCAATTTAACACCTTTCCGGGAAGTAGAGAAACTGTACAGAAGCCTTCGTGCTCCAGCAGATGGAGAGCACAGTTCTGGCTATACAAGACTCCCCACAGTATAACACACCTGTAGAGCATTTAGAGTGGGATACAGGAGAGAGTTATCACTGTTTTGGAGAGTGAACTTCACCTTGAGACTTGTCCCCTTGACAATTCTTTGTTCTTTCTGCAAGTAAATGCTCCAAATAAGTAATGGGAAGAAGTTTACAGAGGGGATAGGAACAGAAAACAGGACTAGCACCAAGGCCCTTTCTGCACAAAATACTTGGATTTCTTGAAGAAGTCTCCACCATGTGCCGTGGGATTGCATGATTAAGCAGCTTGCTCAAAGTCAGTTAGATAAAGTGCAGAAAATATCACAAGCCTCAATCTCAAACCAGTGTTTACATCCTAAGACCATGCCCAGTCTTCAGAACAGGCTGTGGGGAGGGGAGGGGAAAGAGAGTAAGGGAATTAAAAAACAAAGCCTTTAAGCATTCCTACTGAGGATCAAAAGAAAGAAGTTTTAATCAACATACTATTAAAATTCTTTCTTTGGTATGAACAAAGTTTGGACTACCAATTACAGAAAAAGTCAAGCTCTTAAAACAACAGAAGTCTCCTCCACCTCCCAACCCGCTACCTCTTTATGGCTGCAAAGTGTAAACAATATTCCAGAAGACAATAGCTCCTCATCCTCTGCTGCAACACCAAGTCCCCTGAAAAGCAGAACCCTTTGACAATCCTGAGAAGGTTCCCTGTTGCAATCAACCATGGATAAACTCTACTGGTGCCATTACTGAATACCCATTTTGATGGGGTTCTAAATGGTAAGCGACATTGGTACGCACCGGCCTCCCTCAGAGAAAAGGCCCAGCAATGAACTGCCCTAAGCTTACCGTATTAACTCCACCCTAAACCCTAGCCACAGATTCAACACAAGCTACATAGAGAGTGGGGGGAAACTTCCCTATCCTTTCACCAGTAAAGCAGCTGTCTGAACAATTCAGTTTGACCAAGCAGTCAATCAGCACTGCTGAATCACAAATAAATGCAGGCAGATCAGCACACATACACATCAGGTAGCTTAGAAATGTTTGCACAACACAAGTAGTGAGATATACCAAATTAGAGGCCAGACAGTGGCAATGACAGGACACTAGGAAGCAAATGAAACGGGGTAGGAAAATCAAATCCTAATAGACACTGTTGTTCCACGTAGCCACCCAGTCAGTTGGCCGAGTACCAATCAACCACTGCAGTAGTCAGAGGTAGTTATAAGGGAGACAGGATGGAAAAAGAGAGAAAACAACAAAACTTCTCACTATCACGCAGTTTTTATGAAGTAGCTACATGAGAACAGGTAAGCCCTGAACCCTTTCCAAAAGGAACTCCCTCCACACAGAAGGCATGCACTAGGCACAAGTTACTGACAGTTCAGAAAAGTCAGTCATAGCAAACTAATAAAAATGGCTCTGTGGTCTCTCTGCTGTAACAGCAGCATGACTGGAAGGCACAAATACTGACAAAAGCTGGCTCAACAGCTGTAGTGAAGACACACCAAGTAAGAACCAGCAGCATACCTGACGAGATAAAGTGGCAGATGCTGTAGAAAGCATTCCTGACAAATGATGACTGGAAAAGGCACTGCACAGAGTTTACAACTGAAGCCTGTAGCCTGCCTTCCAATTGAAAAGCCCACAATTTATCTGAGATCTGTAGCTGAATTCAGTTGCTTGCATACAGGCGTCTTAACACTGGATACCAGAATTTCCTATACATCTACACTGGGCTGGCAAACACGATGCAAGACCAAAGCCTGGGCCCTTCCAGGCTGGCAGCTAGAGGCCAAACAGGGAATCCTGACTATCCCAAGCAACACTAAAAAAAGTTTTGGCAACTGAACCAAGCTCCTCCTCCGAGCTCAGTAAAGAACATGCAAATAAGATTTCAGTAATAGTAGCCACCTCCAATACCACCTATAATTTATTTTTTTTAAACTAGAAACTTCTTAATTTTCAACTCCCTTCTTTTTCACTCTCTGCACAGCACAAGACGGTAAGCTTTTCAAGACCTGCGTTAAGATGTTCCCCCTCCTCTTACCACTGAAAAGCCATTATTAAAACAGGTTTAAAACTTGTTTTACAAGCCTCTGACCCAGAGAGGCTCTTGCCCTTTATAGCTATTGCTATCGGCAAAGCGTTTCCACAAGGTGGCATATTCTCAAGGGAGAAATATGTTACAGTCAGTTCAGGTAGGAAAGTGTTTTCAGAAAAAAAAAAAAGCCACAAAAAAAAAAACAGAGGAAAGTTGCTCTTTCAGTCAGAAGTTTCAGCCTTCAGTCGGAAGGCAACAAAATGCAAAAGCCACAATGGCAAACAGGGCTAAGAATAAGTTTAGGTACCTCTCCTTAGTAAACATAAGGTAAGAGAGGAACACAGAGCAACTTCTAAACATTATTTTCGCACACCTGAGTACAGGCGCGCCAGGATACCATAAGCTATGTCCCCAGAGAATTTCAAGAATTGCTCTGTGTATCAGTGAGGTGCCTGGACTATATGTGATAAGCTCTGCCAGAGAGCTCTGAATAGCCACACTGCTGTGCTACACCCATTCCTCTTCCACTCTATTACAGGATCCAAGGCGGGGGCGGGGGGGCAGGGGGAAGGGTGTCTGTAGCTCCCTTACACAGTGCTTATACAACCAAGCAGCTCTAGTGCACTCCAAAAAGTTTTAAAGAAACATCTAGTCACTAAACACTATCTGCCTTGTCATTCAGTGCAACAGATATCACAAATCACTTCTCAATGACAAAAAAGGTTGCTTCACAGTGTTTATATTTACATAGTACAGGAGGGGTAGGAGAACTTACCTCCATTTGGAGAGCAGCTGTGTCCTGATCATAGTGTCCCATGATGTTTGGGAAAAAAGTCATATTGTAAGGCATTCCTGAACATCTGGAAACAGTAATTGGCTCACATGTGAATAAACTGTGCCCTCTCACCAGAGTTAGAAGTAAACTGCAAGTCGCAGAGAACACAAGTACTCCCATTTTGTCAGGACCTCCAACTTCAGCACATAGCTCTGTTCAGTGGTTAGACAGACGGGCTTTGCGCAAGGATAAAAACCCACATCTTCCTCTGCTGGTTCCAGCGCAAGGCAAGGACAGGGACAGTCAGGCAGACGGTCGGGCCCCTCACCACTGCTTTAGGTATTTCTCCATTTTGGCTGGCCGCAATTTTACTAAATCCCTTCTTCCTCGAGCCTGCACGCTGCAGAAGCGGGAAAAGACAGGACAGAGGAATCAACAGCAGAAAAAAACCGACGGCGACCACCCGCCCGAAGGCCGAACTCGGCCTCCTCACAAGCCTGCAGGAGACGGGGCAGCTCCCGCCGGGACCGCACCGCACCCCTGTGCCCCTGCTCCGCCGGGGCAGCGCCCGCGGCTGCCCCCGGCCCCCACGTACCCCGCAGGGGCCGCGGCACGGCGCAGCCCGCGCTCCCGCTGCGCCCCGTCCCGGCGAGCGCCGCCTCGCCCAAGGGGAGCGGTGCGTTTGGCCACCGCTCCCGCCCGGGCCCCGGAGCCACCGCTGCTCCCAACGCCCCGTCGTCGGCGCTCGGTTCCCAGCCCCGCCCTGGGAAGCGGCGCCTGCGGGGCCGGGTGGGGAGCCGGCCGAGAAGTCGGCCCAGGAGCCGGGGCTCGCCGGGCGCGGCCTCGGCGCCGCATCCCCGCCACGCCCGGGCCGCGCCCCCGACGCCCCCTCACCAGGACCCGCCTCCCGATGGACGCTTCCCCCTCGGCGGCCGCCCCGAGGCGCCGCTCCGAGAAGGAGCCGCCGCTCCCCGCGACGGGACCGGGCCCCGCCCCCTGCCCCACCGCACTCACCCGGGCCGGGCCGGTGGCGGCAGCGGCCCCCTCCCCGCCGCGGCTGCGATGGCCGCGGCCGCCCCGCGCCACCGACAGGATGTGGCGTCTGGCGGCGGGGGGCGTGCTCGCGCGATACTTGGCGGGCGGGGGCGGGGCGGGAAGGTGCGGGCCGCTCCGCGCCGCTCCGCGCCGCTCCGCGCCGCTCCGCCCCCCGGTGCGGGCCGGGGTCCGGTCACGGCGGGGCCTGCCCCGCACTGTGCGGGGCTCCGGGCGCCACGGCGAGCATCCGCCTGCCCGGCCACCGCCGGCGCGGCCCGCGGTGTGCAGGCCTGTCCGCGCCCCAGCGCAGCTCGGGTGCAGGTTAAGCCTCGGGTGGGAAAGTCCCCGGGGCTGGAGGCACCGGTGCGAACGGCATGAAAAATCCGTCGAACGATGCCTGGCACTTGGGCTTTCATAAAAATACTCAGTATTAACTCTGCAGTACGCTGTATAAATAAGACGGCGATTTCAAGCGTCGGGAAATGAACCCGTCCCGCCTGCGGAAGCGACTCCGAGGCCCGTTTCCAAGCAGGCGGGGGGCCGCAGCCGGGCGGTCCGCTGCCCGAGGCGTGAGGGCTCCGCGGGCAGCAGGCGGCCGGGCCCCGCGCTGCGCGCCCCCGCTGCCAGCGTCCTGCACAACGCCCGAATCCTCGTGAGATGCGGGTGCGGATGCTGGTTAGATGAGGCTAAGGCTGAGGAGGAGGTCGATACTCGGAGTCGATGTGGAACGACTGAATTTCATGAGGGAAAGGGAGATGATCTGAGGTATTTGCTAAGGAAAGGGATACTGAGGTGAGAACAAAGGGAAATGAGCGTCCAGGCGGAGGAGGAGCACTGGACGCTGGTGCGCAGGCTACCGCTGCCTTCCAGAGACCCGGCTCAAGGATGTGTGAACTGTCCTCCCGCTGCACCGTCTGCTGCTGGCTGAGACCACACGCACCCCACGTACATGTCCGGCAGTGCTTAGCTGTGTTCACAAACACAGGCCTGAGCTGGTGGGACCTGACTATAGAAATGCTGAAGGTTACTAGGCAGAGATGACCGAATTTCTCTGCACGGAGCCACCCGAGGTCTCAACAGGCTGCTGTTTAGCCATGCAAACTCACTCTGCACTCCAGGACTGGAACAGGAAACACCAGATGCCGAGACATGCAAACCTGGCTTAGAAATGGTTTGACAACGTTCAGGCAGCGCTGCCTTTCTGCTAGTGTGCCCCAAGCTAGCCTTTGCAGTCAGGCACATTTACCCAGAAAATCTGTCCATGGATGGTGGAGGTTATTCAGAGGACCACAAGCATCTAAAAGCTCTCTCTTCATGTAGATCTTTTGTGTATCGTTTCCTGTGTCACCCCACAGAAACAGGAAACTCCTCCAGATTCCCTTATGTGAAACCATTTTAGCACCTGTATGAATCATGAGGAGGACTGTACCTACCTGCCGCAGATCCACATAGCTGTAATGGAGTTAAATTTGCTGTAGGAACAAGCAGCTGAATGGAGAGGTGACTGACATTTCCCCAGCAGGTTTCACAGGTGACATTAATGAAATCTTCTTGTTTGCAGGTTGTGGAAGTGAATGTGGTCAAGTGTATGAAGACACCTACATTATCCTCTGTTGTCATTCCAGTTCTCATCTTCCAGCTGGCTTCTGCCCTAGTCTCTCTCAACAGCAACTTCCCATCCTAGAAATATTAACATTTTTCTTTTCATGAGCTCTGAGAGGCCACCCACCCTGTGGCTCTGGCAGTGAAAGCACCAGGAGCATGGAAGAGAGAGTCTCCCCACTCCGCATCTGCAGAAGCTGTTCTAGGGAAGTTCTTGCTCAGCCCTTGATGAAGTTGCTGAGTTGTTCTCTGCTCCGGGAACACCATCAGTTCCTCGGATACGCTGAAACCTTGCAGGGACAGGACGTGTTCAGTGCAGATTCACACTTGAGCAGATTTCTACTGAAGTATCTTTCCTTTCTAATTTTGTTGACTAAGCCTATAGGCATTTTAATGGAAATGGCAGCAGAACTATCTAGGACCATCTATACCAAGTGAAAAGTCTGCTTCCCAGTATGTAGGGTTGACAAATTCTCAGACAAGCTTCTGTTATAATTTTAATATGGGAAAACCAGCATGTCTTACATGATTTTCATGAAAGCTTAATAAGAAATTTTGCTGAAACAACCAGACAAAAATCCAAGGTGTGGAAATTTCAGCCAAAACACAGAAATTTGTCAAAGTAACAAGCACCTTAAAACAGGGTATTGTGAGGAGTTTAGCAGCCTTAGCTTTAAGCTCTGCTAGTATCATACTGTATAAATATGGCATTATATAAAGTGATGGCTTAGTTTCCTCCATCAGAATACATTTTCATACATAAATTAAATCTCTGAACAACAGATATGGCTAAATAACATTGTTTTCCTTCCTTAAAGACTCTCACATTTTTGTTAGAAGATGGGAAAAGGCAGAGAAAAGGAAGGATGAGCCCTTTCTTCAATCACATTATTAATATACTTTCTTTGCTCACAACCTAGTTGCTAAGCAAGTTATTCCAGAGGTTGGTTCTCAGAGCTGTGATCTAAATATATTTGTTTCTGGCTTTATAAAGGTCTTGACTAACTAGAGTGAGGAATGTGAGCACTCTCACTGGTATCTAGCAAAGCACCTTTAAGTATGATTAAGTATTTTAAGCATGTGCTCAAATATATTGCTGATGAGGGATGCAGCTACTTGGATGTGTAAGTACTTGGCTCACCTGGCACTAGAGATATTGTTAATGTTTCAGCCAATGTAATATTAATTTGCTGACGTTTCTCTGGCATCGCATCAAATTATTATAGTTTAGCAATTTTTACTACAAAGAGTTTAAGTGATTTAGAGCCTTGTTTAAATCCTAGGTCATCTTCAGACACCTTTCGACAAATGTAGCAGAGGGGTTCAGCAGTGGCCGACGGCAGCTCCCTTCCAAGCTCTGCTGGCTCCTACCACCTGTGCGACGGATGTAGTGGAACAGGTTGTCTGCCCCTGCTCCATCGACTAGCTTAAACCCATCCTCTGCAGAAACGTTGACAGCTTGCCTGGGCTATGAACTGAAGCACCCTTTTCTCCTTCAAATTTTTGTGGGGGCATCCCTCCAGGAAAGACAAACAGCAACGTGACCACGTTTACCTGCTGCGTGAACGCATTAGTGCCTCATATGCTCATGCACTAGGGAGGAAGGATCTCAAATGGTCGGCAGTTGTCAAGGAGAAGCTGAGCTCTGAGACACAAGGGATTTGTATGCATGTGGCTTTAGTGCTCGGATTCTGCACACGAGCAGTTGTATGCTGGCTCGAGCTTTCTCCTGTTGGCACATCTAAAAGCTTCATAACTGAATTACGCTGTTGGAACATTGTACCAAAGTTTGACTTAATGTAATTTAAATATTACAGATTTGCCAATTACATAGTTTGATGTTGGCTGATTCAGTTATAAGGTTCATAATGTTCTTATTATTCTACATTTAAAACACATTATTCATAATTTGGTGAAATTTAAAAGGACTAAATAGCCAGTAGATGGCACCAATAAATCCTGTTGTGAGACTTAAAATTGCAAAGTGTAATTCTTGTCTTTTTCTCAAATGGATTTTGGAAATTAAAAAAACTAGACAAAACAGCATTATTGATATAATTTATACTTATTAGTTGACAGTAATAGTCAGGGAAAACATTTCAGTTTATAAACAGAATGTGTTTCCTAAGTCAAAACTCTAACATTTAATTGAACACATAAACTCGTGAGAAAGGCTTAGTAAGAACACACAGATGTGCTACAGTAATTTCCTAGTTATTTAGAAAATCCAGTCTTTGATGAGTTAATGCTTTCTCAGCACTTCTCCAATCTCATGCAGCTGTGTCAGCATAAACCTTTCTTTATAATGCATTTTTTCCCATGAAGTCTTTAAATTATAACCCCCCCAACCCACAGCAGCAATGAAAACCGGAGAAGGAAGAGTATTGAGAAAGCCAAAAGGTTTATGCATTGCCGTGTGCTAACCTCATTACTGGGTACTTGGAACCCGTGTCGTCTTCTTCCCTGAACAAAGTATGACCTATTTAGACCTTCAAAATATTATGGCTGTGTAGGTTGTGGCACCCACACATAAGAAGATGTTGATTTCCTTTATGCTAGAAGGATCTCATCTTTCATTTGTCTGTAAATGACAACACTGTGCCTTTATAGCGTTGCTTTAATAAAACAGTGATTATGCTAATAGTATTCCTTTCCCAACAGGTTACCTCACCTAGCCTCGGATATTAAGCACAATGTAAACTAAACAGGAAATATGCTTGTAAAGAGTAAACTTTCCTAAGAATGATCAAGGATATTTCATTCGTTGTGGACTTCTAGCAGCTGCCTTCACTCCTGATAAGTCTGCAGCCTGTCTTCTTGGGTGACGGTAACATCAGCAGCGATGGTGAGTGTTTTTCCCGACAGAGCCCCTCTTACGTCGTCGTCTCTGCGGCTGGGGCAGTACTTGCTTTGGACAGTGCCACAAAGGCTGGGGGAAAGGAAATCTGTACTACAGGGCATGAGTCATTTCCAATGGAAAAGACTGATACAAACCAAGCACTCTGTTAGAGTCGACAGGCAAGGTACAGGTGACGCTGACAGCAAAAGAGAAAGTCCTGACTTAATGGGGCATGGTGTAGCTCTGTTCTTCGCTCCCTCCAAAACACTGATGCATTAACTTGAGTTGAACAGTCCCTATCAATACGATGTGCAATTAGCAAAGCAGGATTGACTTCACACACATTTCAAATGCTGCTTTTTAAGTTGGTAGTTCAAGGTATTTATTGAAACATGAGGATGCCAGGGATACAAGAAAACAATAGTTTTGGAAGCTCAGGCACTAACTACTACAAGGTGATTCCAAAGGTACTAATCAACATGTTAAAGGCAGACTAACGAGCATCCACAGCACTGTTCCAGGGTATTGGTAATTACACCCATCCCATACCCAGCTAATGCATACTGTCTTCCCATCATAACAGTCCTGTGCTGCAGGGACTTCCCAAGTTCTGGGGAACTAACCTTGTACAAAAAAACAAATCTATCTGTAAGTACATCCTCCCAACACCTCCTGCCAATGGGATTTCTGGAGCGGCAGATTCACTATTTGCTAAACTGTGAAGGAAAAGGTTCAGACAGGAAGTAAGAATTTTTGGTTCTCATCGCCTCACAATTTCCTATTTATCTTTAATAGCATTTCTTTGAAATTCTGTGGAGTAAAGTTATCGTTAATGTGTAAGAATTAAGTAGAAAGTATCATGATCACTGTATCCATCATCTTTACAAATAGAACAGCAAGTTGTTTTCTGTCAATTTTTTTGTCACTGTTTAGGATAACAGTAAAATTATTTGAATCTTATGGTTTTAATACTCAGAAATAATGAATGGATCTGCTTTTCCTAAGCTTCTTCACAGGTGCTCCTGAGCTATTACAAAATGAAAACATCATGCAGAATACTAAATATGTTTTCAGCTGAGATGTACAGTTCTGCCCAAGATCAATGCAGAATACAGAAATGAGTCACACTTTAGATCTTAGGGTAACTGTAACCACATAACAGCTCATTTCTTGGGTTAATAAAATCTGCTGCACTCCAGGACTTGTGTCAGCATTACTGTTTTAGACCAGGATTTGCAAAATATGTTTATGGAACCAGTTATACCATGTCCTGGGAGATAGTGCTGACCACTGTTAAGACTTAGAAATTATATAAGCCTCATTTTCTCAGTCTTCTTCCGTGTCTTTTCATCCTTGCTGTTAGGATCAACCATTATATCACCAGTCAATGTCTGGAGATGAAGCCTTTCCATCCAGGAATTTGTAGTCAGAAAGATTATGGAGCCAACTGTGTGAGTGTGAAAGCATCTCAAATACAAATTATGGCAGAAAAATGAAATGTGAAATATTGTTAGACAAAAAAATAAAAATAGACAAAGCCAATAATGAATGAGAAAGGAAAGGCTTTAGGATGTGTCACTAGTAATCTCAGTAGGTCATAAACAGAAAAAAATACTTCATTAGCAAGGAATTGATTCTAAGCACAAAATACATTTTCTTGACTACATCTAGTTAACATTCAAATTTGTTTTCCCACCTGGCATAGCAGAGTTTTGGTAATTCACAGATATTAGCTATGACTGACAGATGATTTGAGAGAAGGGGAGTCAGAGAAGGGGCTAACCACTACTCCATTAATGTATTTTTACATGATTTTTATAACAAAGTGTACTGGTTCCATGTTTGTGCCTTCATTTTCTTTCTTGGACTTTCTGCCATGTAACTGGATGTGTTCAACTTGCAGGGGAAAGAGGAAGCCAGAAGCCAAAAGCCAAAAAGTAAAGCTTCACATAAAGAAGGAAGGCCAGGAGGCAAGGGGGAAGGGACAGAGAGATGGGCTTCTCCGAGGCAGTGGGATGAGAAGCAGAGGAGAAAGGCCAGGAGGCTCTTTGCTTCTCTGAGCAGGGCAGACAGGAGGCTGGGCGAGACTTTACTTGCTGGATGGGGATGGAATTTATAAAGCTCAGCCCTGGGCAATTGCTAAGAATCTTATGTAGCATGCAGAATGGCAAAGCAAAGCAAAAATGTGGCATATAAGCAAAAAGAAAAGAGAAGCCTGAGATGCGAGGTGGGATTTATGCATGTCTGTGACGCAGGAATCCTAACCCTCCCTTCTCAGAGCACTGCTTTGTGAAGGCTTGTGGTCTTGGTTTCCAAACTGGGAATATGGCTGAGAAGTATCCATAAAACATTCCCTCTTACAAAGGGAAAGTGGAAGGCGCTCACACCATCATCTCCTGGATCCTAGAGAGCTTCTGTGAGACAAAGAGACACTTAGTGTTTATGGGAAACTTATCTGGCCTTCCTTACCAACAGCAGCCTAATCATCGTGGTTGTCTTTGTCCTCAGAGGACCCAAACTGCCCTTGAATGATAGGGATGCCCATGTCTTCTTCCACAGAGACACTCATGTACGTTGGTGTGATGTCCCTGTCCCACAACAGAACACAGTTCAGATCCTCACAGTAGCAGAGGACGATGACTTAGCAATGGCTAAGTGTTCATTATAGGTTTTAACTGTCTTGGAAGTCTGCCTCAGGACCTTAATTTTAGTCCTGCACTGCTGTAAGTTGCATTTATACCTGTGCTGGGCCATCTGGGCACAAATGACCATGGTGAGTCACGCCATGCCACCAGTGGTCACCCCATGCACTGATGATCCTTTACTCAAACTTTCAGGCAGTTTAAGGACCATCTGAGAGGTTCAATTAGGATCATGATATGCTGGAAGTACCGTTCTCCTGGAACATTGTTTTTAATGGTTGCATTAGGGATAAGTTTGGGATGAGGTTCTATGTCTGGTCCAACTTTGCAGTGGTACCATGCTGTAGGACCAATGGCTTCCATGGTGAAAAGTGAAGATAAGCAAAACAATCCCAGCATAGTAGTAGAGGCCACAGGTCTACTGAGCATCTAGATGGAGAGGCTGATCATGGCTGGTAGCTGATACAGACCTAAGGATACTGACAGCGCTTAAGGGACTAGGCCAACCGAGCAGTCCAAGTCTCTAAAAAGGGGAGCAGGGACATCCAGGGATGGTAGCACTGTTTACAGAGGTCAGAAAGGGAAGGGAAATTCGATACCAAAAGTACTGTAATGCAGCTCCTGGGACCTTTTCAAAATGTCAGTAGAGCAAAATGGATAGACAAGACCAAAATCAGTTTAACTCACCCAACTCAATTTCTGTTGGAAATGTAATTGAAGTAATGTAGCTAGGATTTTTCAGTTTGGCCCTTGGATTCATAAATCCAATTTTACTGTCTCTGTGCATCAAAAAGTCATAACAGCTAGCATAGAGTAAGAACTGAAAATAGGTATCTAGGAACTTCATTCTTCACCGCTCAAGAGCAGGTATTTGCTCCTGCGCAAAGGGACTGAAAATAAATTCAAATCAGTAATAACAAACAAAGATAGGGGTTTGTTTCTATTCTCCTCTTCGCACTTGCGTTATACTAACACATACCTCACGTGTTAATTCAACTTCCTTTGCAAAACTCAGGTGAAGGTGTTTAAACAAGTGTTGTGGAGTAATTTTTACTAAAAAAGGATACTAACATTTTTAATGGAAGACAAAGAACAAATTCTGTTATCATATAAAAAATTTTAATGTATTTGTTGCTGATATAACTAGCATCAGGATTTAATCCAATGGACTGACATTTCCATAATTCCATAATTCATATGTTTCCCTCGTTCCATTCTTCTCTCTGTGCCTGTTTTGGCAAGATATACATGTTTCTGCATCTCTGCCAATTGCATTGTGTCTTTTCTTCAGCCACGAGCAAATACAAGGTTTCTACACTCCTGGGAGTAAAGAGAATAATTCAGCTAAGCTTTTGTTTGAGCTCTGCATGAACTGTGTGAGTGAAACTGTCGAATGCCAGGAAAGAATTCTCAAATTTCTGCCAATTAGGAAGAATCTAAAGTTGCTTTATATTCAGGAGCTCTAGCTGTGTCAGTTCAAGTGTTGGTTTTAACCTGTTTCTGAATTTGAAAGCAATAAAAAGGCAAGAAAATCAACCCTGCATTACTAGAGCTTTCTACTTTCATACTAATTCATGGTAAAGCAACATGTTTTCTTCTGGATTATGGGCTATTGTGGGAGAACAGCAGCAGCACAATACATGTTGAATGAATAAAGAGGCTGTTTTCACTTGTGAACATGCACAAAAGTAATTTATTTTTGTATTGTATAAAATTATATTAACAAAAACCTTGGAAAAAATACAAACCCACTGATTTTCACCCACAGTTAAGTCGCCTTATACCACATCGGCAATATAAAGGAATTCATGAGAATGTGCAACATACACTCATTTTAAAGCCTTTAGGCTAACAAAGTAGACAGCATGGTATGCAATGGTCTTAGTAGAAGTGAAAATCAGTGTCACTTGAATCAAAACTTACTTTTGGTAGGTGCAAACAAAGTAGTCAGTCAATGGAGGAAGAAAGATGTCACGTAGACTTATCCCCACTGAGTTTTAAACTGCTCTTTTAGATACATGGAAGAAAATCATAGAGTAGAAACAATTTATAATAAATTGCACTGGTGTGGCTAAGCAAAGCTTGAACTTGTCTGTCATGTGAAGAAGGAAATCATTGTTTCTTTTGACCTCAAACACATCCCAAATATCCAGCAGAAGTGGAAGGTGCTATCACTTTTCTAAAGTCCAACAGGCCATCTGAGAACAGTGTCAAGATATATTTACTTATTGTACTACTCATGTCAAAAAAGTGGTCACCTGGGTTTGCTCAAGCAAATCTCTAACAGGTTTTTGAGAGGACAGAAATATATCTAAGAATTCAGTAGCACTGACTGCTCAAGTATGTGGGATAAATGCCATTTGAATTTGAAGAGAAACAGTTCAAAGAACCGAGCAGACATAAATCAGGATATCCTGAGCTAATAAGAAAAGATCATTAATTTACCACTGGAGAGGTCTATAAGGTGTTGATAAATGTGGTGAATAAGAACCAGCAGTACCTCCTCTTAGATAGCAGCCTTCCAGCTTCCTCAAAAGCATCCAAAACAAAAGCCCTCAGTTATTAATACCTGTGACAGTGGACTTCCAGGACACAGTGTACTTGAGGCAGTAGGAAAGACTTCTCCGTTAATCTAAGTGGATAACCACAAGTAATCAAATGCATTTGAGAAGTTACCAATTCTTGGTTCTGAATGACTGACCTCCCACCTGAGACAGGGTGAGTGACCATCCCTGGGGTAACTTCTCATTGCTTTGCAATGTAATTTGTGTGCTTAAACCACCAGTGGAAGGTTTTCTGATGTATGAAAAAGGCAAATTTTGAATCACTGCAGGATCTTCCAAGGAGGACATAGAGACTGGGAGCGTGGATCACTTGCTTCTGTCACGAGATGTGCTTAACTCTAAGGGTGTTGAGTGAGAGAAGCAGTGCTGATGTGGCCAGGAGAAAGAGCTGAGACAAAACTTTTCAGCAAACGTTGGTCACAGAAGTGCTTGGAGACCTTAGAGGAATTATCTCCCATTGCTTGCATCCTGCCGTGGCCAGGGCAACCCGACTTTGTATACTCTCTATAAATAAACAGGACTACATCAGAGATATCTGGATCTGTCATCAAAATGTCCTCCTAAATCAAATGACATGAATTGTTATAGCCACTTTGATCAAAAAGGAGTAACACATGGTCAGATCTGGAATGATTAATTTATTGATTTTCCCAGGTATATAATTAAAAGTAACCCAGACTTTACAAATTTGTAAGAGTGGAGATAAATGAAAAACTTTGCCTTTCATGTGAGGAGTATCATATGAACTCTCTGTAGTTCAAATTCTGTCGAGATCCAAATTTGGCTATGGGCAGCTGGCAGCTATACTTCTGAAGGCATCAGCCTTTTGTAGCCTGTCTTCAAAATGTCAAGGTTAGTCCCTTCTAGAGCAGCCTAGCTGCATCCACACTACGTAGCCATGGAGCTTGCTTGGTCCATATCCAGCAGGCTTTCCACCAGCTCACCCCTGGGCCTTTTCTGGTGTGCCATGTACAGCACTTTCCTGTCTCATGTATGGTAAGTGACTGCTCCAGCAAACTCCTCAATAATTGTGCACTCCCCACGCTGACATCCCCTTACTGCAAGAACATACTGCCCACTGCTGCCATTGCACTTGCCATTGCAACTGCTTTTTGGTGCTTCTGCCACTGCTGTATTTACTGCTCACGTTCATGTCGAAGAAACTTTGATGTTATCTATGATCTGTCCAAAACCTGACTCCTACTCTTGAACAAAGTCTCCCCAAAAGAGCTGGAGACAATCCTTACAAGTAGAGCAGCCATGCATCCTGGGGAAGCCAGCATATGGGCTTGAGAGACATGAACTGCCAGGAATCACTGGATCTATATTCTTGACAGTTTCTCTGTAGTTCAGAAAAGATTTGTGACCCAGGATAGCAGTGTTCCTGGTGGGACCAAGATGTTCCAGGACCACCTCGGATGACCAGGGTTGGATACCAAATTCTTGTACTGGGGGGACATCTCCAACAGTTGATGGAGGCAGCTGGCAGAAGCCCATGGCAGAGGACAGTGCTCTGAAACCTCGTCACCTTTAAGACCACCAATTTATGACTACGGAAGTATGATCATGGTGGAAGTTTTTGAAGCCATCATCCAGATTGTTTCTCCTTAAGTGCACTGGATGTGTTTATAAATTGACAACTTACCAGTGATCTTGCCACAACTAGTAGATATAGAGTATTGTGTCTGTGGCTGTACGTGTCTGAATGTGTGTCTTCTGGTGGGTTGTTCTTGTTGTAAAGTGACAGAGTTGGCTCTAAAGCAAGGATGTGTGTGCAACTAGGTTGTGCTAATATAACATTCATTAGGTTATCAGAAAGCTACAGCTTTATGGTGATTGAAGGGAAACAGGGCATTGTAACAGGAGTCCCTGCAAGTACGAGCACAGGGTGACAGTAGAGGCCTTCAAGGTGCAAGTGCAGGCTGATACTAAAGGTGCCAGGACTGTAAGCACAAGTCACACATGGTCAGTTAGTCACTAGATGAGAACAACCCTGTGGATTGGGTTAAACCTGTTTTAGGGATAACAGAATAAACAATGCGCCTCCAACATAAGTAAAATATGCTATATATAGCAAATTCAGACAAAACATGGAACTGCAAACCAATGAGTAAAGAGCAAGTAAGCAGACTGTTAGAAAACAGATAAAAATTACTCCAGACAGACCCACAGTGAGGAGGAAGGAGCCCTCCAGCACCAGTCATGCTCCTCCTGGAGAACATGAGGTGGAAAACTATGAACATTAACATCGTATTCCTCCCAGGCTCCCCCTTCCCTTCTTGGAGAAGACCGGTGCCGTTGACCCTAGGATGCAGAGGGGCCAGGCAGGATGAGGACAGCCCCAGACAGCGGGGTGGGTGCTGAGCAGTGGGTATCCTTCCTGGGAATGGGCTGTAATAACTGGACGATTTGGACTATCAGTATTAGTATATCACTGTATAACTGGACTGATAGTAATTACTTTATTGGACCGTTAACATTTTTACTAGACTAATCATAAATTCTTGGCTGTGCATAGAATATGTGTTTCTTTAGCCCCTGTAAATTGTACTGACTGTCCTGGAGGACTGGCAGTTACAATTCAGTACAGCCACCGACACACAGAGCCCTTCCGAGAGCCCTGTGGCATTTTTGAGAACAGCCCTTTGTAGGCACCAGCCTACAGTAACGACACAAGATAACAGCTGATTTTACCCAGACAGTAATTTCTGACGCGGTGGGGTAGTACTTGTAACTTGGGCACGGGTGACTGTGTAGCTGAGTGGTGAGCATCCGTGTACATGGGTGGACAGAAAAGTGTGATGAATGAAAGCAGAAAGAGTGGTGCATTGCGATGAAATATGTGTGTGAAAAAATGCAAGATCCCAGGAGGGCTGAGATATGGAAGAAACAAGGAATGTGTGCAGGTCATTCTGCCTGGAGAAGGAGGATGGAGCCTTAAAAGCTAAGGGCTTGGGCTGCCCCGGCGGCGTTCCCCAGGAAGCTGGAGAGGAGGAGCTGATAGGAACTGGCTTTCACAATGTGTGAAAACACCTTTCCCAGAGTAATTAAAGGATTGCTCTGCAGCTCACAGGAGCTGTTTATAACACGCTGTTTATGATGCTCTGTGAGACATGCCCTGGGGCATAACGCAAGGGCATCCGTGGGTGTGCCAGGCTGGGACGCCTGTGGGGTGGTAGAGGTCTCTGTAGGGCAGACCGAGGGAGACGTAGCTCGTACCACCTGCAAGGCCCAGCTCCTGGGCCAGCCCTTCTCCTGGGCCAAAGCCTGGTTTTATCGCAGAGGGAACTGGTTGTTTTGTTCCCGTGTTCACCGGGAGCGAACACGCATATGCGCATATGTGCAGCGCAGATGGTCTGGGGCTAGGATCCAGGAGCAAGTGTTGGAGCTAAGAGATTTGGCAGCACAGATGCACCTCGTGATAAAAATGCGTTTGTAACATGAAACGCCAGTGAGAGCTTATTAGAGGAAATTGAAAAATACCTATAGAGTACAAGGTTAAAAAGCTGCTTTCTTACCATGGATGTAAGTAATTAATGCATTGTAAGAAAACACAGCATCCAGACAGATAAGCAGCGATGACAGCAATTTGCTGCTGGAAAATGTGGCCCAGTATATATTCTGGAAGTTATTCTGTTGTATTTGGTAACTATTCTTCTAAATTTTCAAAAGATTGCCATGATATCAACCACAGACAAGGGACAGAAAATCCTTATTTGCTAGCTGTGAAATCCCAGCTAGAGCAGTAAAGTACTGCATTCCAGAAGTGGGTGTAAAATACTTGCCTCAGCAATGATTTTCAATGTTTTAGTTGATCTGAAAGATGGTTTTGAGTTGGAAACATGAGTAATGAATATCATTTGCATAGAGTACTGTACCTGTCCATTAATATTGAACTCCCTGCATCCCCGCAGTTCCAGGAGGTTATGATACTACTTGTGTGGGGTTGTGGCTGGACAGTGAATCAATGAGAAATAAGTTTGCTCCTGTGCTTGGTGGTTTTGGTCATGACCTTTAGCTTCCCCAGGTGCATGTCTGAATTAGTAAAAATATGCTCTCTATAATATAATAATGTGTATAATAATGTGCTGCAAAAATTATGTCATCTTAATACTCTGAATGAAGTGGAAAAAATGTTTGGAGGGGGAGAACGAATTTGAGGATAAGGTAGATGCCACAGCACTGCAGAAGGGCTGGCTGGGGGGACATGGGCAAGACTCAGCACCTGATATTTCAGGATCAAATCAGCCCTTCAGCCCTTGAGTCAGGCAAACTGAACATTAAGCCGCTTACTAAGCGTGACCTGGAAAGTTCTATCTGCCTTCCATGAACAAGCCTAACACTTTTATTTCCTGGTAAGAGCAGATACAAATGACCATAAATATTTTCATGCCTTTTGCATTTGACAGCTCCTCATAGCTGATAAAAAATAGGCTGCTGATTAGCTATGGTGCCTTTTCTTAAGCTGCTTTTTGACTGTGAGCAAATTGTTTTTTCTATCCATGCAGTAATACCCCAGACGTATTTCCCTGTATCCAAACGTGGGTGTTTTGCAAAGGTTAATGGAAATTAAATTAAACTGAATAATACTGATTATAATGCAAGGGTGTGCAAGCAAGGCTAATTAATACAACTGGCAGCACAGCTCAGTCCTGACCTGTGACAGCACTCTCTTTCTCCCTCAACCCTATTTTTTTCCTCAGCAGGCACCCACAGCAATCTAAAACTGCTTGTTTCAAACAGTCTAGCAAGGACAGATTTACAGGGCATCCCACTTCTCTCACTCAGGACTTAAATGATGTTCAATCCTCCAGAAAGAAAAGAAAAGCTATTACATTCTCCCTTCTTCCTTCTTGCTTATGAACATCCTAGTTCTACCATTAAGATTAGAGTATTTCCTATATTTTAGTGTTTGCTGAGTTTTTCTGTGCAAGGAGCTGTTGCAAATAAACTTGGATTTTATCTTGTTAAAGTGGCATATGTCAACAAATGTCTTTTCTGATGAATCAGCTCACTTTTTATCTTATATTAATGATCCAACTTTGCCATTAGTTTACTCATGGGCAGGAGAATGGCTTTTAACTCTGGATAATATGCATAGGCTACCTGAAAAAAAAAATCTGAAAATCAGACTGGAGGACTTGAAGACTCCAGGATGATAACAGGACAGAACAAGAGGTCCTGCATCCCTCCATCTTAGACCACCACATCTTATTTCTTTCTGGTACCTATTCCACATCCTTCACTGAGAAAATCTGGAAAGGAGGCACCTGGGAAGGCACTAGTGCAATGGGGGATGCTTGGCCTGAGGACACTGAAGGTTTAATTTTGAAACATCGCAATGTATTGAGTTCTTCAAAATATGAGGCCAAATTTGCCTCACTGTGGAATGAAAACGTACTGTGGACGCAGTGTGTACACCGTGTTGTAGATCACGTAACACCTCCTAAACTTTAATTTTAGAAATGCCACCTCGGCACATATTCCCCAGAGGCACGAGAGGGACAGAGTCCATTAAACCCCAGCTGCTTTGGGGGCTTCACTTGCAACAAGCTCCCCCCTCCACCACTCCCTGCAGCAACAAGGGCTCTGCTTGCAAGACATAGTCTGACCCCTGAATTCCAAGTGTCCCGTTCGCGGGGTCCCCATGGGCTCTTACACTCCTGAATGCTGGACTACAGCTTCCTCATGTCCCCAAATCCTTTTTCTTTTTGGCAGATCTGAAAGCCGTTCCTTTGATACTATTCTTCCTTTTCCACAGGAAACAAACCAGTTGCTGTGTCAGCATCTTGGCCAGGAATCAAAGAGAACAAGCTACTTGTCAGACAACACCCGAGGCATAGGCAATTAGAATGGGGATGATATTTCAGCAAGAGTAACCCTTTCTGGCACTAAGGAAAAATCTCTTAAAAATTTAGTGTAATTTTTTGGGGAAAAAAAAAAGTGCTATCTGTAAAAGTTATGAGTTTATTTCTATGGCACAGGTTAAACAACACAGCAGCTACTTTCTCCACCCTGTGCTTTCCAGTTCAGGCAGGAGCAAGGGTATTTTATTAGCTATGTATTCTAGTTGCCTCCTACGTTTACAACACCTGCAGCAAATAAACAGGGAGAATAACGCATGTCCCCTTTACTCTCCCACCCTCGCTGATTCTCCTGCTGGATGTGAACCAGGCTGCCGGCTGCTGATCCGTTGCTGCTGGAGTCCTGGAGACCACGGAGCTTTTCAATAGGCAGCTAACAGCTTTGCTACTAGCATGGGCCATGCAATTTCTCTAGCAGCAGCTTTGTGCTGTTTTCTTCAGCATTGTACTTGGCTGCCATTCTTTCCACACTACTGGATTTTTTTTTTTTAATCTTTGCACAGGTACTGACTAGAGTTTGTCATTATTTCATTGATTTTTTTTTCAGTGTCACAGAAAACTCTAAACACCATAGATATATTGCCTTTAATGGGGACCCAAATGCACATCCCTCACTAAAGTCATGTCTATATTGGTATGTCACAGGGGTACGTATAAAAAAGAGCTTTTTGTAGCTGCTGTGTATAGCAGCGAGGCCCCCAAGCAGGATTCGCTTCTTGCTGTCTCTTGTGGAACTTTCTAATTCTTCTCTCACATTTGGCTACCTTTGTAGCAGTCACTCATTGCACATTCATTTTACCACATTACAGGAGGGTCTCGAACACATCAGCAATAATTAATATCTTATGCAAGAAGAAGAGGATATGGCTATGTCAAACATATCAGAAATGCCTAATATTCTCTGCAGGAAGAAGAGGATATAGCTATATCCTGAAGCCTGAACTGAGACTGACTCTATACATTGTCCCACTTGGTTTTTGACAGTAGCAGTTTTGATAATGCCTTTCTGATGAATATAGCATGTCCTGTAGCCATTCCTCTGGATGTTACCTGAGCACTGAACCCATGATTCAGAAGTAAATTTGTCTTTTCTGCATGTTTGAATATACACCTTCTTTACCTATTGCTGTGCCATACAGATTTTCTCCAAGATTTCAAAACATTCCTCACCAGCAGAACACTCCTACATGGCTAACGTACAGAATCATCCTTCTCCTTAGCCAGCTTTTTTTTTTGTGTCCCGTTGATCATACTCAGTTCCCATGTCTTGTCTCAGAGAACACTCCGTGTCCCTAGGGACAAGGACTGTCTCATCCTGTGTTCTTACACAGTAATCTCAGTAATGAATCTTCTGGGTGCAACGGGTAAAAATGACAAGAGAGAAAGAAGGACAAATAGCTATCATTACTACCCAAGGAGAAATGGGGCTTTCATTACATGGGCATGTCATGCCTGATATGAGCATGTCATCCCTTTTCCCCACAGTCGTTATACTTGGATGAGCCCTGAGTAGTACAAGACTAATATTGTATGTCAAATTACTTTTTTATTCACAGGTTACCTCAGGGAAGACCTCCTTGGAGAACAAGAGGTTCTAGAAAATGGAGTAGAACTGGGGTTTCTGCGGGTTGTGATAGAACAACACATGAAGAATCAGTTGTCCCTACACCACACAATAGGTATCTGTCTACTGTGATCTTAATAATCTTTCCTAGGCAATCTGTCAAATACTTATTGATCCTCAATGTTTTTTATTTTCTAGCATTAATCTTTCCAGCTTCCCCTTAAGTCCATTTCTTCTTGTCTTCTTCCCAGTCAATGTAAAGGAAGACCACAAGCATGCTTCCATCAGTGCTCTCTCGCACTGAGAAGGTGGGCTTCCTCAGGCTCTCCTGGGGGACTGTGCCTCCGAGGCTGCCGATTGCTTTTGCTGGTCTCTTCCCAACTTTCTTCAAGTGAGGTGCCAGAAATAGCTGAGTGCTTCAGCAGGGACCTTCCCGAGGCTGTGTAATGGGGAAGGACTACCTCAGCATGTACCGAATTTGCTATTTATAGAGGCAGCTCTGAGTTGGCTCTATAACTCTCAGTTCTTGGTCTCCTCTCTCCCCCCAGTAATATGACATCTTACTAGAGAAAATGTCCGGATTCCCCTTTAGCCATGACAGCAACCACAAACTCTCCCATTTATAATTACAGAGCTACGATTCCTCTCATTTTGACTTCATAAGCCCTCTTTAGCAAATACAGCAATTTCTTTTGGGGAATATATGTATTTTAGCTTCTTTGATGTGACCACACAGTCCATGAGCCACAGCCTGAGGACATCAGATACAAAAATATTCTGATTCCATAAAGAGAGGAGGTGGGAACCATTCATTATACCTTCGCAGTCTTTGGTCTTAGCTCTTAAAGATAAATCAACCACAAACACAGGAATGTAAAATGCATGGAGTAATAAACAGAGACTTCAAAATTTTTCTTTATTTTCATTTTCAAGGTCAAGGTCAATCTTCAATAATTTGCAGATAAAATGAGAGTACAAAAATGCTCCTGTTAGTCTAGTTTGAATTTAGATAGATTATTCATTATATCCAAATAAAACTAAGTCTGCTGTTTCAAACACCATTTCTGTGCACAAATTATATAGCTCATTCTTTTCATAAGGCATGTAAAGCATATTTCAGTTCAAACATTAAAACATTTTACACTTGGGTGTCAGAATTAAAAACACAAGTAAAAGGTTCACTAAAAACCATGCCGGAACTGAAGAACAGCAGTACACACTAAAGACATTACAAAGTACACACGCAGAGACATGCACATATGAATATATATGTATATGAACATACTAGGAAGATCAAAAATATCTGTTTTCTGTTTTGTATGCAATCTCAGTCATTTAGCTAACAAGAATGCATGTTTAACCCAGTACTCATATATTGCTTCCACAATAATTATACTTTCCTATTTTTTCAGTACAAGATAATTTCCGTCACACAGTAAAATTGCGTGTCTTCCAGTCAATGTCCTACAGTAATGGTGAAAGGATGAAATGCATTAAGGAAGCATAAGGGACAAGATGAAGGAATACTGAAAGATAAAATTGCACTGAGTCTTTAAGAAGGTGAATTTGCCTAATGATGTCTATTGGTAACCGTAAATTCTCTCTCTTCTTTATCCAATGTCTGCTTTCTTTTGAGTGATTCCATTTCTCGCATAGTGGAAGAAAATGTATTTTACATGTATATACACATCAGAGGAAAATCCTATCTATACATTGTATTGGAATTATGGAAACATCACGAAGTAAGTTTGTTTCTGTTTAAAACCTGAACTCAGGTAAATCATAAAAGCTTACCAGATGTTGGCAAATCCTTCCAGCAGAAAGTGTGTTGTTTCAGTGTAGCTGTAGAAATCCTCATGTGCAACCAAGGGACATCGAACAAATTAAGTGGCATAGTATCTTTTTGGGGAAAACTACATTTCAAAACTCCTGGCACATAAGAAGACAGAGATGTCCATAGGTCCTTTATCTAAAAGTCTATGTCTTCTAATATGGTTATTTTATTTCCTTTATTTGAGCTGCTTATATTTGAAAGATGCTACTCAAAGAACAGACCCTGTAAATAAGACTCTTCACTCCTAGGAAGGCCGCCTGGAGTGAAGATCTCCAGATGATTCTTTGAGCTTGCTTCTTCCACTAAAACCAGCACAGGAATCTATTTTCAGGACTTTAAATTGTCTTAAGCAGTATAGACTAGATTCTGTCACCCTTAATTATACAGTGTGGTATATTATTTTATAAACAAATTAGTTGTTTCTACTGGTGATTGTCTCTAGTAGAAGGAAAGTAAAGAAAACATAAATATAACCCTATCTATGTACAGAGGCAGGATCCATCCACATCTCCACAACACGCTCTTAGTTTTATTAAGGTCATTGGAAGCTTACGCATCAAGAACTAAGAAGCCACCTAGGACATAATGTAATTTCTTTTCAGTTACCACCTAATGAATAAGAACAGTAATATGTTACATGAGAAGAGTTTATAAAGTTGCTTGTAACTAGACGTGGTTTGTACCACAGAAGTTGGATCCAGTCTTTGAATGCCCTAAAGTTAAGTTTCGGGATATAAACAGGTTTATCAGATCTTGAATTAGCTCAGGAAAGTTATCATGAGCAGACAGAGGGGTCATGCAGGGCAGTCATCCTTCACCACTCCACAGCTGCCACCCTGATGGGATGTGGTCAACATAAGCAAGGTCTATAGTATTGTCCAGATAATTATGTACCAAGGCCATCTCCTGCTAGCCATCCTGTCACATCTCACACTCTGAATATGAGACTCGAAAACTGCATCCCTTCTGACTGCTGACATGCAGCTAGGGCTGTTTCTCATGCTGATGTGCTATGCAGCATTGCAGGCTTGCTTCTGTTGTGTGACCCAAGCCATCAGATGCATCTGGTCAGCACATCATTACAAAATAAATTCTTAGCTAGTAAATAATCTCACTGCCAGGACTCCTTTTTTCTTGCATCTACTCACCCTAACGTGGTATCCACCCAAGGCAACTATCTGTGGCACAGCTCCTTACACAATGAACCTTCCCTTTTGCCTCCCTTCAAAATCCCCTCTACCCTTTCCCACACCAACGTCATTAATCACTTTCTGTAGCTTTCTTGTATCATACGGGTTTATACTGCACTCTCTCTGCCAGTAAATCCTTTGAAACAGAAGCGGGTTACAAGTCTGGCACAGATCTGAAATGGTTCATCTTCTGCTCTACGCAAATAATGCAGAACCCTGAACGCGTGCTTTCAATTAGGTTAGTACATGGCCACCAACAATGGCTATCCATTTCTAAATTAATATTGCTGAGCTGCTACAGCCACTGTTTATTGTTAGAGTGAGTCAAGTCCCTTCCTCTCCTATAATGTTGCCAGCAAGTTGGCAGAGAGCCACAAGTTGGAAGGACGTACACAGACTGCCTTTGTCTTACCCATACAACACTATTTTCAATATTTTTTAGTTCTTCCACGTAAATGTGTAGAACAGGGTCACTTACCAGATAACACACTGACCTGCAGAAAGCTTAGCACAAGTTCTTTGCCCCTTTTTAGGACATCTAAAAATAAATATTTCTTATACATATGCTATTGTATGCAAAAATCTCACACTGACTCTGGACTTCAGTTTGCCTTTGTGTCAGAATAATTAATAAACAATTCCCTATTGCATAGACTTGTACTCCAAGGAAAGTATTAAGTACTCACACACCTAGCAGTAAGTTATTAAAATGATCCTAATATGGAATAAATTAGGATTCAGTCCCACAATTCTATTTATACTTATTTGCCTACGTGCAAAAAGGTCTTCTTGCAGTTCATACATGGATTTTCTTCCCAATGCTATCTGTTTGTTACATACAACTTTTGAATAGTTATTTTAAATGGCCCTCTAAGGATACTCGTGTATGTCTGATGGGGGAGGCAAATAAATTTGCCTCTTTTATCTTCATAAACGTACAAACTCAAAGAGAATATATATCATTACTTCCATATTAAGAATATGTTGAATTAATTCCTGGTCTTTACTACACTGAACAGTTATATTCCTTTTAGCTGTATATTTATGACAAACATGGAGTACTATGATACAGGATGCTTACAATGCAATTAAATAAGTTCTGCACAGCAAATCAACTATATCTGATCAAATAAAGTCAATTTTTGGAGCTGTCATTGGAATATTGTTTTAAGAATTATGGTTATTTTCATGTAACGTTAGTGATCACTTTTTTCCAAGTCAGTCTGGGCCTCAACATATTGAAAGGCGCATGTATGAAATAACAAAGTAGCCAGAACCCTACCTGCCAGCTAAGACTAGGAACTTCAAGTAAGGCTGATCAACATGAAAGTTACAGTTTTTAAGACCTAAATTCTGTCAATACAGAAAACAAATTAAAACTAAGGAATTAAAACATTAATATATAAAGAGGTTACTAGATGACTTAACTATATATAACTGATAAATATAGTTTAAAAGAGATTTAATGGAAACCACCTATGTGTCTCTGAGATCTCTGGGTTTGAGTTTTATGAAAGTGAGCTCTTTAAATGAACTCCATGGGTTTGAATGTACACACTCAAACCCCCTTACGACTGAAAATGCAGATTCATTTGCTCATTTCCTGTTTTAAATTGCGATGCACTGTACCTCTCATCGTCCAGCCTCATCCTAATAGCAATGCAGAACAAGACATACACAAGGAGATAACATAGGACTTCGTAAAAACCAAATGGCATGAATTTTGGCGTGTGTCTGCACAGTGCCACTGCTTTAGACAAATGACATCTGAACATCCTACAGTGTCTGCAGCTGGTTTCTACAAGACCTGTTTCTGAAGGCACTCATCAGCAGCTGCCTGCTGTATTCAACATGGAACATCTGGAGATCTTCATATCTTCAGCGACTGATGACATTTTAAGTGCAGCGAAGCATTGTTAGGTCCATCTGCACTTGCCCTTTGCTTCGTTAATTGACACAATTCTTTGTTTTCCTTCTGTCGCTTTGTCTGATGCTTTTTGTAACATTTATGGTGACTTCTTTTGTGGACATTTTCTGTGCGTCCCATTTACTCTGCGAAAGTTTTAAACAGTACAGCGAGTTTCACACTGACAGCACAAAGAGTCATTGACAATTACCTCCTAATTTATGAAAACAGTACTACTTAATAAACAGAAAGACTCCAGCATTCTTCACACAGTACTGGGATGTGGAGCAACTTTCTCATTTGGTGTGGATGCAAGCTTTTATAACTGCTATAAAGGCTGTGGATGCCAGTAGGCTTTGGATCAACCCTCTTGGCTATCATTAGCATCTCTGCACATGTGTCTTCTAGAAGCAGAGCAAATAAATCTGGTTTCAGTCCAGAAGTGGAAATTAGAGGTTCCTTTTGATGTCACTGGGAGCTGAGTGTGACTAGCCTGAGACAGAATTTTCTCTACTTTATTTTACATTTCTTAAGTGAAAATACCATTTCAAAATAACACTTAGTTCTGCCTGCATGTAAGACCCAAGTACAATATATACGTTTCAGAGCTTCATCAGATTATTTCCAAATATTAAAAAAAGTCAGTCTGTCTGAGGCATGCAAGCGCATCCCTAATTTAAATTTATCCTTCTCCATCGCCTAGTCTGTCTGCTTGTTGCCATAAGCAACGCACTATACTGCGCAGTAAACTGCATAGGTCTAGCAAAGGACACTTGGAACGGGGCTGATAGAGACACAGAGCTGAGTTAGGTGGGTTTGATTATTGCATTTCCAGTGTTTCATGAGACACTTTGTAAGTGTGAAGAATGCCAGGTAAATTAGGCATCATTTACATGGTAATAATGCCAGGTGCAATAATGTCTGGTAAACTTCCACTGACGTGAGTGGAAGGTACATATTTATCTGAGAGCAAAAACTGGTGTTTATTTGCCAGGGTGTATACCTGCACATTTCTGCAGCCTGAACACAGCTGCTCCTTTGCTATCGACTCCCTCAGTGCTCCTGTTCACAAAAGGACTCTCCAAAGACTACACATATCACGAAAATCAAACCAGGTTATTGTCAGTCAGTGATATAATCTGGATACCACCTTTGCTTTTGGGGTGCTTGACCATTGTATTGCCTTCACTGCTATTAGGACTCCTTTCATCAGCAGCATATTTTACTTCCAAGTTGTTTTGACATGACCCTCATGAGAGGATACTCAAATTTCCCAGATGCAGCCCGTGTCAAACCCTTTCCCTTTCGACACCACTAACTGTACCCTGTCACGTAACCGATGGTAGGGGTAAAGCAGTAGGATGCTTTAGAGCTTGATGTGTGAGAAAACGAGAAACAGAGAAGTAAAGCAATTTACCCCCTGCCACCCCACAGGCTGATGGCAGGACCCAAGTCTCCTGAGAGCACCGGGTGTTGCATCGCATTGCATTCTACAGCATGCAGAGGTAAAAGAAACACTGTAGTCAATGTGAATATTCAGAAGAATAAAATGGGCACATTTTGAGTCGGGGGGGGGGATAGTCACATTCTCTACTCTAGGCATCTAAACTTTAGGTGTCCAGATTGGAAACCTACTCATCTTACGCTTCCCTAAACAATCAGTGGAGAAACAGAGCTTCAGAATGGCAAACCAGAGCTGGAGCCTAACTTAGATACTACACTTTCAATATAGGAAAATACATTTCTTTTTTGACTATAAGACATTTAGACAAATTACCTTCCTTTCTTAGACACCTGCATTAGATGCGTAGAATAATGTAAATGCCCTACTTATCATCAGAAATTTTCTTTGCACTGGGTTGCAACCATACAGATATATATTACTGAATGTATCTTAGCTAGAAAAAGGCAGGAGGATACATTCAAAGCCAGAGATCCCCAGGTCAGGAACCCACACTTCACTGAGTAGTCCCATTAAAGTCAACACTCACATTATTAATATATTGTGGGAATTTGCCCATACCTCCTAGTAAGTCTAAATACAGAAGTAATTTTTTAATCACTTACAAAATTAGACAAACAATTTTCTCCAGCAATATGTCAGGTATACACTATAGTTCTGAAGTGTGTCCAAGTCTGTTTCAAATTGGATTAATAATTATGTTAGTTCTGCTCAACCATATCCAACCTGACCAATCCATTTTTCTCTGGGGGCTAGTGGCTATGACAGGCATTTATGTTTTTCATTTACAGCAAACCCATGGATCTAGATGTCATGCTGCTGTAGCATGTGTCCCTATACCTCTGGAGCTGCAGTATCTCGTGGAAAGATACAGCAGGATCCATGTCAGCGGGGAATATTTCTGAACTACAGCAGTACAGAAGATAACACAGTGAAGGTATAAAATAAACACACATGTACCAATGTGTTGTTTGTGAGCAAATGCAAGGTGCGTTCAATCCCGATTCCCTTTGTCATTTGCTCGGTCCCCCTGTGTTTAAATTTGCCTCTCTCAAGGACGTGATTCCCAAGAGGGGACAGCTTCTTGTGGGGTGGGTGTAGCGGTTCCACCACACACCGTGCTGAGAGGTCTTCCCATCTGAGAAACGCAGGAAGCAGTAAACCAACCGCAGGGTTTGGATTGCTTTAACCTGCAGCAACTCAGCAGCTGCGACACGAACGGGGCAGCGGATGGAAAACTGTGAGAGGCAGGCAGATAGGCAGCTAGAACAGGAGAAGTTTGGGCTTTGGTTTAGCCCCAAAACCTTGGCTGTTTGTACATTATCGTCACACTGGATGATCCTTCTGCAAAGTATACAGTAGGTGAGGGGGAAAAGGGGGGAGGATCTGATCCAAAGCCTACTGAAGTTATTGAAAAGACTCCCATTGACTTTTTCAGGCTTTGCATCCAGCCTTGAATGAACGAGAGTTTGTGCAGTGCACATTATTTAAGAAAAGCAGCAATTAAGGAAAAACACATTCCCTTTCAGATAATTAATTTAAACAGTTTGCACAATACATGCCACAGCTGGACTGAGGTGAAAAAAATAAGTGTAGGGGTTTTTTGCTGTGTGTGTGTTACTCCAATTCCCGAATAAAACATCAGTTTTGTGGCCATTCAGGCATGAGGCATTGTCAGAGGTGCTAGGCTCGATCATGCTATGGCTGTGGTGCAGCCATTTTCTCTTATCCCAAGGCATTAAATACAGTTTGACTGCAGCAAGGAAGATTGTCACAAAAATCAGTTTGACCTGATTGAAGCTAGTGCTGAGCGTCAGGGAACGTAATTATACTCTTACCTCTGCTGCTCTGAAGCCGTTCTGTCTCTGCGTTGTAGCTCCCGCGCCATGGACCATGGGGTTCGCACACTGAGGACCACCGTTGTTCCTCTTCTCGGTGTTCAGCATTCCAGCTGTGGCTGATGTTGTAGTTACACCTGTCTGAGCTGATTTTCCATCCTCCAGAACACCTAGTAGGGACACATGACATTGGGCAATTAATACTGAGGAGCAGTTTATAACTGCAGCTCTGGCTTCCCTCTATTTCTCCACTTTTTGGTGATAGCACGAGTCATGGAAGGTGCTGTACGGTACTACAGTGAGAGCAGTCTACCTCCTTTAGTCACCTTCATCCTCACACTTTCCATTACTTGGCCCTTCTCCTATAGTCAACTGCTCTTTGACACACTGGCTCAGAAAACGTGGAAAACCGGTTAACAAGTGCAGCACATCAGTAGCCTTTTGCTCACCTGCAGATCTCCATTGGCTTCTTCACACACACAGCTGCTTGCATGGCCGAGGGTTTTGCTAAGGACCCAGAGGGGCTCCCCTTAAACCTGTCTCAGTTCTGGTAAATGACGGGGTTAGATGCAAGCATGACAGATGAGACTGATATGGATGGAGAGATTGCTCCATTTATGGCCTTGAACATTTTTTTTAATCAGAAGTTGAGGAAAGAAATTCAGGAAAAATATATTTCATACTGTTTCGACTATCAGTAATCAAATAAATGATTAATTTGCTTTCTGCTCTAGCAGTATGGATAAGGCATGCATTGTACAATATGATATTGGCCAGCCTAAAATAATTTTCTCATCTTACTGCATTAACAAAAATCAGTTGTCATTTACAGTGAGTGCAGAGCACTAAACATCTGGTTGCAACACTGGGTCTCAAATCCAAATACAAAGGGCAAGTGGGATGCATGACTGGGATGCAAGTGGGATGCTCTCAATTTAATTTTTGGCAAAGCTCATTTATAACAAGCTTTATGTTCAAATAGAAAAAAAAACAGATTTACTAACTGGCAATGCAGGTATCAAAACTGGAGGAAGCAGCAAGGAGTCACAGATACTAAGGGAAAAATAAATATGAAGAAAACAAATGACAATTCATTGCTACTTGAAGTATGCATTGTATCATCAAAACCTTCTGCCATAATCAGGTGGGAATTCAAGCACAGTATTAAGGGTATTAAAAAGGAAGCAAAGTCCTGAATTCATTCCCAGAAATCTGTAAGAAAAGCTGCTTTATCAGTAGAAAGCAACATCAGTAGCGGCTTGCAAAGGCAATGACTGAAATAAATAAAGTTTCAACCAAATATTCAAAGTCTTGATATCGAAAATATCTAAAGCTGTGTAAGACTTAAGAAGTCTAAATACAAGCTAGTCACTGCATTTTCCTGAGCAGTCAGAAGATGGTGTTAGAGTTTTCCCAAGACAGTTTAACTTGTAGTGGTGGTCACTAAGAATAGTGCTAAATCATCTGCTTCGTGATAGAAAAAACTTGAGTTGGAACTTGAAAATATTACATTATAGTTTATTTTAAAAACCTAAAAAATACTTCAGCCTTTGGAAGCTGCCTTTTCTGCTAGCTATAAAAACTAATGTCATTCTCCCATCTAAATCTGTGAGCAACTTCCCATAAAACAAGAGTAAACCTCACCTCTTCTGCATCTCCTGAAAGTCCGTATCTACTTGTGTTTTAGGTCTTATCTCTTCCTACCGCTCCACAGTGCAAGACGAGAGGCAGAAAAATGACTCTGTGCAGAACAGTAAGTGGTACAGACTGATATCATAGCCAAAATCAGTTGTCGGGAAGGGAGATGGAGAGGCAATTAGCCATGTGTGAGTCAGGAGTCACGCCATAGTCTACTGCTTCACCTGGCAGCAGAGCTGTGAGAACAAGCTTGAGCACAGCTTTGAACAGGCAAAATGCTCTAGGCATTACATACTAATTCCATTAATTGAATCTTGGATATTTCAAACATACACGAATTATGAGTTTTTCCTTCTGTGGAGTCATCCTACTAAATTACTTTCCACCATGTGTCCCTTTGGCCATCTGGCCTCTAAGTAAGTTGTCTGGAGTAGTAGCTGTCAGCTGAAAAGCCGCTTTGTTCAAGCACAATTGTCCATGTATCTGATTGTGTTGCACCTTTTGGTCTCTCACAGAACACTTTTTCTTACATCAATCCATTTCTGGAGGATGATGGAAAATCTGTCCTGAAAATGGTATATTTGGTTCATTTTTTGTCTTCTGTTAGTTTGCAGCCCAAGCATCCTTGTTGCATCCTGTGTTGCAGGGGTGGGACATTTTTTGCAATACGTGTCAGAAATGAGACAGGTATCAGCATCTGAGCCTTTCACTATCACTCCCACTATATTTTTATACAGGTGACCTAGTGGTCACCAATACTAGGGTATCCTTGCAGTCCAAGAAGCTTTTTTATTTTATTCTGAAGTATGTTTGCTATTCTGAAGTTAAGAAACTTTTAGATTTCTTTTTCATTGGCAAACAGGTGATTTAGAGAGTGGGCAACAGTTTAAAGGCTTCAGTGACTTGCTCTTTATATGTGAGCACTGAGCATAAATTACAGTGAGAATGCCTGAGCAGTGGAAGTAAGAGCACAAGATTTGCTGGCAATTCATAAAGTGACACCTATTTTATAGATGTATAAAGTGACACCTATATATAGATATATAACACTAAATGCTGATTGCAAAACAGAGATGATGTTAAAGAAAAGATTAGGAACACGTTTGCTTTTTAAATAGCAAATATTTTTGCATTGCTATTTGGGGTTTGCCACAGTACACAAAAATGGAAAAGTTAACTTTCTTCTTCTGTACAATCTAGAATTTGCAAGCTAGCAGGGTGATAACGCTCAGGGTCTTGCCTCAGTGTCATTTAAACCAAGCTAACTTTCAAGACATTTATATCATCCTCACAGCATGGGTTTGGTAAATAACCTTCTCGGTCTTTCACTGTAGAGCTTCAGTAGAAATTTAAACAAACGGGTTCAGTAATGTTGTTTTCCTTCTCATGTTCTCTGCCAGGACAAACCCTGCCAAAAGTCTGTGGGCCTCCTGAGGCCAGGGAAAACAGCAGAGCCCATCACAATGCTCTGTCAAATCTGTGTATTTCATTTTTAAATGAACTGGCAAGCCTCGAATATTCTTATGGCTCCATTCCCAAACCCTGAGTTTCTGGGTGATCACCAAACCCCCACCAATGTGACGGTGACCTTTCCCTCAGGAATGGTAGTCAGGGTTTGGGGGACTGCCAGGCTGTTCCCATTATGGGGGGAACGGATGACAAGAGGCAGGTATTTCATTGCATGTATCAGGTTATTTATAAAGAACATACAGGAGTGCTCTCTCATTGGATGCGGGGAGAATACCCAAGCAGCAGCCCCATTGCTCACAAATCCAAGTCTATCGTTCCAGCATGAAACGTGCTTCAAAGAATTTGCTCCCCCATGGCAATGCTTACTGTTGTCTTCCTTTTCACTGGCTTGCTAGGCTGCACAGGCAAGCTGACTCTTGCATTTCTTACCAGTCCAATAGAAATCCTTTAGGCTGCAGCTTGACAAACACTTTTTTCAGCAGCACAAGGGAAAAAAAGGGTTATTTTAAACTGAAATCAATCCCTAGACTTTTTTCATCACCCAATGACGCAAGCAGTCGGACTGGCACACCTTGGGAGGTAGCACAAGAATCAAAACAAGCAGCAGAAAGCAGCTTCGGTTGGTGCTATCCAATAAAACCAAACCAAACCCCACTCATCCAGCTACACTCGTTCTTCTCATTGAGTTGCCTTGCTGAGCTAGCTAAATCCTCTGGAGGTATATTCACATTGCTTCCAACTGCCCCTGTGTCAGGGGACATCCATTTGTTTCGCCCATTTAGCTTGGATTCACCAAGGATTTCTGTTGTGTTACAAGAAAAACAGTGTCCCAAAGACTTCCAGAGAAGTCTGCTGGCCCAGAGTAAGATGTGATGCGACTGACTGATTACAAATAAGCTATACAAAGAAACTTTATTTCTAAAATCTCTTTCACTAAGAAATCTGATGATTTAGATCAAATGATGGCAGTTCAAATATTCTTTCGTTTTGTGTCTTTTCACATTCAAAACTTGCATAGATTTTGAAAAACCAAATTTGCCCAAGTTTTTTCCCACTAAAATGCTGGCATTAAATTACTGCCTTTTGTTCAAAACTCCCAAAATACAGACGTTTTGGAAAATTTGGATATGGACAAAAATCAACTGTAGTTATTGAATTTTACAAATCAAAACTAAAAATCAGTCCCCAGGATATCTGGGTATGTTTTAGCTGTTCCACAATCTAAAAGAGGGGCATTTAAGAACAGTTTTAGAATTATAGCAATATGTAACAAACAGCAAGCTACCTAAAATCAGAGGTATCTCAATACAAGTATGAAGACCAGCAAGACAGAACAAATGTGTCTCAAATATGTATCTTATGTGAATAACAACAGGAGTATTAAAGGTAATATAAATTCCTAGAAGAGGACAAAGAGAATAGAACATGACAATTGTCACTACTAACACAAAAATAAAGGCACTGGTATTTTTAAGTAGTTGATGTAAACAGTATAAATAAAATTAGCTCTCCAAGAACTGCTGCTACTCATAATTAATAGTTTATCCTAACATTGAATATTCAGACTGCCAGTAGGACACCAAGTTTTTCCAGTCTTTCTGGGATAACCTCCTACTCTCTCTGCTGTAAATGTGATAAAAAATTCAGTGTGTCCAAGCAAACATCAAAATTAGTTTTAGAAGGCTCCGAACACTTCAAGGCTTCTGTTACCTTAATTCTCTAAAATTGCCTTTCTTAATTAACCATACTTATTATCATCACGATTCTTTGTGTTTCAGACTATTGTCATGTATTAATCACAGGTAGGACACGACCATTTTGTAAAGAACAGATGTTTTCTTCATAACAGAATTGTAGGCAGCAAACAGTACTGTTCAAAGGCATCTTTCAGGTCCTAAATGACACTTGAAAATTTGATGCACATTCACCAATGCACTCAGAGAAATCCATCCGTGATGCCCTTTTTTCTCTGCTGGCTGTAACATACTTACGCCCTAACTTCTCTCTCTCAACGCCTCCCTCTCTGCCTCACTTACCTTCCTGGCAGACTGCACCTCACTTCTCTAAGAGCAAGAGTCACCAAGTCCCATCTCCCACCGTGTTCTACAAGACCTCTTAATATGTGCTAGCATGTGTTCTTTTGTCCACAATCCTAATAATTTTTAAATTTTGAATGAGTTTTCAGAAATTCCTGGACAGCAGCATCCCACAACTGTGAAAAGTGAAAATAAGATATCATGTACAGATAGGATTCATTTACATATCACCAGAAAATTAATTACATAATACTAAAGCCATCCCTGCAACATTTCTTTTCTGTAAGCACTAGATACTTGAAAGCAGTTTATTAATAATACTAAAGTACATAAGTTCTTAATACCTCAGACATTTTGGTTTTTAGGAGATATATACTTAAAATTGCACTCCAAAAAGTTGCTCACAGATTTGCAAGCTTATGTCCGTTCAAAATAAAGCATGCTTAAATCATACTTTATAACTCTTTAAAACCATTTAAATTGAGCAGTCTAAGAAAGATTTTAAAAGAATCATTTTAGTAAATAGGATGTTCATCACACAGAAGTCAAAGAAAATGTGAAACATGGAATGGAAATTTTAGGTAGGTCTGCCTGGATCTCTTTGTATAGACCTCGTCAAAAGAGCAATATCTTAGTAAGATCCAAGATGAACTGAAAATTTCTGTGACTAACAAAAATCAGCAGTGCTGCAATGGCTAATGCTGGCAAGAAAACTGGAAGGGGTATGAAGCCTTGTAGTATGGAGGCGAAGTTAATCTTAGCCAAAATGATCAGACCTTTGTGGAGAAAATTACTCCACGTGTGCTTGCCACAATATTCTCCTACTGATTTTAAAGCAGCAGGTAGTGGCCAAAATTGGGCATGAATTCTGACCCAAATACGCTATAGATCTGACCCAGTGCTGTGGCCCCTGTGCCATCACATGCTCTGCTATTGAATAACAAGCACGTATTTGTTTAAAGTGGTTAGTTGTTGATTAGTATGCTAAATTTATATCTTTGGAATTGACTATGAACAAACCAGTAAGGTTCAATTTTCTGGTTCTGCAACACCCTTTTTTATGTATCGTGGCTGTTATCTCATGAATAATGCATAAGATGCTGTTTTATAAAATGCCTGCGTAATAACATACTGCACTGTAAAAATGGACTCTGAGAAAACTCACAGTAAAGAAGAATGAACAATGTTATCACAACATGCAGCTGCTTCCAGAGGAAATATGTATTTGTTACCATCACTGAGTTTCTTGCTTTTAATGCTACAGAGTGATAATAAGTACAGAGAGCACTGAAATACCTGTTTTCTATACCTGTTTTCCTGATCTGAAACTATTCATGTTTGGGAAAACTACACATCTGCTGGCCTGAGTGCTGGTATGCACTTCTGCTGAATAAACAGAACATAGAATGGCTCCTGTCAAAAATGAATGGAGTGGAGGTTGTGACAAAAGTCAAGTTTAGGTCATTTCCTCCAAAGCAGTAGCCTCAGGGTGAGGCCAGACACTCAGGAAATCTGCAATAGCTTTTTTCCCTAACAAGACAGAATTTAGAAACGTTCAGACATAGCAGAGAGTAGGCTTGTAAGGCAGGACGAAGGATCGAGAAGATCTGCAGAGGGAGGACCTGCTGCGGCAGGAAAATGTCATCAGAAAAAAATGTTTTGTATTTATTGAATCAGCAAATACAATAAAGCAATACATTTACTGCCCAGACATTCAGAGAATCCAGAATGATTTACCTGAACTCTAACGCGATATGAATTTTAGACAGTGAAGCAAAACAAACCAAAACAAACGTATTTGCATCTTCGACATGTTCCGTATCAGCCATCGAAATTCTGTGGAGTCTCTCTGTAGAGGTGCCACGGAAATGCTTCCCCGTGGGCTGGGGAAAAGGCAGGGGAAGGAGATCTGTTCTCCTTACGTGAAGCCCTTCAGGCACAGCAGGTCCCTCCAAGCTGACTTGAACCAGGCAGGGCTGAGCCATGTCCCGGCATGCAACTCGCGTACGACAGGCGTGGGGAAGCAGCGGGGAGCTGTGAGCCTTCCTCCCGGCTTCCATGGGATGCTTATTAGAACTCCACTCGCCCGAGAGCACCAACAGCCTCTTCACTCTCTGCTTAGAAGGTATCTGCTTTACCTTCAGCACTAAGGGAAGTATGTGATAAATAAGAGGAAATTCTGTATTTATGCAATACAACAGGGCTCAGATAACAGCTAACAGCAGAAGGCAAATCAGAGTTTTAGATCTTGTTCTGGCCATGGTTTTGTCATGTTCAGGAGCCTTATGGAATTATGTTCTTCTGTAAGATTATGGTATTAAATGTCTAATTCAGTACTAAAAGAACTGGCTCATGAGGAATATATTTAATGCTTTTAAATGACTTTATGCGCACTGGAGTCCTGGCAAAACTGGCACTACATCTTGCGACAGTTTTGGCTGGCAGGTTTGCTTATTTTCCTATTTCCTGCCACTTCATTTCTGAGCATAAGACAAATGACATTCTTACAGATTTCTGTACTACAAAACTTCTCTTACCATGGCTGTTTTGAAATGAGGCAAGAGGCTCCTCTTTGTTAGATAAGAGGAATTTTGAAAAGATTTTAAAACTGGAATTTAACATGCACATGCATAAATAAGCATATGATAAATAGCTCTGAAAGTCTGATCAGATTTGTTACTATAATATAAAGATTTCTGCTAGCATATTCAAGGATTCTAGCAGACAAGTAGAATACAAAAAAGGCATCATTAAAGCTGCAAACCTTGGTATTCTTTACATGGCCTTATTTCCCAGGTACAGGCAGATGCTAAATCTTTGCATATTGGTGTATTTGGATTTCAAATTTTTTATGATACAGAATCATGGTACAACTATCTTGTAAACAAACTTAACAATGTTGCAACCACATCTATGAAATGAAAGGTGAATATAAAATTTATATTTATTCCAAATAGAAGAAGCATACCGCAACACTCTTTAACAATGTGTGATCATGTCAAAGCTCAAGACAAAGGATACTACGTGGAAAATAGACTCCAGAGGCAGAACAAGGGGAAATTGGTCTGACCCTGAAGGGAAGACAGGAAATACAAACTTCAAAGAATTGTAATCAGGGGGGGACTTAATGGCAGAAACGCAACAGAACTTGATGGATGAAGATGCACATTTTAATAACTGGAACAGGAAAGGAGAACTGAATTTTCACTATATTATAAAATAAGAATTGGCAACATTTTGGAAAAGCCTTCAAATACACAGAGAAGTCAGAGACATTGAAGGCTGAGTACAGATTATACCTGGGAAGATCATGAGACCGAATGGATTAAGCAACTTACCAGCAAAGCACCGTGCGAGATGGAAGACAGGCAGCAGACTGCTGTCCCTCGCTCAGCCGTCCTGATCACAACTCTACCCACCCTGTTTTAAGACAGGTTCTGAACAGCGGCTTAGATTTGCAGATGTTCGCATGGTCTTTCCTTCTCCTTAGGGATGTGGTAATGAAACATGACTAATTATGTTTTAGACTAATTTCCAACATAGAAATGGAAAGTATTATCATGCTCATTACCTCGCTAATCACACATGGAATTTTAAGATGAGTAGATAGCATCGTTTCAATTAATCATACTGAGGAGCAGCAAAAATACTTAGGCAGACTAAGCAGAAATCCTTACAAAAAGCATCTATATGTACAGAAAACTTGAGCTGAAATGACTCTTCAGTTTTGCTCACCAAGGTTCAGCAGCTGTAAATCGATGCTTAAGGTTCCAGGTAAGACATTAGACGTATTTTAACAATGAGTGATTAGCGACTGGCCTAATTTACACAGAGACTTAGGCAAAATGTCAGCCACTGGAAAGCTGCAAATTAAGTCTGAATGTCCCAAAGGTATGCTCCATATGGGAATTAATTTAGGAAAGACCAGTGGGCTGCATGGCCAGGTGACGTTTCCAGCCTTACAGTCTACGAATGTCTGTATGAAAGGATACTGATGACTTCATTGGCTCACAGTGTGACTGTGATCATAAAATGCTTTGGCTTAAGATATCTGTATGCATGTGAAAAAGTTATCACTCACATTTAGTGTTCATCCTAAAATGAGGACAGTGGCTGTGTTAAAACCTAATGACATCTTCTGTTAACAACCTACTAGATAAATCCATGAAATTTTTTTCCTCTTTTCCACAGTCAGTGCTAAACATTCAGAAAGGAATGGGGCACCAGCTTTATGCAAGTGGCAGAAATGCACACTTTTAGCACTACAAGTGCTTAAAACAAGTCTGATGGCCCACCTGGGAAATACTAGCAGTTTACAAGAGTGACAATTGCAACGGGAAGACAATATCCAGATTAAATGTACAGAGACAGAAACACGACCATATGCATTGCTAGGAAACTGGTAAAAAAAGAAATCAAAATATTTCAGTCAATCAATAGAGGCATTGGCTGATTATTTTGCTCTTCAGTAGCTAGCATCCACCTGAACAGGCTAGCCTGAATCCATGATCTTCCAGGAGGAATAAGAGGCTCAACGTTACTTCTTTTTCATCAGATGCTTAAAATTTAAGGCTCAGTCAAGCAAGCAGCAATGCAGAAACAATCTGGAGGGCCTCGGTGAATTCAGGGAAACCTTAAAATGGAAAATCCTGCCTCGCAGCCTACAGCTGCCCATGCTAATCAGTAAAATGTCGCTCCCCCATCTACCTGTTTGTTTTACTTTTAACCTGTATTTTTCCTAAACAGAAGAGAAGAGGCAGTGTGACAGTCTAGGGAAGTAATTATGCATGTACTCATCAGATAATAAAATTGCGATAGGAACACATTATTTATTTGCGTACAGTAAAGGACCAAGCCACTTTTTTCATGCAAGGCCATGGCCGAGAAATGCACGCAATCACACAGCTTTCAAAATATCATCCGCATAATCTAGAAAAGAGTGCTGCTTTATACAACTCAAACAAAAAGCCTTACAATAAATGCATGGCTTCGATCATTCATTTTCTGAGTCTTAATTATTACTGTATTTCGATTTAAGATAAAACCCAACTTTGAATCTCAGATTTTTTTAACTGCAATTAATTTGTTTCCTTTTTAAACTACAGGAATACCTGAGAAAAAAGTGGGACTAGCAATATCAGTTTTGTTTATATTAAAAAATATATTTCTATACCTGACTACAGGTACAGAAAAGACAGATTTCTGTCACTTAAATGCTGGATTACTGCAATATGTGCTCAGTGTGGAAATTTTGGAAATTTTAACCAACAGGCAATGAGGTAAACTGCCCTCTGAACTGTTTCCTGTATGAAATACATTACACCTTTACTTTGAGATTGGCAGGAGTCTTCACTTAAAGCTAATTCCATTTTTTAAGTGTTTGTTTTGAACTATACATTCCTAAACTGGAAAATACAGGATTAGAACTGGCCAGAAAGTATAAATTCATTCCTAATGAAAAGAAAAAAGAATTTTTAAGTGTCCTGAATCAGGATTTGGGGGGGGGGGGAACAGGGGAGGAGAGCTTTTTCCACAAGAAGAAGGATTTTGCAGAGCAATTTCCTTCTAAGCATCCTGCAGGCAGGACCTGTCATTGACAAAAAACACCACCCAGGTTTCCTGCTCACACCCTTTCAGACACTCTTCCTCTCTCACCATCCCTCCTCCCCACTGCAGAGGCAGAGGGCAACAGCTCTTCATGTAGTTAATGACAGCCCTTTGGCTCTCAGTAACTAAGAAAATTTTTCTCATGAAAGATTTCAATGCTGCAAGAATGATTTTTTTTTTCTGCTGGAAAATTATCCAGAGAGAAGGTTCCAAATTGTCTCTCCTGCAAAATATCTCTATTGATGCTCAACAACCTTTCTCCTTTCTGGTACTGTGATAGTTAGGAAAGCCTTTCATGTAAGCAAGTGTTCACGCACATCACGGTTTTAGTGAATTTATTTTATTCGCAGGTAAATGACTATTCTGGGGTAAGCTGTGGGTCACCAATCCTAGTAGGTCTGCCTTGGACTGCCAGAGGGATTTAGCAAGAATGTTGGCCAATAGCTAAATGGGAATTAATCAGAGACTAAGAGACCATGTGGAAAAGCTATCGTAATGTATTTAAAATGTTTTTTATTGGTTTTTTACAGCTTTTGCAGTGCTTTGAGAGAATTCTAGAGGCAGAAAGTGCAACGAAAAGGATGCCGAGGAAGGAGTAGGCAGCTGGCGATCCCTGCCCAGCCCCTGCCCTCCCCTCCTGCGGCAGCAGCACGGGGCGGCTGCTCTCACCTGAGACACCAGGACCTTTCAGGAGGCTTCGCGCAGTACGTGAATGTCACTAACCACCTACCATTAAACGAGACTGAAGTTCTTCCAGCAACTGAGTCTAATACAGCTCACAAAATAGCATGCTGAAGGCTCATATAGAAGAAATCTTCTCGTCTATCAATTATCTCTAATACTTTTAATAAAATTTTGCTTGCTTGGACTCTTCCTTTTTATATGGCAGTTGATATTTATTAATAAATAATTAATTTAAAAATACTTTTAGAAGTGGTGGAGGAAGGTTGCTTAGTATGTTCTAATGGGCCAAATAAGTATCACTGACATTTTTTTACTGAATCGACAGAACAAAGTACATGCAACACCCACAAAGCATATAATTACACAGAATGGCCATAGTGCAAAACAGCAACAGTCCCATCCAAATTACTTACACTCCCTACACATTATCTCAAACAACATTTGCATCTGTAACAATCCTACTCTCACAATTTAGCAAAAAGCTTAAGCACAGGTGGTCTCAATATCAATAGGACTTTTTCCATGCTTGAAAATAAGGAGATGTTTAGTTTTTTGGGGTGGGATGGGGAGCGATGGGATGACTCAGTGACATAAAATGAAAATGCTGAAGTTCTCTGACAATATGTTGAAATATTTTGTTGCTTCCAGCTTTTGTTCTTAAATGACATCTGTACTATGTGAAATTAAGACCGTATTGAACTATGAAATGAGAGCAAAGATGAAAATGTATGGATTGGAAGAATTAACAGCAATGGTTGGGCTGAAAAACATGGTTATTACAAAAAGCTGTATTTATCAGCTGAGTCTAATTTTTCCAATAATTTAAATGCTGTCTTGTGGTGAAGTAATATTCCAAGTCCCAGTGTTGGAATCTTTGACTGGGTTCTATGCTGAGCAACACAAGTATATGTGTTGACTGAAGAATAGCAATCTTGAGTAGCTATTGCTATCTAAGGTTCTTTATCATTCCCTGATCCATAGATTGATGCAAAAATGTCATTTTTTACTGACAAAAATTGATATTTTGCCATTTCTGAGGGAGGCATACAGCTGGGCGGTGCATCCGTGTTATTTCCCTTCTATCCCGCAAAACTCCCCACCCCTCTCCCACAGACATGCTGTGAAAAGTCTGTTAGAAGTCCCTAAAGCATATGGGAATGGTTAACTCTTCTGAAGCTGCAGGGTCTCTGGGCTTTTCCATTGCTTTGGCTTACCTCCACGCTTGGTACTGCGTTTGTATTTGCAGTACTGACAGCAAGGTTTGCTATTTATGTGGTCTTCCAGAGTTGCAGAGGGATGACACAAAACCAGGTGCCATTCAGAAAGAGACCCTTTGAAGAATAGCCCTACCAAATCATGCTTTTAAGAAAGTGATTTTCAGAGGGCTTTGAACCCAATCTTCTTGTGCAGATGGAAGCACCTACACAAACCCACTCTACAGATGCACTTTACTTATGTAAGTCTGTTACCCATCCATATAAATGTTAACACACAAAAAGTTGGTGTAAAAAGTTAAGCAGGCACATGAGGAGGCTGCTTTCTGAAAGCTAGATGGTAAAAATTAGATCCAAAAACTTTCTCTCCCTAGGCTATGAAACATCCCACATGCTATTTTAAATTTTCTTCCCCTTTTTGTGTGATTTAGAAAGGTTTCCTCAGTACTGCCCTCCATGCAGAGGCTAGTGACAACTGAAACGGCAGAGATCATACAATTAAAATCCAGAAACAGTATTAAAATGGGACCCTTTAGCAAATACCATATCATTATATCCAAAGTCTGGACTAAGGTGGAATAGGGAATTACTGTAATATGTCTACAGTCCAAGCAAAGGCTGTATTTATTCACTTTTACTGTAAAACTGCAATAAGGTTATCTCCTGAAAAGATCACGTCAGAATCACTGCTATAATTGTTTCTTAAACATACTAGATTTTGAACCAACCTGTTAGTAAAAGAACCGTAGTAAATGGGCATAAGGGCACAAGGAGATACTCATAGACCCATATTACGCACTAGCAAAAGTGATCCCTCTCTGGCTCTTAACCTAAAATAGATCTTTTAATTAAATACTTCTCTGCAGTCCAATTTACGAGAAACCATCTGCTGCACAAAATAAGGTCTTCATTTACAACCTGATGCTTGCTTATGCATTTCTGTCAAGCTTTTAACTTTATGTATACCTGGTAAATGAAAGAGCAGATGACTGCAGCTGTGGTCCAAGCCAGCACCAGTCCCTGTTGTTAGGGCAACTGGTGTTCACACAGCCCTGCTCTTTGCCTGCAGCTGCTTCCAGGCTCTCCTACGGTAAAGGATGGAAAAGCAATTTTCAAAAAACTTCTCTATGGAAGGTTACCTCCGAAACCCTGGATTCTGCATACTGACTCTCGACCAGAGGCTGACTGCAAAGATGAACCTGGTCTATAAAACTTCCCAGAGTTGTCAGCGATCACAAAATAGCAGAGTAGCAGCATAAGTGGGTCATTTAAGCCAAGAATTATTCATAAATGCACAACTATATTAAAGGCAACTATGCAAGATAAACCATTAGCCAGCCAGATTGCTAGATACTGATAAAACTTCTCCTGAATTCCTCTGATTTTATGTATTTATTTTACAAAGGACTCAATTTACTCCCATTTCATAGCTATTTTGCAAATGTCTTCACTAGGGAATGAACCGATCCTAAACTGCAGATTTCATTCCTGGCAGACCACTGACTGCAGGTATGTCTGCTGATGCCATGAGCAAGTTTTCCTCCCAAGTGCATCTGGTGAGTCTGTGGGAAAACTGGATAATATTTTTCTTTAATATGCTTCAGGAGAAAAGACTTTACTATAGAAATAGTGCAAAGTACAAAGAATAAAAAACAATTGTTTATAAAGCCTTAGCCGATACTGAGAGTCAGGTAATGATAAAAAATAAACAAATGTTTTATTAGTTGAGGCACTGAACAAATGAGTCCTGAGGCACTCAATATGCAGCTTTTCAGTTCTGATGCAAGAGAATTGTTTTTTTACTTGGTTGCTACATCATTTAAAAATTAATTATTTTTATTTGCATTTCAGTAACAATCTCCAGCCAAGACTGGGCTCTTACTGTGCTGGTCACTGTTGGAAAACAGTAAGGACAGATCCTGTCCTAAGGAGTTTGCAGCCCATAAGCTAAATCGATTGTAAGGTCTCTCTGACCACGAGGCAACATGCTGCTTTATCCACTCTGAGGCACTTTCAAGTATAATAAAGAAAAACTAACTGAATACAGCAGCTAACTTAGCCACTGAAAAATGGAAAGAAATAGCAATAAGATGACTTAAAGCCTGCTTTAAAACAAACAAACAAAAAAATTTTGTTATAGTTGATACTGAACGGGTTTATAAAGCACTTTTACAGTACTGGTTTCTGGTAGGAAATTGTGCATCTTAAGTTACTAGCCTACACACACACACATATATATATATGTATCAGCAAGTTATCCCAATGTAACACAGCAGGCTATGCGAGTGTGTTCAAAAATACTTGACAGTTTTTGTGCAGTTTTTGCTAATTCAACCTTTTCCCCGTGGTTTGCTCATAACCCATGGTGACTGCCCTGGGGACTCGCCTGCTCCTGCAGATTCTTACTTCCCCAGAAAGTCACTACTTGTGCTAACACTTCTACTTAGCTGAATCAGACCCTCGAAAAGAGAAGGCAATTTGTGCAAAGGGTTGCAAGGATCAAGGAACGGTTCCTAAGCAGAAACACAGTCTACTATTTTCCCCAGCTGTAGCCTACGCAGTAGCCGGATCCTGTGAAAAGTTCTCTGCTTGCATAGCAATGGACGTTCTTAGGAGAAACTGCTCTATTGTACAGGCTCACTGTGAGTCTTTCCTTCTGTCCTCCCTCCTGGAAGCTACTCGCCCTAGGAACAGTATGTATGCTTATCTTCTAGAAGATGTCTTTCAATTCCACCACCTGCAGTGCTTCATGAAGTTACTTATTACTTTTCTACCCCTCTTCAGCCGTATCAATTTATCCTGTTTATCACTGCCAAAGCCTCAGCAATGTACTGCAACAAGCTGCTACCACCTATATTCGTGCCTGTTAGTGACTTGCCATGAACCTAGGAGAAGTTGTCTGTCTTATTTTAGCTGTATTATAACAACTGATATTGTCCTATACGTCTTCCTGTAAAAATAGGGAGATTGCAATACACTTTATTAAAATGGATGTAAAAAACCAAGTAGGGAAGTGAACAAATATTCTAAGAAAGGATCAGTTGAAATAGGAAGAAATGAAAAATGAAGGGAAAATTAAAAAACCTCTTGACTTCCTTTTGAATTTAATAATACTTTAGCTTTCAAAATGCTTTAGTAAAGATACAAAAATTTGCCTACACAAATAGATATAGTTCCAATGAGAGCAGATACAGAAAGCTAAATATGCTGGGTGACAAAAAGAGGATATAATGAAATTTTGGGGTGGGATGAGTTTACGAAGATTAATATATGGTAGTTACTAACCCTTTGCTCATTGGTTTGCTTGCTGATCCTCTATACCATACATTCTTTCATCCCTGAGTGATTTACGCCTCTTTCCATTTTGATGTCCAATGTCTGGTGTTGTTTTTTCCACTTAATTGAAATGTGTTGACAATCACAGCCACCTTTTACTGCTTTTGGCTTTTTCCTGACATCTTTCCTTCATCCTGCCTCCACTTCTCTCTCTCCACAGAATTTCACCAATTCATTCCAAGTGAAAAATGACAAAGAACAACTTCATCCTCCTCTCCCCAGCTGCCTTTGGCTGGTCCCCCCCTCCCTGGCTGCCTCCTCCCTTTCTGTGTCCCAGTTATGGAGGTTTCCTACCTCCACTTACGCCAATGTCACGTCCCACCTCCTCATCTGCCCCATCCTGCTCTTATCCCCTCCCTTACTCTTCCCTTTTGTCCCTCACTCTTCGGTAGTTTTCAGTTCTCACAATAAAGGCATGTTTTCCTCTTCACGTCTTAAACCCATACTTGACCTCACTTGCCCCTCCAATTGCTGCTTCCTCTCCCTTTCATCTATACATTCACTGAACGTGCTGTTTCTAGTCCCTGGAGTACCTCTCCTTATTCCTTTCCTTTCCTACCTCAAGCCTCACCCTACAACAGCTCTCAGCGAAGTACTTTATGGCTTTCAAGGCACTAACTGGGATCAGTGTGCGTTCCTCAAGCTGCTGCCACCACAGCTGTGCTGAAGGGTGAATCTCGCCCTTCCTGAAGTCCTGCTAGTCCTTCCTTTGCTCCTATTAGTCTGTCTGCTCCTCATTCCCTTCCCCTCTCATCTCTTCTGCAAGGTTTTCTTATAAAGAGTTTCTCTTACCCTAATCAGTCTCTATTGGACTTGAGGGTTGTCCTCTTCTCCTTATCTCTGCTATTCTCATCTGTAAACACAAGTTCAATTATCGCATGTTTCTGTGAAGAAAACTTACTGATCTACCTCTTTATCACCTCCTATTCAGTATCAAATCTCAGACTATCTGGCTTCTGTATATGATGTTTAGGCACCCACTCAAATTAAACATGGCTAAGATAATGCTAAGGATGGGTACTGAGGGAACACAAGCTGTGTCTTCATTGCTGGAGACAAGACTGTCACCTGTCATTCAAGCTCACCAGCCAGTATCATCTTGAAGCTCTTTAAATTCCTGATATAATCTTTTTTAATACAGCATTTCATATACCAGCTCACCTTCACATTCTCGTAATTTCACGTGTCATTACTACAAAGTCTTTCTTCAGCCTTCAGGAGTACAACATAAACCCTTTATGACTTCTCTTCTCCCTCCTGGTTGTATTCTGGTCAGCGCAGAGGCATCAGCTCCCTACTCCAGTCGGCCTGTGATGCCCACCTTTGTGAATTTTCACTCCTGCACTTTCATGATTTCTTCCTGGTGCTTTGTAGCTCCCTACAAAAGTCTGCAAAGCGACTTCTTTTCCTCTGAAGCTGCTTACCGGCATTTACTGCTTTATATGCAAATTGTAATCTATCTGGAGCAGCAACCATTTTCATGTTGTGTTTGTGCAACAGCTCACGTGATGAATTTCTGGACCTAGACTGAGATTTCTAGATACTGCTGCGATACATAATAATTCTGAAAACGTTTTCAACCCCACATCAGCTCAGAGCTCCTCGTTCCCTTTCCCATCCCTGCCCCTACTGCGATACCTCAGGTGCACAACCAGGAATGTGCTACGCTGACGAGCACTGGGAAATTCCAACCTGTAGGTCAGCTCCTGGGCAGCCCACCATCTACCAGTTTTCGTTTTAGTCTGTCATCCTAATTGGCGGTCGGGTGGAAGGCGGCCGGCGTATCCCTACCTCTTCCTTCTTTTAAACCTAACCGACTTGTTTTGCTAAAAAGGAGTATTCCACAAGAGCCTCAAAGACCAACCTCGTCCCTTCCGGCGATGTTGTGACCCAGCTGACGGCACTGACCCGCTCTCTCTCACAGCCCAGCCCCACCTCCCTAGAAGGTCCCGAGGTACCGAACCAGCTGGTTTAGAGGAAAGCCCAGGGCGGGAGGGCCGGTCCCGGCGCGCTGGCCGGGAGCTGCGGCGCCGCAGCGTGCTGCCCCGGCGGACCCACGGCGTTCTGAAGCGCAGACTTCGGCGGCTGCCTTCCTTGGGGCGGGCAGAAGAAGCCCGGTCTCCGCAAAGCAGGCGGAGCGGATAGCTAGGCGGCTACCCGCGCCTATATACGCACGTATGTGCACGTACACCGCAGCCTCTCCCCTTCCCCGCCGGCTGCCGGGCGGCCCGCGGTGCCCGCCGCGGCGGGGCCCCACTCACCGGGGCGCGGGGCGCCCTGCTCCCGGCCGCCGGCCTCGGCGCTGCCGCCCTCCTGCGGCGGGCTCTCGGAGTCGGTGTTGGTCAGCCAGGTGGACTCGGTCTCCCGCGTCCAGCTCTCGTAGTAGCGGGGCTCGATGGCGTCGGCCCGGCTGCCCCCGCAGCCCATGGCGGCGCCCGCTCACTGCCGCTGCCACTGCCGCTGCCGCCGCCGCCCGGGCAGCATCGCGCCGCCGGGCACGGCTCCGCCGCCGGGCACGGTCCCCCTCCGCCCCCGCTCAGGCCCTCCGCCCCATCCTCGCTCTCCCGGCCCTCCGCGGCTTCGCTCGCCCTGCTCCCCCTCTTCCCCGCCTTTATTCTCTCCACCAGCCCCCCCCCCCGCTCCTGGCTGTCCCCTCCCCTTCTCCTCCCGGTACCCCCTTCCCTCCCTTCCCCTCCCGCTCTCCTCCTCTCGCCCGTCCCGCCGCCTCCCAGCCCGTCCCCGATCTCCCCATCCCCGGCTCCCGGGGGCCCTCCGGCTGCCCGCAGGCGGGACGGCGGGGGCGGCCGGGAGCGGACGCACGCCTCGGGCTGGCAGGCTTTCCCGCTTCCCTCGGGTAGGGACTTATACGTATAGGATTTATACATACAGGCTGTCAATGCATGCCAGCCTGCCGCAGCTAACGTGGCGTAGCAGTCCTCCTGGCCTGGTTTGGCACCCCACTGATGTAGCCTGATGGGGTCTTGCGCCCCATTTCATAAAGCCATCTGCCTCTTCCTTGATTTAGCCCAGAGAGCCTTGCTTCCACCTTGCGTTAGCTGATTTGCTGCTGTATAATTGGGAACCGAAGACGCAATACTGAGTGCTCAACTCCAGAGAAACTGCCACTCTTTCCTCTTGGATACACACTTTGGGAAGCAACTGAGAACATCAGAGTCCTGCAAAACAGACCATAATTTATGCTATTGCGGGTAATCTAAATGACAGGCACAGAGAGAGATTTGACGTTGTTTTGAGCCATATTGATGGTGGTTGTAGTTTGTATTGCAGTAGCTGCTTCTCAAGGCCCCCGTCAGGGATGGAGCAAGCCCCATGAACAGTAGGCACTGTGGGACCATATCACGAGAAGGAGACTTCGTCCCAAATAAATGTTTCTCTCCTGTAATCATTTTGTAGTAGAGCAGCAGGTATAACTCTTTCCCCTAAGACAACTTACAGAGTGATACAGAAATCACGTGTACTGCACGCCATGCCCTTATGCAACACGTCTGTTGGCTAAAAACGATCCATCCAGTGAAAACTGGAGAAACTCAGGCTGCTGTGTGTTATTGGAGTTGCAAGTAGAAGCACGAACTCTCTGGAGCTAAAAGCTCTTGTTCCTAAAGGCTGGTAGAAGATCTTTAAGAGGATCCAACAGGCCTTAGCTTTGCACCCTAGCCGGTGGGTCCCGTGTTCTGGTTCAGAAGTGACTCGGGTCGGAGAGTGCTGCCCGTGTTGCTGAATCACCCATTATGCTGCCCGAAGCAGATGACTATTGAGATGTTTCTAAGCAGCTTCTCAGCCAAATACTGACTCACGATGATCTTACTTTCCTACCGAGATCTGCTGAGATCCCTCACAACATGGGGTTGCTGCTGACATTTATAGCCCACGTCCTTGTGCTACCAAGGTCCCAGGACCAGGGCAGCAATCTGAGAGGAAACAGCTACTTTTTCATCACTGTAGTAATGTTTTTGTGGATTAATAAGACTTTTTTTTTATAAAAAGGGGGTTCCAATAGAGATTTTATTTCAATCAGACTGCCGCACCAGCAGATAGCTCCCAGGGCAATGGAATATGGTGGTGTCTGAAGCCATCAAAGAGGTCTAACACATTTCCCATGAATTGTGCGTGCCCTAGGTGGGCATAGGGCATGGCCCAGGAAAAACTGCCAGACATGCTTGAGTCTCCAAATGCAAACCTGAGCGAGACAGTCAATGTCTCACGCTGGAATTACTTGAAGCGACTTTCTAGACCGAGAGCACTAAACAACAGCACTAAACGCTGGAACAGAACCTCAGGGCAGTCTTTTTATTTTGTTTCATTTTAACTTAAAAGTTGGAAGGACTCTGACAGGATGCTGCCTCCTTGCACGTGTACTTTCACATCACTTGCATTTCAGTTCTAGCTGTACTTGCAGGAACTTCATCTTCCAAACTATTTTTTTCCTAGCACAGTTTTCAAACCCTTGAAAAGCCACTGGCAAGAGAATAATGAAAGACTTCTCTTTCTCTTCTGTTATTACTACCACCACTAGAGAGGAATTAGACTGTAAACGTAAAGTAGGGTCTTAAAGCATTATAACGAACTACGTTCATTTTCCTTGAGCCCTCCAGAGGTGCCTGCTTTGCAGATGCACTTTGCATCAACTTTCAAATTTCTGCTTTTGGTGGAACATGGAGCAAATTACTGCAGGAAAGTAATAATGCAAATACTGCTGCTTTCATATTTAAGTGGCTGGTGTCATTTTTGATCGGTTTATTAAATCACTGAGACAGCAATAAGACCTGATAATTTTCACTCTCAAATACTAAGGTTTCACAAGGTTCAAATGAATTTTAAAAATCCTTCAAAATAAAAATGTTTGCATGACTAACACAAACAAAATACATTTGTTAGCTTTAGTAAGTAAACAGTTTAATTTTATTTTCATCAATTCCTAGTGGAGCAGGGAACCACTTTTCAAAACTGCATTTTCTTTCCACAGCTAAAATAATTTTTATTCTTTTTATTCTTTTCTATTCTTTTATTCTGGTGTGTTTTAAATTAATTTAAGAGACTAGGAGAAAAACAGAGTTTTGCATTGTTTTGTTATCAGAGTCAAATGCAATCAATCGCAGGTACCTTTGTATCAAAATCCATTCTGATTAATTAAGAAAATTACTTCTCAGTAGCAAGCGTGCGGGGCACAATGTCCATGTATCTGCACCCTTCTGATTCACTCCCAAGCTAAGGAGCAAACTTTGAGGTACGAACCAGTTGTGTGAATGAGCCTATGCTGCAGCTATAAAGTGCCACAGCCTATGGCAATGAAATGTGTTTTTCTTTGCACGATGGCTGACGTGAAACAGATAGCAGCAGTTTTAATACAGCAATGGAACAATGCAATAATATTAATTTTATAATATTCATTTTACACTGGGAATCATATCAGGGAAGAAAGTGGACAGAAAAGGAAATCTGCCCTCAGAAACACAGAAAATACCCAGAATCAGACGAATCCTTGGCCTGAGTCCATCTCCTCCAGCAGTGTAATCAGATGGGAACTAATCTGCCGGGGAAGCCAGCTGGAGCAATTGGTGTAGAGCAGGAAGAGGCTGATGGCAATGTGCGAGTGAAGTATTGAAATCTGCGGAAATTGTGAGGGGAGAAATTTTACAACTTGTTTTTCTTCCTTTACTTCAGCACCTGAGGTGCTGTAGCCTAGCAGGAGTAAGATTAAGAATGCAATTTTTTGGGTCTCGTTTAATTTGTCATGCTGTTACCCTCACGCCAGGAGATGATTAAGGCAGTAAAATGTGACCTCTCTCCATCAATCATTAGCAGAAGGATGGTCTCCCGGAGATCCTGTTAGTGGAGCTTAGACTGTATTTTAGCTGTTCTGGTTTTGTGCTGCCTGGTGCATGCTATGCAGCGATGCTTTTCCTCCTAATGCTGTCAGTAATGTCTGCTCTGTATATGCTGGTTTCAAACTATGTATATGTATATGCTCTGTATATGCTGGTTTCAAAATATGATACTTCAAAACCGGGAGTAGAAACTAAAGGGACAGGATGGGCAGGGGATGAGCAAGGGAAGGGACTCTTGGGTATTTTACATTTATAATTTTTCTAAAATGGGTTTAAAATAATTCAGTTTTATACTTTTCCTCATAAAATCCATATGGAATTGTGGTAGGACCCATTATTAATTTTCCCCTCAAAATTACTGGGTCAAATTCTTTTGTATCCCAATGCCAATTACTAGCTGTTTATCAGCCTTTTTATTTGCTTTCGGTGTTAAGTGCAGAAGAAGCCATAGGAGATTTAGGCAAAAGATGTCCTGCCTGTCTTCGGCTTTTTGGGTGGTACCTCTGCTTGTTCTATTAGATGGTGTTTAGCAAGTACAGCAGTTAAAACTGGTTAAATCTGGCAGTTAAATCAGCTCTTCTCATAAACCTGTTCACTTCGCACGAGAAAGCAGAAAGAAAGTCAGTTTACTCACTTACCTAGGGACTCCTATGGTTCAAGGGCATCACGGGGGGGAGAGAGGGATTTGTATGTAAACCTGGTTCTTTCTAGTCAGGTATTTTGTGTATCTGAGGAGAAATAAAATTAATTAGCTGTGTTACACCCATTTGCCATCATCACTCCAAGCTTGCAATATGCCTGGAAGCAAGATTGCCTCCGAAGCTTTCACATTGTATATTTGAGTCAGCTTTCCTTCTGACAGCAGATATTTGCTTCAAGTAAATGATAAAGCATTCATCTTTACTGTTGCGAGTACTTGGAAAATATCATTTTCTTGGCTTGATTGCTCAAATATTTCTCTCAAACAATTTTCAAATGTATACCATACAATTTCCACATTGCTCTGCATTAATTATGCATTTCTCTCAACAAGGAAATGATAGCATTAATTTATCTCATATGGCCATTCAAACGAAGAAGGTTTTCAATTTAGTATTCACAGCTTCCTGAAAATGTATAGATGATATTCAATATTAGCTACAATGAAGGTTTGGTAAGATGTCTCCAAACAGCTCATAAATAGGAAGAAGTTCATTAACTCACTCTTCCACTGCATCTTTTTCATGTTTGAAGATGTTTCTTTCTTTTTCATGTTTCTTCCCCAACATTGGACACTTTTAAGATTCGGCTGGACAGGGTGCTGGGCCATCTTGTCTAGACCATGCTTTTGCCAAGAAAGGTGGGACTAGATGATCCTTGAGGTCCCTTCCAACCTGGTATTCTATGATTCTATGGCTCTGAAACAGAACCTCAAAACCCAACATCCACATAGTCAGAGAGCAAGGCTTTGAATTCCCCCATCTGAGCCTGCCAATTTAGTTTTAAATTGGATTAACTCCCCCAAAAGAATAATTTCCTGGATTCCTAATTGTGAATAATAGTGCCCCGGCAGCATGGAAATTTCCGACAATGATGTACTATCATGAAAATTTCGCGGTCATTTAAGCTTTCTAGCTTTCTCAGCCTTTGAACCACAGCTGGACTTTAATGCTGACCTGTACTTCTCAGTGGTCCAGTCTCCTTCCCCTGCAAACAGCAAATGTTTCCTAGTGAACCAACCCTAAGTTTTGCATAAGCAGGAGGTTTAGGATCAGTACAAACATATTCACTTTCCCAGCAAGCAGTAGAAAACTATTACATAGCAGGCATCAAAGTGTCCTCACTGCGTGACATCTCACTGACCTTTTATGACTGAAAATTGGGCCAGACGTGCATGTTTGTGCAGTGTCCATCGTGCTTTTTTGTTGCACTGTGTGCGAAGAAATCTTCAATATCAGTATGTGGAAAGGCAAAATCTTAGGTTTGCCTCCATCTAACTTCGAAAACATTGGGAGTCCAAACATCTGAAAGTTACACCAGAATATTTGCTTCATTTGGGAAGCGAGGGTCAGTACCTTTCGCTGCGCACGGAATACAGTGTCAGCCCTTGCAGTCAAGGATGGAAAGTGGATTGCAACCACTCAACAGAGGCAGAGACGTGGTCTTGGATGACAATGGAAACTGGGTTTTCAGGAAAGTGGGATGCTAGATATGGGGACAGCATGCTTGCTAATGGCTAGACGTATTTGCCTTCGGGGAAAATATCTTCTCAAATACTTCCCTGCGAATTCAAATAGTTTGAAGGGATCGAGAGAGGAGGAGGTATGAAAATGGTATGAATGGTACGAAAACAATAAAGAAGGTTTGGCCATATTACTTTGTAACATTGAGAACTGCTGGTTGTTCTAAATAGCCATTCCCTTCACCAGAGTGTTTGAAGGGCATAATAACCACCCGTGGAAACGTCCTACAAAGTACTGCTAGGCTGTGACAGCTAAGCTGAGATCTCCTCCTTCTTAAAGAAGGGAGACGGTCTTCCTCCAGTCCCTTTGGGTGCCCCAGACCTGTCCAAATAAATTGGCAGCTAGTGAAATAAAATTGTTTTATGGAAAAAAAATTGTCAGCTGTACGCCAGGCTTTATTTGAGAGTGTTTAAATATCTATTGGGTAAGGAGCCTGAGTGTAGCAGATCAAGGGTAATATCCAGCAAGGATATTAAGTGTAAGTGCAGCAAGGATAATACAGAGAGAGGCTCAAAATTGTTCACACAGGGAGTTTGTGGGCGGCACTCCCCAGAGGAAAGAGCTATTGAGTTTATCACCAGAAGGGTGCAAATCAACCGCTGCCGCCTTGCAGAAGCTGGCATTGGCACCAACCATAACATCACTGGAAACCTCAGACCGCACACGGAGTAGTAGCACTGTGCGGTGATGGATTTATTCTCATTTTCCCGAGTCTCTGCAGAGCTCTTCTACATAAAATCTGCTTACCTTGTACTCTGTTCCAAGACTCCACTTTGTCCCTAATGAAGAAGGTAAATCACAAAACCTAGTTATGAAATCAGTATTTCATGCAACTAAGTATCATACTGGGTAAACATTTATCACTTAAGATGTTCCTGGCAGAGTGAGTCTGAAATTTTATGGCCCTAATACCTAAATCTTAATTAAAATAGCTTTGACTTTTTCCTTCAGATGCATTCTCCTCTCTGCAGGTATTACAAGATTAAGCAGGTACTGCTACATTTTAATTGTTTATAGGTAATTCATTTGTTTTGTTATAGACTAGATGCTCTAACAGCCTAAAGCAACAGCGCAGGAAAATCTAAATGCAATTAAAAAGGAAGTAGGCAGACACTCCATTAGTTGTGTACTGCATTAGGAAATCTCTGTAAACTGAGGAATTGATAATTCTATACGTACAGGGTCCATTCAGTCAACTAGAAACCTGACAAAATACAATATTTTGTTCTCTTCTCTTCTTTGCCTTTGTTTCCATTCCCTGCAGCACCAAGAGGATGGAAAATAAGGAGCGGGAAACTGGCAGGGTTTGATTACATTTCTGTTATCAGTGTGTTAGGTAAGAGTTCAATTAGGAGGAATCATGGTGAATTTTTAAATCATGCTTTGTCATTTAATAATTAAAATGTTTTAAAATGAGAAATAAAGATCATTTCCATTCAATAAGCACTTTTGAATATTTCTAAGCTTCAGCACAACCCTTTCCTGATGTATGAGTCTTCCTTTGAGCTCCAGTGCTTCTGCTGAGTTTTTTTTTAAATTAAATTGAAAACTTACCTTGGTTCAATTATTCTGAATTCAACCTCATTCTTTATAAATGTTAATTCTGAAAGAGCCTGTCTTCCTGGTCATGTCCTCTTTTATTCTGTCTAAACAATGTGGAGTCTAGAGCAGCTTCTTCCTAAGACTCCTCCAAAGTCTTGACTCCTTGGTATGATGTGGTCAGTCCCAGGGGAAACCAAAATAGTGGTACCACAGCACTGCCCACTCCCAATGCCTTTTTACAGTGAGATGTGAAATGCAACTGTAAATATTTTGAGGTTTCAGCCTTTAGGTTGGTACACAGCATCTGACTCACCGGCTGCTGCACAGTGCCTGTGTTTGCTGTCGTGTGTCAATGCAAGAGGAGAAAGCAGATGATACCGTTATTATGCAAAATCACTTCCACCCACCCTAGTGACTCACCAGCACGTCACCGAACAGGATTTACATCAGTTTCAAAATATATCTCCGTTATCCATTCCCGTCTCAGCAGATTACTTATTTCTTCCTTCCACTCCTTCTCTGAATGACGACAACACGGCTACGCGTTTTCCTCTCGGAAGCAGAGCAGGGCTGGCAGCTGCGGCTGGCCGGTTCAGCTCAGTTTGCCAGAAGCAATAGTCCCTCACTTATGGATGGGGCAGAAATGCCGTGTTGCAGGGGCTGCATCTTCCCTCTCCATTGAATGACTGAGCCCTTTTCCTATGATGGAGGTTTTCTTCTTCAGCTAAGATTTTTTTGCCTCTATTAAGAGCAGGCCCGTTCATTTGTATCTTAAAGAGTTGACTCATCTGTGAATTACCGTAAGGTAGCGCTGATCTCTGCTTGCCGTGATGTGCCAGTCTGTAAACGATGATGACTCAAGGGCTGCTTAACTTAAGACAGACTCATCTGCCTCACTTTAAATTTGCTACTGCTTTTAACACCTTAGTCAAACAAACTGCAGTGGGAGGTCAGTTGATTCGGGAGAGGAAAATGAAGATAATCTCTTTTAGAATAGCTAGTTATTCTCCAGTGGTAACGTGCTATCTCAGTATTGTGGAAGCACTATAACTGATTTTGACCTATTAATGATATTAAATAATTAATTGCATTCTTATTTATTTGAAGAATTCTATTAAATTATGAATTTCATGGTTCTCTGCTCTGCCATACTTTGTGTCTAAATCTGAGTAGATGATGTTTAAGTGTATTTGAAGAAGCTTCACTCACCTGCCCTATAATCTGGGCCATGTGTACTGAAATGTGATAGTTGATAAATATCTGGGTCTTCCGACATTTTCCACAATTCTTTATTAGACAATCTCCATGCATCACTTTCCCTTGCACATACCTAAGTTCATGCCAGTTTTTAACTGTCAGAAAGTTTTTCTTTATCTTCTTCAGTAACTTTTCACGCCTTCAGTTCCACATAAAACAATTCATATTTTTAAAAATCTCGAGGATTTACCTTTCCCTAGGAATTGTTTGCAGGTGAAAGATAGGTGTTCCTACTCTGACCCCACACCTTACTTGATTTCCTCTTTAAACAGCTGTTTGTAATTACAACTAACCAAAAAAATAAGATTATGCAGGAGCTTCTTATCAGCCAGAAGGTTGCATCCCAGCCCCGGCTGAATTCCTTTCAACAATCCATTTTCGTCTTGACTAGTCATCACAGACATTTTGAGCAAAGATCTGGATAATAATAATAATAATAATTCAATTTTTTTGTCCTTATTTCAAGAGCTTCATCATTAGGTATTGGTTAGGTTATGAAAACCCATTTCAATATAACTAACTTCATTTATTAGAGTGATGAATTGTCCTGAGTTTGAAAACAATGATTTACAACTTTCTTGCTGTGGTATGGCTGAATGATGAGCTGAAGTTTCTGCTTTTTTTACACACAGCACCAAAATTTCAACTTAAACAGTTACCAGATTTCACTGTAAGACATTTTTAATAAGTGCTGCTTCGAGTACTCTGACACTGCTGTTCTCTTTCAAAAGCACAAAGCAGAGGAGCTACACACTGAATAAAAATCTGTTATTTTTAAACACTGTTTTCCTTTTAGGTTTTCTTCCTATCTACTTTTTGGCATTTTAACCTGGAAAATCCCATCTGATATCAACATGGGAAGAAGTTGGTTCACTAGGATACAGCTGATCTCAAATGGCTGAAAACCTCTGCTAACACAGAAGAGCCAGAAATGAGACAAACTTTTATTTTCAGTTTTAAGCAGAGAGGATGGCACTGCAATCATTTAACTATGGCTTACTGAAGTGTTAATCTATTTAGCTGTTTAAGTCTACGTGTTTTACCAGCAAATAAGCACTAGCTCAGTGAGCCATTTGGAGCCAGCTGCAGAAGTTACTTGTTGAAATTCTGTGAGTTTTGCTACACATAACTGTCCTGTTGGGCTTAAACACATTCACTCTCTAGTCTTCATCAAAAGAAATATAGTCATGATTGAATATAACATAAATGTTATATAAAAGCTTGACAGTTTTGAAAATCACCTTCTCCTAAGAATTATCCCTCTCTTCTGTTGCTACTTGGTTTTAAAAGGGAAGCAGTTTGTATTACCTACGTACAAAACCATCAGAGAACTGCCTGGGAAGAAACTGTCCACCGTGACATGAGCATTTCGTTAGCTGTCTTCCACTTTGGGTCTCCTGCTAGTTGTCTGTCTTGGTTCATGAGATGAACTCACCACGCTAGAGCTCTTCCCTCAAGAGGGCATCAAGGACTGCAGATTAAGATAAAATAATTTTAATCTTCTTTCTGATCTTCTTTGATGCTAGCCTAGTGTGAGGAGAAACGTAGAGATTTGTAGAGTCTGATCAGACCCAGACCTCAAGGCGAGGGAGAGGGGAAATTAATCTCTGGTGATTTCTGGCACTGAAGACCCTCATGCATAAACAAGAGGAGTCCTGCTCAAAATAAATCAATACGGCTGTGAGAGGAGGTTAGTAAAGTCAATTCTGTCCCTGCTAAAGGAACATTTTTCTTTTCCCATCTTTCAGGAAGAGAAGAGTCAGAGGTTTGTGCAAGATTGCATGCTGATAGCACTGTGTGCAAATAGCGTTCGCCTGTGAGAAATGATCCAGGAAAGGGAAGAGGAATTCATGCACGACGACAGTGTTAGTCACAATTGTAAAGGCTTCGAGGCCTATTTTTAAACATGATGGTATGAGCACTTTGTGTTGGTCAGCTGTATAGCCTTCTGTAACTGCAGCCTCGCTACAATCCTGTCATCGGTAATGCCATTGCAAATCAGAGAATGGGAGAAGCCTAATTTCAGATAAAATCAGTATGTTTCTTCATCTGCCTTGAGGAAAGAGAAAGATGAGGGTAAAGAAGAGAAGGCAGAGAACAAGAGCTTTCATCCCAGTATACTTACAGAAAATACATCTCAGCCATAATCGTGAGGTTACTCTGACTGCAACGAGGAAACAGAGATTAAACAGTTATTTTAGTGAAAAATCAGCCTTCTCCAGATGTTACCTAACGTAGGCAAAGTCTGCTCATTCACACTGAGAACATTCCCTGAATTTTGGATTTACTCAGCTGCTGTTTTCAGAAGGAGCTGTGCTACAGACCAAAACACTGCTGGAGGGCATTGCCTCACTGGGCCATTAAATCTATCCATGACATCACTTCAGCACACAGATTATTTATTTGCAGTTTCACTCTGCACCTGGGAGCTCTTACTGTGTGCCGCGGGTTTATTGTACTACATCTGTGCAAGCAGAGCAGCCTGAGTCAGCTGGCCTCAGAGGACGGTAGACCGATAGCTAGGGGGGCATCGGTTGTCGGTTGCTCTTTGCTTTCCTAATGTTTGAGACAAAGTCACAAGTCTGAATCTGCTGTCGCTGACCACAGCTGTATCACTGATACAATACCAGGGCATTCAACATTCAGCTGGGTTCACACGCAACAGGATGGTAGCACCTTTGTTTCATGCTCTGTGTCCAATTCATCATAAGGATAGGGAGAAAAAACACAAATTTAAATAGCTTCAAGAACAGTTAAAAAGCAACACCAAAAAAGAAAGCTTGAAGCAGCCCGGCATAACACTGTAAAACAGTGATTTGCAGAGAGATCTGTGGAAGAACTGCAGCACGAGACAGGAGGTTGGAGACATCATAGTATGGAAATGGAGCCCTTGTGATTCAGTTAGAGACAAGACATCTAACCCTATCTATCGCCCATTACAGTCTGTGGGGATCTAAGGAACGGCTTGGAAAGCAGTGCAGCTGCCCAGCCAGAGGGGGGTCAAGTCAGGTAGATAAGCAAAGCACCTAGTCATCCAGGTAGGATCCAGAAGGATATGGGCCTCCCGTTGGCCCCATGTCTTACCTGTCAATCCTACAGTTGGACTCGATGATCTTAAACATCTTCTCCAATCTACACGATTCTGTGATTCTACCAGGGTATCTCAGCTGCCTTATGGTGTATGAAATGGCACTGGACACCTCTGTTTACACTGCTGTAACAAACTACATCTCAGGTTGTCTATGGTGAGAGCTTAGACATCCAGCTTACATGCAGACAACATGATCTTTGCCGTCTAGAGCTGAATCTCACATCTCGTCTTGCTTGGTTAAGCTGCCTTCTGACTACTAACTCTGCTCCTTCCATTCTTTCGCAGGAGATGCTCACGCATCCTGATTCCTTTGCCACATTATGCCAAAAGGTTGGATACTTCAAAATTTATTGCTTTGAGATATTATAATTTGCAAAGGTTTACTTAAGATACTGCAAGGTGTTAGTAATTACATGGAAAAAAAAAGAATATAGTTAGTGCTGTAAAATAGCTGACCCGCTTCTAAAGGTTGTTGTGAGATTCACAATTATCTTCTTCCAAAAGTCAAATTCCACAGCTGTGGGGGTTTTCTTGTGTTTTGTTGGTGGTTTTGTTTGGGTTTTTTTAATTAGGAAATAGTTCAAGAGGAACAACGTTCCCACATAGTTATTTTAAACATAAATGGATTTTGTATTATTGTTCGGGTTTGATCACTCAATTCCTTGGGGTCGGTTGCGTGACAGCCAATGAGAGATACAAAGACCTGAATGAGAAACCCAAATTGTCTTCCAGCAAAGCAGAGCAACAGGAAAATTATAGGTTTGATTCAGCATTTTGAGTGTAATCCTAGCCTGATGGAAACAAGTGGCAAGACCATCATTAACTGAAATGGGGATGGTATTTAACCCATTCATTTTAGCTTTTCCAGTTTTGAAGCTCTAAGGTTTGAAGTGCTTGTATATTTATATGAGAAAAGCACTTTTATTATTACAACAGCTTTTTTCACCTAAACACAAGAGAATCCTTTTCTGTCTTAAGTAATACCTTTTCATAAGGTCAGCTGAAGTATTTAATGCATCTAAAGCTGTTTTTTAAGAATTTAAAGCTTTTTTTTTTTAAGAGTGTGAAGTTACTTTTACCAAAATAATTACCTTAATATATTTTTCCTTTAGAAAAAAATTATAAAATTATTTGAAACCACTACTTCACAGTACTAACCACATTAATTATTAGAAAAATGCCAAGATGCATGTACCATAATCCATTCCGGTATCAGCTGGGCTAGATCTTCCTAAATAGTTTAATTAGCAATTTTCCACAGAGTTTGGTCCCACTTGAAAACACTCAGCGTAATGGGTTTGAAATTGTCGTTTGTATTAATAGTGACTACTACAGCAGGCATTCTGTTGAACACAATGGCAGTAACCGTCTACTCAGCATCTACAAAAACTCTGCCCAAGCAGGCTGGCTGTGTAGGTGTTTCAAGATGGCTTTAGTGCTGTTGTCTCAGAGACATGTTTATGAAAAGTTTGGTTCTTCTTTCATTCATCTGAAAAAATAAGGCATCATTTATATTGCTTTTGGGCCACCTCATCTCTTCAGAGGAGGAATTGTTGATGTATCTGCTTTGCAAAAAGAGTCAGTCAGAGTTTTCTCCGCCAAAGCTGAGGAAAGAAGCTTTTCTAAGCCGCAGCATTTCCACAAGCTGAGAAGTCCAGTTTGAGACCAGAGTGAAAATTAGATCAAAAGCACCTTCACCTGGTAACAAAGATGCTCACAGATAGGCACTTACAAGCACTTTTCTAAATTCTTACGCAAAGTTTGCCACTACAAGTGTATCACTTACACATTTTTAGAAACTAACCATTTTGGACAGTTGAAGTGAAGATTCATATTACACCAGTTTGGTATTTGGGAAGAAACTTTCTATTTCATTCTACTGAAGTAAAATTATGTTAAGTTATATTCTTCAGAGTTATGTACCCCAGTTAAAAATGTGACTGATTTGCTATTTAGCACAAAACCGTTCATCGCTATTAATTTCAGATTTTGTTGCCACCAGGAATTAAAATCTGATTTTTTACAGTTTCTCTGTAAGTACAGATACATGGATCAGCCTTACAATACTCTGCTGAAATAATAGTTTCGTTGGTGTGAATACTAGTACAGCCATGATACACAAGTATAGAAATGGTGTCAGAACTAGTCCTTTTTGCATGTGGAAATAAACTCAGCAAGTATTACAGTGGCATACTGAGGCAGACCCCACCGCTTCACACTGGCGTAGCCAACACAGCAGTTTGTGTGCAGGTAAGAGCAGTGGCAGAGTAACTGCATCCCACTGGTTCAACATTCATTTATTTTTAATGGAAAATTATCTGTTGGGGGTTAGAAAGCAGCCAAAAATATGTTAGGTTAGAGGAAGTGACCATAAGGAGTTCCTACAGGGGGGTCTCTGCATCACGGACATTTCTCTCCGTGCAAAGACTACTTGCCGTGGTCTGAAAAAGTAAATTTAAATTTAGGCCTTTAAATTTAGGCGTCAAAATGTGCTAAGCAGTCTCAATGCCCAGCATATAAATGATAGGCTGATAAAGCCTGTGGAGCCATATTGGTACTAACATCTCTCCCACAACAGTCCCAGCAGCAGTACAGACCTGTCACTTTGTGATGAACCTCTCTTTGGTTGCCTTCGCTGTGTGTTTCCTATTGCATTCATCTAAGCACATGATGCTTGTTTTCATGTTCTTTTCTGGCACCTATTTAATGAATCTTAACCTTGAACTGAGCTGTAAAAACACTGATATAGGGAATTCTGATCCACAGTTTTGCAAGGGGCAACCGGGATTTTGGGGTCGGTTTGGCTTCAGTAGCTGGTGAAGACTTTGTCTTTTCATCTTGCCTCTTCAAACATTTGCTGTAGTATTGGTAACTGAAAAATCCCTATATAATTGAATTTTTCCAGACCCTTAATCAATGGAGCATAATGAGTAGAGTGATCAAATAATTGGTCAGCATACCCTTTGTCTTATGATGCTTTGGAGCATTGATGATTGCTGCAGTACAACAGGCCTCAAGTCAACAGAAATAGTAAACAGTGCAGTCAAAGAATCCACTTTTAAAATATTGAAATCCCATAATGTACCTAAAATTAGACATATACAATTTTAAGTAGGAATTCTGAGTCCACCAGAATTCTGTTCCACTGTCAGGACATGTCAATCTCTTCTCTTCAGGCTCTTCAGTGAGAGGTTGAATACATGCGCAGCACCATATGCATCTCTAGGGAGTATGGGGAAGCAAAGCATAAGAAGTAGGGACAGTGTTAAAAATTTCCTTGGTATTACAAGACCACGAGATGAAATCATTAAAAGATCAAACACTTTAGTTCAAACCCAAATCATTCAGCAAAGGCTTCATGAGTTTTACTCTGGCAGCTTTTTGAAAGCAGCTCGAGATCGCTCTCTAGAGGTAAAAAAATAAAGATTTCACTTCTGAAGACTTAATTCAGTCAAAACAATTCACTAGAGAGCACGCACACAGACATATTGTAAGACAGGAGATGTTCTTAATGAGCCTACACAGGAAAAAAGCCAAAATCACCAAATTTTTTTAGAAGAGTGATACTGGGGCCAATAAATAGCAAACAGTCCTACGACATTGTACATGCTTACGCTTCTTTTTAGAACTCTTTAACGTGAAAGTGCAGTTGTCTATTCAAAGCTAACTCTCCAACATCTACTTTTGCTTAACTTAGCTTTCCCTGTTGGCTCTGTCCAATGCAGGGCTCTCCAAAAGTGTCCACACAGCCACAGCTTCTCAGGTCCCACCAGCACCACCATCTAGCCCCAAAGCCTCAGGGAAATGTAACATTGCAATAATCTGCTTATGGACTCAAATGAACCTCAGGAAAAACACATTCAGTTCAATGAAGTCGCAGGAATTCAAATATTACACTTGTATTTCCCCTGACCCTACAAAATGTGAGCTTCTTGGTCATACACAAAACCCAGACCTTTGCCAGAAGAAGTATTCATGATTTACTCTAGCCATGATCCTTGCAGTTAATGCCATAGTACAGAAAGTGATGGAGTTCATTTGTTTATACCAAAGCAACATTAAAAGATCCCAGGCAGGGATCCCATCCCCACTAAGTGAAGGGTGATGCCATTTGCTTATGACTCACCTCACATACTGTGCTCTTAAAGATATTTAAGTCAGTGTAAGATAAACTATACACTGTCTTTCTGGAGACAAATACTAAGCTGTTGGCAAATGTTAGAGTCTTTCACTCTAAGACTCCAGTCCCAGTTGGGCGGAAGACAAACACTGCATTTGTTGACATAAGCAATGGAGCAGAATTCAAACATCCCTTCTGCAGTGGGAATTCTGCCAAAAAACCCAAATTCACATACAAAGGTATCTGGGAAGAAGTTACCTTCTAAACACTTGCTGCTCAGGGATCAGTCACTGCACACAATGTTTTTCTGTATCTAATAGTTCAGCAGAACATAGATGCATTTATCTTCTAGAAAGCTTTCAAAATCATTAATATCTTTATGAAAATTAAACTAATACAGAGGTTTAAAAGCTGACCATTTCAAAATGCTATTATATTAAAAAAAAAAACAAACACCAAACCAACAAAGCTCTCACATCTGCTGATCACTGTGGATTGCCATGCTTAACAGCTATATTCCTTAAAACAAAAGCAGCTCCAGAAGCAAGTGCTTGAATACTGCAGGAGCACTCACCGCCCTCTACCCAAGAAAATAAGAAGTCTCAGGAGCATCTTATCAATGTTTATGATTAAGTGATGGGAGGGTGTAAAGAAGAGGGAGCCTGACTCTTCTCAGTGGTGCCCAATGGGCACAAACTGAGAAACGGCATACTGTGTCTAAACATAAGAAAACAGTTTTACTGCATGGGTGTCTGAACACCAGAGAAGGTTGCCCAGAGAGGTTGTAGAGTCTTCGGTCTTGGAGATTTTCAACACCTTAGTGGACACAGTCCTGAGCAATCTGTTCTAGCTGACCTTGCTTGAGGGGGGAGTGCACTAGATGATCTTCAGTGGTGCCTGCCAACCTCAACTACTGTCATTCTGTGATGTGGTCTCATCAGTGCCGAGTTGAGGGTACTAATCACCCTCCTCAACCCATTGGCAATGCTCTTCCTAAGGCATGTTGTTGGCCTTCTCCGCTGCAAGGGCACATTGCTGCCTCATGCTCAACTTCTTTTCCAAAAGGAGCCCCAGGTCCTTTTACTGCAAAATGGCTTCCCAGCCAGATGGCCACCAGTCTGTACTGGTACCTGGGGTTATTCTTCCCCAGATGCAGGACTTCACGTTTCCCTCTGTTGAACTTCATGAGGTTCCTATCAGCCCATTTCTCCAGTGTATCAAGGGCCCTCTGAATGGGACCATCTGGTGTATGAGCCACTCCTCCCAGTTTTGTATCACCAGCAAACTTGGGGAGGGTGCACTCTGTCCCATCATCCAGGTCATTAATAAAAATGCTAAACAATATTGGTCCCAGTATTGACCCCTGGGGTACACCACTAGTAACTGCCCTCTGGGTGGGCTTCAGGCCACTGATTACAAGCCTTTGAGCCCCTCACTTCACCTGGTTTTCAGTCCACCTCACTGTCCACTTACCTAGTCTGTACTTCATCAGTCCATCAATGAGGATGCTATAGAAGACAGTGTCAAGAAGTCACTGAAGATAAACAACATCCACTGCTCTCCTCTCATCCATTGAGCTAGTCATCTCATTGTAGAAGGCTATCAGGTTGGTAAGGCACAAATCCACACCGACTACCCTTAATCACCTTCCTGTCCTTAATGCAGTTTGCTCCATCATCTTCCAGGGGATCCAGGCTGACCAGGCAGTAGTTCCCCAGATCCTCTTCTTGCCCTTCTTCAAGATAGAGTGATGTTTGTTTTCTTCCAACAAGTTCGGTTGTGGTTCATTTTCCTCAAGTTCACTGAAATTCTCTCCTGCTCTGACCTCAGCTATGGTGACACCCCACCATACCCCTTCCTGCTCATTAATGAGTTACTAGCTCTTCTCTGCTTCTGCTTGGCTGCCCCTTCTACAAGCTCCTAGCTACCACATTTTCTCTTCTTCTGCCCAGTTCTCCACTCCTCCTTCTCTCCAGTTCTGGTGATCCTGGAACTCAGTGCAGGTATTGCTTTCTCACACAATTTAATTACTAAGTTTTGTCAGTTTTCAAATGGTATCCACCAGCACTTCAAGATCTATGTTAAATTTACTAAAATATTAGTACCTTGCTATTTTAGATACTTCTGCTGTGTAGCAGCTGTCTCCCCTTCTCAGATTTTTACTAAAGACATGTAAATTGTGACAATCCAGTTATGCCTGCTTTTCCTATTAGGACATAAATCAGCTGTTATTATAATAAAAATAAAATTCCCATACTCCTCACATTCCAGAGCAGACTATGTTCTTCATTTCTTCCACAAATGACTTTCTAACTTAATGACTTGGCATGCTTCTCAGAAACAGAATGAAAGTTTTCCATTTCTCCACAGTTCAAACACTGTTCCATTTGCCAGAAATCTTTTGAAAACCATAGAAATACAATAAACTGTAAGAAGAGGTGGTTTTGGTTCTAGCCTTTCCCTATAAATCAAATCTAACACAGACTAACTCCCACCCCCTGTATCCAAAGTACCTCTCTTGACCACTAGGAAAGCCCAATGGTATCAGACATCAGCTATTCCATGGCTGGTCACTAACATTTAATACTCTATAATCTTCCCTTCCTTGTATACAGCAATTCTGAGTATGTAAGCCACAGATAACTCCAGTCTAGATGCATCACTGAAAGGAAATGCACTGCAGGTATTTCCCTGCAGCCCCCAGAGTGGACCACAGTGGAGCAGGTATTGTCCTGCAGCCCATGGAGAGGTCCATGTCAGAGCAGATATCTACACTGTAGATATCTGAAGGACCCAAATCAGAGCAGGTGGACATGCCCTGAAAGAAATGTGGCCCACAGAGGACCCATGCTAGACTAGGTTTATCCTGAAGGACTGCAGCCTGTGCAAGGCGCCACACAAGGAGCATGTGCAGGGAGCAGGGGAAAAGTGTGAGGAAGAAAGTGAAGCAGAGAGGAACTGTTATGAACTGACTGTAACCCCCCCTTCCCTACCCCTCTGTGCCGCTGGGCAGAAGGAAGGAGGTTAGGAATAAAGGAGTGAAGTTGAGCCTTGGAAAAAAGAGGGGGGAGAAGGTGTTTTATTTTTTGTCTGCTTCTCACCATCCAAATCTATTTTAATTGGCAATAAACTAAATCTTCCCCAAGTCAAATCTGTTTTGCCTGTGACTAATTAGTAAGCAACCTCCCTGTCTTTACCTCAACCCATGAGCTTTTTCACCTTGTTTTCTCCACCATCCCATTGAATAAAGGCAGTGAGAGAGCAGCTGTGTGGATATCTGGCAGCCAGCCAAGGTCAACCCACCATGGCCTCTAATAAGAACTTCCCATATTAAAACTTGTGTCCTCTGCCTCTCTGATTACCATGTACCTCTGAAAAGTGCTCAGGCACATCAGAAGGCTCCATCTTCTCTGTATCCTCTGCTCAGGTAGTTGTAAATATCAGCAACATCTGTCCTTGCTTTCTCTCTGTCTCTTCCCCAGTATGAAGAGACACAATTCTCCCAGGATGTCATGGTGGTACATGCTCCAGGCCCCCGACAACCTTGGGTAGCCTCCACCAGACTTCCTCCATTGTGGTACTCCATTTCTTGTACTACAGAGCCCAGACGTGACCTCACAAGTGCCAAATATGAGGGGAGGACGGCTACCCTCCTACTAACAGCCAGGAGATGGTTGGCCTTTGCCACAAGTGTAACTTGTTTTCCACAAGCAGTCCCAGGTCCTTTTCTGCAGAGCTGCTTCCTTGCTAGTCAGCCTCCAGCCTGTACTGGTATATAAGCATTATTCCTCCCCAAGCGCTGGACTTTGCTATTCTCTTTGCTGAAGTTCATGCAGCGCCTGTCAGCCCACTTCTCCAGCATATCCGCACCCCTCTGAGCAGCAAACCCATCTTTCAGCATATTGACTACTTCCCTCACCTTGGGGGGTGTTGCCATTCTATTGCCCAGCTGGCTCTTGATTCCATTCATTGAGAAGAATCTAGTGCTGATTTAGCAGGCATTAGGTACCTTGAACAGGGCAAAGTATAGAGCAAAGCAGTTTGTACAGTACCTACTGGAATCCTAAGCCTTTACACTGCACTTGTTTGTAGGAAGGCTTTGAAAAAAAAATCAAAAGAGAACTAAGATGAAGAACAGAGACAGCAGTTGAGCCCGATTCCTTCTGTGATCAGGGAAGCAGGATTAAATGCTTCCAGTGGACCAAAAAAAACCCCTCTTTAACCCTAAGTAATTTATCTCAGTTACAGTGGGCTCAGAACCAAGATGACTATCTTTGTACGTAGTAATAACAAAAGCCAGTGGAAGGGGTGGAGCTGGGTGATAAACGGGAAACCCCTTCCACTTGCTCACACACTTTAACAACCTGGTCAACACAGTAAGTGGACGTTACCTTCTGTAAAGAAGTGAGAGAGAGCATGGGAGTGTGAGCACAACTGAACACTTGATCTCACTCTTTCCCCTTTTACCTATGAAAACAGTAAGAAAAGCAAATATAATTTTACACAGTAAATATTTTTTACAGACTTCAAACCCCATTTCATTATCAGTAGCTAGATGCAACTCTTGCGCTCAAAAGCTAGCCTTCTCTTTTAATAATTAGAGATCTCAATGTTGGCTTATCAAAGAGAGCAAATTCCTCAAAAGTGCTTCTGGTTCACGATTAGAGAGTCTGTAGCTGAAAGCTCTATACTGCTTAGATTCACAGTACTGGTATTTTCAGTTAGGGACCAAATTAGGAAAAAAAAATCCATTGGTTACAGCACTTCAAATACTAATTTTGACAAATCAGTGCTTCTCCAGTCTCAGTCTTAATTCAAGTCAGTTTTAAAAGGTACTGCAGTTTTTACCACCTACTTAGCGACTGGAATATGTAGAATACTTGTAATAGCTGTGATAACTGCTACTGAAATAAACAACCCCTCTCTATACACATTGAAAGGAAGCTGTCATATTCCCTGTATGGTAGAAAGGAAGCATCCAAAAAAAAAAAGTGAGCATGTAATAGTACAGTATTCAAAGCCATGAAGTAGTCCCAAGCTTTAACTGATTGAAAAGAACAAAGAGTTATCAAAAAAATCCCAGATCAGCCTAGCTTGTTAGCATCCCAGGTTACTCCCATCTTCCCAGTAGTTGTCTCATTTCTTTAGAGTCACAAAGATATAAACATGAAAAACATTCATACATAGGTTTGGTGGCCAAACAACATACTTGAGCATTTCTGCACAAAGCAAAGAAATATCTGCATCCCTTCAAAGTATTTGTGCTGAAGTCAATTGCATTTCTGTACCACTGCATGCAGGATGCAGCATTGGTTTTAAGACCTAATACATTGCTTCAGTTTATACACAGGTATCTACAGTTATATGTGGTACAAGAAAGTGACATATTTGCACAGGTATGTTTATTTTTTCCTGTGTTTACAGTGCTTCAATTGTAATTTTAAACCATTCATAAAGCACAATTTCATACCAATTTTACATACTTTACATCACAGTTCAACAACGTTAACACAATTGTATCTACTAAATCAAATGAACAAAATGGCCATGAACATTTACACTATTCTTCTGTAAACAAGGGTTTTTTTATAAACAATGGTAAATGGAATTAACACAGACCACTATATGAAAGAGGAATGAGCTTTTCCTTAAATAAATCACTCTGTTTATAAATACTTCAATTCTCTCAATATACATTTACAGACATAATTGATTAAAAGCAGATTACCTACACTGTTCTTTAAAAAGAAACTGTCTAGAGATGGACCACTGTGTGTTAAATTCACCTAACAGAAGAAGCAAGCATATGATTAGTAGAGTGTTAAAAGTATTACTGTACTTCAACCTCACTTCTGTTTGTTTACATCAACACTGAGAGGATTGTCATGTTAGGGAACTTTTACTTGAATTCCAGCAAATTACAATCGATCTTGTAGTACACATATGGGTAGTACTCCTGCTGACTGAGGTTCAAGCCTGGAATATCCATAGTTGCCTGCAAATAAAGTTTTGAAACCAGTTATACTCTTACAATTCAGACTCCTATTCAGAAGTAGATTAAATATTCATATGTTTTAGAAGCAAATAGGCCAGGCAAGACTTCAAGCTTAAACTTTCACGTTCAAGTGACTGTTTAAGCAGCAAAGTTAGAACTTTGACAAATGAGTAACAGTATTTTTCAAAATTAAATACAAGTGCTTTTTCAAAGTCTAACTAGTTTTGTATCAATAATTCACATCTGTTGCTATAGTAAACACACCACCACTAAATGGAAGGAAAAGTATTGCAATTATGTTTTACTACTTCCAAACACAGTTTATGAAAAGAATGTTACAGAGTGCTGAATGGTCCAGGAAGTTACATGAAGTTCAGCATCTTTAATTTTCACTTGTCTCAGATCCCCTTTCCCCAAAAAGGCCTGGAAATACTTTGGAAAAACATTAAATATAACGTTAAGACAGATTATTTTTAATCTTTTTAAATTCAGCTAAGCTTATTGTGTGGTCTATCTTTAGTTAATCTTTAACTATGAAAAGCTTTGCTTTTCAATACAAAAAAAAAATTAGTAGAATAAGCCTCCCAGCAAACCAGTTTTTAACAGGAATGAAAATGAGACCTCTACAGATGGAAAGTATGACTCCATCTTGACACTGATTCAGCCTCCTTCAGCAGAGAAGGACAACTATGTTAACTTAGAAACAAAGACAGCAATGCAACAACAACAAAAAAAGTTGTTTCAGTATTAAGGCCACTGTTACCGTAGACTGTGGACAATTTATGTATTCCTTCTGGGCTCAAAAAAGCTATGAAATGTGTTCAAGTTCCTTAAGCCTAGTTTCAGATCAAAGTTGACTTTGAATTCTTTGACGATAGTCATACGTATGCAGTCTATAAGATATCTTTCCATCAGTGGTAGGAAAGAATGCAGTAAGAAGAAATGACATGAGATTTTTATACCAGACAACTCGTCAAATACATTGGTTGCAACTTTAAATACCACCTGCTTTTCAAAGTGACATTTTTATAATGAGACATAATTTTCTGCACTGAGAGAGAAAGATGGAGAATATGGAGAGGTGTACCTTTTTAATAAAGCCAACAGACTTTTTTTGTTTAAACAGACTAAACCTAATATTGAAGGGGAGTAGCAGTTACAAAAATACTTACATCAATGATAGCTGCTGCACTGCTGTCAAGGTGTTTGTACAAGTCATACAAAACCTCCCTCAGTTTCTTCATTGTTTTCTTATTAGGTTGAAGCAGCATTGCCTGGAAGTTAACTGGCAAACCATACCTGAGGAAGTCAAGCAGAAAATTATGAAAATGCTGAAATAAGCCTTCTTTTATCTTTCAAAGCAGAACTTCATTTTTGAGAAAGAATCCTATTGCTCAAGAAGAAATTCTGCTCACGTTCTGTTTCTCTTTCTACAATTCATAAGGCATCAATAGAGTAGAACTTCTTTCTTCAAGTTTCAAATAACAGAAGTCTAAATGCTTTTAAAATAATTTTAAATCCTTGAGTTCTTAGCACAATTCTCAAAGTTACCTGAAGTCTCCGACTGAGTTTTGAACTTTCAAACTAGTTTCCTTGCAAGACTTTGCTTATGCCACTAGGTGGAGAATCTAGTCTCTACTCAATCCTTTCTAGGTATGTGGAAACATTTGCCAATATTCAAATCAAGTTCAGCTTTCTTCCTTACTCAAGTTTGTCTACAAAATAAGCCCGTAGTAGCTATGAAACAGACTAGAATGCAAGTTAATGTGATTTTTTTTTTTCTTTCTCTCCTCTGGTTGTCTCCTTTATAACAACTTATCAAAAAGGCTAAAAAAAACCTTTCTGTTTTTTGACTAAGGCAGAAGTCCCTTCAACTCTAAAAAAATCCAGGTCCTTCCTTCTGCAGAACAACTACAGTTGTTCTTAAGTCAACTTAGTAACTATACTTCTGGATAGGTATGAAGAAAAAAAGAGAGAAATTTTATAGTTAGAATACTGAACTGTTTAATACTGAAAAGTTCAGACTACAAAATTCTTAAAGGCATGTTTTAAAGAAAAAGCATACATTTCAAGATGTCAAGCTATATTACTCAAAACCTGAATACTTTTTATTCTGAACTATTCACATTTCCCACTTAAATAGTAGATATAGTAAGCTCTTTTTACAAGCAGCTCATAAAGCAAGCTAAGAATCAGCAGGAATGCCTTGCTGCAATTTACAGGGTACCTGTAATTCCTAAAGCACTGGTGGAAAGACTATCCAAGGGGCAAGATGCACAATTATCTACCTCAAATATTTCACAACTGGCAACAAGAGCTATTGCTGTCAGCTATTCTCACTGCCCTACTCCTTGTTTTCTCCTTCCCAGAAGAGTGGCATTCACACACCTCTGTTTGTTAAACCCAAGCTAGATGTAAATTCTTACAAAGTCTAGGAAGAAATGCACTATTCACGTCTGCCTCATTACCTTAAAACAGATTCAACAAAAACTCGTAGTGCTTTCACATGAATCCATGCAATGAAAGCTTCACTGAAATTAACTTTCAGCCATCGAACCAGAGGCCCCTGTGAAAGGGAAGAGGAAAAAAAAGATTATGTTATTCAAACTTCAGAAAGAGATTCAGCCCATTAAGCATGTTTGGGCAGATACTCAATATCTGTACCATCATAATAAAGACAACTTAAAGGCAGAGTTCACTATGGACATAATGGCTCAAGGGTGTTTCAATACTAAGTAAAGAGAAATTTAGTGAGACTTCTATTGTCTCTTCAGTACACCATCTCACCTGCTGTAGGCTAACTATATTAAGGACCATTTTAGTAATATCTGATTATTTCATTCAAATGCTTGTCCATTTTCAAACTTCATATATGATCAGCTGCAATATCAGCACTTGGTTCAACGCAGTGAGGAGCATTTGTGCTACAGGAAACTCAATTATCCCTGAGCAGATTAGCTGGGTGGCAGGCTGACTATGCCATGTCATCCTTGCAATGCTTTATCAGAATCACAAGTTCATGAAATTGTTATGTAGCAATAACAAGTCCTAGATGTCTCATGTTTCTATAATGACTAATTTATACAGACTTACAAACTGTTTCTTCTTGTCAGTTGACAGTCTATTCATTTCTTCTTTATCCGCTTTCATCTCTTCTTCATTATACTGGAAGTCACGGACCATAAATCTGCATTTGGAAGTGAATAAAATCAAAAGTGGCTATCTAGAGATCCTTCAAAGCATGAGAGACAGAACACACACAAAATAAGCCTTACTTATATTCTCTGGCTTTATGCTTGAAGTCATCCACTGCCTTCCTGAACAAGGTGACATTACAAAGGTAACTATCTTGATCCTCAAAGAGTACACTACACAAAAAAAAGTGTCAGAATTAATAAGGTTCAAGTCACCACAGATCTCACATACAGTAGCTTAAGTTGTACTTTATTGCTACTAGGCAAGAACATAAATGTAGATAATGACACAAGATTAGTCCCCAAATTAAACACCTTATACAGAAAGTAACTGAAACTTTAGCAACTGCTCTTATTACTCCCTTCGTAAAGGATGGCAGTTTCCATTTCACATTCAGAGACTTCACCACTCAGAAACACTTCATACATGTCTGGATTTTTGTTCAAATTAAAATTATTTTACAGAAAAGGGAACTAAAGCTGGTTTAATACTGAAAAGGTTGGACTACAGAATTCTTAGAAATGCACGTTTTAAAGAAAAAGGAAATGGATTTAAAATAGGAAAGGACACAAATTAAAAAGACATAGGTTGGTAAGAAAAAGTGTTTCTTAGGCTGTAAAGACAGACAACCCCTAGATTTACTATTTCATAGCTCAAGACAATACTGCTTCTTTTGAGACTTCACCTTAGGAAAAAAGCTTGAAGATATTTAAACTGTTCCTCAGTGTCTTCAATATAAGCATTATCCAACAGTTTAACAAGTCACCTCTTCTTAAGCTATTCCTAGATCATGGTTTCACAGTAATTAAATAAGAATCATTAGCAGATCTCCCACCAGGCTTAAGTTGATCCAACTAAAATATGAAGTTAGCCAGAGCAAGTTCAGATTTTAACTGGCATAGAGGTGGTAATATCAGACCTGCCTGATCAAAACCTCACTCTGACAGTTAAAATTAACAACACAGCAATGCTTTGTACTACACGTTGACTTTATTTTCAATGTGGTTACAAGATCGCTAAAGTGACTTAACAGTATTATCAAATCCTGGCCTCAGCCTTGCCCATCACAGACACCAAGCGCCAGCTTGGTACCAAGGACTTTTGTTAGTCTGACAGAGACAAGTTACTTTTCTTTGCACACAAGAAAACCATCTACGCTTCCAGTTCCTTCTTTAGCAGCTTTCAAAGAGTGTATGTAACTTGAAACAAGTCCCCTGAGTACAGGCATAAAACTCTACAGGCTAGCAGCTAGTATTTGTTGCTAAACCACACCATGCACTAGCTTGAAGCTGAATGTGCCTGACCTGAACTAGATTAACTTTTAAATTCTTTTATTCTTCCCACATAAGTCAGTTTGATAACTTTGTTAACCCTAGAATTAGAGAACCTTTGAATTTTTCCTCAACTACAACATAATCAAGCTTGATCAGATAAAGCTATAAAGCTAGACATTTTGACAAGTTTTTGACCAATCTTTAAAATTCAAAGTCACTACGGATAAAGAACACTTATAAAATATAGCACATGCAAATACGAGATTCAGCATTTAACAACTTACTTGCTGGAACGTGGTACAACCATCTCTGCTAGTGTTTCATATTGCTTAACCCAGTCGTTATAATTTAACCTAGAGAAAATACCAGTTACGGTTAGACTTTTAGTACTGTAGTAAGAAATCTTAGATGAATGGATCAAGTTTTAAAAAAAAAAAGTTAAAAACATTTAATCATCACATCTTGCAACCCAGGTGTAGATTGTCAGAAATACACAAGACATCAGGGACAGTCCTACTCATGCTGTTTTAAGATTATTGCTAAATAAACTATAATGATAGCAAAAGTAACATTTTATCTTCAGTCTTCATATAAGTTTACAAGTGTAAAATTTTTGAAATCAAAGAACTATAAAATTAAATTAGTCATCATTAAGTACAGATCTCAGGGGACCAAATGGACTTCATTGTCAAGGTTTTTCAGAAACTCCTTACATAACTCTGCTCTTCTGAGTTACTAATAGGAACACTTTTTCCACAATTACAAATGGGTTCCCCAGAGTCCTGTGCTTGCCTGAAGGAGCACTGAGAATTTTGGAAGCCCTGCCTTTCTGTAGTTGGTGGTGAAGAAGTTCCACCCTTGCAACACCAAAAACAAGTCAAAGGTAAAAGAAAAATAAGTCAAGATATACTAACCACCTGTTTTCTGCTAAAGCCCCTGCAAAACTGTTTTGCCTTCACCGGAGTTTTACATGTGACAGAGACTACTGCTTCATGTGATAATCAGCCTACTGGCTATCTTTACAAGGTAGAAGCTCTCTTTGTTCCCAGCTCCAGAAAGACAGTCTAGTGCCATTTTCTCATTTTACAAGTCTTAAGGACATCCGTATCACCACTTTCCTTGGCCAGGGGAAAAGGTGGGTTTTTTTGTTGTTCAAACATTTCAGACAGGAACAACCTGTTCCCAGCAAACCCTTGACATGACATAAGCAGTGTTCCATTAGTAGAGACTTAGATAAATAAAAAAAGCAGCATTCTGGCAATCTGAAAAAGTGCAGAGCAAAGTAGTAAAGAGTTTACCTCACTCACTAAGTGGAGAAAGCCAGCATAGTCCTAACCAGGCTGATTCAATCATTAAGCCTTCTAATGTAAAACAAGTCATGTTTTTACTCAGTACTTATTATCTTCATAAGGATACCTTCTGCAAAATTACTAGCCGTGGCTAATATTAGATAAGAGATGTAAGTCTCATCTCCAGTTTCTTAAAGAAATTCATGAGCACTCAGCATTCCTTATGATGAGTTCTCGTGAACAATGGAATACAGGTACACAGGCTCATTTGCCTCTACTAAGCATCCAAAAGTTTATGTTAGTTCATCCAGAAAAACCCCAAACAAATTCAGATGTCGTTTCTTACAGTATTATAGGGTTGTGGGATCTATTATTTGATTTAAATTTCTTATTTTATTCTGCTCTTAGGACAAACAATAAACTTACTTCGGTACAATCACTAATAATGTGACCAAATATTCTGAATCGAGTACAAAGTCCTCTTTCTTTACGATATCGGCAAGACTTCTGGTTAGCAAGCTTCCCCTGCAGAGAAACAAAGACAGCCAGAGTAAATACATGTTTAAGAATTGAATTCATCTGGACAACAGTTTCCAGTGCTTGATAGTATAACATTTTCAAAAATACATTCTACTTAAGCATTCACTATTAGCAGAGCAAACAAAATGTCCTTATACACAGTCACCGAAAGTTTTTATCAGTAGCTCCACTGCTGTGTGTCATTTCCATATTCTACATAGCTCGCACACTTAAGAAGCCAAGTTCTCTTTTTAAAAGTGATTTTAAAAGACAAGAACCATTAAAATCATGAATTGTGAAGTCTAGTATATAGACCCTCAGAGTTACAACTAACCTAGTGCAGACCTACATACAGAACCTCAATAAAAATTTAAAGCAGCATATTGCCTCATATTCATGAAAGACTAAGAACATACACAGATTTAATGGGGCTTAGCTGACAAATTACTATGGCTTAAGATGGAACTTAAGGCTCACTCATAAAATGGCTATCATTAGGATGACCCATGGTTCTGAATCAGCCAGCAGGCTTGTACCATTAACTGTAATAGTACGGTTGGGTCAAATTAATCAACGATATTTGCACAGAAGAACTACTGTACCTCAACTATATTTCAGATAATCATCACATGTACATGACAAGACAGCACGCAGTCCTTGTTTAATTTATTACCTGCATGTATGCAACAGCTTTCTCTCTGTGGGTTAATTTTGAGGGAAGAAACCCAGTAATATTGATATGCCTAAAGCATAAACTGGAGTGAAGGAAAATACTTCCTTGTTCAGACAGACACCTAAGTAGCAGGGTTACACACCACTTTAACAGCAAGCTTCTCTCAACAGCTCCAGCAATTTATACTATTTGTACATGCTTTTGTGTATTCCATAAGTGCTTATCAAATCACAAGAGAGCTATTACCAGCAAGTCAGCTGGTAATAAGTGTTCTTTTATGACAGCAGCTATTCAAGATTGTTAAACACCTCAAAAATACATTAAGCTTAGAGCCTGTACCTCTTCACACATTACTAAGTTTTCATCGTTAGATAACTTTCCTGTGCTACATTAGCAAAAAAACGTGACTTACGCATTCTTTCTTTCCAAATTCTGAAGGTTCCCTTTCAGATTATTATATGCTGAGGCTCTTGCTTTCAGATCATTGTCAATCTGGTTTACTCCCTTAAAGATAAGAAGAAAAGGAACAGTGTCTAAAGAACTAGAATGGTTTTTAAATGACTTCTCAATTTCAAAGCTTAGATCTGCCAATAAGAACTTGATGAAAAATATACAAGTCAAAATGTTTATTTCTCTAGTGCTTGACAAACTTCACTCAAAACTCAGAAAACTCTAAGTTAGAATTCCTTTAAAGGAATTCTCAGCCAATAATAGAAGTTACACATCCTCTTCTGGTATCAACTGGACATGCTACTGCATCCAGCTGATCATTACTCCATCACCTTAAGGCTACCACCCTCCATCTCAGCTGACAGGAGAGATCATTTGAAGTTTACCTTCCCACTGTGATACAAGTACACTTGTGAACACTGGGTATCATTTCCTCCAGCTATTATCTCACTTCTCATTATGCTTTTCCCTCATTAGAGTTTCAGTGACAAGAACAATGGTACAGTTTTACGAGTAGCAAATCAAGAATTAAGTAACCCAAAGCATTAATGCTTTGCATCATCTACAACTTCAGAGGAGACTCTGTTGCACTGTATTTGCCTACTGCAATTTGCACCTTTCCTTGAGATGAGCAGCCTTGGTCACTCAAAGATAGAATACCAACTAAACGTATCATCTGCCTGATTCCAAATGGCTGTTACTATTTACAGTTCTAAATATTATCACAATTATGTATTTTTTTTTTTCCCCAGAGCTATTTCCCATTCTGTATGTTTGCAAAGGAAAAGACAATAGATTATACAACTATCTCCCTTCACAAACTCATCTTTTATGCTGCTGTTTTACACTGGCAATGGCTTACAACTGTAAAGAAAAATCTGTTTTATAGAGACTTTCTTCATTTAGTAAAAACTTATGTATTTTGGAATGTCTAAAGCTGCACAGGGCCAGTTTCAGGGCAGACAGATAAACAGTATTTCAGACTTGAATCCAATTTATTTCAGACAATAAATATATCTGTTGAATCAAATAGAGGCAGCATTCTACATTTGATATCACTGGCAGCCTTCAATCACCTTTCAAACTTTCATATCAAAATTCCAACTATTTTACTGTTTAGACTCAGACTCTCACATTCAGCTTGCCATTGCTGCTCAAGTGAGCCATCTTTCTCAAGTCCATCCTCCAGGATTAATTAGAACAATTACCAAAAATGATTCATCCCAGCTAGGTAACTTGGCAGCAAGTGGAAGAACACAAAACAAATTAAGCAATTAGTAGGTCTTAAACATCCAATCATACTCCTATCAGTGCGTACCCTATACAAGGAAGTATTTTAAAATCAATATACTTAGCAATAGTTGGATAACTGAAAGAACGTGGTACAGTATTGGTGTGGCATCGTAATGCTGCCTACTCCCTCCTTCACTGCTTCCTCACTATGGTACATAGGTACAAGCATATAAAAATTCACAGGGACAAGTATCTGAACACAGTCAAGGGACTCTCCCTTTATTTGGACTTAGACAGTTGACAAAACATTTTGTTTGCATACAACACTTGGCTTGGGGATCCAAATATTTTATTTCCACAAAATAAATCCCTCTTAAAAGCGACATCACTTAGTTATATAGTGACCTTGTTTATGGTAACACATAAGTTCACTTGTTTGTAGCAGGAAGAAGTCATTAAAAGCCTGAACATTCTGGCAGTTTCATTTGGCAACATGTAAAGGCTTGCACCTTTACAGATAAAGCAGTGCTTTAGCCAAAATACTCTGAAAATAAGACAATTTACTTTTTAAACTGATGAGTATTTAAGGTTATTTAAATTCTTTGACTGATGTAACCTTTAGCAAAGCACGTGGAACATTTCAGCAGGCATCGCAAAGCACACATCTTCATGAAAATTTTTTTTATACTACAAGGACTGTCACTAACACTAGGGTTTTTTTGTACAGCTAGAAGACAGTGTTTGGGGAAAAATTAATCAGAAGCTATTAAGCTAGTACCTTTGTGCATTTGGACTTTTCCCAGACCAACAGCCTTCCCCTCTGCCTTTTCCAAGGATCAGAACTTTCAACAACACTCCAACTATGCATTGTTTAATGACAGCAAAAAAAGCAAAAAACATTGATACCAAACACTGTCTTTATGAACCAGTTCCATTCATCATTTCCTAATTGTCAATACTCTAATTACTCTCATTTGTAAAGTCAGTAGCATTTTAAAAGATGACCACTTAGACAAAAATCTGTTACTGCCACATTGACTGGAGTTTACTGTAAACAAGAATCAGCTTTGCTTCCTATTAAAATGTTAGAGAATGCAGAACCGCAAACCTCAACGTCACAGCAGAGCTCTTGAAAATATATTTGTGTAAAACAGCCAAATGAAGCGACAATACAAACTTCTTTTTAGTAGTAGAATTGATGGATAACTCATAGATGTCATTGCAAAATGAGGCAGGCTCATGATATTGCTAAAGAAAGTATCAGTCTAACATAGTGGGCCTATTTCTACACATAGCAAACCCCAGATATTTAAACTCCTTACAGAGTCATTGGCAATACACAAGTGTCTTCTTGTAACTATAGAACTGAGCTGTTGTACTTCAGTAGATACCTGGGTTGCTGAAAATGTTGGACTAGGGCGCTAAGGCTATCGAGGTTGTCTCCTTGCATAACAGTCTTATGACCGTAATTTCAAATACAAAGAATGACTAGATTAAGTGACAGCTCTCACATGGCACAGATACGATCTTCGAAGTCTTCAGGATTGACACTGGGGTTTCACAATACTTCTGAAAGTTAAAAGCTGAAAAAATTTGATGGATAGTTTCAGTAGATTTCCTTTTATTTTAAATGTTTCCAACACTGCTATAATTTTTCCTCAACTGACAAACTCCCCACTGCAGTTGCCATTACTCTCATTTTGGCAGACATCAGAACCTGCTGCTATAGTGAGTGAGGAGGATATAAAACCATACAGGAAAAGTAGTATCACATTATTTGACAAGCTTTTCAAGCTTTTTTAACATCAACATGTCAAGAGACTTCACAGATCTTAATGTAGCTCTATCAATTTTCCTATATCTTCATGTTAATTACATGCCAAAGTGAAGATTTTAACTATGTCAGGACTCTCTTTGTCTTGGGACAACACTGCTTCAAGTCCTGTGACGTTATCTCCTAGGTGTCACTTCTACAAGAACGTAAGGCAATTTCAGTCATCCTCCTTCTCTTCTCCACTTTATGGACACACATCTGTGGCTCACAATTGAAAACGTTTTTAAAACTATTTCAAATTAGATTTATTACATAGGTGTCCCTGAAGCTGTCCCTATATAAGACAGGTACAGCAAAACATGCAGAAAAATGGAAACCCTTAACAGGATGATTCAGGCTGAACTCCAGCAGACCTGTTTCTCTGCATTTAGTATTTGGTCTAATAACTCAATGAGGTCCCTAAATGAGATGAAGAATGTGAGCCAGTTATTTAATTTAAAGTTCAGGTTCTGGCATACAACTTTGCTGCAGGCAGATGATTTATCTAGCAAACTCCAGGACACAGGATAACATGCACTGAATCCTTGATAATATTTTAATAAAGGGCATATCCCTTCATGTTCTTTGTTGCTTTTTCAATGAACTTAATTGCTACAAAAACAATTTCTATACTATGGCAACAGGTAAGTTCCAAAAATGAGACAAAACACAGTTGAAGACTTTTTTTTCCTTTTTAATTTTCTTTCCTTCTAATTTTAACTTTCAATCCTATTCTAAGGCCAAACCAAAGGAAAGTAACTTTTTCAAGAACCACTTCCTTGATAAGACTTGTAGAAACCACTTCACCCTATCTTCTTATGTTCTCTCTGTCCCTCTTTCCCCACCAAGTTCCTCTTCTGCCAACTTAAACTTCATGCCGTTCATACTTCAAGTAGCTGCTGTGAACAGCTGAATGCTTCATTCTGATTGCTTCTTCTGAAGAAGCAAAAGCTTATGTACTTAAGTAGTGTCAGATATTAAGATTATTTTGTATCTGTGGGATATTTTTAATGTGCAAATCTTAATAAGACAGTCAGTCTTCCTCCAACAAAGCTCCACACTGCAGATGTTTTCCAGGAATAGTTACTGAGTGTAATTTGTGGAGTAAATTCAAGATGCAGTGGTAGCCCCAAAGAAAATATCAAAATGAAAGTGTTAGTTGCATTCTCAGCCAGCTATGTACCATATATTAAGATTTTGTAATCTCGTAAAAAATTTTATAACTAATAGTTTCAGGAAATAAACTAACATTTAGAGAATCTGCAGTTATAGCAAAGCGTGAGGTCTGCCAGCACTTACCCCCATGCCCACCCTGATTATAGTTCCCACACATGCATCAACAAAGACTATCTCTACAGGTACCCGGAGCAGCTGCCTCTTTTTTCTGGGTTATGTATTTTATTGACACAGATAATTCCAAGAACCAGTTTGCAGATTACAGAAAACAAACAAGAAAAACACCTGAAAAAGCTGGGAAGATACTAAAGCAAGGGTAGCTTACAGAGAACTCTTTCACTGTTTGAATACAGTAAAGTCACTGCTGAGGACCCTATCTATACTCACAGCAAGTACAAAACAAATGAAATCCCTAAAGTGCAAAAAACTTTACCAAGGTAAAGACAGGGGGAAAACCCATGACAACACTCAAATGAGCTTTCCTTACATCTAACATTGAAGGCTTATTTTTCCCCTCAGAAGTGAGTGCCATAACTTTCAAAAGGTAAATAAGTTCTCTGGTTCACTGCTAATAGCTCACAAAGTTTGAGAACATCAGACAAATGCCATGCCAGTACAGCAAAATTTAAGCGTAAGCAACATCGTTTGCTAGCTATTTATTTGTTAACTCGGTGACCTTAGGAAACAAAAATCAGCAAAGACAGCATGATGGCCTTCAGTCTCCAAATCCTATCCCCATCCTAATATATTTCTTTGGTTACTAAAACACAGACACTGCTACCTGATTCACTACTATTGTTATCAAAGTTACATGAAGCTAACAAAAATAGACAAACAGCTTTGAGTACCAAGTTCTGTGCATAAATATCTCAAGTTCAAGTAGGAAAGTTTTATAAAACAAATTACATTACCTTTGCAATAATTTCTGAAATATTCTTCAAGGATTGCTTGATTGGGTATTTGGCCATATCCCACTGGAACCTTGTTATATAGGTGACCAGGTCAACTAAAATTTTAAAGAACAACTTTGTTAAGAAAGACAATAAAAAGACTGATGCATTATATTCCATGTAGGATTGCTGTAACAGAAGAGTACTGTAACAGATTGTTTGTGGACCTTCACATGCGTGGACCCTGTTGCTTAAGAAATTTGAAAATAATCAAATTGTAAGTTATCTGTGACCTCTGCCTTCAGATCTTGGCTTCTCCACCTCTGTAGATCCTAAATGATATTTACTACTAAGTCAATGATGGCTGGAGAAGTACAGACAAGACCAACTATTTTTTGCTTTGTGTGAAAAATGGGAGGGACAAGCAGGCGGTTACAATAGAAAAAAAGAAGGCAAAGATTATGTGGCTCAGCTGAAGCAACAGTTTTGTAAAGCTACCTATGAGAGACACTACTCCAAGCCCCTATCTAAGAATACCTGTGTTAATTAGGACTGCTGCACTTGTGTTCACTCATATTAGCCTCTCTTACGTCAATACAAGCTGTGTTAAATTTTATGAAATAGCTTTGAAAACAAAGCATTGAATTAGAGACCAGTACAACTCTTCACTATAATAAAATGGAAAAATATTTCCATGAGACAACTAGTTTTATAAAGACATTCTATCACAATTTGGGAACAACAGGGTATTCCAGCATAGCTTACATAAAATCATACGTATTCAGATGATAGACTAATACAAATAAAGTTTACAGTGATCAGTAACAGTAATTTTTATGTTCCACCAGAGACCAGTGATGACAAAATACAGCCCTAAAGGATCAAAAGGCTTCTGTAAGTGAGTATTTAACACGTAGATCTAATTTCTTGCCATTCTGGATCCTATAATTTGTTTCAGGGCAAGTGACTCATGGAAAAAAAGTACTTCCCTGTCTAAACTAGGCTTTCAGAATGTCATAAAGAGAAGCAGCATTCAGTATGTTTCAGGATCATTGCCTTCCCTCCTACACTTTTAGGATGCACATATCATGGTCAACACTTTACCTCCATTAGCCAGAAGATTCTCCTGAACTTTATCTTTACTGTCTTCTAGAACATCAGCCATATACTGGGCCACTTTCTTTACAACACTGAAAAAGGAAAGATAAAGATATGAAAAAAAGAATGAAAAAACTGCCATTTTGAGAAATACCATTTATGAAACTGATCTGAAGTTGCCTGAGATTGGATCAAAAAAGGAAGAGTTGATTGGTTTACGTACAAGCTTTCCAAGAGCATGAACTGGGCTCAGTATCTGAAGGAGACCAACTTCTCAAATACATGCCAGAACTTTATTTAAATCCTTCTCTAGTGTTGCTACTCATCAGTTCTCAACAAGGTGAGGCTACTTCCCTTGCCTCCAGGTAATAGGGGTTAACTTCAGGTGTAATCTCACTATATTCCAATCTTTTTTTGAAGTCTGTGGTACTTTCAAAATCCTAACGCCTTTCTAAAAATAGATAGCAAGGTAGAAATCATCAATAATCCAAATTAAACACAAGGCAAACATGACAATGAAGCACCAAAGATAACTGAAGACCTAGGGAGAAACCCCAGCCCTAAGGACTCATGAGATCTGACACTCAGGACTTGCCTTCCTCACTAGAAAAGCTATGTTTAATATTACTCACATGTGCCATGCCAAATAGTTTCCTTTTCTATTTAAAAACAACTGCTTAACACTTCTCTCCTTGAAACAGAAGATGGCTCCACGAGTTCTGGTTATGTGAAACTTTGTTACGTTTGCTCAAAATCACTTTCAAAAGACCATTAGTTTCTTCAAAATGAATATGTTTTGCATTTTAATATTAATGCTGTTTAATCATCTCTGTGGATTAGGAAACAACGTGGTTACCTTCTCAAAGTCTGTAATAGTACTCTAACTTGCTAAAAGAACAGTTTTTACTCCATTTCATCATCACTTCCTGCAGCTGTCAGGCTCACTTCTTAACAGTTCTCCAGGACTTGGCAGCACACAGCACTACTATAGGGAGAACCATCCTTCATCAATGCATAATGTCCCACTATTCCACAAGAAGTTCGGGTTTTTTTCTTTTTCAAGTACAGATCCTAGAAAAAACAGCAGCTTAGCTTTCTGAAATCTTAGCTTGCTGACTGCCTGCAGAGGATCACTATGAAACAGAAAAAAAGATGGCAATAACTTGTGTATTATTAGGACCCAGCAAACCATCACATCATTATTCTAATATTTTTCACATTAGTAAAAATAAACCGTTACCTCTCCACAAATGCATCCAGTTTAGCCAGCTCATCTGACAAACCAACCAAAACATCCAGTGTGCCAACCTAAAAGGAAAGATCAAAATGCATTAGCAATTGTATATAAACATAGAAAGATAAAACCAAATAACAATAAAAGCTAAATCTCCTTAACAGGTAGCTTTGCAGAACTACGTAAAATACTGTACTCTAAGATTTCAGACTTTTTGATTTAACAAAGTCACACTGTGTTTCATTTGCTCAAGGTACTCCTAAACCACCACTGTATCAGATCTAACTCACTCTAGCTTGGTGCGTAGTTTCAGTCCTGCATTCCAGCCATCCAAAACATGTTAAAACAACTCTTACATTATGAATTGGCTGCATTTCCCACAAGTCACTTGCTTCAGCATTTGATTTACTACTTTAGATCAAATCTGAAATTTCTGTAAGCAGGTATCTCAGTGCTGGAGGCAACCAGAACATTGAAAACTTTTAAGACACAAGAGTACTGCAGCAGTCAGACCAACAAGACCCACAACTTTTTGCATCTGGATTAATGGAATATCCACCTTGTCTACAAGCTTTCACTCTTTCTTCCCTTCTCCTTCAGAAAATACTTTCTTCCCCAATTTCATGTAATAACCTAGAGCAATACATATACCTTTCTGGGGCCAGGGATGACACCTACCATTTTAGAATGTGTATAATTCAAACATGAAAATTACAGCACAGTAAAATATTCTGTTTAGCTCTTTCATAAACAAGTCTAAAATGGGTCTAAGACATCAAAAAGTGTAAAAACAGTACAGCTATGCTCAAGTTAAACAGCCAAAGGGCAATTATTTTTAAATAGGTCGTATAATATCAGTGTTTCTTTGGTTCTCTCTTCAAGTACTTCCATATTTGTTCATTCTGTTCAATGAAAGTAGGAGATACCTCCAAAAAGATTACTCTTCTTAACTTTAATATTTTAGCTACTAATTTATATTTCTTGCTGAAATATTATTAGGCATAAGTAAATCTTCTGTCTAGTCAAGATGCTATTAACCTTATTTTTAGTGTAGCATCTTTGTTCTATATATTTGACCACCCAACTTTACACGATTCCTGTTCTCTTTAGCCTTGAAGCAGAAAGGAACACAATTACTTAAGTAACATCACAACCAAATCACTTCCCATGCCCCACCTTCTTCTGAGCTACATGCAGAATAAGGAAGCTAGTGTTTTGACTAGTCACTTAAAAGCCACAGGACAAATCAGTCTTTAAGCAATAAGGCTGCTGTTCAATGGAGACTACATCACTGTTTCAATGAGTTTTTACTAAGGACCTCACTCCTTAAACAGTTTTACTGGGTCCACAAAAGCCAGACTATTTCCCATTGTATATAAAGTATGCTCAGCTTCTGCCCCTTTTAGGGAGTAGAAACAAAAACAATCGTTTATAACCCTAATGGGACACATCAGTTTTCAGTGATAACTTTTCTAAATGCTGTAGGCACCCTACAGTTTGAAAGACATCCTGACTCATGTCCAGGGATCTCCTGGGAGGAAACAGACATTTGTTGTAGTCCCTCTTCTTACCTCTACTACTATATCTCTTGAAATAACTCAGGACAGTCTAAATGTGAGTAAGTAATGTAAGTTATGGCAGTTGGAAGATCCTCTTAAAAGACACACTGAAGCACTTTGTGCCCAGGGCCCGTTCCTTAGCAGAGACAGGAGCAAGGCATCACACCACCTGAACTTGATCCATTTTGTAGACAGAGATTGGTGGCATTTTTTCCTCTTCATTTTGATAGGCTTTGACAAGCTTTCACTCAGCTAAACTGAGCTCACAATTATTCTTGTTCAAGAAACATTCGTGTGTCAGGATAGACCTTTTCCTAATGATTACACTGGCTCATAATTTCTCCATACCTTGATAACTGTACTTAACCAAGAGAAACTGCTTTCAGATTTTGTTTCTCTTCACTTCTCACAGTAACAGTTCAAACCATTTCCTTCCCAGTTTCTGTAACACACATAGGCAGGTCACACTGGAATGCTCAGCCAGAGACAACCACTACTCTAACTCTAAGAATGTTACTACTTCTGGACAGAGAAAAGGCAGCGGCTGTTTAATCAACCCCTGTATTTTAAATCGAGCCTTTCACTGCATCCTAGCCAGAAAAGGAGAAGCAGACAATCCAGAAATAAAAAAAAGTATTCTGAGTATTCATCTCAATACTCAGATCACAAGTCTCCATTTTTCTTCTAATTTTCTTCTCCAGCTAACTGCTAGCAGTATGAGGTCAAGACTACTATGTCTGGAAAAATTGCTGTATTAGCTGAAAGAACACAGCTTGCTGAACCTTTAAAACTTACAGAGTGAAGAATTTTTAACTTAGAATTTCAGGAAAAAGATAATTGCTGCCTAAATTATTTTTTTAGATCCACACATAATCATCAAAAGAAGTCAGCTGTTCTCTCTAAAAAGTCTGCAAGTATTCCCCATCTACAGTTTTAGTCTAAAGAAACAAAGATGACGCAAAGATGACATATTTCTTAGGATATGAAATGGGGCTTACATACCTTCAAGTCCGGAATATTGAACTTTGAATTGGTAGAAAGATTGTTATGTTTTGTAGTTGCTGCATGTAATTTCTCCCATGTCTGTTGACAGGTTTTTTCTCCAGGAGCAGAGATCAGCCAAAACTCGGTCATTTTTGTGTCTTTATCTTGATGCTTTCTGCTTCTGAAGACAGAGGCAAGACGCTAGTAGAAGGGAAGCGAGGTGGGGGGGAAGAAAGAATATCTGCCATTAGTTCGGGACTCAAAGCTTTGCCTGAAGAAAAACATCTCATTCCATGTTACTGAAGTGCAGTTCCAGCCACTGTAAGAAATTTTACCAAGAATATCATGTGGTTCCAAATTCATTTTTTCCTATCTTCCAAATCACATTTGCACAGTTGAAAAGTCTTTTTAAACTGCCCATCCTGCAAGTTAAAGTGGGCTGAGTTTGCAACATTAGCATTTTTCAACTGCAATTCCACAAAAGATTATAAGCAAACAATCTAACTGAAAATAAATCCAATAAAACAGGACCCAAATCATATTTTCACAGCTGTATATATTTTCCAGCATCTGTACAACAGACAACTTTTTCTGAACACGTAAGAGAAAAAAAAAATTTAAACTCTGACGTTATAGCTTTTCCAATCACTTTTATGACTAGGACAGCATTTTAAAGTGAGTAAATGCCTAAAAAAAAATATTTAAATCCAATAAACTTTAGTTCATTCTTTCAAGCAAAGAAGGTTCTCCTGGCAGCTAAAATTTCAACAAAAAGGAGGACACTTTCTAGTCTTGGTACCTATGTTGTCATTGCAGACCTTCTTACATTGCAGTGTAAGACGTTACACATACTGGCATTAGTCAAGAGAGTATCAGTACTAAATACAAATTATGTTGAGCTACTTTACAAACAACCTCAAGAAGTTAAGAGTATATACATCCTTCTGTCACTAAACAACAGAACAAGCTGGTTGAGCGTTACTGGATTTTTTTAATAAGGGAGCAAAGAACAAAATTGTACCGTGTTAAGCGTACCTTGACAGAATCTAAATGTCACATTTTGATATTTGCAACGTCTTCTATTAGCAGCTTTTAAAGAGTAGCGACTAACCTATGTTTCATAATGACCAGACTACAGCACTCAATTTTTTTTTGAGAGAGAGAGAATCAAATATTGTATTTGTAAGAATGAATACACAGTAGCAAACTTTGCCCAAAACAACACATATAGGTCCTTCATCTGTGCAATTATTCTAGGGTCAACAAGTTATCAAGGGTGTTGAAGTTACAGATGAGCTAAAGAAAGGCCTGTTAGCTGATTCTTTTGTTCAGCCACTCAGGAAGCCTAAAGCTGCAGAAAGTTTACCAACCATTAAATTAATATCATGAAGCACATCTTGTCACTGGCATAACAGCCATCCTCCTTCAATTAAGGGGCCTTGCTTATAACAAGAGATGATGACATCCAGTTATCGAGGCTCTATACTGCACACTCCATGATGTCCGACACTCCATTACCAGGTAGTAGCACAGCGTGCTATAATCCTAAATGCAGACAATGCCCAGGTGGGCACAGATATTTGAGAAATCAGAATATTTAAAAGACCAGACACATGTCCCACTCCACTCAAACTTGTCCGGCCTGACCCAGCCCAGTTCTGGGCACTCTCCTGTGCTGGGGCCACACACCTGCGCAGCTGGTTCTATTCAACAGCAGAAAGTTGAGGACCTGGAAGTTATCTGTGCTCTCCTCGCTGGCACTACTCTCTCTCCTCCCCTGACAAGTTGCCAAAGCAGGTTGGAAGGAGAAGGGATAAGGAGTTCTTTGCTCCTGGAAATAGTATGGGTAAGAAAAGGGGTCCTATCTCTGAGAAGGACAGGTGAAAAGACTGGGTCTACTTACTCCACCATGCTGTGGCCTTGACTGCTGGGGGAAGGTCCCCAAGAGCAGAATCAGAGAAGGCGGTGAAACCCATGCCAAGGGCCCCTCCAGCACCACTGGCCCCTCACGCTCAAAAGCGCATACTGTAACAATCCTTGGTCATACCGTACTGATGATTTTGGTATCAGGAGGCATCAGGAAAAATTAAAGCAACATCAGTCATCACCAATATAACATAGCATGTTATGGGGCTTCTTTGTTTAAGGAAGCACTAACCGGATTATCTCACATAACGGGTCTCCACGGGACGTCTACTAATTATCAACAATTTGGAACGAGACAAAATTTCCTCTTATTCAGACTACTTTGATGCATTATCTTCCTTAACACATGCCAAACTCAGTGAATACATTGCACATGATGTTTTCCTATACTTCATTGAACCCTGGCCTATAAAAGACATGGCCAAGTTTACAGTAAACTTCACCCACGCAGGGAGACACCACTACAGCTGACACATACTCAAAGTGTTTAAGCTTTAAATTGTTTTTTGTTTGTGTTTTACTACACTAGGACTAGAAGAGGCTTTGGAATGAACGCTGGATAAATAAGAGGAACTACTTCAGGCAGCAGCAGAGTGCAAATATCCAAGTAGAAGACAGAAGAGCCATAACATAGAAATCCAGGCTCCTATTCAGTAAAACGGATGGAACATTACATTCTCATGTTTTCCATTAAAACATAAATAGCCCTTAAAGAATATGCATAAAGTTTCCAGAGATTATATCATCTAAGGAAACAGTTACATGTTTACAATGACACAGTCTCATTCCCTTCATTACAGATTGGGAAAATCAGCTCACCATTAAAAATCTAAACATCTTTTCCCAGGGAAGAAAAAAAAAATCTTTAATAGATCCATTGCAAAGAATAATTGCTTTCAATAAGTAAAGTTTTCCAATCTTTTAAAGCTAGTTTTCAAAGACCAACTGTTCAGACTTCATATTATGACTACAAGTCTACCATAAACAAGCCTGAAGTTACAAACACCTGACAGACTTGCAGCAAATCTTTTTTCATGCTTAAAAACCAATGAACCAGAGCACTTCATGATTCCTTAATATCAGAGGCAAAAATGGATTGTTCAACTGCGTAACCAAGGTCTTTTTCTACTGCTCGAAGTGAAGAGGCACAGGTGGAACAGTTGTAGCTCCCAGGAATCATTAAGCTAGAGGACTTCCCCGCTCCCTCACCATTTTTGTCTGTGTGGTTGGTTTTCCTGAAGCTCTGTTCCATTTCTAATAGCCATGGGAAGTAAGATTATTCCCCATTTCAGGTACCTATTCAATGGAGGTATTTTCAAATACATACAAGGAAAAAAAGTTTGGAGAAGAGTTTTAAATGTTTTCTTGTATGTTTGTTTTATGTGAGGGGGGATGGAGTCTGAAATCAGAACTATGGGGAATAATGAACAAGAAGTGGAGAAAGGAGAAGTGCTACAGAATGGTAAGAAAAACAGAAACAAATGCTAGTCAGCCAAAAAATACATACTGACCCACTGTAAAATGAAAAAACATGAAATTTAAAGAGAAGGACCACAGAATAAAGCAGGAAATACCAAGTGTTCAAATCTTCTAAGTACCTTGACAGGTATTTTTTAGTAAACTATTTTATTCCTTTGATCTGCAAATAATGGTATACAGTCTGCCTTGAGATTCACTGCTGTGGTGAGTTTATTCTTTCTTTAGGTCAACAGGTATTTGTGAATTGGCACGCCTTGGCATCGCAGCAGTCTGCAAAACCTACTACCAGTCTCTTTTTGGCCTTAACATTAGAATATCAGTTACACAGATACAATCATTTATTAGCTGCACCTTGCCCTGAAAAGACTAATCTATACTTTTGACAGTATTTTAAAACTACACTACTGCAAGTATGTGATCACCCAAAAATCCTAGTTCAATGCAGACCGGGATTTCATTGTACTAAGCACTGTCTGTATAAGGATACAGCCCTAACTTAAACATCTGCAGTCTGAAGCATTGTATGTTGAAACTTAAGTTACAGAGGGAAAAACAAACACAACAAAAACAAAGCAACAAAGAAGTTACAACAAGCATGCTGGCAGAAGCAAGTCTCGTTAGCTTTTAGTCATCTCGTATCCCAAGAAATCCCCAAAGGCACAGTTCAACTTTTTAAGTACACGGCTAACAACCCAATGATTAAACTTCTTTCCTGTCTCTGCTTTGCTAATGCAACTGAAAGCATTAATTAAAGCTGCGTATCTAAAGCAGAAGCAGGGAGAATAACCCCAACAAAAAGCTGCCTATCAGCTATCATCTCACCTTCCTCACTCCCAAAGACCATTAGCTGCATTGTTCCAGTCAAATTTTCTCAGATTTTTCTACTTTTAGGTTTTTGGGCAACAAACCAAGGGAATAACCAAAAAAAGGTAGAAAGTATAAAATCTAGAATAAGCAGTAAGAATGGACAGTGAACTATTGTTTACACCATGTATGTCTGACCAGCACTTTTTTGTAACGCACTATTGAGTAGAACTTACCATAGCATAGTTTCACCTAATCACTGTTAGCTATTTTTGCTATTTCAGTTGTTTCTGATGTACGCTCTTAAGAGGAGAAATATTCATAAATGGCTATCCGCATACATAAATGGAATTGTCTACAACGCATAAACCTATCAGTTTAAAAACATTCAATACTAGAGCACAAGTATAGTTAATCAACTTAATGCTTTCAAGGTGGTGTTTTTTTCCTAAACATTGTCCATTCAGTACCCTACCACACTATAATATTAAGAGAGTAGAACCTACGGTCCTAGTTCTGCTGAATATGGGTAAAGCCACCCACTAAGGAGTGAAATTGCTTCCGAGGTTACATTGTAAGTATTGTCTGGCCAACTTCAGCAAAAGGTGTTTGCTATACAACTGAAGAAAAAAAAAAAGTCAGGAAAATAAGAATCAAAGTTTATACAAGAATCTCTCTATAGACGTTGCTGAAGCAAAGTTCAGGACTTTGAGGAACAGGTTCTGGAATTCCAAGATTACATATAGCACTAAGCTAACTACCTCAATATTTATGATTCCACAGGTCATGAAATTACTATTTTAATACTGATCAACCAAACCGTCAGGATCTCAAAAAAAAAATTTAATCTTGCAAGACCAGCAGTGCTTTGACCCATCTTTATCTTGTTTAGTACTCAAAAAGAACGCAAGTTCTCGCTTTTAAGGGCTTAATACTAGAAATTCATTAGAACACGCTTTTCTCTAAGCAGCATCTCCTCGAGTTTCCCTTGACACTTTCTCATAAACATACTCACAACATAACTTCAAACTGTAAGTCTTCCATGTGCTGTTACAAAGAGATTTAAGTAACAACCACATTGCCAAGTTGTTCTGCTAGTCAAGTAAGCACAACTCATCTATAAAACGCTTGAAATATTTCATCCCTTGAAGCTTTCCTTGAAGCTTACCTGGTTTTGAACCCTAACTACTCTTAATGCCCAAAGTAAGTTTGATATATTATTTTAAATGTATTGTGCATTACTACCCATAGCTTATCCTGCTTAATTTCTATGTTATTAGGAAAGTGGACAGTAAGAGAAAAATGGATTTCCAAAGAAAAATCTTTCATGCAGTATACTATAATCTAAGTAATAAAACCACTGAAGAGCCGTTTCAATGCTGTACCTGGAAACACCTATAGCAATGTAAAAACAGAATCTCAACTAAGACACCTTGCACTGCATTTTTCAAAAACAACAGGGCTGCGGGAGGGGACAATTACTTCTTTCCTGTTTAGCTCGACAGGAAAGCCCAATTTACTAACGTGATGTAGAAGTCTCCCAACATCCAGCACTAAGCCCCCGGGATGGTATTTCTTCACGCTCACTCTCAGAAATCACTTCTGACGCTTGGTGTTCGGCCTTCACCGCCTCCACGTTTCGCGAACAGAAGCGGCCACAAGGAGGAAGGCAGAGCTCCGCCCGGGAAGATTTCACAACGGAGCGTTCACATGCCTTGTGCAGGGGCAGCCCGGGGCTGGCACACGGGGCGGGGGGAGATGGCTTTGCTCTCCCCGGAGCCGTTGATCTGGATCACAGGGATTAGACGACAGCTCCCACAGCCCGCGCAGGCAGCAGCTGCCCCGGCAGCCACCGGCGCAGGCCCCCAGGACCGCGCTTTCACTTCGCCCTCCGCAAGATATAAACCCCGCAGCGGCTACCTCGCTCCCGGCGCGGGAGCCCGGCAGAGCGGCGGCAGGGCAGCCCCGACGCCCGGCACCCCCCGCAGCGACCCCGAGGCCTGTCAGAGCCCCTGAAAGAGGCGGCGGCCGGCGGGCCCCCGCGGTGCCGCCGGGCCCGGCCGGCGCTGCTCTTCACGCCAGGCCCAGCGCGGCCCGCCGCCGAGGGAGGCCGGAGCGCTGCGCTGGGCGCTCGGGGCGCGTCGCGTCGCGGCCCAGGCCCTCCTCCCCCCCCCCGCAGGCCGGGCCCCGCCGGCGGCGGCTCCCAACGGCGCTTACCCGTCACTGCTCCATCCCCCGCCGGCAGCCGCAGCCGCGCGCCGCCCGTACACCCGCCAGCGGGTCACGTGAGGCGCTGGGTCAGCTGACGCCGCCGCAGCGCCGGTCACGAGACGGCGGACAGGCGGGGCGGGGGGAGGACGAGGTGTGACGCAGCGGCGCAGTGACTGACAGGTCTGCTCGGGGCGTTCGCCGCGGGTTCGAGACCCGGCCCGGCCCGGCCCGGCCCGGCCATCCCTTCACTCCTCCCCGCCCCACAGCCAGGGCTCGCCCGGGGCACCGCCGCCGTCACGGGCACCGCCAGCCTCCTCGGGGCGCCGAGCCGAGCTTCCTGCGGCCGCCACGGGCGCCTCATGGCCCGGCAGGCCTCAGTGGCTACCAGCCACCTCAGGGCCTGGCCAGCAATGGCCGTCTCAGGGCCCGGCAGGCTTCGGCCACCTTTGATAAATCTGGGCTTGATTAGGGAATTTGTGGGAAAAACACATACAGATCAGAGCAGCGTCATCCACCACAAGGAAGCAGATGGTGTTAAGAAGGCTTTATACAATTTTGCCCTTAGGGCTGTGAGGGATAGTGAGGTTTGAAAATGTGTGTGTTTGGTTTTGCTGCAGTTGGCTAATTTTCCTCACATCGGCTCTTGGAAAACACAGTGGTAGTTCAGTGGTCAAAACTATCAGTATCTGTGTACTTAAATGCTCTTGATCTGTTGTGAAGGGCTTGGGAAAGAAAATATGCATGCAGGTAAAGAGTGGGTAAAGATGGACTTTGAAAGAAACTGTTGCAGTTTTATTTTGGCACCAAAACCCATTTTTCTTACCTTGCACAGTAGTTGCTACATAAAAAATAGCAGGTTGTAAACTGCTGTATTACTAGAGAAGCCAGTTCCTTTTATTGCATGAAACTGCTTATCACCTTAATTGGCAATATTATCTGGAGAAAGCAGGAACCATATACAAAAAGCAAACTACTTTGTTTTGCTGGTTTTGGTGAACCAAACAATTAATTCTTATTTTTTCTAATTTTTTTCAAGTAGGCAAGAGTTGGGGCCATCCTATAGCTGTAGCGGGCAACTGCAGCACAGAAGAGGCACAAATGCGGTTGCAGATTCCAAAAAGGTAACTTCACATAGTGCCAGCCCAGCAAAGGATGTGGCTGCATGTCTCTGGGAGCAACTCCTCTAGTCCAGTGGTCTTCTCCCCCTTAAGTATTTGCAGATGTAGCAGCTCCAAACTCTGCTTAGTCGAGTTCAAAGTGTGAGCAATGTTAAACAACTCTTAATGTGGCAAGTCAGTCTTCCTTCAGCCATTTATGTTGTTCTTCAACCACCAGAGGCTTCTAAAAACATTCTCATTACTGAACTGCGCACAGCCATTTATAATGCTCTCGACATGCTCCAGCTGGTACAATTTAGTTAGACAGACATTTCGCGTATCGGTATAAAAAAACATACCCTAAAATAACTCAGTAAAACAGAAACTTACCCACATTAAAAGTGGGCAAACTTATTTTTAAATACCCACATTACAAATTCCACCAAGAATAATTTCTTAACGCCTGAATTATTAACATTCAGTTTTCAGTGGAAATTATTATAAAACTTCACAATAGACACACTTTCTCATTATTATTGCAAGTTGTTTCCTCAAAACATGGCAATATATGCCAATGCTAACTAGCAAATGCAAGTCATTATCTATGTTATTTTTGGAAAAGGTAAGATTTTTTTGAATGATCCATAGCTCCAAGCTATCAGATGGAAACTTGGCATTAACGTCTATAAATAAACAGAGTAGTTAGTAAATGATACTATAAAATAAGTACTTAAGAGAAGAATAGCAAGCATTTCTAACCTGCACAATGACAACATGCTTGTAAAACCACAGGAAGGGATTCTGAGAACAAGGACCTATGATCTGCCACTTAAAGTCCACTGCCTAATGAGGTTGGTTTTATTACAATATTTGCCATTTGGTTAATTAAGATCAATGAGGTACAAAGCAGGCCTGTAGGCAATCTATAACTCTTCACTAGAAAACAAAATAGGAAAAAAGAATTAACACAAATTAAATAATCGGGACATGAGCACCCTCAGAATAAACACACAGTAACAATGAGCTGCAACGTAGTCTTTAAGCTGTCAGTGAGAAACCCAAGCCAGGTGTGCAGTAATTATAAATGGTATCCTGGAGAATGCTGTAAAGAGTAACATTTAAAACAAGAGCTGCTACGATATGAGTGGGTATATGGTAGATTAAACAGATATGTTCACTAATATTTTTATAAACGTACTTGCCTGCAACATTGCTCTATCTGGCCTGACAGGGATATTTTTATGAAGACTCAGAAGCCTGAAGGAAATAGCACACACTTTTTTTTACGGCTTGAGAAATTTATTTGTTGAAGTTTCATTTTGGGGGGGGGACACGGATGGGACTGTAATCACTCTTTTTGACCTCCGTTGTTTTCTGTTGTATTTTTTGAAAAACAATTCTCTCTTTAAACCATTGCACACAAATCTCATCCTACAACCCAAATTTATGCCAAAAAAGAACAGCTGTCCGCATAGGCCTGTATTCAGCTCTGAATATCCAAATTACTTATTTTTGTGCAGGAAAACTCTTATGCACAGGCTAAACACAGACTGACTTGAGTGTGCACAGAGATATTTGTAGATGAAACTACTTAGAATTGAGAAAGCTTACCTAGGAGTTAGGCAAGAGGCAGCAGGGGGGCAGGCCTGATCTTTTACCAGCTGTGGAAAGTGGTTGCTCTTTTCGATTTGGAGAGTGAAAATAAGAACACGTGAGATGTGTTATGGAAGTAGCTGCTGCTGTTCAAAAATCCTGGTGATGAAAGTAACACTACCCAGGGCTAGAAGAGTCCCACAGGGTTTACATGACCCGGAGCATGTGTGCCGCACCAGGCAGCGATGGGGAGTCCCCAGCTGGGGAATCCATGCCTGCTGCACGGGAGCCTCAGCCAAAAAGCCCATGCAGGCTGCTGTCAGAAGCCATCTAAGGACTCCGTCCCATGAAACCCTCTCATATGTGAGTCGAGGTTTCCATTGCACGTTCCCTCACGGCAACGAGTGTTTCCAAAATGAATGTGGTGAAAGGATTTTAGCTTTTCATTCTAGTGCAGTGTCTCTTGACATCTCCAAGCATTTCTGAGGGAAATACAGATTTTATTTGAGTTCTGATTATCCACCCATTTTATTTCTATTTATTTGTTTTGATGTATAGACAACTTTTCTGCAATGATTTCTGCAGAGCTACGTGTTCTTCTTTGGTATGTAGATGACATACACAACAGAGATTGGCAGAGATGGTATAGATTTCCGTTGCTTTCTGGCATTCTCTGAGACCGTGTTCCTCAGATATTATACAAACAAAAGCTGACATGCTGACTTCCTGAAGACAATGGAAATATTATAATCAGTTTTAACATGAGCAGGATTTTACTCACAGTTTTATTAATGTGTCAGTGGAAATTTTTTATTCTGGTCATAAAGGTGCTAAAATAAAGATTCTGTACAATTTGCAGGGGTAAAGCCCTAAAAATGGAAAGTTATATTTTCTAAAGCTTGGGAATATCTGTAGATCAAAAGATAGTATAATATTGCTATACATATATCCCAGTACCAAGTTGCACAGGATTCAAATCTCTGAAAAATAAGAAACACAGTGGAGTAAGATCATGATGTTCTGTGTAACACAGGGAAAGTGCTGTATAAGACCCCGTCCTCCAGCCTCCATCGGTTTGGCTGATAGGATAATGAGAGAAAAAATGTTACTGTTTTCCCAAAGTTATTCAAAGAAGGAGAGAAAATAAGCTTGTATTACTTCATTATTTACTTTTACTTTTCCTGGAGGTGGCTTTTCGAAAGCATTTTAATAAAAGATACCCATCAAAGCACATTGCATTTTAATCTTTCTTGATGTTGCCTGGGAGACACAAGCCTGAAGATTGAAATTTAAATCTTTGAAAAAAGATGTTTGCAAACCAGAGCAGAAATGGTGTCTTTTCTTCAGCCAAGCTTTGTGAAGGAGACAGAATGTCTCTTCCCTAGCTGCTTCTCTGTTTTAAAACTGCCTCCCCAGCTTTCAGCTTCAGATCAAGGACTTGAGGAAGATAATAAATCTGAATTTTCCAAAAATTTAAAAATTCCTGAATTACCCCAATTGAAGTTGAAGTCCTCATTTATATGTATTTATGCATACGAGCATTTAATTATTCTATACAACGTGGGCAGCATCTGAACAGGTGCAGAAAGACTGAAACAGCATGCCTAAAAAGCTCTGGGGCAGGAGGTACTCTGATGGTCTTGAAATCCACATCCAAAGCCTTGTTCCTAATCACGCAGAGGGAAATTATGAACAGCATTTGGGATCCCGAGTGCGTGCTCCACCCATTCAGCAGTGAGCGCTGCCTTGCCTCTTCAGTGCAGGGCAGAGAGTCCTTGAGTTCCCTACTGATGCAGGACTCGGAGCCAAGATATTTGGGAGAGCACCTGATTTATGGAAGGGGGCACCGGGAAGCTCAGTGCTGTCATGAATCTGTGTTTCAGAGCCTCAGATTTAGAGCTCTGTCGTGGAGATAAACTGATGGGGGCTTCTTGTTGGGCTCTAGCTCCAGGCTTGGATTGGTCAGAAAGGACTGGGAAGGCTGTCGCTCTGTATGGTCAGTAATGCCCGGGGACACGTTCAGCCCTGTAACTGTGCGGTGCTTCCACCCACATGCTGCTGCATCAGCCTTCGTGTTAGTCCCACTGTCAAATAACACAAAGTCGGGCAACGTCCTCTTTGGCCAGCACACCTGCGTCTACGGCAGAGCTCGGCTGGCTTGGCTACACCAGCAGAACTTGCAGGGTGCACAGTATTTCAGGCAGTTATGAATTTGTCCAGTGGAAGAAATCTTGGAGCCCAGGGGGGTCTGTCAGCAGAATGGTTGGATGCTTTGGGAGCTGTGGGAGCAGCCAGGAATAAGCTCTGTGGACACCAGTGATGCCAGATGTTACTTCAATGGAGTTAAATGCCTGAACCCCCCTGTGAATCTTCACTGAATTAAAAGTCGGTTTAGGTAATTTCACTATCATAGAATAGTATTTAAATGAATTATATGTCTGTCTATTCTGAAAAATGGAAGCAATATATAATCACAGCAGTAATAGCAATAATGGATTGGCAACTTACATTTTATGAAAGATTGTGAAGATACGAGTGACAATAAAGTACTAACTGTTATAACTTGGCACCCAGCTCTGCAAGCACTCATTTAACTAAGCAGGGCATCCCTTGTGCCTTTGTAGATGGTACCTTTGAACACAGAAGTTGCTGGCTAGGGTGGAGATAATACAGGTTACTACCACAGTGGTTTTGACAGGAAAAACAAAAGCCCTGTCTCACTCCTATATAACTCACCTAGAGAATTTCCACCAAAAAAATCTTTTAAAAAATCCCAATTTGAATAACTTACCTTATTATCTTAAATTCTCAGTTTCCTCTCATTCAAATCCTTTGGTTATAATCCTGGCCAAGTATTTCCCCATCACAGCATTATATTAGAAAAGGTTTTAAGGCATAGTTTGGTAAGAAACTATTTGACATCAGAGCTGGCTTACAAAGTCATCATCTGCCTTCTGTGTCCTTGCCTGCTGGTCCCTACCCTGCGTTACCTCCCCTTCTGCCCGGTGCTGCACCAGCATGAGCAGTCTGCAGCCACACAGTGGACTCATGTGGCTGACAAACAACCTTTTTTCCATCCTCCCTCCTGCTATTTTTCAATAGAATCAGTTCTTTAACCTGACGTACTCAGTGGCTGTGTAAATGTGCCAGTGCTTGGAAGGAGAGAGCTGGTGTGAGAGCGAGAGGCTCAGAAGGTACAAGAGCACTGAGCTGTACAGCTGATTGTGTCCTCACATAAATAAAATTATGTATGTGTTTATAGTTTATATGGTGTTATATGTTTCTTATGCTAACTACAACAAAAATATCTGCCAAATACAAAACTCATAAATACTGTAGATTTTATCTTTACTTAAAATTTCTGATAGAGGGCAATGTTAGTACAGGTCATCTTGTGATTCCTAGTTCTGCTCTCATTTCTCACAGTCTATAAATGATGGTATGTTTGGCTCTTCACAGACGTGCAGCAAAGCTAATGTTTCACTCGAGGTTCCCGGGAGCTGAAGTCTTGTTTTGCCCAGCATACCTCCAAGGCGACCACATGGACTATTTGACACTTACGTATCACTGCCTGTTTATTTTTAATTTGCCAAAAGGGGCAGTGATTTACCTGATGGTAAATGTACATCTTTGAGTGTATTCCCCAGGTGACAGTGGAAAGTCTTCCCTCTCTTCTCACAGTGGGTTTTTTTACCAATGGGCAGATGGACTAAACAAGTGCTAAAATCCAGGCAGTATATTGGAAATGCTCAATATGGGCAATACAGTGAGAATGAGCAAAGTCAGTTAAAAGCAGCCAAGCCTCTCTCCAAAGCACAACTATGTCTTCATTAGACCTGATAACCTGTGGCTTCTTTTGCTCATCTTTGTATTATTCAGGATTTCTTCCTCCTGTTCAGTAAAAGAAGCAACCTGCAGGAAAAGACTCAGGAAGGGCTGGTCTCAGGGCGATGTGAGGCTGCAAGTAGGATCTTCGGTGAAAAATTAACAAAAACTGCTGCTGTCTAGTGTTTGAAACGGATGTTTCCAGCCATGGTAAAAGCAGGAAGCATCAAAACTTTGAAGAGTTTTGTATCAGTGTTATGGTCTCCAAAGATTTAGCTAAGGGCTCCATCTCACATTTGCTTTCTCACGGGACATTTTTTCTGGCTTTGCTGTCACTGGGAAGGAGAATTCAGGGGGTTTATTCACAAAAACTGAAACACAAGGCTCTGTTTTTCCAATCTCACAGAAGCTGCAGGTGAACGCAGGAGTTGTATGTTGCCCATTAATGAAAGTGCAGAAAAAGCCTCGGTTTTAAGATGATGTTCAAATGAAAATGCTGCTTGGTCTAATGGCTTTTCTCAAGTACTTGTATGGTCTTCATCAGTATAACATTCAGATTCTGGGAATTTTTGCATGGCTGTTGAGGTTCCTCTAACTTAGGGATAAGGTTAAGGTGACGAGTATATTCTGAAATGGGCAGTAATTAAGTCGTAGACATGGAAACAAAGCCTGGTTTTGAAAATGGTGGATGAGTCTAGGAGAAGGCTGTTGTCTTTGCTGTGTTTGAAGAAACATAAAGTTAAATCCTGCCACACTAATTCAGCTGCAAAGCTTCTGTTGAATGTATGGAATAGGATTACACCCTTGGGATACAATTTAAGCATATTAAAATTGCAATCTGTGTATGTGCAAGAGGTGAATTTTAACAGCAAGCCCAGATAAACAAACATTCATACCATCCAGCCTGCTAACAGTCACAAGCCATGTCATCTCAGACCTGATTTTTTACTGCTGTGTAGCACTATATTGATTTTTCCTATGAAAAGAAGTCCTGAAACACAGCCAGGCTAGTGGTTTAGCACTGTGTATTAGCCAAAGTGAGGTAAAAAAGATTGTTTTAAAAGTGAGTTACTGTGTGTTCACAGCAGAGTTTGGGAGTCCAGACAGGACATTTGCTCCCAATAAAACATTGCTCATTGGAAAGATACTCATTCCTTTACCAGAATGAAATGACCTCACAGGAGGCACTGGAGTTTACTGTAGCACTTACTCCTTATTTAAGAGTGATCACCCAGCAGTGGCATTTTGTATATTTTATCTGAGTCTATTCTAAAAGTATATTCCAAAGTTCAGGCAAGGAGTACATTTTATTCTCTCTCACACCTGGAACACAGAAACACGATAAACATCTTTCAGTTAATTCCATTACCATCCTTTGCATCATTTTACCCTTTGTTTATTCCGCAGCTGAAAATATTCAAGGTCTCTCTTTTTACTGGGCTCTTCTGGACTTGGGTTAAATAATCTACTAGCTTCTTCTATGTCAAATTCCTTTGAATCACATTTATTCTGCGTGGGTGAATTAGTAAATGGATCAACTGTGTTTCAGTTAAACAATGAAGATAGACATGAACTTGCACTGAATTCCCTGGATTTGGAAAATACAATATGAAACAAGACCTTCTTAAGATAAGGCATGCATTGAGAACAAGATAGATAGGTAGAACTGTGAGACTTGTTACATGAATTGGAGGCAGCTGTAAGATAAGGAGGCATCTTTTCTTGCCTAAAGCACAACTTGGATGGCAAACAATCAAATTTGGTAGATGCAGTTACAAATTTCACGTGAGGTAATACCTAACACATTGCAGGTGAGAAATGAGATGTAAATGTGTGAATAATAATAAATAGTAACAGCAACAACATCTCTTTAATTCCACTTTCATTTGTAAATCTCAAAGTGATATGTGTCACTCATATATCTTAGTTTTATGGATGAGGAGAATGAAGCATTGGGAAGGGACCTGACTTGCTCCTGGTAAAGCAGTGTTAGAGCAAAGATTGAACCCAGGCCTTCAGCCCCTAGCCCAGGGTGAGAATGGCCCCACTGTGGGAATGACTACCTTCTCCAGGCTGTCTCTTCTCAACAGCAGAAATTTAGATATAATTTGAAATGCAACTCTACTAATCGGACTGCTGGTTCCTGCCACGCAAAGGCTGGCTGAAAGGATGCACTTCCCAGTAAAGGAGAGCTTAGAAAAGGACAGAAATGGTACAGTTCAACTTGGAATCATTGTATTTGGGGTACTGGTGGATGAAAAGCTGGACATAAGCTGGCAATGTGCACTCGCAGCTCAGAAGGCCAACCATATCCTGGGCTGCATCAAAAGAAGCATGGCCAGCAGGTCAAGGGAGGTGATTCTGCCTCTTGATGGATGTGGGGCAAAGTGCTTGATGGATCACTTCCCTTCCTCTGCAACTGAACGAGGTCCCTATGCTACCTGCAGCAACTGCTTATAAAAAACCCTATTATTAGGAAAGTAACTATTTTTTCCTTTCTTTAATGGTGTTTTGTGTGTTTTATTTCTTCTTTGAGCAAATTAATTGCTCTTTACTTCTTCCCTCCCGTCTGCTTTTCTTCTTCTCAGTATGTTTTTTTCTATTTCCAGATTCAAACCTCTTCCTCACACACTGCACATCGATCTGCTCCTCTCCCTCCAGGGCAATGCTCTCCTACGAGTGAGGGACCACTCTGGTTGCTGTGCTGTGGTAGCCCTGATTTGGGGATGGCCCTTAAGTTTCTTTCACCCCTCCTCTTAAATAACAACAGCTCCTAGGAGCTTTTGGCCCAGAAGCTACCAGGAGCAAGAGTTCAGCTTACCCTGATCTGGTCCTCTAGTTGCATCACTGGGTTTGGAGGAGTTACATGTATCTGGAATTATATTTATACTGCAGCTTGGTCAGAGCTACTGTATGCTATGGCCATGAGGACAGAGCATGTTGGGAAAACCTGGACGTGCCTACAGCGCGCGCCGGGGTGAGATGCAGCAGTCGTGCAGTGCATGAGCAGCAGTGCAGCGCTGCGGGGGCCAGCCAGACCTACGCTGAAGCCCCAGCAGAAATAGGGCAGCCTCGCCGTGAGACCTCCTTAACCTCTCAAAGCAAAGCGCTCAGCATGGACCTGCCTCCAGTCCTTGTTTCTATGGCTTTTAGAGAAATGAAAGCTGAAGCCCACTCAGATATTCAGAGAGAAAGAAGTTGAATAATTTAGGTTGGAAGGGACCTCTGCAGGTCCCCAGTCTGACTCCCTGCTCCAAGCCAGCGCTGGGTGAGATGAAACAGAAGTGAGAGACCTGGGGATTGGGGCTGGAGGTCTGCAATCCAAGGGAGGGAATTGAAGCCCCGTGGCCTTTCAGCTCTTTGCAAACACGGTAGATCAGCTGGAAAGTACCATCGTAACAAACGCAGCAAGAACGCTTGGGACTCAGTCCCTTTCATCCAGGGTCTTTAAGCCTGTTTAATAGAAACAGTCCTTTTTATAGACATGGTAGAGATAGGGAACATGAGGCCTTGTCTGAACTACTTAAGTTGCAAAAATCTCACTATTAAAATCTCACATTTTAAAACTGATCTTCTTAAAGTAGGGCAGTTTTTCCATTATAGGTGTGCCCTAGGGCATTAACATCACTCTTCCCAATGTCTGGAGCATCCACGGCTCCCATTAATTTCATTTGGGAATACGAATGCGTAACAGTCGTGGAAGTCTGGCCCTCAGCAATGGGCCTGAGGAGATGTGTATTTTTTGCAGCAAGCCAGTGATAGGAATGGGAGCAGAAATCTGGGCTTCACAGCAGGGAAGGGGCTGAGGAAAACCATCAAGCAGCTCTGTAGGATGGCTCTGCTCTCCTACCTTCCCTTCCCTCCATAGCCAGCCACCACTGGTCATATTCATAGGTATATCTATACCTCCCCGGGGTGACCCAGCTCTGCAGTGCCCTGCTCAGAGCCACGTCAGCATCAGGAGGTGTCCAGGCAGCCAGGACTGGTGTCCAGCGTACACACAGCCTATCAGCTTGCTTTGCCATGTTAGCTTGTTTCTGATAAAAGTAAATTATTTACATCTCTGTGGTGAAGTGGATCTTGTGTCTGTGTGAAGAACACACAGCTGAGCAAGGGCTGGCTAGGCAGAAGGAGTAGGGCATGTTTCTGTGCTTCATCACTCAGAACCATAATACTGATAGTAATGCGCAAACTGCAGCGTTGTCAGCTCTGAAAACCTCAAAATAAGTAATTAAAAAAAAATAAAATCTTGTGATTGCATTTTAGAGATATTTGCTCCTTTCTGATACCACTAACGATCCCCACCTTTGAGTTTTTCTACACAGCCCATGATTTTTTCTTTTAATGAACATGCAGATCCCTTCACTGCGGCAACTGGGCAGGAAACCCGTGTAATATCACAAGCTCTCGCAATCCCTTAGCAAGCATTGCGACACTGCAGCTGGCTCGCTACATTTGCAGAGAGACCTTTTGCCTTGGTAGCTCGCACATCCCGTTGGTCTTAATGTCACGCTGCTGGCCCGATGGATTAATCCAGACTTTGTGATCTGATAAGAGCTGGTGTTTGCAGGGAAACTGGGGTATTGGAGTGAGATCTAATACTTGATATGTCCTTTGCCGAGTTGGCGATGTGCACAGACTGCTGGATATTTCTGCTTGCGTGATTAGTTTTTAAATTTGACTTTTTAATACTCAGAGCAGGCTATTTTTACAGAGAGTTCATATATATCTAAATAGATTTCTTAGAAGTGTCCCGTTGTGGAAAGGAAGTGTGCAGGGCTAGTTATGATTGAGAATTAGCATATATCGAAGGCCATAACATACCTGTAATCTAAGACATTTATCTTTTTTTAAAGGGCAGTGAACAAATGCTCCTGGGAGCCTCCACCTCCCATCCACTCACTGGGTAGTTCATTCACTAGATTTGACATTTTTTGGATTTTCACTTTCAGGTTATTCATGAATTTATTTGAGAAGTAAAATACACAAGTGGGTGAGAAACTGCTTAAAAGGAATGCCACTGTCACCAAGGCTATAACTATTACAAAGTCACACCATTTTTTAATGTGTCATCCATGTGTATGTCACACCAGCTGTTTTGCTGGATTAGCCACATGGCTCACGTAGTCCTATATCCTTTCCCTGGCAGTAGTCAGCAGAGGAAGGCGCAAGAAATGTCCTAATCTTGATTAGCTGAGGATTGGGGTAAACTCTGACTGCTTTCAAAATTCCAAACTGTTGCAACTCTGAACACTCGTGTTAGTATTCATGCCCTTACTGACTCCTAGAGTTTTTGCCATCGGTAACATCTAGTAGCTGGGAGTCCCACAGTTGAACTATCCATCATGAGAAACAACCTGACTTTGCATCACTTCCGAATGCGTCACATTTCTTCAGCTGTCCATTTCTCCTTGCATCATGAGAGAGAATGGAAATCCATACTACACCTTTTCTATATTGTCATTATCTGATGCATTTCTGTTACTCGTGTTTCTGTGCTTAAGCAGACTTTTCCATCTTCAGGCTTATCCACCCTGGAAGTAAGCCGTTGACAAGTAAGTGAGAGTGTGAATTCAAAGTGCAATACCATTTTGTACAAGCTTCTTGTGCGACCACCCCTGCTCCTAACTTGGAGGGCTTTTTAAAATGTGTTCCAGCTTACTTCTGCTGCTCACAGAGAGCACGTTGCAAAAGTCCCAGCTTAATCCTCATAGCTCAGATCTTTTCCCACCGTACCTCAACAAGTGGGGCAGACGTGCCGAGGTGCAACTGCACAGCAGTACCATTGGGGCAGGACAACCATGTCCCCTGGCAACCTCCACCACTCTCCCCACTCTCTGGGACGTTGTTAATGACCTCCTCCAAAGCCTCCTTTAAGCCCTTCTGACTCTATAGTTCCTGAAATAGGGTTAAGTGCTGTCATCGGGTGTGTAGGGATGGCTGGGCACAGTGCAAAAGGAGGGGCAGAGAGGGCTGTAGAGAGATTACTTGGCTGCAATTATACAAATTATGGGTAATATGGAAGGTTAGGTTTTAAGCAATCAAAAAAGGAGAAGGTAGGACAGAAGTGTCCCTCCGTTTGTTATCTCTGCATTTGCTGTGCAGCCACAAACTCTCTGGTGTCCTGGTTCAAGGAGAATTTGATCATATGGGTGAGTTTGGAAGGAAGCTGGGTGTAATTCCTTAGCTTTTAGAGCAATAATATGTCCCAGGTGGGACTCTGCAGAGCTGTCACTTTTATTTGTTGATTGGGTTTTTTTTTTTCATTTACAGATTATCCGAACATTTGAGCTACGAGAGTGATGTGGAAATCATATATTCTGTAAGGACTTTCCCCTTAAAGGCAAGCTCACAGCGTAAAAGGTCTCCCAGGCTCTGCGGAGGGCTGGCAGCAGTTTCTGAGTGACAGCCAAAAATATGTTCTTGCAGCAGTGTTTCCACATTGATGGCACTACAACAGAGGCAGCTCCGCTAGAGACGGAGCAGGCAAACCCACGCTTTGGCAGGATGGAGAGATCTGCCTGCCTAGATGTAAGGGTAGCTGTCATCTTTGCTGTTTTATTTGTCTTTGCCTAAGGCAGTGATAGGAATTATGTTCATACGGCAAATAAATATAGCCCTAGTAAAAATATCCTAGGTCTTTATCCTCTGGTCTTTATACTCTCACTTTTATCTTACCCAAGAGTTATCCGCATTGCTTTGGAAAGCTGATACTCTCTGAACACAGTACAAACCCTGCACAGTGTTGGGTGCTAGAAAGGCGACTAATAACTGGGTAGTTGCAAGAGCTGCAGAGAGGCAAGGAGAAGAGAAACCCCCTGAAGTTTCCACTGTTTCAGCCTTGCTTTAGCTGCCATGGATTTAGCACCCTTTTTAGCTGGGGCCAGGAAGAGGTTTCAAATGACTCGTGCAAATGGACTAAAGTTTCAGGGTAGCACATGCCCGGGAGGACATTCTCTTCTACCTAGCTAATTCCCAAAATATAATTGGCAGGCAACGGCTGAGCCGAGGGAGCCTCTCGCATGTACAGTGCTTTCCCCTGCCCGTTGACCTAGTTGTTAATGCAGGGAGTCACACACAATGCCAAGCCTGTTAAGTGACTGCAGATTTCTTCGTGCAAACAAGCAAGCAAGAAATTAAAGAAAAGCTTCGGCCATGCCGATAAGCTTGTAGGGGCACATAGGGCTTGCTTGTTTGGTTTAGGATTTGGTTTGGCCTTTCTTTGAACCCAGTTAAGATGGAAAGCTGTAGTAAGCTTTAGTGCAGGGCACAAGGCCGGAGGAGGCTGACCCACAGCTCCCCAGCCATTTGGGGCTTGCAAGAGCCTACACAGCATCAGTCCTGCTCTGTATGTCACGTCCTCTGATGCCCTGGAAGTGTTTGCTCTGTCGTGCTGGTGTCTTAGTCAGAGAGATAAAAGGAAAGACTGAAACTGTCCGTGTTATAACACATCCTAGTCAAAGGCATCACAAGGTTCCTGTGAGACAAGCAGCGTCAGTGACGTTTCCATGCCTGCCTACCCGTGATTTCCATATCACTGAACATTAAAGACACTTTGATGAACATTAAAGGGATCTGAATTTCAGAGGAAGAGTGCATAGCAGTTTGTGATCAGTTCCTCTGTAAGGTCTACATTGTCCTTAAAGGATCAGCTATGAACTTACAAGTGCTGGTCTAAATCCTTTTCACTTCTAAAAACACACAAATACAAAAATCATCCTGTGCTTGCAAATACAGCTTGTATTAGCCATATGTGTTTTAGGACCATGCCATGTAAGTATTTTGGGATGGCATTTAAAAATAATTTCAGTAATATTCAGAAAATTCTTTTCAGTAATAAAACTTTCTTTTCAGCGTCAGGCATGGTCCGCAAAGCATAGGAGCTTATGGTAATTTATGGTGATGCTGGAGAAGCAAGGCTTGCTCCTTGAGGAAGCCCTTGTTTGTAGCCTGTAACACAGATATGCAGAAACTGGTTTTATGTTCTGTTTTGAAAGATTACTTGTGAACTCTTTAAGAACTGAGGACAGGATTTATGATGCAGAGTGAGAAGACGGTTCTTTGCTCAGCAGTGTTGCTGCCCAAAGAGCCAGTCCACTTTACTGGGTCATTTGTTGCCCTGACCTTTTTCAGAATATTTTCATCAAGGCATTTTCTTATTTAAAATATATCTTCAGGCAGAGGGAAGTGGCCCTATAATTTTATTTTATTACAAAGAAGTCCCATGAATATCCCTTTACAGTTTGGCTATACCTATGAGGTGAGTGCTGTGTATGCCCCATGGGACTGGGTAGAGGACTACAACGCATGGGTAACATTCAGGGCAGTGATGCTTTAGATGTATAGCTACGATAAGCCAGAGGCAAATAAGGCTGATCTGCATACAAAATATTCTCTTAATGAAACGGCAGATGAAGGAAGGCAGATCTTGCTCTGTTACAGCTACATTTTTCAGGATCCTAAAGAAGATCACAGGCTCTGTCCGCAACATTTTTTGTGAGAAATGAGTGCTCTAGAAACCATTCTTCCTATAAAAGATGCCAGTGTGGATGGAACCATGGAAAGAATCTCCTCGTCACCAGCAGGACAAAGGACCCGCACAGAACTGCTTTTTATTTGTAATATATTACACTGTGTAAATGTTAATGGGCCACAGGTGCTAGATCCAAACCTTCTGGACCAGCTCCAATGGCTGCAGGTGTTACCATGGTAGTGCCTCCACCAGCTTCGAAGCAAAGTCTTCTACTTGAGCAGCTGCACCGTGCTGGCTCGTGTTCAGAGCCTGGGGCGTCAACTCAGTCCCACAGACCTACTTTCCCTACACAACTAATTATTATCCGCTCACGCCCTTGCAACACAATTGCACAACCACAGCAAAGGTTTGTGCTCTCCATGACAGTGCTGTCAACAAAAGGTCTCTTTGCATGGCTTTCAGGTCATCTTCTCAGAGCTCTGTACTGGAACGAGGTCCCCAGGGAAGCGGTCATGACCCCAAGCCTGTCGGTGGTCAAGAAGCATTTGGACAATGCTCATAAACCATATATAGTTTAACTTTTAGGTTGCCCTGTGTAGAGTCAGGAGTTGGACTCAACGATCCTCATGGGTTCCTCCCAACTCAGGATATTGTGCGATTCTATGATTCGAGTGTTTTCTACTTTTCCCTCTTCCCCATATGTGACTAGAAGAATATTAGTGCAACAGTTTGGTGAAAACTTTAAGATCCCTGGGTGCAAGAAATAAGAATAGAATAGGACTTAGGCTTTTTTTTAGCTTTTAATCATACACAAAATACCAAATAATATTGCATACTACTATGCAATAGAAGTATCATCTGTTAGAGAAGGACAAACAAAGAAGCTAATATGCAAAATCAAGCTGTCCTCCAGTGTGTGTTACAATGGCTGGTCGGATTTTTACAATCTGCCTCCTCTGCTCTTGTCGCTTTATTCTGCTTTGAAAGTCTCTACTCAGTTGTAAGCGTTACCAACTGATCAATGGCCTGCTAGAGCCTGGATGCGAACTGTTTGCAGGATGAGCCCCAAAGTGCCAGCAGCAGCAGCTGGCCGGGGGCTGGCAGTGGGAAGAGATGTCCCTCCATCTGTAAAGAAAATCATAAGGCATGAATAGTGAATCAAACCAGAGCTATTGCACTATCTTATGCAAAGTTTTTAAAAGGGCATTTATTGTAATATGTTGTGAATATGGAAATCGCTTTCTTTTTTTTTTCCCCTGGAGATGTGTATTAAAACATATAAAAACATTTGTGGCTTGTTGTATTTTTTAATTTGCAGAGTTTATTCCTAGAGCAGGGCTTTTTACACTGTGATCCTCTTCAGTACAAGATCTAACTAGAGGGTACTTACTCTACACCTTCAGTGATGAAGGCGGCACCATTTGTTTTATGGGAGGAGGCAACTGCAAGGTTTAGGTTTCTTCCTAACAGCTTGGTAGCTGCATTACAAATAAGACCACCACTTATATTGCCCATATTTATACAGTCCAAATATCACCAAAGAATGTAGGCTACAAGGATCTGGGCCTAAAAGCATCACCAAAGTTGCTTTATCTCCCTTCTTGCAATGCGTAAGAAAAGCCCAGTTGTAGTAAAATGCTTTGCTGCAAATTACCTTTTAAGCACAATTAACATTCAAGTTACTAATCTGGAAATGATTCAAAGAAGGATTTCTGTCCTAGGGTTCTTTCAATTAATTCTTTGCGCATCATCTGTAAGCATTACGTCCTCCGTACTGGTCTCATATATGTACAAAATTGTGATCGCCCCATCGTGAACCAAAGAAATGCTTTCATACAACGTAGAGGATTGAGATGATACTCGTTATCAGATTGGTACTGATTGTGGGTACCACTGAAATAGCTTTTATTAAATTAACCACCTCAGGAAACAGGTAATATATGATTGGACTTATCAAAATGAGTTATTTCTCCATGATCTATCTGTAACCTGATGGCTTGCAAGAGATGAAGCTGAAAAATAAGACAATTATATCTTACATAATTGTGTTGAAAGACGTGTAGATGTGGTGCTTAGGGACATGGTTTAGTGGTGGACATGGCAGTGCTAGGTTAACGGTTAGACTTGACGATCTTAAAGGTCTTTTCCAACCTAAACGATTCTATGATTCTATGAAAAGAATATTCACATATGAGCATTACTTGAGGGTCTAGCGACTTGCATGCCTACGCCACACTAACTAGTAAAGAAGGCTTAGAAGCTTTAAGTATCTGCAACAGGGTATGGACTTTTTACTGTTAGGAAATGTGCCCAAGTCCAGCCCAGGTTAGAAATGACTTGGGCTCATTACGTGGTAGATACTGAGTTGTGTATTAATCATTCACACTCTAGTTGCCGGTATCCACGTGTCATGGATCATCACTAAAACCTGAAGGATCAGCTGGAGGCCAAGGGTTAGGCCTCCATGGAATTTATCATTTCTCATTACAAATATCTCTGGATTGGAGAAGAGGCATGGGGTTTCCTTCTGCAGATAAACAGGAGGCAGTGGTTCCCAAAAGACTGAACTAGTCAACAGCGACAAGATTATATCAACTTAAAAATGCAACTGTCCAAACACTAAAGCAGGATAAAGTGGCCTGTGTACCATGCAAGGAGGTTAAAAATATGCGTATTGTGCTGTTACTGGTGGTAACCAAATGGGGAGATTATTTTTTATTAACTCTTTTGGAATGAATATTCTCTTTGTTGTTGTTTGTTGCATTTGCAAGGGGGTTTTGTTCCCAGATATTTCTCAGCCCTGTAGTGCTTGTGTAAGTAGTCTTCCCTAAATGTGGTCCTAGCTCTATGCAATGATTAAGAGTGTTTTCAGGCTGCTTGACTTGCTAGTTGTTCTTGTCAGTCACCTTCCAGCTTTCCAAACATGCGTGTTCTTCTTGTGATTTCTAGACACAGTGTCCCCTGGCAGCCCCCAGTTTTGCCAAGCTTCCCCTGGCTGGTAGGGCATTTCCTTGAGAGCGAAGACTCACAGACTTCAAGAGGAAGATTTCCGGCTAACCCCTGGAGAAGCACTTTCCGCTTGTCAATATCTTTCATCACCCTCCCAGCTCTGAGAGGTGGTGGTGATCTCCCCCTTGTCATCCAAGAGCAGCGAGAAGGAAAGTGGTCTCTTGAGAGTGCACTCCAGCGCCGCCTGAGATGCTTCCAAACGTGCGCCTGCATTTTCTGTTTCATTGACAATGTTGTCTCACACATTTTGGGGATGAGAGAACAAGTCAAGGCAGAGACCTTTCCCACCAGGGCGAAAGGGGCAGGACTCGTAGACAAAACCCTAGCAAACTTTTTCACTGCTTTCAAAGTAAGTGATGACACAGTTGAAAAAAAAAAATGACCCATTTAAGATAAATCCTGTTTACTTTGCTTGCATGAATAGAGTTGCTAATGTTAGCAGGAGGAAGATGAGCAGAATGTGGCACTACTCACCTCCCTCTGCATTTGAATTTTCTGTAACGCATGCATTTTTCACTTAGAAGTTGACAGACCTTTTCAAAAAGAACTTTTTTTTTTCCCATAAAAACCAGAAAACCCATAGATGATAGGCTGGCAGTAGTGCCCAGCATGGAATAATTACCCCTGTCACACAGTTAAGAGTATACAGAAAGATCTGCAGGATCCATGTGATGTACGTACAGGAATGAACAGGCTCTGGACTTGTGCATTTGACTGTCAGACCACTGCAGTATTGATGCTGTTGGTACTCGGGGCCTTCAAACGGGTGGCCTGTCAACATGCTTTTGAGTCCCTAATTGTATGCAACCAAGTTTGATCTTTGCCTCTAGGAAACTGTGTTTGTGTACCTGCTGCTCTTTCTCTCTCAGGGCTGGCCCTTAACTCTAAGATTTGTAGCTTGCAATTTCTTTTTCCAGGCTCAGCCTTTCTGTGGTCATCAAAAATGGGGAAGGAAATCCCTTTTTAATTTTCTTGCCATTAAGATCCCTGATCTTGTTTAGGACTTTAGCCACTGTTGGCTCAAGAATGTGGGGCAACGTCCTGGATCAGACATAACATTGTTGGAAGTGAAACAATAGCAACAGATATCATCTGCTCAGGATACTGTGTCAGTTCTATCCCCTGGCTTTGCTATTGCCAGTCAAATATGCCGAACCAATAAGAAAGTTAGCAAAGCAAAGCAACAAGGGCTGGGTTATTTTTATTACACTCCATTTCCTCACAGATGGCCAAAATAGTCAGTACCCTCCAAATCTGATCAGCTCAAAATGCAAGTGAAAGCTGAACATGGAGGGAGCATCAGGCAAGGCTGGGGCAGAGTCTTCTGGTTAATACCCCATCCTCTTTGTCATGCCCCATTTTCAGTAGCAAGAACATACAACCCAGTGTGCACGTTCAAACCAGAAGACATAGGGCTAAGCCAGAAGATCTCAATTAGTGTTAACACCTCCAAAACCCCAAGGCAAGACCCCAAGGAAGACATTGTGCAGGGCAGCGGAGTCACGCACAGCCAGGAGGCACCCGGGAGCAGCGGGATCTGCAGCTGGGGCCCAGCCAGGTCACTGCGGAGCCGGAGGATCGCGCTGCTGAGAGCTGCTGAGCTGAGCCCAGCCTTCAGCCCTGGGCAGTCCTCGGGGGTCCCTGGCCCTTTCCCAGCCACAGTGTCCTGCCGGGCCCGTGCCTCTGCTGCTCACCTCCCCGCAGATAGCTCCCAGGCCAGGGGACAGCAGAGTGCCCAGCCCCTGCAAGCTCAACCATTGCAAGGAAGAGAGAGATGGTCTTATTCGAGGAGCTATTACTGGTACAAGTAAGCATGCTGTGGTGGCTGCTCCCTGTCTACTTACCCTGCATCTGCTCATGAAAAACACCACTGAAACTAGTCTTTGGCCATTAACTTTTCCTGGCGCTCCAAGACTGGGATTTGGGTTTTTTTGTTAAAGACAGTTTTCCAAAGGGGCAGATAATTGCTGTTCATTCTTGAAATTAAAGAAAAAGAAAAAACCTTTCTTGTTATATATCATTTTCTTGCATAAATTAGAATTTGTTTGCCCTCTTCTCCACTGCCTGGAAGGGTGGGGCAGGGACCCAGCACGGCACCTGGGAGGCTGCTGCAGTCCCACGGCTGAGCTGGACGCTCATATCAGCTCAGGTGCCGCTGGAGCTGGAGGGAGAGGTGGCTGCCCAGGTGTCATCTATCGCAGGAAAGAAATGCCTAAAGCAGCATGTACTTACAGTTACCACCTCCCAGATGGTCCTTTACTCAGGACATCCCAATATTTTTCTAGTTGTGGAGCAGGGCTTTGGGCTTAGGTTTACTCTGAGAAGCTGACGAAATGTTTACCATTTTCTGTAATAGAAGTGGAGTTTGAATGAATGATTATACTACTATCTAGGGACCGTGTTTCTCAGATTTTACCACACGTAAACACAGTCATACACGTAATCTATGTCAATGACTTCCATTTAGTTCTCAGACAAAGTTTGCTTTTAAATACCACACCAGATTTGACACGGTGTCCTGGTGTCGGCTGGAGTAGAGTTAATTTTCTTCCTAGTAGCTGGTATAGTGCTGTGTTTTGGATTTAGGATGAGAATAATGTTGATAACACACTGATGTTTTAGTTGTTGCTGAGCAGTGCTTACACTAAGTCAAGGCCTTTTCAGCTTCTCATACTGCCAGCAAGTAGGCTGGGGGTGCACAAGAAGCTGGGAGGGGCCACAGCCAGGACAGTTGACCCCAACTGACCAAAGGGCTATTCCATACCATATGACATCATGCTGAACAAAAAAATATGGGGGAGACTTGGCCAGGGGGGCATGGCCGCTGCTCAGGAACTGGCCAGACATTGGTCAGCAGGTGGTGAGCCATTGCATTGTGCATCACTTGTTTTGTATATTCTTTTATCATTATTATTAGTAGTAGTATTTTCCCTTCCTTTTCTGTCTTATTAAATTGTCTTTATCTCAACCCACGAGTTTTACTGTTTTTTTCCCATTCTCTCCCCATCCCCCTGGGGGGAGTGAGTGAACGGCTGTGTGGTGCTTAGCTGCCTGCAGGGTTAAACCACAACAAATGGCCAATGATAAATGGAATGCAATTAGTTCTACTATTTGCTTTGATGATATGCTAAATTATTTCTTACAACAGACCATTTATTATCCAAAGCTAATGGTTATACTCTTGTATTTAACAAGTCTAATATATCGTAAACCATGGCAAACTGATAAGTTTCAAATTGAGATATTAAAGTCTAGAAAAAAAGTCATTCCATGAGTGAGTTTCATCTAATAAATCCTTGTCAATGCCCAAGTCGACATTTTCACAAAGAAATCTTAAACTTTACGCATTTTGTATGTATTTCTCATCATTACATAAATTAAAAAATCTTAATTATGCTGCCTCTTAGTGATTTACAGTCACTTAATGAATATATAATCTTAACGAAAATGTCTGAATTTAAATGTTCTTATGCCATTTTTAACATAATGCCTCTTCTAATTGTTAACAAGACAATTATCACCTTTTTTTTCCTGAAATTTATCATGACCTCATCATGGTAATTGCAAATTAATGAAGAGAGTATAGTCCTTGAGAATACAAATATGTGATCTTATGAATTGTTAGCCCTTAAACTGCAACATTGCTTGCCATGGAGCTTACTCAGCTGCTCTGCACTCTGAATTTCCATTATCACTCCTTTCCTTCAGTATATGCCTTCTTCATGTGGACCTAATCCAGCTGAGGAATGTAAATGCCTTACCAAATAAAAAGCTGAAAACAGGTAGCAGCAGAGCGCCTGATCCCAGAAGCCATATTTTGGCAGAAAACATAAGTGCCTGGACTTAAGGAAAAATGACTTGCCCAAATTTTACCATTTCTGCAAGGTATTAAAGCTACCTTGTGAATGTCAAGCTTTGGTATTTAGATACCTGTTGAAATTCCATGGCGGCAAAAGCAGGGCTTACATAAAATACCAGATCTCCAAGACTGTGGAAAGTCTTCCTGTAGAGTTAACTGCTACAGTGGAAAGAATATTGAGTTTTTTAATGTGCCACACTACACTAACAGCCTCAAGTCTTTAAAAAAAAAAGGAGCAACACAAAATTACCACAGGGACTTTAAAAATTCAACTGTAAAATTTATAAAAAAATAATTTCTTCATATTTTTCACCCCTATTCAAATTTCCTCCTATCATCAAAGGACAAGTCTGTCCCACCTTGATTTGTTTTATTCCAGGTTTTGAAATAATGCAGGCACAGCAAATTCTGGTTGTTATTTAGAGAAAATTCTTTCCTTTCATAACATGAGGGGTTACAGAAGGGGGCATTTAATTCCCCTTTCTGTGGTTACCTTACTAACAACAAGCCAGGCCCTGGGCCACCTACACCAGGGTGCTCTGCCCCAATTCCCCCCCTCATCTGCCCTCTCCCAAACCCCACTTTGCTCTCCCAGTCCTTCCTCCCCTCCCTCTTCCACCCATGCCTGGCTGCAGCCCCACCAGGCATATCTCTAGTCTTACACTCTTCTGCAATTCCCCTAATGTTCCTTCTTCCTTCTATTCATCTAATTCCTCAGGGATCTTTTCTCATCCTAGTACCTTTCCCCATTTTCTGAGCTCCATGTTTTCTTGCTCCTTGTTGTGCAGGGGACTCTTCTTCTCAATAGTTCAATCCCTCTGAAGATGATAGGAAGAGGTGATCACTAGGGAGAAAGGCAAACTCAGAAGATGTACCAGTGTTTCATGATGAATACTGAAAAACACCTCAAATACCTCATTGTTCTCAGTAAAATCTTAAAAATTAGCAACCATGGATTGTCCCTTCTGCCAAGGACTATGTAGAAATGGAGATGTAAGGGCATCTTAGCATTTTTCCTGAGAAAAAAAAGAAACGGACTAGACATTCAAATCATCCTTCTTATTCTGCTGTCCATATAATGTGTTCATAAACCTTGAATAAAAACGGCAACTGCAACAGGAAGATTTGACATGGGTAATCCCACTTGCAGGACCACAGCTAAGACGCTGCTGTGTTTGGTACCCTTTAATATAAAGCTCTGTCTCATTACTGTCTCTGTAAGCTGTCTGGTCAGAAGAATATTCCCATCATCCAGATGACATCCTGTCTCCAGCCAACCTTTGGGCCGGGATAACATTTCCTTGACGTTGTCTGTCTAGATAAAAGAACCCTCAACAAACTCCGCATGACTGTGAGTTTGCAGCAAGCTAACTTGCTAAACAGCAAGCTCCGTTCCTGTGCGGCAAAACTCTGTAGTACGTATTCATCACCCCTGCATTTATCACAGCAAGACTCATAAAGATTTTTGACAGATGATCCATGACTCCTAAACTTCAGTTTTCCAACAGAAATACCAGAAAGTGGCAGACAGCTGCTTCTTTTTCAGTTTGAGGGAAGGCTGCTTAGTAGCAGTCTATCACTGCAGCAAAGACAATCCATCATATTCACTATACCTTCCCCTCGGCTCTGGTCGGATACAGCTCTGTGATTTTAGCTCTCCAAAGTCTCTGCATTTCTCCAGGGTAGCACCTGTCTTCTTTTAGGGAGTCATGCTAAAAGTCCCACCTGCAGCAGGTCTGGTCTTCATCTTCTTCTTCCAAGTGAAAAGGATTTATTTAGCAAATAGAGTCCTCTTCTTTTGGTGGGAGGGCACTGGATAAAACTCACATTCTGCTCATCATTTTTTTCTGCAGCAGAGTGGCCGCTTGCACCGAGATGAGGTGTCAGCAGGAGCTCAGCGATCATCTGCTCTGTTCAGCTGGACAGCAGTGGCTTGGACCAGCTGCAGCACTGCCTCCTCCCTGGCCAGCCCTTGGCAGGCTACCGTGGGCAAGAGGTGTTAGGGGATATGGGGAGAACCTGGGGCTGTGGAGAACGAGGGAGATGGAGATGTGATAGTGTGAGCTAGGATTTCTGCAGTATGAAAAGTAAGGTGCAAATCATGGGAAGCAGACATGGTTACTGCTGATGTCCATGGAGCAAATTGCCTTTTCCGACCACAACCTTGATGAGCTTCTATGGGACAGTGACACCACAAAGCCGTGGGGCCCACATAACGTTTCCGTTCACCAGAGTCCCATATGGGAGATTTAAATCACGTGTTCACATGGCATCCTTAATGACCCAATGAGTGAAGTATAAAATAAAGGTAATAATAAAGTGCTGCAGTGAAATCCCTTAGGACACTGATGAGAAAGCACGCAGCTCTGCTTCCTGCAAGACGGGTGCTGATTTCTTCCGATGGCGGTACCACGCTGTCACTGCGGCTGCTTGCTTTAGCGCAAGATGCCAGCTGCATGATACCATTAGCATTCCTCATCAGCCGCGGCTTATGTCTCTCTCTGTGCACAATGTTGGAAAACCAGGTCATTCTCTTGGCTCATCCTCCTCTGATAACTCGTCTTTTCTTCCACCGCCGGGAAGCTGAGGATGGCGTAATTAGTTTTCACTAATGTTCAGCTCTATGTGCAACTGCTCTTGGCTCAAGCCAAAAATGAAGTTTTCACATAGTTTCATGCCCTAATAGGAGGCAAACTTGAGACAAATTTGAGAGGTACGCATTTTCCTTGTGTTCTAATGATTCAGCTGATATTTTGCAAAAGACCACAAAGAATACTAATGACATGTTAAGCTTCCAGTACTCACAGAACAGAGAATAAATGAGCGAGATTCCAATGAAAATACAAGTTATATACCTACTCATGCCAGATAACAACTGGTACTGCAAGGCTGTCATAATGAGCAACCCAAAATCATGCCCTTAAGCAGAAAAACTGCCTGAAGTTGTATTTAACTGCTTGGGGTTTGCAGGCAGATCAGAATCCTGATATTCCAAAGAAGCTGCAGGGGAAAATAAAAAGGAAAAAGTCAACCCAAACCCCAGACCAGAAGTTCAGATTTTCATAATAAGACAGTGGAAATGATGGCTTTTAAACCTGCAAGGAATAAATTTTGAGAGGACTGTATGGAGCGTGGTACAAAGAGATAAAACAACAAACTTTACTACGGGTCAAGTGATTTTGTGCTGTGGGTAAATACATAAACATAAATGCCCATGAAGAATTATCTGGATGGTACAGTGGAGCTTGCATATTGGCAGGGTAACTGTATCAGTAATAAAAGCTGCATTAATGTGCTTGAGTGATGCCCTGAAAGTGTCACTGCAATGGCAGTCACAGCATCAACTGAAGCAACTAAGCTGTAAGAGGAGGAGCTATGAGCTACAGAGACTCCTTGCCAAGAATGTGCTTAGAATTTAACATGCCGGAACACTATTAAAAATAACATGATTTAAATAATAATAATAAAAACCCTGCAATATTAGTATCCACTACAATAATTGCAAAATCAACCACATTATATGCAGTTTTCAGGAAATAAAATATGAAGCAGAGAATGCATTAACGAATGAATTGAATGAATTCAGTTAATGAATTCATGTCCCCTCATCACCAGGTGGGCTCTTTGGAAAGAAGCACACCAGGTTTCAGGGAACTAAATTCTGTTTTGTATACCTTGAAGGGCTGGGAAAGATCAGAGGGACTCTGAAATTGCAGTTGGAATTGGTGACCCTGGAAAAATTTAAATTCCTCTTTTGCAGTGATTTAGGTTAAGAAGTCCTAAACATGGGGTATAAGCTGTCCAAACCTCTGCAAACAAATATGGATCTGTTCATTCAATTAGGTGAAAGTTACAACTCACTAGGGGAAAAATATCAACCAGAAAAGTTTGAAGATGGAGTTAGTGGGAATACTTGTGCTTCTAAGGAGAGAGAAACATTTTCCAAAAAATTCATACTCAGGCATAGGTGATCCTAGCTGCCAAATGCAGCAGATTAATTTTACAGAAGCTTCAGATACATTCATTTTACTATCGCCATTATTGAAACAGGATTTGGCCCAAAAGGCCACACTGCAGTTAAACTTGTCATAACAACTCTAGATATAATAGAAGCTCAAGTTCGAGGTATACGTCAGATGTGTGGTGCTAATTGCAGATCATAGAATCATAGAATCGTTCAGGTTGGAAAAGACCTTTAAGATCATCAAGTCCAACCATTAACGTAGCACTGCCAAGTCCACCACTAAACCATGTTCCTAAGTGCCACATCTACACGCCTTTTAAATACCTCCAAGGATGGTGACTCCACCACTTCCCTGGGCAGCCTGTTCCAAGGCTTGACAACCCTTTCGGTGAAGACATTTTTCCTAATATCCAATCTAAACCTCCCCTGGTGCAACTTGAGGCCATTCGCTCTTGTCCTATGGCTTGTTACTTGGGAGAAGAGACCAACACCCACCTCACTACAACCTCCTTTCAGGTAGTTGCAGAGAGCGATGAGGTCTCCCCTGAGGCTCCTTTTCTCCAGGCTAAACAACACCAATTCCCTCAGCTGCTCCTCATAAGACTTCTGCTCTAGACCCTTCACCAGCTTTGTTGCCCTTCTTTGGACATGCTCCAGCACCTCAACATCTTTCTTGTAGTGAGGGGCCCAAAACTGAACACAGTATTCGAGGTGCGGCCTCACCAGTGCCGAGTACAGGGGCACGATCACTTCCCTACTCCTGCTGGCCACACTATTGCTGATACAAGCCAGGATGCTGTTGGCCTTCTTGGCCACCTGGGCACACTGCTGGCTCATATTCAGCTGGCTGTCTACCAACACCCCCAGGGCCTTTTCTGCCAGGCAGCTTTACAGCCACTCTTCCCCAAGTCTGCAGCGTTGCACAGGGTTGTTGTGACCCAAGTGCAGGACCTGACACTTAGCCTTGTTGAACCCCATACAGTTGGCCTTGGCCCATCAATCCAGCCTGTCCAGATCTCTCTGTAGAGCCTTCCTCCCCTCAAGCAGATCAACACTCCCACACAGCTTAGTGTCATCTGCAAACTTACTGAGGTTGCACTCGATCCCCTCATCCAGATCATTGATAAAGATATTAAACAGAACTGGCCCCAATACTGAGCCCTGGGGAACACCACTTGTGACCAGCCACCAACTGGATTTAGCTCCATTCACCACAGCTCTCTGGGCCCGGCCAGCCAGCCAGTTCTTTACCCATCAAAGAGTACGCCCGTCCAAGGCATGAGCAGCCCGTTTCCCCAGGAGAATGCTGTGGGAGATGGTGTCAAAGGCTTTACTAAAGTCCAGGCAGACAACATCCACAGCCTTTCCCTCATCCACTAAGCGGGTCACCTTGTCATAGAAGGAGATCAGGTTGGTCAAGCAGGACCTGCCTTTCATAACCCATGCTGACTGGGCCTGATCACTTGGCTGTCCTGTACGTGCCGCATGATGGCACTCAAGATGATCTGCTCCATAACCTTCCCCAGCACTGAGGTCAGACTGACAGGCCTGTAGTTCCCCGGATCCTCATTCCAGCCCTTCTTGTAGATGGGCGTCACATTTGCTAACCTCCAGTCAACTGGGACCTCCCCGGTTAGCCAGGACTGCTGATAGAGGATCAAAAGTGGCTCGGTGAGCACTTCTGACAGCTCCCTCAGTACCCTTGGGTGGATCCCATCTGGCCCCATAGACCTGCGTGTGTCTAAGTGGTGTAGCAGGTTGCTAACCATTTTTCTTGGATTATGGGGGCTTCATTCTGCTCCCTGTCCCTGTCTTCCAGCTCAGGGGGCTGGGTACCCGGAGAACAACTGGTCTTGCTATTAAAGACTGAGGCAAAGAAGGCATTAAGTACCTCAGCCTTTTCCTCATCCTTTGTCACTATGTTTCCTCCCACATCCAATAAAGGATGGAGATTCTCCTTAGCCCTCCTTTTGTTGCTAATATATTTATAGAAACATTTTTTATTGTCTTTTACGGCAGTAGCCAGAATAAGTTCTAGTTGGGCTTTGGCCCTTCTAGTTTTCTCCCTGCATAACCTCACGACACCTTTGTAGTCCTCCTGAGTTGCCTGCCCCTTCTTCCAAAAGTCGTAAACTCTCCTTTTTTTCCTGAGTTCCAGCCAAAGCTGTCTGTTCAGCCAGGCTGGTCTTCTTCCCCACCAGCTCGTCTTTCAGCACATGGGGACAGCCTGCTCCTGTGCCTTTAATACTTCCTTCTTGAAGAATGTCCAGCCTTCCTGGACTCCTTTGCCCTTCAGGACTGCCTCCCAAGGGACTCTGCCAGCCAGGCTCCTAAACAGGCCAAAGTCTGCCCTCCAGAAGTCCAAGGTAGCAGTTCTGCTGACCCCCTCCTTACTTCTCCAAGTATCAAAAACTCTATCATTTTGTGATCGCTACGCCCAAGACGGCCTCCAACTGTCACATCACCCACAAGTCCTTCTCTGTTCACAAACAACAGATCCAGCAGGGCTCCTTCCTTAGTTGGCTCCCTCACCAGCTGTGTCAGGAAGTTATCTTCCCCACACTTCAGGAACCTCCTAGACTGTTTTCCTCTCTGCTGTATTATATTTCCAGAAGACATCTGGTAAGTTGAAGTCCCCCATGAGAACAAGGGCTAGTGATTGTGAGACTTGTCCCAGCTGCTTATCGAATATATCATCTGCCTCTTCATCCTGGGTGGGTGGTCTATTACAGACTCCCACCATGATATCTGCCTTGTTGGCCTTCCCCCTGATTCTCACCCATAAACACTCAACCCTATCGTCACCATCATTAAGCTCTAGACAATCAAAACACTCCCTACAGGGCTACCCCACCGCCTCTCCTTCCTTGCCAATCCCTTCTGATGAGTTTATAGCCATCCACTGCAGCACTCCCAGTCGTGCAAGTCATCCCACCATGTTTCCGTGATGGCAACTATATCATAGTTTTCCAGCTGCACAATGGCTTCCAGCTCCTCCTGTTTGTTGCCCATGCTGCATACGTTGGTGTAGATGCACTTCAGTTGGGCTATTGATCCTGCCACCTTTTTGGGGGGAGAAGCCCTAATTCCTATGTGACCATTCTCAGGTGCTTCCGTGGTTTCTAACACATCCATAACCTTTGCATCTTTGCTGCCGCATGGATCTCCATCCCCTACCTCCAATAAGATGGCAGACTGAAAGACCTCGCTAGCACACCGTCTCTCAAACATTGGCGTGCTGCCCTCAGGCTGATCTCTAGTGAGTCTGGTTTTATCCCTTTTCCCCTTCAAATCCAGTTTAAAGCTCTTTCAACGAGCCCTGCTAACTCCTGTGCAAAGATCCTTTTCCCCCTTTGAGATAGGTGTACCCCATCTGCTGCCAGCAGGCCTGGTGTCGTGTAGACTGACCCATGATCAAAAAACCCCAAATTCTGCTGGTGACACCAGGCTCGGAGCCAGGTTTTGATCTGCTGGCTCTTCCTGATTCTTCCCTCATCATTCCCTGCAACTGGAAGGACAGAGGAGAACACTACTTGTGCTCCTGATCCCTTAACCAGTCGTACCAAGGCCCTGAAGTCCCTCTTGATTGCTCTCGGACTTCTCATTGCAACTTATCACTGCCTACCTGAAAAATCAATAATGGATGATAATCTGAGGGCCGTACCAGGGTAGGAAGTTTTCTCTTCACATCTTTTACCCAGGCCCCAGGGAGGCAGCAGACTTCCCTAAAAAGTGGGTCCAGTCTGCATATTGGGCCTTCTGTTCCCCTCAGAAAGGAGTGTCCTATGACAATGACCAGTCTTTTTTTCTTTATGGAAGCAGTTTTGATGCAGGGCATAGGCTGACTTAACCTTAGCGACACCTCCAAGCTAGATGAACCATCATCCTCGTCATTGTTCGGTTCCACTTGCAGAACCTCGCACCTATTGTGCAAGGGCACCTGGGAAGGTGCGGTAGTCACAGAGGAGACGCGCCTGCTGCGTCGGGCAGGAACTTGTCACCATTTCAATAGTCCTTATTTAATACCTTAGATATTTAGTTCATAGGCATTTTCTTTTAGTCTGTCCATCCAGTCTAGATTTTTTGGAGGTGAAAACATTCTAGCATTGGACTGATAGGAGACTGCAGCTGTAAAAAGCAAAACTGGGCCTATGATATATTGCTGGGTACCCCTAAAACAGGATGAATTTTCTCTTGCTCTTTCCTTCTACCTTTGATTTTGTAAAACAGCCCAAACTTAATTTTACTTACTTGTGATATCTTTATATAGTGCTTTGAGTGGGTGCTTCCATTAATTTTCCATGTGTGACATCATCCCATGGGCATCTATAGAAGCTAAGTCAGTCAAAATAATGCTGCTATATACACCTTTTTTAACCTGTCCTTTGTGTAAATGACCTAGCATGAGTATGAGATCTATTGTGTAACTAGTCTGTGTATAAATTACACTTAAAATTACTCTTCTTCTGAAGCCAAACTAATCCATACTAGGAAGTTGGGACCTTCTTTCTGCCCCAGTTGTTCTGATCCAGCAAACGATTCAATAAATATAGGTGAGAGGTGACTGCTCCATGTGAGTGAAGGCAGAGATGTTTTTCCTCCCACCACCTCTGGGCTTTTAATAATTATGAATCATTCCTTCAGCTGGTTATCAGTATTTCTGTCAACTGGACAGGAACAGTGATAGCTCCAAAGTATGCAGCAATGAAAAAGGTCTGAAGATCAGAGTATCAATTGGTATTATTTCCACAAGGTCCTATTTATACAGGTCATTTACTAAAAAGAGAGACTACTTGAACTCTAGTATTTCTACAGCATTGTGGGCACGAGGGATCTAGAGCTGTCATAGCCTTCATTTTCCTTTTCTTGTGCCTCTGCCCTGTGCACGGGCATTCCTGCCCTGAGCAGCTCAGACGAAAATGCAGTTTGGGCTGATTCTTTCCTCCCACTGCGATGGCTGGGTGCTCCAGCTGGATGGCTACAGATTGTTAGCTATACCTGGCACTCAGTGCCGCTGCGTGTAAGAGGAGTCAGGAGAGGGACCATATTGTCAAGTTCAAGCATTCAGAAATCTAAGCAACCTTTTCCCTACATCCAAAGGTGGATTGTTGTTTGTATTTGTCTTCTGTTCCGCTGAGTTTTCAGTAGCTAGGGAAATTTTATTCTCAATAGAAGATGAAATTCCTGCGTAATCACATAATTCCCACACCTGAGGCTTTAAGAAAAAACACTGACTGCTGTAGGAGTTGGCAGCAGTGGGGGAAGAGGAAGAGGAGATGGAGGAGGAAATAATCTCATTCTCTCACCTGCAGGAGCGGAATCCAACCCCGCTGCTGACGCCTGGTGATAGAGGGTGCATCAGAGAGGGAGAGGAAATGAGAGAACCAGAGGAGAGAAGAGGTAGCCCGTAGGAAGACATAAAGAGAAGGAAATACTTGGCATTAGCAGGGAAGGTCATCGGCCTATGCATCCTTCAGACATCTGTCCAAACCAATTTGAAGCTCCTGACCGCTGGGTTGCCTCACCAGTGAGTATTTTTTGCACTCCAAAAGATGAGGTGGGGAAGGGTGTCTTTCCTGCTCCAGTTTATCTGCGTCATAGAGATAACACCTGATTTTGTCTACATTCAACTGGGAACCATGGTGAAAAGAACATGTGGAGGCAAAAAAAAAAAAAGGAAATGTGGTGGAAGTGCATCACAGTTGGAAGTAAAGGGAACTCAGGGCTGGACATGTATTTTGTGCTCTGCTGCCTTTTTATCTTTGGAGAACAAAACATGAATTGTTACTCTAGTAATCTATGAAATATATTGTGTGTATGGAGCCATACAAGGTTAGGAATCCAAGTATTAAAACTGAGTGTAGAGAAATGTTAATGAGGCAGAAGGAAATTTTATGTTAGCTTTTTTTACATTTTGCCTCTCCAGACAACACAGGACTGCTATTTTGTGTAGCACTATACTAAAAATACATATACATTGAGCTGTGGCATCAGCTTTCTAGTTCTGCATTAATATCACCAGTCGTAGTGGAAACACTGTATAAAGCATTCATCCATCAATTTTTTCTCATTTTGTGTATAGTGACTACACAGTTCAGTCTTGTACTCTCTCAGTGTGCCACTCTTTTTTTTTTCCAGTAAATTTGAGAGGATGAAGTTTATGTTTCTGTTTTCAAGTGTTGCTTCCTCCATATGAGCAGGAAATCCTCCCTCCCTCCATACGTTTTTAAAATAGCTGACAGTGCCCCCAATTAATTGCATATCAAACTGAAGTTCTTTTTCCTGTCCTACGTGACTGTCCTCCTCTCTTAAATAGTCCATCTGTTTTCTTACTCCCGATACGAATATTAAAAACATCCCCTACCTACAAAAACAAAAACTCCTCTGGGAAGATGAATGTAGATGAGGTGGCAGTAACTGATGTGGCAGTTACATCACTCATATATCGCTGGGATATCTTCAGATATTACCATCAGGAGCCATCTAAGAACATAGATAAAATACATAGTTCTACATAGAACTGGTATTGACTTATTCTTTCCCTTTTCCCTGCTGGATCACTTTTTGGCTGCACCTAAACGCCTCCAAACTAGTCAAGTCCTTTTCCTAGTTTAAATTCCTTCCAAAAATGTTTTTAAAAATCTACCTTCCCAAAGAATACAGCTTTCTGGATTGCTCCTCTGCGTATATAACTTTTGTCCTCCCCTCTAACCCTTCGTCCTTTCTTTGCCTGTTAATGATTTACATTTATTGTGCTGTGTCCAACCTCTGCCCAATCTCTCTTCCTATCTCCCTGTACCTTTTTTTGTTTGGTTTGGTTTGGGTTTGGTGCAGTTTTTTTATATGCTCTGATTCCTCCTCCTGTGCTTGCATTCTGGAAGAGGAACCCAAACGAACAGGTAAGTCATGGATGAAGGGTGCAATACAGAACATACCTGAGAAAATAACCAGGTAAACCACTGCATTTTTAGTCCTCAGGGCAGGGTTTGTTGCAAATATATGTGAGAGGTCTTCTGACTTTCTAGTCAATGTGCCTGCCTTTATTGACTTCATCCATAACCTACTAGCACTGTTATCAGGAAATATGAGACACTGTAATGAGACTGCATATATTTGTCAGTTCACTTCCTCCTCATTTAAAATAATTTGCAAAAGAGAAGGTGACAACAGATGAAAAGAGTAAACAAACTCCATCCCTGCATGCTGTGGAACCTTAGTCTCGTTTTATTTCTAATGAGATGACAGGTGCGTATCTATTCACCGCTTTTCTAAATTCTCTCTGCTGTAAGACTAAACAAACCCAGCTTTGCTTTGGAAAAAAAATATCCAAACTGTACTAACATACATTTTTAAGAAGACAATGAATGTGTCCCGAGATGAACAATTACTTTCCAGAACAGGTATATATTTTGGTGGGTTTTCGGTGAACTGGATAACTACATATTTTAGCATCCAGAAAAAATTGTGACTACTAGAATGAGTTTTTAAAAAACCAGCTCTGTGTGGTTTGGTAAAGTTGACATGGCAAACTGGGGCAGGCAGATCAGAGTTCATCCTCAGCTCCACCGTGGAACAGTTTTGTGACCTTTAACTGAGGCACCTGATCTCCAGGTGGCTCTGTTCCACTTGCAGCTGAGCTGCGCTTCCTCAGAAAGGTGTTATGGAAGTATTACAGGCTTTGGGATGTGCTGAAGAGGTCCCAGTGCTTCAGTAAAACCTGTGAAATACATGGGTCAGCTAAATCCTTCAGTTCATGTATTTACTTACAGGAGTCTTGAAGGCCTGAAATTCATGAAAGACTGAGGCTGCCAGGTACGCAGTACGATTAGTCTCCTCCCGTGAGCGTTATTAACAGCTTATCAGTGCTCGGTGAATCAGCGCGAGTTAGCAGGCTGTCGTTAACTCGGTGAACAAGGCTTCTGCCTGGCCAAAACAACCTGGTTTCTCCCCCCCCCCCTATGTCACAAAGCTGTAGTGACACAGGATGGATCTTGGTTTTGTGGAAGCCATTACTGAAACACAGATTCAAGTTGCCAGATGAACTCACATATGGGTAACCGCCTGTCCTGGATCCTGAGGGAGGCCTTTAGTTGAGCCCTATGTGGTCCCTGCCCTGCCTTCTCTCAGGAACTACAAAAAGACCCCGGCCTCTCCTGCAGCACCCACGGAGCTAACCAGGGAGGGCAGCCTCGCCGGGCGGGTCGCGTCCCCCGGGCCGGGCCGGGCACAGCCCCGCCCCGCCCGCACCTGCGCCCGGCCCGGCCCCAGCAGCAGCGCGGCGCCCGCCGCGCCGCCTCCATTTTGGGCGGCGGGGCCCGGGGCGGCGGTGGCAGCCGCGCTGTCCTCCTGCCCGCCGGCGGCGCTCGGCGCATGCCCGCTCCGCGCCTCTCCGCGGTGACGCGACGCGACGCGTGGCGCCGCCCCCCCCCGCCCTGTGAGAGCCCCGGTAGCTGTCCCTGCTCTCGCCTCGCCGCTCGCCTCACTGCCCGGTGGCCGCGCTCCCGCCTTCGCCCCCAGCTGCCGCAGCCCCGCGCCCCCGGCCCGCTCCGGCTCTGTCTCTCTCTGCCTGTGCCCTCTCGTCCCAGCGCTGCGCTGCGCTTCCCCCGCCGGTCGCCCCCGCAGCCTATGGCCCTGGAAGGCGCCGCTGCCGCCGCCTGTATTTCTGCTGTAGGTTCCCACATCCCTCTTTAAAAATTCCGCCTAAAAAGAGAAGACGATTTACCAAATCTTTCGGGCCGTTATCTCACGTGAGTACCGGTGTCGGGGGTCCCGGCGTCCCCGGCCTCGCCGCCGGGCCGGGGCTCCCGCCGCGGGGGAGGCGGCGGGCGGGAGGGAGGCGGCGACGCCCACCCTGAGCCCCAGAGCGGGCCGGGGCGTCCATTGACACCGGCAGCGGGAGGGAGTGGAGGGAGCTCTCGCCTCCCCGGGGCCTGGGGCTTTGGGAGGGGCAGGCCCTTGTTCCCCCCCGCCAGTGCAAGGCGGGGAAGGGAGAGCGGTGGCCGCGGCAGCCGGGAAGGGTGGAGGGGCGCTCGGCGGGCAGCACCGCCGCCAGCCGCCGTGGAGGTGCCGGTCGGGGAGGGGGATGGGGTCGGTTCCTCCCGCTGCCCTTTCTCCGTCCGCCCGGCGGCGTGGGGCGAGACCGGCTGCCACCGGCAGCGGCAGATGGAGAGCGGCGGGATGAGTCAGAGCCCAGGCTCCCCCTTTCCTCGGCGCGCAGCAAGGCGCCGGGCGATGCGGGGCCGCGGCCCCGGGGGGGGGGCGGGCAGGAGCCGGGGCCCCCCGCGCTCCGGGGGCGGGCAGCGGCGGCGGGGGTCAGCGGCCGTCGCGCTAACATGGCGGACAGCCCTGCGTGTGAGAGGCGGCGAGGCGGGAGGGGGAGGCCGGGGACCGGGGTGAGGGCTGCGCCGGGGCGCCGTTCCCCCTTCTCCCCCAACCCCGCAGGGTGCGGGAGGGCGGTAGGGCCGCCGGCTCCGCGGGGAGCGGGAGCTCGGCGGCCGCCCTAACATGGCGGATTCCTGCGGAGGGGGGCTGTATGGTGTTTTCCCCCTCAGCAGCCGGGGCAGTGCCCCGCGGCGGGAGACCCGTTCCCGCCGGGCGTTGCTACCTCTCGCAGTGTGCCCCTTCCTGGGGAGGGGGCGAGGGGCGTCCTCGCCTGGACCCCTTAGGGAGAGGCGCTTCCTGGACCCCGGCGTGCCGTCCCCTCGCCCTGTGGCAGCTGCCCGGGCTCGGGAGCACTGACTCCCGTGCAGGTCTCGGCGGATCCCTTCCCCCCGGGTGCACCCGCACGCAGGAAGCCCCCTCAGGCCCGGGGGGAGCAACTGCGTGACAGGCTTCGAGGCCAGCCTGGCTGGCGAGGGGCAGAGAGGCTGGAGAAGTGCTGGTGGCACTGCCGCTGCGTCTCTGCTCGCCTGCTTCTCAGAGGCCATGTTGTGTGTCTGTAACCGTGGCTGTCCGTCCGGGCTCCCGCTGTCATGCTACTCTCTCCCCCTCACCTGAACTGTGCCCGTGGGTGCCTGCACGAGGCCTCACCCCATTCCCCTCAGCATGGTGGACAGGGAGGGGACATGCTAAGGAGCAGCGAGGCAGCATGAGCTGTCAGGGCACTGCAGAAGTTGTAAGAGCATTGCACAAGTGACACTTTCTGGGATGAGGGCTGGGATGACGGGGCACATTGCCTTCACACCACTGGGGGGTCCACTGGATGCCAGGGGGGTCCTCCAGTGTATGGAAAGTGGAGCCCTTCCCTCCTGTTAGCAGTCTCCTTCCTTTGCCGAGGTGTTTGCTCAAGGTGGTTGTCTCAAGGACACATGTTTTCTCCCTCCCCTTGGTCAGTCTGTTAGCGTAGCAGGAAGAGGTTTGGTGCTGCCAGTCCTTCTGGAAGTCTCTTGGTTGAGCCTCAACCCCCTTGGCTTGGCTGCCTCCGCTGGTACTTGTGGTCCAGTCAGCCACTGCTGTACTGGTGGCTTTTGGAAAGTATGGAGAAGGGGGTCCAATCACTGGTTAGCTGCCGGCTGGGTGCGTGTGTGTGAAGCATGTGCACCTGCATGTCAGGGTATCCTGAGTGTGCGTGCTCGCTTCGGTGCTGGCCCCTGTTTGGTCAGCGGAGGTGCCCATTACTGGTTGTAGGGGAGCTGGAAATACGGTGTGGGAGTGGGGGGTTCATGTGTGTGTAAGGGGGATGGTGCAAACACAGGAACGTGGGGCAGCTGGCATGGCCGAGGAGGATGCTGTTATGGCTTGTTACTAGACAGCACCGCAGGTCTTTTCCAGTAGGCAGCCTGGGCTCATTCAGAGCCCAAGAAGATGCGTGTCTGTGCTGGGGGGACCCTGGCTGTGGTGAAGAGGGAAGTAAGTGAGCTTAAATCTTCTGAGCCTTTCTGAAGTGCGTCTCCTGCAGCGCAAAATCCTGCGCAGCCAACATGTGCCAGTAGGCAGGAGAAGCGCTGCGTTTCAGACGTCTGCAGCAGTCTCCGGTGACCGAGCAGGATTTGATTGTGTAGTCCCAGTCGAATATAGCTGCCCTGAATGAAAACACCATGTGGTGTCCAAGCAAGTGGGTTAGACCTGCCTACCCTCCAGCTAGACGCATGGCTAGGTCCCCTGTGTGGTGGTGGGTTGGGGGGGGGAAGTCCTGCCCCATTTCTTCTGCCTCTGCCCGGGCTGCTGGATTTTTGGCTCTGAGGATACTGCACTTGCCTGCTAGTCTTCCCTGGATAAATGTGGGAGGCAGTGGTGCTGGGGGGGAGGTGGGGGCTGTGAATAATGGTGATGGTAGGAGGGGTTTGTTCCAGTCTGGACTGGTCCAGTCTAGTTCTTTCCTTCCTGTCACCGTGTGAACAATGCTGCTGCTGCTGCCGTGGCTGATGCTTGCGACACGGCAGCCCCCTCCCCGTGTGCTTCAGGCTGTGGTGAGCTCCCTTCCCCGCCTGCTCTGTCTGCCGTAGGCATAGCCCCCCGCAGCCAGCCAGCCTCCCGCCGGGCCTTGAGCTCTGGGGGAAGGTTGTTAAACCTCAGAAGAAGAGAGTCTTTACAAAACTTTAGGAGGGGGAGGGTGGTGTTCGGTGCTGAACAGCAACGGGAATGTTTCTCCCATGGGGACAGTTTTACTGCAGGCAAGAAGAAGGCTTACCGCCTTTCAGCACTGCAGCCTGCCCCCCAGGCAAGCAGCTTGTGCCTCTCCCTGTGCTGGAAAGCTGGTGCAGGTGTATGTTCGCAGCGATGCTGGGCTGTATGGTCTGGAAATTATTCCATCTCTCCAATTAAAGGAGAGACAGAGTGCTCCGGAAGGGAATTAAGACCATCCCTTCCTGAAAGGGAGGCTTAATTGTGTAAAGGACTAATTTGGGTATAATGGCAAATTTCAGTTCAAAACGCAGTTGATGTAGCGCAGGAGCAAGAGTGTGGTTGATGGGAGAATTCCTCAGGGACCTGTGCTCCCTTCAGGACCTGCTTTCTCCTGGGGACTGCCTTGCCACAACGCCCTGGCCCTGATCTGGAAAAGGCTTATTGTAACAGAAGAATAGCTGGGTTTTTTTGTGGACTGGAGTAACTTTGGTGCCTCCAAGTCTGTCGGTTGGTGTAAGTATGCGAGGTCATCGTATTGCTGGATTTTTAGGGTTTAGTTCACGGATATTTTAGCTCAGGTCGCTAAAGGGTCTCGTCTCAGAAATAGAGAGGTGCAGTGGATTATTTTTTTCAAAGAAGATGAATTGGTGCCTGGTTTTGTAGGCCTGTCTGTATTGAACATGGGGAGCTGAGGGGGCTGGTGAGCTGGAAAGGGCCTGGCCCCGACTGGTCTGCTGGTTCTCACAGGGCTTGCTGCAGGGATGCACTTGTTCTGGCAAAACTATGTGCTGTGGATGACTGGGGGGTTATTTTGTTCCTCAGATGAGTGTTACTATTCAAGTATGAAGTACAGCATTGGTGGTTGGGCTGCAGTCAAACTTGAGGCACCTGCTAGTAGAGTATACTAACAGATGATATATAAATGCATGCATATAGGTGTCACGAGTATTAAAAGGCAAAGCTGCCTTATTGATTATTCCTGCAACTCAAAGCTCTCTGTTCAGCAAAGAATGCTTTTATACCTACTTTAAGACCCTTAAACAATGAACACTTCATTTTGGCTGATCACATGCACAATTTTTCTAAAACTGGGTTGTCTGTATGGGTTATGGATATCTTATACACTTCTGCTGCTTAAAATGGTAGTCCTGCTCTGCCACAGTACAGCAAACTAACTCTTTGTGCTCGTTAAAGCAGAGTAAAATTACTATGAAACGCTCAGATTGTACCATTTTCCTCTCTGGATATTTAATATCAGCAAACCTGCATAAAAGAGGTCAGTTGGACTGTTTTCTATATGTTTGTGTAGATACTTCAGATAAATAATGTGCATTTAAAAGGAATTCTGAAGGGCAATTAGAACTCAGCACAGCTCACAGTTTTTATTTGCTAGAGAAAATTACTTGCTTTGGTTTCAGCTCCATGGGAACTTTCACCGCACACTTCCTTCTTGGGTCATGTTAGAATATTTATTGGAATAGTACTGCAGGTGACACTTGTCTGAAGTGGGGCTTTTTAAGTTTTGTACTAAAGGTCATGAGCTCTCCCTAGAAGCACCTGGTTTTAAAGACTTGTTTTGTTGGGAAGGTAAACTTAATTCATAATCACTCGAAAATTTGTATGAGTTCTTGAGTGTAATCAGAACAGCACTAGAAAATAGTGGGGCTACTAGTTAATTTTATAAAAGAAAAAGTGTTGCCAGCTTTTAAAACTGTTGTATGCATACTTTGAGATCTAAATGTTACTGACTTGCTTTAGTGGAAGAAAGGGATAAGATTGAATACACTGCATATACATTGATTCTGGCTGGCAAAATTCCATAACATCTCAATTAATGTTGAAGTGCTGAGGTTTATTTTTAATATTATATACTACTGAATGCTAATTTATATGGTAAAGCTGAAGAGATTGCTCTGTGGAGTTGCTGTGAAACAGTTACCCTCAAGTTGCATTCACTTGGTAATTTAATACTTTGTAGAGTTTCCTAGTTTAGTTTTCTAATAGCAAGAATAAGTGGAAAAATACACTTCAGCAGTTTGCTTAACTGTCATGTGGTTGAAAAGATGATCATTTGGGTTAGGTGATTCCCAGAAGCCAGGTTTTTGTAGTCAGCACATGTAGTCTCATTTAAATAATGAGAGCAGCAAAGATTTATTTTTACAATAGGTTGGTACATTCCATGTTTCATGCCATAGACCACAGTGAATTTGTAGAAACTTTGTTGTATGTTGGGTTTACACATGACCAGTTCTGTACTGTATTTAATTCCATGAAAATGACAGTTCCTTTTAGAAGGAATAACTTCTCAGCAGGGCTGGTTAATGTTTCCTTAACTGCTTTTTATGTTCCTTGTACTGGTTTGCGTGATTGTTTTATCTTAATTTGAGTAAGCTAGCCTTGTACTTTAAAATGCTGCTTTGGTGTTGTGTGAAATAGCCTTTAGGGGCCAGCTGAAATATTTACTCATTCCTGAAGGCAAGCTTAAGTTTCTTTCTTTCTACTGTCTTGCTCATCTCTGGATTTGTCTGTATGGTGTTCGGTTTCACTATATAAAGCACTATTTTTCACCCACGTGCCGTGTTCATTCACAGCAGAGGAAGAAAGAACGTGGCAAGGGAATTCTAAAATAGAAAGGAAGTGGGGAGGGGAAGAATCACAGTGGTTACAGGGTTAAAAACACTTCTGGGAGGGTAGTCCAGTATTAAGCCATACTACCCTAAAGCAGGATCGTGTAGAGCTCTTTGCCTTTAGTTTTGAAAATCTTCCAGTTCAGACTATGAAAGATAAGTACAAGCAAGCAGTTTCATGTGCCTAATTCATGTGTTTTAGCAGTTCTTCATACATCTGACTTGATCTGGCTCGGAGTTTACATTCACTCTTGAAAACTGGGCATTTTATGTGATTATAAACTTTCATGGTGGGGTGTTGCAAGCCTCCTTAAAAGCACTACTGAAAAGGCATTTGATACGTGTTTTAAGATAAAGCTTTTATTTTATTCTAGCTATGAAATTTATTTTTGTATGTATTTTCTCCCACAGGGCAAAATCTCTGATCAAGTTTACAACTATCCGGAGGGCTTAGGAGAAGTGCTTTATAGAGAACAGTTCGACTTCAACGCTGAGCCACCTTGGGAACCTAGCTGATGATAGTAGGGTTCCATCTCCTAACTTGTCCATGTAAGTCTCTCTTCCTTCTTTCTTCATCTGTATGCAGGAGGATAAGGACTTCCAAAAATGCAAACAGCATGTATTGGCTTTTTGATAAGCAAGATAACTGTCTTGATGTAGATTATCAAAATTTTAAAATAGCGGCATGCTTATTATATGGGGCTTTCATTCAAGGGAGGACTATAATTTTTACTCACCTAATACTTTTCTCAACAGAGTTATCTGACGAATTTCTGAGAAGCTTAAACATGTGTGAGTAAACTTCGTAAATTGAGATACATTTCTGAATTAGGGCTGTTGGCTGCAGAAATCCTAAAATAAAATGGTGTAACTTCAGTCTCTCAGTGTTAATTCTGAAGTCATGAATTGGCACTGCATGACTGTTAACATCAAATCATGACTTGCTGAGTACTGTGTGATTTCTTAAGGTATTTTATAATGAAATAGTTAAGATTTGCTATTGTAAATAGTAACTAATGCTGATCATGAAGGGTGTGCCTTCCCAAATGCCTGTCTCCATTATTTGCAAATTACTATCCACTTCCACAAATAGTTGTAGTTGAGCTACAGTAGAATGTGGAATTCTGTGTTGGATGGAAATCGTGTACCAATTATAAATGCCTTTACATTTTTAAGAGGCAAATAGTTAGTAAAGAAAAACAAAACCCATGATAACCGAAAACAAATGAATGCGCATAGCTGATCTTAAGGAGCACAGAAAACTCTGGAATGTGTGTGGTTATCCTGTTCTGTTAACATAAAACAATAGCTTTATGTGGTTCTAACAATAGCCTTAAATGCATTTGTAATATCTGAGTTAAGCTGATTTTACACAGTATTACTTTTTTCCTGTCTAGCTGAAGGCATTTTTCATTTGGCTTTGTACCCATAAATTATATAATGCTTTTTAATGTAAAACTTGAGAATGAGAATGGTTAAGTGCATCTGAGCCAGGTACTTTTTAAAGACCACAGAGAGTCCAAATGCCAGTTGTGTTAGCATGTCTCCTAATAAGGTACTTAATGTAGATGACCCTGTTCTTTGAAAATACTGCAGTAAGGGAGGCACAGGGTGAGCTTGATTTATCATGATTTCTGGCTTTTTCTCCAGAGGTTATGTTATTTTTGTTTTGTTTGAAACTTACTGAATTAGCCGCATATGTCTGGTTCTATGTAGATGGCTGCTCTATTCAAGTGAATACAGTTAACACTGAAAAGTCTCTGAATATCACTGTTACTTTGTAGGTGTCTCATGATTTTTACAAGCAAAAGATCTGAGAAAATTGCTCCCCTTGTTCAGTTTCTGAGTTTTGGCTCACTCTTGTATGTGGGTAGAACTCTTGCATTACACTTTGCACGTCAACATTTTGCACTTCAACAGGAATAAAGTAAAGTAGTAAAAAGATAGGAAAGGCAGAAGAATTGTTAGGAGGAAGGAATGAATAAAGTATAAAATCTTAAGGTACTGTAAAGGCATTTTAGTTTCTAAAACTATTCTGAGGGAATTTTGTCTTTGACCAAAGTTTTTCCCTTTGAGGAGAAGGTTGTTCTGGTACCTTCACTGAGATTATTCTTTCTCTGACTGGTAGACTGATGTGCTGTGACAAATAGTGCAAGGTATACCATGCCCTAGAATGGAAATGCCACTGGATTTGCTGTATTTGTAGCTGAATGTTCAGATGATCTGCATGCTTATTTTGAGCTTGGATCTATTATGTCTTCAGTAATAATACACTGTACACAAATATAAGTAGTTCAGTATTGAATGTAGTGGTGATGTAGGTGGTAGTAGTCTGTAAGTGTTTGTTAGTAAATCTGTACCTGTTTTGGTGTGCTGAACCACAGGTAATTGCCTCAAATACAGATAAGATGTATGTTAGCCAGCTAATTGGTAGTGAGTCCTGTTCAACTTGCAAAGTGGTTTATTGGGGAAAAAGGTCGATTAAGCTTTTAAATATAATTAATATTATGTTCCCGTGGAACTCAAATAAAAATCTTCTGTCTGAAGGTCTGCTTACATTCCCATTAAACTTGCTTCCTTTTTATAATTCTCTCCCTCCCACTTTTGTCCTTGTATTACACTGGCCAGGGAAGAACTTGGGATTTAGTTCTGTCTTGCTCTTCAAGCTCTAACTTCCTGAGCAGTCTGGCAACTGTGGTCTGAAGTCTTGCTCCTTTGAAAATCTGTTCTATTTATTGCCACATCTGGTTGATTGGAAATGGAGGGAATTAGCGATGGAAATCTGATCTGTTAACAAGCCCTGTGTATGCCAAGTGGAAGCAGTAGTTATCTGGACTGGGTAGCCTTTAATGCTCTCTTGACTTTGTCTAAATGGGACTGGGTGGCAGTTGGGGAACAGGAGGGCTGGGGGGCCATGGGGAGGCCAAATACTAGTATTGACTAAACAAGTAAGAGGATAGGATAGGGAAGTAACTGCTTGCACTGTCATGAAGGAGAAGTGCTGGTATGGTACTACAGAAGTATACATGCATGTACAAGAGTACTCATTTTTGTAAGCTTTGCTAGCTTATTGGCTTTGAATAATGTATTAAAACTTCAAGAAAACAGAAGGAGTTTCTTGAAAGCATAGTTCCTGTAGATGATGTCAGATGGGGCATTATTTTTTAGTATCTACCCCCTTTGCTTGTTTACTTCAGCAGCGATGCTCTTGTTACATTGCTCATTTAACTGTGCGGAATACTCCTGAGAGAATGGTAGGATGTAACTAACCTAAGTTGTACAGGTACTTTGCTGTGACCCTCAGTGGGTTTGTACTGAGAGGCATCTTGGATAATGCACAATGTCCACTGCCATTGTAAATAAAGACACCTGCTTCAGCATTTCCATCAGTTGGTTAGTGGCTGCATTCAGCTAACTGAATGATAAGGATATAAGTTGGTGAAATGGCATCTTGGAATATTTTTTTAAAAGATACTCCCATTATAAATAGGCATTCCCTGCACTGAAAAGAGGACTTGTGTTTCTACTCTTCTAGTACACCTGTTCTGTACTTAATTGCTGATGTTAGTGTCAAAATGCTTCTACTTTTTTGATCTGTTACCCCTGAAGAACCAGTATTGTAAGGAATATGAGATTAATGTATTTTACCTCTTTATGATTTTTGCATCAGCATGATTGTTAATCTCATAAATATTTATTTTGCTTAATAAAACATGCAGTTGAAAGGCATTATAGGGAGCCCGTTTGGTTTGCAGAGACTTTGTTCTTTGCGGAGGAAGTTTTTAATGAAAGAACCAAACCTCAAGGTTTTTTGTGTTTTTTGTTTTGTTTTTTTTTTTAGGCCAAACAATATGTAGTTCTGAAAAGAAAAAAAAAAATGAAAATGATGTGTTTGTTATGGATGCTTGTGTATGACAAGCATGTGTTTAGTCACTTTTCAGAGCATTTTAATTTTCTTCTATTCCAGATGTCTGTGTTAATTGTAGTGTTTAAATATGTACACTTTTATCTTAAAGTTCTTCATCTGGGAAGTCATTGTGTTAAACCCTAAAGAGCCTGAGGATGTAACGCTTACTTCAAAGAAAGCAATTGCATGCCTATGTAGAAGTCTCATACCACTTGACAGCTTTTGTTTGCCCTAAAATGTATGTCCTGGAGCATTGTGCAGACTAACATTTCAGGTGGTAAAATGGATGGTGTTACCTTATGTCTGTCAAATCATGACTTGCAGCAAGTTAGCACTTCCAGCACGGACTGAACTCTGCACTGTAATGATTTCTGATTCGTCTTACAGACATAGAAGTCTTAAACCATCCTCTCTATTTCCTTCTGCGTGTATTCATTTGATCTTCAAGTATGCGCTGTTTTGTGGTGGTGCTGTAGCAGTGCTGGTAGGATTTTCAGTTTTCTCTTTGTAGGCCGTTCTTCCTATCTTGTTCTCAACAAGAGTGAAAAGATGTGATTTCTTCCAGAGCAGGAGAAATTGGAGAGGAGAGTAATGGGCCGTGACTCTAAGGACAGAATTTGGTAGGCTAATGTTAGCTTTTTTTTTACTAGATTAATTTTGCTAAATGAAAAAACTTAAATGTCACGGACATGCTTAGAAAAAGCAATCACTGTTTAGCAGCCTGGGAGACGTTATACTAGGTTGTTCATGGTTTTTTGCAAGCTATTTTATTAAGTCTGTACTAGCATGGATTCCTTTTCATTCTTGCCTCTTGACCATAAGATGTTTTTGGATGAATAAACTACAAGAGACAACATCTGTTTTAGGAAATGACCTTCACCAAAGCTAACTTACCAAATAAGTCTTCTTTCTGTTGTTGTTGTTTTGGGGGAGTTAATGGTAAAGAGGCCTCCTCCCCACATGCTTTATTTAAACCAGTTCTCCCCCTCCTCCCCACAGGATCTCCCCAAAAGTAAAAGGGCAGCTTTTGGAGGAGAGTATTCTTCTACACTATCTCTGTCTGAAAGCTATAGACACCACAGTCATTAACTATGAAAAAACCTTTCTTTTAAGAGTACTACAAAATGAGCTTAAATCTACTCCAGTGTAACTCAGATAAACACCAAGACCCAAAGGAAAAAAGCTGGCTGTTGTTTAGATCGAGCTTCTTCATTTGAAATACGAGGCACAAACAATTTGCCTGCAAGGTGTGTGTGTGTCTGGTGAGTCTCAAAATCAGTTCACTGCTGTGACTGGTTCCACTGGGTGTACACAGCCTCCCAGCAGGGCCAGTCAGGAGTGCGCATTCATTCAGTGGAAGGAACTCTTGACCATCTGCACACTTTAGAGTGTAGGAAGTGGCTGGTAATACTAAAAAACAAAAACAAACAAACAAAAAACAAAAAAAACCCACCCAAACCCACCAAAGCTTTAAAATCTAGCTAAGTAGTACCCTTGTATATACGGTAAATCCTTAAAGTGCTTTAGTTTTGCCTTCAGGCTTTTTAACAGGTTTGTACAATATGTCAGGGAATTGTGAACTTGCCAGAAACACAGAATTTGTCCAACTTGAGTAAACAATAAAAAGAAGCTCAGATATGAGGCTTCTGCCAGCCTAGTCACTTCTCACATGCGTTCAGTTGCAGGTACCTGCAGTATTTACTGGTCAGATGTGAGTGAGGAGGGGGAGAGAGGAACTGAGATCATGGAAGCTCATCCTGTACAGAGTTACTGTGTCAAAATGTTGCCACTGAGCTTTGTTGAAATTTTTCTGAAGTCATAGGACAGACTAGATGTGTCCTGAAAGATGTTACAGATTTAGATGCAGCACAAAACATATTTGAAATTTGAAAATTTTTCTTTAACATCCCTCTGTGCCACAAAAGGATTAAAAAAACTTGTGGTTTTTGAATGGTTAACAGATCTGCTACATTTGAATAATCTGCTGAAAATGGAAATCACTTTGCTCTTGCATGTGTTCACCATGGTTGGTTTACTTATTCCTCTTTTTGGGTATTATTTTTCTTGCAAGAAGATAACAAAAGAGCTATTATTGTAGAAGAAAAGTTTAATGTGTTTATTACACAACCAGCAAGTTCCTGAGGATGCATAAAGTACTTTAAAACTTAGTTAAACATTAGGTTAAGTCATAGTATAAAGAAGTTGTGCTAAAAGAATTAAACTCTGCTGTTAGCTTTTTTTCTTCTTTTGATCTTCACATTTTGAATAGTCCAGAACTATATCAGATTTTCAGTAAAATGCTGGTGCCAGCTTTTCTTTTGCAGGGGGGCGACACCCAAAAAAACCCAAACAAACCCAAACCCTTTTTGGTACTCTGCTCCTGGAAATCATGGGTATCTTATGGAGGTGAATGTGTTGAGGACTTTGTGCTAATCAGCTAGCAAATCAAGGATACCGATGAAGTACCTGTTCAGAGAGTGACAGTAGCTACATAAACATAACTGGTGTTCATGTTTGTTTCACTGATTCTAAGTCAAACTTAGTTCACAAGCTTGTCTTGTTTGTTTGTTTGGTAGTGGATTTTTTTAATGAGTTTTAGCTGTTACACACAAACTTAAACTGAGATGTGACTGACTGACGTTTTTCCTGGTTATTATAGTGTCTACCACCTAATCACTGTTTTTATAATTGTAATTTAAGTAAATCCTTACATCAATGTGATAATTATCTTGCTCTTTCATGATTGTTTTGGATCTTCAGGATTCCCTTAAATAAGCATATGACTCACTGTACGTGTGAGACAAGTATGTTCTTACCCAGCATACTTGTCTTTATCATTCAGCTTCTGAATAGAACTGAAAATTGTCACTGCTACTGAGTTGAAGTCACCTGGCAGTAAATACTTCCCTTAAGAAACATAGGTGGCATACCTGAGTTATGCAGAAAGCATACAAAACTCTGCTGGCTCTTTTCCCCATTATTGGGTGGAATGACAAGCAGGAGCAACTGCTGCTTGGTTGCCTTAATATTAGCTTGAGTGAAAGTAACTTTGTTCATATTAACAATGTTAACCAAACTTACGTTGCAGATTGTGGATTTTTTTTGACTGTAGGGAGGTGGTGGAAGAAATACGAGGCAGAGTTAATACCAATGGCCTTGTGACCATTTGAAGCCAAAATTGTCATCTTAGTTTTTAGAATCTTAGTGAAGCATTTTTTACCTTCGACTAATGTTTCTGGTTTCTAATTAAAAGTGCTGATAGAAAAATAATTTTGTTATTTTAAAGCCAAGTACAGGTGGCTTTAGAAAACAACCATCTTTTTTTTTTTTTTATAAATACTACGCAGCTTCTGTTGAGATTAAAAAGAGTCTTGGGCATTCATGTAAAGAAGGAATCTAGTTAGCTGGCTGGTTTTGATCAGTCTTGTGTTAGTCGAAGATGACAGCTGAAACAAAGTCTGGTCAGTCAGTTGCTATAAACTAAAACTGCTTTTAAACAAGACCTACAACTCTAATAGAATGTAAACTGCAGATTGTTGTATTCATCAAGTAAGGCTGATGAAGGTATATAATCAGCTGTTGGTAGTTTTCTGCTCTCTACTGATTTTTACTTGAGACTGAATATTTAATCCATATTTTAAGACTGTGTATATTTAACAATGTTTTCTGTCTTGGGACCTTGTTGATTCAGGTTGTCTTTTGGAAAACATTTGCTTATAAACAACATCTAATTTGCAGTGAAGGTTTGAGGATAAACAAGATGCAAATAAAGCTAAGCTATAACTGTTACTTTCTTTTAATACCAGTTCCACTTACTGAGATTGTAATTTTTAAAACTACTTCTAGCTAGTGGCTTCTTTCTGTTAACCTCTATTGAATATTTTTAAGTGTTGTAGGTAATCTTATGAACAGAACCACAAAATAAATGTCTAGTGAATACAATGTGTGAAGGCAATGGTTATAAATTAGCATCTAAACAAAAACCAGAATGTTAACACAAATAAGTGAATCTAACATATCAATACTGACATTTAATCAATAAACTACAAGTTTTCTTTAACAAATTCAGAAATGTTGTATTACAGGCAGTCTTCCAGTTGCATACTTGAATACTAATGTCACTTAAGGTGCTATACTTAAGGATAGCTGAGCTCTGAGGTGCTTGTACAAGTATGCTACACTTGCAGTGTTTTCGTAGTTTGCATAAGCTCAACACAGATCAGTGTGCATACAGTCTGGCATGCTTCTCAAGACCAGCCTTGCATCAGTGTTTTCTTACTCTTTAAGTTAGTATCAGATTTAAAGGATGCAGCTTCTGGTTTATTCTTGGCTTCAGTAGAATTGCACTGTCCTTATCCCTGGCAAATGGAGGGTGGACAGAGTAAAAAAAAAAATACCAAAAAAAAATTATTTTTGTGGAGAGTGTGTGTTACTGTTTGTAGTACATCAGATGTAGAAAGCTCTTCCTAATTTTTAAATAGTGGCATGGTATGCTTTGTGCCTCTTTTCCCATTGATTTATGTTTTCTTTGTACAGTTTGTTGCATAATTTAAGGACCCGGATATAAGGCTTGGAAGCCCATCCCTTGTGTTTCTTGGTTTATGACTGTCGGCTTTGTGGAATACGGCTGAGATGAAAGGATTTCTTGAGGATGCAAATTACTCCATTGGCCTGTTGGATGAAGGAGCTACTCTTGCAGATGTTATTGACAACTGTATTTATGAACACACTCATGTAAGTTTTATAAGTTTTCCAAATCTTCTGGTTTAGTTCTCTAAGTCTTCAAACTAGGTCAAGGTATTTAGCACTGATGAGCTGAGAGCAACAGAGGAACAGTCGGCTAAAGCTCACCTTATAAAGTAGTTCCTCTTCTAATTCTACTTCTTTGCTGTTTGTTTGCCTTGGGCTGGATTCTGTTGGGGAAATTTGGGCAACAATTGTTACCTCCCTGAGTGTGGCTAGCAGGAAAGTAGATGTGCTGATGTAATTAAATATAGGTTCCCATCTCATTGCTTGAAGAGACCTTATTATCCATGGGGTGTAGACCAGGAACCTGAAATTGGGCAAGTGGATATTGCTGAGTTAGAAACTTTTTTTTTTTGCTCTTTCCCTAAAAATATGCCAAAGTTTAGAAAAATATGTATGCTGAGCCAGTTTAAAGCCATGTTTAAAATTTCTGTGGTCGATCACAGTTGTATGGTTATACGTCTTCCCGTTACCCTTCTCTCCGTTGGAAATACGGGTACGAGGATATTGTGAGGTGCTACCTTTTTTCTTTCAAGAAAATAAGCTGGTCTAAAAGCTATTAAGGTTTAGCAATCTACTGGAAAGAAACTTAAACAATTCTGTGTATACAATAAGAGTTTTATTGAATAAGGCTTCGCTCACTTCTTAAGAGGCAGGAAGGTGTTGCAGCCTTTGTTTTATAGACAAGATTGTAGAAAGAAAGAGCTTTTTTTTTTTTTAAAAAAAAAGAAGTTTCATTAAGCAAATACTGTATCCTTAATATGCCATACTTATGAGTTGTTCACTTTTCCCTTGGTTTAGCAGAACTAATGTTCAGATGCAAGTGCTCAACGATAGTACAGCAAATAGCTAAATCCCATGGCCTTCTGAACTCAGGTGTAGGATTCCCAAATCCTGATTCCTAATATTCTTTTTCTGTCTAGCAAATAAATAGGTAAACTACTGGCAACATGTCATGTCTCCAACCACTGGCTGGCTCACAGAGGATAGCTGCCTCCTGCTGCTTTCATTTACTCCTTTAGCTCAAGGGGTAGAGGCCTGTGCCATGGATCTAAAGCTCCAGATCCCATTCCTGCTGGTGACCCGTACAGGGGGTCAGTATGCTTCCACCCGATGGAATTTCTATTTGTGTTTTTTAAACAGAAATAAAGACATTGTATACAATAAGCCACAACGTAGTTTCATATCTGCGAAAGTCAAGTGCTAGAATTAACATTTGATGTACAGTCTTAATTCAAATCAATCATGTATTTTGTGATGGTCTTTAATTGATATACAGTAGGCCATTCATTTACAGGAATTTTACTGAGTGGACATTATAAACAAATATAGAATGATCTGTTTGGATTTCAATCCACTACATCCACATCGTGACTTGATATCAAGAAAGACTATGGTAACAGAGTCCCATGGGGAGGCTGTTAACAATTTCCAGAAAAGTGTCTGTGCATTTTCTTGAAGATTATGTACTTGACTCCGCAACCTTAACACACTGAGTTTAGTTCTTAAAATTCTGTTTGAACTTTGTGCTTCACAAGATGTGGAGAACAGTCTCAAACTTGACTTCCTGAATTAAAATACTATCAAGCAAATTTTCAGTAAAATGAGCTATTAGCGAGATGTTAAAATAATGGTAGTGGATTAGATTTTATTCCTTGTATAATAAGCTATAAATTATGTTGAGACTGTGGAAGCTTTCGTCCCAGTGGATTTTCTTCCTCCAAAAAGTTGCAGACTTCTGAAAATACAAAGTTGGAAGAGATTTGTAACCTATTCTGTATTTTTAGATAAAAAATCAGCATTTGACATTTAAGTAGTATTTCTTGTTCAGGAATCTCAGAATATTGTGTAAATAGCATTCACAATATCTCTGAAGTGGTAGGTATTGCCTTTGACTTTTTTTTTTAACTAGTTCAAATTGCTAGATGAAAGTAGAAACGAGAGGATTGTTCAAGGTCAAACCTAAAAGTTAATAGCAGGATGAAAAAAATGTACATAATTCTTCAAGACTTTGTTTCATGGGGTATTTGTGGGTCAAATATTATGCTGTCAAAACATAATTTCAGACATTTTATTTTCCTATTTTTCCTTTTTTAGACTGGACAAAGAGCATTTTTTGTTGGCGATCTTGGAAAGCTTGTAAAGAAGAACATACAATGGCAGAACGTGATGGCACCAATAAAACCATTTTATCCTGTAAGATGCAATTCTACTCCAGGTGTACTTGAAATTTTGGGAACCCTTGGCGTCGGATTTGCATGTTCCAGTAAAGTAAGTTTTTGTTTTCTGTGTATCTCTGTGCCTTATTTTCTTCCATCTGTCTGCTGTTTTAAAATCAGCTTTTTGTATGAAGTGCCATGGTTATATATAATATAATTTAAGTTGTGAACTCCTGTGTAAATGGCTGTTGCAAATCTATACTTCCACCCTAGCAGCAGTGGATAGTTTTCTCTTTAGTGTATTTGACTATTTACTCCAGTACTAGAGCACGTCTAATAAAAATTCAGTAAAGGTAGTGCACTGGACTGTCAAACTCTGGTATGCTCCTGTTTTTCAGTCTGAAATGGCATTGGTACAAGACCTGGGCATTTCTCCTGAAAACATTATATATACAAATCCTTGCAAGCAAGCTTCTCAGATAAAGTATGCAGCGAAAGCTGGGATAAACATCATGACTTGTGACAATGATATTGAGCTGAAGAAAATTGCACGTAACCATCCAAATGCTAAGTAAGTGTCAAAATTCTGGTTTTGCTTTTTATGTGGTAGAAATTTAATTTTGCTTGTATTCTGGGCTGTTTGAGTTGCAAGCAAGGTACATGGCTTATTTAACACAATTCACTTGTATCTATTTTTCTGTGCTCTGATGTCTCTCTTGAAGGTAGCTTTTTTGCAACTTTTTCCCTACTGGGTCTCAGCTTCCTAATACGATAGTAAGGCCCTTGTTTTGGGAGAAATCTTGCATTTTGATTTCATAGGGCAATCTTCATGTGAAGGTTTTGGTGATTAAACCTCAGAAGTCTGTCACCTCATCATCTGCAAGTACAGTCTTCCTCCTGCTCATGGCTTCAGTGTTTCTTTCAGGGTATTCTGTTTGAATTATTAGTGGCTTCAGCTGAAGTCAGGGCTGAGACCATCAACAAATGTGCATCGGTCCCATCTAGGGTTTGGGCATGCTCTGCAGGTCTACTAAATATGCCTGCAGGTATTTCCCCACTATTAAAACAGTGAGAAATTTGACTCCAGTTCTATTTTTAGTCACTTCAATATTGGCCCAGATGCTTCCAGTAGAGAAGTGATCAAAGCTGATGTTCTGGTTGTTAAATATGAGAATTTTATTGCTGCCAATGTATCGTGGTCTCTTTTGGACTGATAGGCGCTCATGTCATTAAGCGTCATGTCCCTCACATAGGAATTGGCTTTGGGCCACACCTTTAAGAAATTTGGAGTTGGAGCTGCGGTGAATGTTACAGTACTTTCCAGTGATTAATGAGGTATAGCTTCCTACAAATGTCATCAGGGTGCACTAAGAAACTGAATTCCTGACATCCTTTACAAAGCCCTTGGTTCTAGACAGTCCTTAAAGTGTCATGTCTTTTCCCAAAACTGTGGCCATAGTTGTAGAATTGGGAAGATACTGAACTCGGCAGAATCTGGAGACTCTGCTTATCCCACCTGGTTATTATCTTTTTTTTTTTTTAAGACTACCTCGAGAGTCAGTATTGCTGTTGCTAGTGATTACACTTCATCCTCATGGAAGCCTGTCAGTACTTTGCATACTGGAGAGTACTTCCTGAGCAAAAAATGTTATCTATGATAAATAATTTTGTGTGTAAAATCTTGGCCTTTACATACTCTGTGCAGTTGAAAGCCTTAGCAGTGCTAAAGCTGTCTTTTACGTCACTAGTGTTTTACCAGTTACCACTGGTGTTTTTAGTGTTTTGTTAGTTTTTACATTGATTTATTTCCTTGACTCTAACAGCCTCTTGTAGAAGATGTTGTCTATTGTAACATCCACAGCAACAGAAGTTAGGATGCAGATTTTTCTTGAGCTAGAGAAATTATAAAGCGGGGAGACAGAATGAAGGATTTTCATGAGCTGGAGAAAAACACATAAACTCTTTACTTCTTTTCAAGGATCCCATAGTCTAATATTTGAAAAGTTCCTGTTTACCAAAGACAAGAAACTCAATTTCTACAGAAGAACTGCAGTTTGCCATCTAAATTTTCTAGAAACCTGATCTCCAGCTCTCCTACTGGGTAGAGATTTGTTTGCTTGTTTTATTAGAATTCTCTTATTCAGGTCATTAAAACTTTGATGCTGAAGTGACAAGTCTGAGTTTTCTTCTTTCTCTCCCTTGGCATAGTTTCAAAAAGTCAAAGCCTTCATATAGCCTTGTTCTTCCTATGTGTGGTTGTTATAGCTAGGTTGTCTTTTTGTAGATGAAGCTAATTACACTTTTGGCTGAGGAAATCCTGCTTAGAAAGCTGTAATTCTCCTTCTAATTTTTTAAAAATTCTTGTAACTTTCTGCACTAAACTCAGTAATGGGTGGGTGTCTCTTCATAATTGATATTTCTGCCTTTGGAAGTCTTAGTAACTTGAATGATTGCAAATTTTTTTTTTTTGTTTTAAGAAAGAGGAGAAATGTCAGAAAGGAGTGCTTCGTCTTTCATTTCTTTATACCTTTGGATTTTTCCAGGCAAAGTTTAACTTCTAAGGTTGCTGATGTCCTAAGAGCTCCAGTAGAGGCATGGTTGTTATAAGCATCAATGCTTCCTTAAAAATAAACAAAAAACCCAAACTCTAAACACGCATATCATCCTCTAGCCCTGCTCTAACTGCCTGAAACCCAGGAAGAAGAATCCTACTAGATTTCTAGAAATCAGAATTGCACTTTTTCAGTGGTTTGCACTAGAAAAATGTCTTGACTCACTTATAATGCTGCCATAACAATTCATCAGTAAAATTTAACATTGGATGTCTTTAAGAAATGGTTTTGTCTAATCTTAATGTGAGGGTACAAACCATAGTATTATGGATTTGAATTTTTTTTACATTTTAAAGAGTTTAAATTTTGACAATTTTTTGTTATATCTAGCACTTTTTCAAAATGCTTTACAAAATACTGTTTGACTACAGATTTCTTGAACGGAATTGTCTGTGCAGGTGGAGAAGCAGAAGATGAGAGGCTAGTCACAGTTTCTCAAGATGAAGTGGTATAAATTAAAATTAACAAGGATTGCTGGGCAACCTGTGTGAGAACTTAGGGGTTTTTTTGCTCTTTACAAAATGCATTTTAAACATGTGATGAGACATTTGGAAAGGGCTTTTAGAAGTCAAGGTAGCTGTTAGGCCAACATGTATTTTGTAGTGGCTAGGCTGAGTTTTGCTTGTTGCACATCTTGAAAAGAACTATTTCACTTTGGATGCTGAGCTTCTACCACTTGTTTATGCTCTCCATCTTGGTTAACTGTAACGTGCTCTGTGCAGTCTGCACGTGTGTCGTGACACAACTTCTGTCTAGTTTACCACATAGCTAATTAAGTGATCTTTACTGGGGGGGGGGGAAGCCAGTGACTTTCTTAGTGGACAGCACTTTCAATTTGTGAGTTTTGGGGGTATACCTCTAGAGGTTTTGATGTGAACATGCCTTTGCCACTCAAGTGTTACCTTAATGTAGAAAACTGTCAACACTGGCACTGCAGTTTGCCAAACCTACCCAGAATGAGGCTTTGACCGGAGGGAGGAAGCTGTCTCACTGTATAAGACTGTAAGAGATGGTACTCATTGCCTCCCTACTCCACAAGTGCCCTGGAAGAAGGGGCAGGGAATGGACTGACACCCCCACCCCATCCACAGTCCATGTGCTCAGCCAGGAGGGGAGTTGGAGGGATGTGGCCAGGGTGTGCTTTCAGTGTGTCAGCCTGGTGTTCTCCAGATGCTGACTTTAACCAAATCTGATACATGACTGACTGAAGGGGAATCTCCATGCTCTCTCTTGGCTAGAAAGGAGGACAGAGATGGGAAAAGCATATTACAGTCTTAATGGTTTTATGAGGAAGTATACTTTATTAGACGGTAACATTCTCTTTTATTACAGCACTCAACAGACTCTTGCTGCTACAAAAGAGTCTTAGTTGCTGCATTTCGAAATCCCTTGTCCTTGTTGGCTCCATGTTTTAGCCCCTAATTGCTAGTTTTTTCTCTGTACAGGATTGTTTTTATTAGGTTCACTTGATTCATCCATCGATGGAGCTGGAGTACTGACAACATAATCAACACACTTCTGACAGTCTTCAGGCTTCACATGTGCTGATGATGTAAACCAACTGCCCCAATCATCTTCCCCTTCTCTTAGGCTCTTACTGCACATTGCCACAGAAGACATTACTGCTGATGAGGAGATGAATATGAAGTTTGGCACCACCCTGAAGAGCTGTAGGCACCTCATGGAATGTGCTAAGGAGTTGGGAGTCCAAATAGTTGGTGTCAAGTGAGTAACTTCATTGTTCTCTGCTGGCTGAGCAGCTGTTTGTGTGATGTACTCAAGACGTAGAATACAAAAGAATTTTTTTCCCCTTTTGGCACTATTTTACAGGGGTTTAAAAAAAAAAAACAAACCAACAACTTTTGGATCATGAGTTTTTGCTTGCAAGCAAAGCACTAATGTCCAAGCAAAAAATTGTGTGAAACAAAGTAACTATTACAGACATCAAAGCAATTTGAAATAGAGTATCAGAAATCCTTCTGTCAACTTAAAAGCAAAGTTTAGAAGGTTATCCTGTTTTCTAGCTGTGCTCTTGAACTTCCATGGTAACTTGATTTGTATTTTTCCAGCAATAAATAAGGTGCTAGTATAGCATGGGATAGCTTGGACAGACTTTGAACAAGGTGAACATGGGGTTTGGATTTTTTAAGAGTTAGGTCCTGTGTCACTCTCTGATCATATCAAGACTTAATACTTAGATAAGTTTTTGACTTGTGGATGGCAGGAATGAATCCTAGTGTTCTGAGAGCTTCCAAATGATCTGTGGTATTTTAATTTGAAGTTTGCCAAATATTTTACTATATGGAGGAAAAATGGACATGGACAAGTCTTTGTTCTGTCTACTTTCAGCTACTAATGTATCACATGCTCATGAATGTTTTAAGAAGGCAACCAAACAAGTAAAAGAGGGTGGGTCATCAAGACAGTAAAAAAGTATTTAAAATGGAAACCAGATTTTGAGGATTTAATCCACAGTTGTTTTGATGTAAATCTGTTTGTTAAATTAAAGCATAAATGTACTATAATCATTACAAATGACAAATGTATTTAAAAATTAGATGATACTACCAAGAAAATGTACCTCTTTTATATAATGGCTAAACTAACTTTAACAAAAATCACATGGCTTTTGTGCATTTTCTTTATTAAAAAAAATTTAAAAATCCACATGTGGATTCATGCAAGTAAGTTTAAAAAGTGACCTTTGCCTCAAAATGGCATTCCTTCAAAGAGTAGACTTGGAGTAGAGAGCATCGTGGCTCAGGTGGGTATATGTATGGTCTGTCCAGAACCAGCAGACCATACTAGTCTTTAGGAAGCTTATGGGAATGTTGGCACTTGTTTTAGCACCTCAGTTACTACCAGTATTATGGCACTACTTAAACCTTTTGAAGAAGGAACCAGAGGGGATTCAGGAGCCCGTAGGAGGCATTAGTACTTCTCTGCTTCTAATGACCTGCTCACCAGCCTGTTCAGTCTTGCTGTGAAACTACGACCTGGCCTGGAGTGAAGGGGCTTCAGAACAGGGTGGCAGTGGGACACACCTCTACTCTCCCTCTCCCAAATGGAGAGAGTAGATAGTGTGCACAGTACAGCCTTAGCTTTGGGAAGGAAAATGGATGGCCCAGGAGAAAGGGTATATATGCAAGGCAACACAAAAGTAGGACGAGAGGGGAGACTGTATACACGTACTGTGTTAGCATTGGCACCCACTGAAGAAAAAATTTTAACCACTTTAATAGTGAAGACTGAAAGGTTCAGTAAATTTGTTATTTCTTAAAGATGAGAATATTGTAGGACATTCTTGGCATTAAAAGCAAGACAGAGCTTAAGTACAACTCCAACAGAATAGAAGGCAATCATCTTCTGAGCTTATTCCTGGCACAGTTACTATATTATCACGCAAGCTTGTCTTGAGCCACTTGGGAATGAATTACTTCTATCGCTGCTTTAGATGGTGAAACAGTTTGCTTGGTCTGAAAGCTGCATGGTTCGGTGTATTAACTGTGGTTTTTATTTCTTTCAGATTTCATGTTTCAGGCTCTTGCAAGGAACTGCAAACGTACATTCATGCTATATCTGATGCCCGGTGTGTGTTTGACATGGCTGTAAGTAGATATATACACACATACAATTGCTGCAGTAGAGGATCCATTCTATTCTAATCATACTAACAAGCCAACTATGTTATTTCCAAAATACATCGATGTGGGAAATGGAACTTTTAGTTTAGTGTTAGTCCAAGGCACTAAACACTCCATTGTGAGATGTGTGGTAGAGGCAAACAAACTTTGTAATCCTAGTTGTGGACAAAGGTTGATGAATACTGTCCCACTGACAGGCAGTAGCCTTGTATGCCATTTTCAAGTGAAAAATTATTTTCCCCCTTTTGGTAAAGGCTTTTTGAAATTCAAATCTCAGTCCTGCAAATACACAGTTGATATTTTTAAGTTATATTAAAATATTAAACATTTGTGTGCTGGCATTTATCGTGATGTAACCACTAACTTGGTGCATGTGATTTCTGAGATTAATAACTAAGCATCATAAGAATTAAAGGTGTCATATTGGGGGGGAATATCCAAATTTGGATGAAGAAGAATGGATTTGTCGGATGCTTCAGATTACTCATGTGAGTCTTAGTGTTCTATGTGTATTTCTCATATTGCAAAATTCAAAAATCCCTTCTCTGAACATCTGTCGTCTTATAAATGAGAAGCTCACAAACTAAATAGAGAAGACTGCAAATCTTTTTACTCTTATTATTGCAGTTAGTGTATTAGCTGTGACAAGTATAAGTACATAGAAAACAACCACAGTAAGGAGCAACAAAAAATATTTTTACAGTTAGTTGTCCATGTACTTATTATGTTCTGTCTATGCATTTTAGGAAGAATTTGGCTTTAAGATGAACATGTTGGATATTGGTGGGGGCTTCACGGGTTCAGAGCTTCAGCTGGAAGAGGTATGCAATGTATTGGAAGTTGAAACTGATTTTGATTTGGGAAGTTGAAGTGTTTAACCTTCAAAATGCACCTAACATTGATAGCTGAAACCTAGTCTAAATTCCATGTTAAACTGTAATTCATAAGATCCGAATAATTGGTTTTATATTCTTTATCACAGGTAGTGTAATCAGTCCTTGGAGGTGATCGTTATTTCTTTTTAATCCTGTTCATATTGGGTGAACACTGACTTAAGCACGTCACAGATTAAATTACTCTCCTAAGCCACCTTAACAGTATTAATTCAGGTTTTTTGGCAGTTGACTGTTGTTGTCCAACTGGTTACTCTGTTGCATGGTTAAGGCCAGGATTGCTTAGCATGCTTTGGATCATAATACAAAGTACATTGCTACAACCAAAGTATGTAAACCAGTACATTGCTACCGTATGAAAGTTTCTGGTACTTCGCTTTAGAACTGAAGACTAAAGGTCTTGCTTTTATCATTGCTTTGGCTAGCCTTAAATAAAACTCTTAATACTGATTTGGCCTAGATGGGATCTTTAGTATGCAGTAGCACACAAAACAGAATCACCTGCTTACACTCTTATCTTGTCTTAAAGACAAGCTCCTTGAATGTAGGACAGTGAAAGTGATTCAATAAAAAGTTACTAACAACAATAAGGACTTCTCTTTCTTAGTTCTAACTGTTCTGTTACTTGTCCAAAATACTTGTTTATCTTCAAATATCTGGCTTAAGATTTGAGCGTCAGTATTAATTATTTAATTCCGTTTCTAATACTACAGTATTCAGAACTGAACACAAAAAGGCCCTTTCCGTGTTGTTCCGGGTTCATATGTAATTACACATTATCTGTTGTGTTGGATGAACTTTGAAACTACTTGTGCAGTCTTGAGCGTACCACAACTTGAACTTTGGTTGGGAGGAGGGACTGTGTAGTACTCGGACTCATGGTACTTAATCTTCAGTATTTAGCAGAATGACCTATTTTTTAAACACTTCTGTAAATTTTGGACCTCTGGTAAGGGCACTTCTCAGAGAACAGAGTAAGCTTTTGGTGTGCTTACTAGAACTGTGGCTGACTGAAAGTGTGTGTGGGGGTATCTGATACATACATAAGCTGAGTTTCATTGGTCTTAACGTCTGACTTCAATTTCCTAGGTTAATCACGTTATCAGGCCATTGCTGGATGTCTACTTTCCTAAGGAATCTGGTGTTAATGTGATTGCAGAGCCTGGATTTTACTATGTTTCATCTGCATTTACACTAGCAGTTAACATCATTGCAAAGAAGACTGTTGAGTATGATAAACTTCTTCCTTCTGGAGGTAGGGGTCGTATTTGTTTTACATGTTATGAATCAGTACAGATAACTGCCCACTTCTTTTAGTCAGGATGGGCTAGTTTGTCTCAGCATATATTCAATACATTCCATTATGCTTGCATTGTAATCCACCTTTTGGGTTGTGACCATGTGTTATCTTTGCATCTCACTTTTCTTCGTTACGTTTATGTGGCACATGTTGCCTTACTAGGTTTGACTTCTCAATGGTTAAACCTATATTGGGTGCTTTACAGAAGGTGTATTAGAAGGTTCTGTATTAGAAGAACATAGAAAAACATATCATAGAGCTAGCTGCTTCTCTGCTAAAGCAGAAATTATATTCTTAACAGTGATTATTACTAAAAGTATTGAATTTATTAAGCCTCACACTTAATGTTACAACTGAATTTATAATCTGGTCTCATACAGATTACTCTGCTCGTAATTCTCCCATTCCAGTATATATGGAACTCCCTTGTCAGGAGAAAGCAGTTGACTTAAGTTAGATTGCGAAAGGACTACTTATGACAAAAAATGCATGCAAGACAACTTCTCTTTTACTTCCAGTGGAGCAAACCAGGAATGATGATGAACCAGTATTTACGTATTACATAAATGATGGTGTTTATGGTTCTTTTGCAAGTAAATTGTCTGAGAAACTGAATACTATCCCAGAGGTTCACAAGGTGAGTCTTTCTATATTCTTCAGAGATAGTCCTTATTATCCTTATGGTTTTTATATATATTTAACACCTCATATGTATATAATTATATATTATTTATAAAATAATTCTTACTTATATTTGAAAATGTTCTTATTTAATAAACTAAAGCCTGAATTACCTGGATCATTTCCATCTAGAAATACAAGGAAGATGAGCCTCTGTTCGCGAGCAGCCTTTGGGGTCCATCCTGTGATGAGCTTGATCAAATTGTGGAAAACTGTCTTCTTCCTGAGTTGAGCGTTGGAGACTGGCTGATCTTTGATAATATGGGTTCTGGTACCTTAGGTGAACAGTCTACCTTTAACGACTATCAGAGGCCACTGATTTACTACATGATGTCTTTCAGTGATTGGTAAGAAAATTCTCTTGATAGTGACAAGATTGTTTTCACTTCCTTCAAGAGTGTACACTTACAGCCAAATATAAATTATATTTGGCAAATACAGGAAGATGCAACTGATCACAAGAGTGTGCCTTTTTAGTTTGGGTCTTTTTTTTTTTTTTACTGTTCTGTCTGACTTTGCTAAGACTAAACTGTGAGCTGTGATATAATGCCTGCTTTGCTTTAGGGTTGACAAAGGAAAGCAAAATACCCCATGTGGACTGAGTATAGTGGTAGTCATTGCTGAGTAATAGCCTTTTACTGCTTGACATCAGCTGTTGAGGTTTCCTAATACTAGTAATGGCAACTTGCGTACAATGTTAGCACCATTGTTGTAGGCAGGAAGGGCAGTAACGCTGTTGTGGTGGTGGTGAGAGTTGGGTAGCCTGTTCCAATACTGAGGTAGCGGGGTCCTGCGCTTGTGGTGGTGAGAGTCACGGCCTTTCTGTGCCTGCCAAGCACTTGCATAGCTGATTCTCCCTTCTGCTGAGCCTGGGGCCAGCCTATCCAGGGGCAGCAGACCTCAAATGCTACATTCAGGGCTGGTTTCTGATGTGAAATTGTACATGCAATCACTTTATTACAACTCTCATCCTTTTCTGCTGCAGGGATGAGATGCAAGATGCTGGAATTGCTTCAGACACATTGATGAAGAACTTCTTCTTTGTGCCTTCTTGCATTCAGCTGAGCCCAGAAGACCGCTTTTCCACTGCAGCTTAAACAGGCATTAACGCTTCATTTAGACCTGCAGTTGCAAGTCTGTAGTTTGTCTGGTCAACATTCCAGTGTGAAAGAAATGGAACAATCTTCAATTCATTCTCTTCAAAACTTGAAAAAATAGTAATAGTTAATGGGGACCAGGCAAAACAAGCTACAGCTACAATTCACTGTGGGGGGTGGGAGGGTTAGATAATGGTGTCCAAATTTAAAATCAAGTTCATTCAACCCCTGAGAGTTTAAATATGCAACAAAATGGATGACTTAGTGGAGATGGAAACCCATCACTTGGGTTCTTCAACAGTTTACATACAAGTACGCAGTTTTTATACTAAGGATTCCTGTTAGAACAGTCTTGTAAAGTTGTCTTTCGCCCAGATATATTAAACGTCAGTGGGAGACCAGTGTGACTTCATTAGATGTTTAGTGTATTTAGAATGTAAATTTGTGCTTTGAACTGTAGTTTAATAAATGTAAAATTGCATCATAGTATTTGTTGTATTTGACCCTTGATGTATCCCTTGTATGATTGCAATAAAACTCTGTGTAGATTTTACTGTTTTTCAGGCTAACTTTGGGAGGGGCTAGGCAGAAGAGGTAGCTGTAAAATAGATGTATACAGGATTGTTTTGAGAAGCCTTCTTTTCTCTAGCCCATTATTTCAGCTTTGTATTAAACCATAAATAATTTAAGCTTGAGAAACCTGTGTGAAGTGAAAGTCGTAAGTTCCTGGAAGGCCAAAAGGCAATTTGTGGTGGTTTGGGGGGGTTTTTTTGGGTCGTTTTTGTTTGTTTGTTTTTGGGGGGGTTTTTTGAGTATGACCTTAGATTCAGTTTTTAACACCAAACAGCAACCCTGCAATAGATACAGATGTACACAGAGAGAGGTAGTCTTTTAGCTAGTGTGCATGTAGTGCCCCCAAGGCAGCATGGGTTAGTCTGGCTTTGCAAGTTGTCACAGAACCTTTACTTTTTTTTTCATGGCGTTTATTGAAGAGTCTAACTTTTGACTTCAGCTAGTTCTGTGTAGTGCTGACTCCTAAGAAAAGGGCTACACAAGTCTTCAGAAACCTCACTGCTCTCTTGTGCTGGACTTTAATTATGTCCACAAAGTGAGGGTAAAGCACACTACTGGAAGTACATACGCCAACTGCATCGAGTAGCTGGAACTGATGAAACTGTTCAGAGGATTTCTTTATGGTACTGGAGCCTCTTCCTCTCTTCAAGGTCCTCTTCTTACTTTCTCATTTTAACTTCCCCTACTTGAAAACTGTGTGGGGAGGAGGAGAAGGGGTGTCGGGGCTTTCAAACGGTGCATTAAGTTCTGGATCCTGCAGTCAAAGGGGACTTTTTTTAACTCCTTAGTTGGAGGTAAAATTTCTGCCTTTTTTTTTTGCAAGTGTATTTTACATGAGTGCCAGCTGGTACGAAATCTTAACTTCTGGCTCTGTAAAGCAAAGATTTCATAAAACTTGATGAACTTTTACTTGAAAGTAAAGAAAATTCTCAATTTGGACTCATGAGAATGGTTTGACAGGCCTGCTAAAAGAGGTACAAAATGGTTTGTGTTTTGAAGATACAGTCTAAGAAATATTTATTACTGGAATTAAATGTGAAAGTAGAAAGGAAGTAAATAATGATAGTGGGAAAACTGTTTTGTTTTGTGGGAGTTTTTTTAAAGCTAAAGTTACTAACCATCCCCCTGTTTCAAGAAGTGATAAGTGCTTCAGTCTACCCATTGAGGTCTTTCTCTAAACAAAACAGACTGCTGCATGGTTTTTGACTAAATACAAATTACAATTGCCTAAGATAATTTAACAGGATTCTGTTATGCAGTCTTAAGGAGGGTTGTTTTATGTTAACTTACAGATCAGTTGAAAAAAATTCCTCTAAATGATACAGTGGTCAGAGCAGAAATATTCGTTGTACTTGAAGATAGTTTGCCATTAAAAACAAGCTGGAGTTTGAACACAGTATGTATTTCAAATTGATTTGCTAAGTGTTACTATTTATATTGTAATTGCAATTTGGAATTCTACTCATAAAAGCTGAATGGTTTCTATAGAGTACTTGGAACTAAGGTAGCTCTGTCATGCTCAATACACATCTGCAACTCTTGTTGCCTGAGGCCACTGCACTTGTAGCCCTGCTCGGGCTAGCTGCAGTAGCTGGAATTTCTTTGATACTGATATCTTGCACAGTACTTCCTGAAGTACTTCCCTGATACAGCCCTTCCGACTGCATGCCATTTCCCAAGGAAGATCCAGGGCTGCAACCCAAGACCATGCTATATTACCAGTGGTGCCAATTATTCCTTGGGAACGGGAGAAAACGATCCTAGCTTTTCCATGTGTGTGCAACAAGCTTACATGGGCTCAAAAGTTGGTGCCCTGGATCCACCGTTGGATGTGTTGCCACTTCATATGTACTCTTCACTGCTGCTTTTGGGGGGGGGGGAGTAGTCTGTTAATGTGTTTCATAGTAAGTTTATACAGGTTTGAATCCTGCTTTAAAAAAAAAAAGTAAAAAATCCCAAACTAAACAAGAAGCAGATGCTTTAAAAGATAGAGTGTGCAGTGAAAAACCAGGTTTGTATCTCTGCTTACCTCTTGAAAAAAACCCTGGTTTTAGTCCCTGATGGCTGGGTCCCTGCTTCTGGGCTAGCTTGGTCTTGCTGACCAGCTTCGCTTTGCTCTCAGACTCCCACAGAGAGCACGGGGGACTGTACCTTCGGTCTCCTCTTGTGCGAGGAGTAGAGTGGAGGTGTCCTTGGGGCTTTGCCAGGGCCTTGGGCAACAGCTGGCAGGCAGGGAGAGCCCTGAAGAGAAGCCTCCCCGGGCTCAGTGGTGCTCTGCCTGTCCCCTGAGGGGCAGGCCTGGGTGCTGGCTGTGCCAGCTGCGTGCTGAAGGCTGCAAGGAGCCGGGAGAAGAAACAGGGCGTGTACCAAAAATGGTTTGTCTTAACTGAAGGAGAAGGTCATTTCTGTGACTGCCGCTGTCCTCCAGCTCACGCACTGCAGGAAGGTGTTAGATGACACGTTTAATTTTTTCTTACACTGGAAGCACTGTGCTGGCTGCAGACTTCTTGCTCCTTCTCTGAATTATTTCCTCCCTTTACTAAAATTCAAGATTTCAAGTAAGTAGTGGCATGTAATTCACTGCAACAATTTACTACTATTTATTGCTTTAATGTGATGAGAGTCATGCGCTTCAAGTACTTGCCCTGAGGGCCAGGGAAAAGCATGGGCTGTCAGGGCCTGCAGCCCGTGCCCAGCAGGCACGCTTCCCAGCGCTGAGGGGCAGCGGGTTGGTTTGCAGTGCTGGTACCGAGACTGCCGAGGGGAGGGAGGCAGGTGAAGATCTTCTAATCCAGGTCTGCGGGGCTGTTCCCCGAGAGCCTGACAAACACGGGAGCCTGTCTGCTCTGCAGACCTGGGAGAGGGGGTGGGAGCGGTGAGGGTGGGGTGGACCCCCCTCATTACTGTCCCTATCCTTGGAGTAACAAGCTTTCTCTCGCTTCGTATTTTAATCTCTTTGCAGCTGCAGAGTCTGTAATCTGAATTAGGGGCATTAAAAGGATTACCCTGTCAGCTACATAGGACAAAGCTGATAGCGCTTGTCAGCCTGAGTCAGAAAAGAGAAGCTTTCGGGGAGGTGGCAGCAGGAGCTGGTTCCCCCTGCCCTCAGTCCAACCGGCTGCTTCTCATCATGGCTGCACTGAGAGCCAGCAGCCTGCGGTCACAGGTAGGTCTTTCTCCAAAGACTGTATGTTGCCATTCCCACAAGTTCTGTTGAATATGCTGCTGTATTTTAATGTTCTCTGACTGAAGTGCTGCAGTAGGCAGTAGTGTAGACCGCAACCTCTGTCAAATGTGCGTCGTGTAACGACACGTGTCCTACTTCACTACTTCAATATAGGGCAGATACTTGGTATCACTCAAAAATGGGAGGGAAAACTATTTCAGGCCCAAGAATTTGTAGTGTGATTTAGTGAGTACCTGCATGATTTTAGATCCTGATTGTACAGCTTGCTCAACTGCACAGTCTCTGAACACGACCCTTCTTCATTTCATGAAGAAAACCCCTCGGGTATTTCACAAGCTTTTTACGCTTCTCACAGGGAAATGCCTGCCGTTGAGGTGGTGAAGCAGGGGGAGGTGATGCTTCAGGTGATACAGCAGCAGTACAGCCGGAGGTCACTCGTCCGGCGGCTGCTGTGGCCGGTCCGGTGAACGCAGAGGTGGCGAAGGGCTGTGCTGGGCAGCAGCTCTGCGTTCGGCAGCAGCCACGGCCTCCGGCGCCCTGGCCCGACACCCCCCTCCCGGTAACTCCCCTTTAAAAGAGCCAGCAGTACCTGTAGGCGTTGCTGCTTGCAAGCAGCATCCGAAACGGGCATCAGGGCCAAGCCGCCTCCGCCCGCACCCCATTTCTCAGCCCGACGATGGGGTTTTGGCAGCCGCAGGCCGGGTCCCGGCGCGTCCCGGCCGCCCGGGGAGCTGCGGCCAGCAGGGAGCTCCACCCGCCCGCCCGGGGAGCCGCGGGAGCCGGGCGGGGCGAAGGGAGCGGCTGCCCGCTTCCAGCTCCTCTCCGGGCCGCCTCTGCACCGTCCTGCGCCCGGCCCGGCGCCCGGGCCCGTTACTCGGCGCCGGTTGCGCGCCCGGGCAGCCGGCAGCCGCTGGCAGCAGGGCACGGTGCCGCGCAGGGTGGCGGCCGGCGAGGCTGGCGCAGCCGCGGAGGCAGGCTGTGTGCCTCCAGAGCCACGCTGCAGAGTCGCGGCCTCCTGCTGATACCGACTGCAACCTCCACGTAACATCTTAACCCGCTCCTGAAATGCCCCTGGAAATTCAGGCGGGGGAAGCAAGGCTGGATGTGTTGGCACTGTAACGGTGCCCGGCGAGGCTGCCGTCTCCATTGCCGGAGGCTTTTCCAGCCCCGACGGGATGAAGCCCCGGGCAGCCTGGTCTGACCTGGTGGCTGACCCTGCCCGGAGCTGGCGGCTGGACCAGAGACCTCCCAGGGCCTCTTCCCCACAGAATTACCCTGTGGTCCTCGACACCAGATCACGAACCCTTCTCTCTGCTTGATCTGTGCCACCACGCTGCCTGAGCAGTGCCGGCTCACCTGGCTGGAGCTGCGCTCGGAGGTAGCACGGACGGGGCTGGCTGGAAAAGCCATTTCCCTTCCGAGGTGTCTGAGGGACCAAAACGTTCCTGTTCCGTGTAGGGATGGGGACTGACCTACCCATGCTGGTACCAGCTGGAGGTGGGAGACAGACTCCAGGACACAGGACCAGGGGATTCGGTCTCCCACACACACATGGACATTCCCATTAAAAGTTTCAATTTCAACAAATTACTACTATTTTCCAACAACGAACGCCTCAATGGCAAGTTCCCAGCCAGCTCTAGGTCCCCAAGTGAGTGCCCCTGGGACACCAGCATTGAAGGGAAAGTCGAGGAGCAAAGGCACCTCCTTCTTTAGGCGCTCACAGCTGCCCGCTCCTCGGCCGCAGTCACCGTCCCACAGGCCGCCCAGCCCGAGGCGAGCTGCCCTGGCACGGTTTCAAGGCCGGTGCTCAAGGCCTGTGCCGTCAGCAGGGCTGGGCTGGCAGCACCCGCAGCGTGGGCGCAGCACTGCCGGCGACACGCTTCATGTCGTTCCCGTGGGATGGGGACTGGGACCTGCCAGCTACCGCACCTGATGTCCCTGCCGCTACACCCCTCTGCGGGCTGCACCGAGATGAGCGACTGCAGCTGGGGGGTGGTGGGGACAAGGAGGAAAGACATCCCTCAGCACGCGGAGGATAGTCGGGGATGGTTTTTTTCCAGGCGGGGAGGTATAACGGAGGCGGCAGCTGCCATGCCATTTGAAGGCTGCATCGTCCCCCGCGCTCCCCCGGGTTCAGGTTCCCTCTCTCTCCCCTCCGGAGCCGCCGGCTGGTGTTACAGGCAGCCGCTGCCAAACCCGGCCCTGCCCGCGTGGCAGGCACGGGCGCCCGCACGGAGCCATCCTCCCTGCCGTGCGGAGCCAGCGGCAGCCAGGCCTCACCTCCCTTAACCCCGCCAACCTAAATCAGTTCAGCTGAAATTTTCCACTTGAGACGCATGCGAGACCAGAATAGATTTCCAGGGTGGTTTGTTGTTTTTTTCCCCTCGCTAGCTAGAGGAAGGACAGACAATGCTTCGCAATGTTTGCTTTTAAAACATCCTCCAGATGGCTTTAGGGGTCCCCGTTGCACAGGTAGCCCTACAGGGGAGAGCCCCTCGGCTCGAGCGTGCCAGGCTCGGGGCACCGGCTCAGCCGCTGCTGCCCTGGCACTCCCAGCCCTTCGTCCCTTGGGGCAAGCCAAGTCCCGCGGAGCCACAACACAGTTTTTCCACTGTGCTGCTGCAGCAGCTGCCGGGGCCGGGTGGGATCCTGCAAGGGCGTGGGCAGCCACGGGCAGGGGGGGAAGGCAGGAACAGAAGAGGGATTCCCAGCTTCAGCTCAGCTCCCAAAGCGGTGTTTTCTTTGGTGGCTTGTGAAAAAAAAACCCCACAGAGCAAAGCTGGTTTAGCTTAGCGCATTTTGGCATGCTGTTCCTCTGCTCCTGCCAAATCCATTTTGCAGTTTCCCTGGAGCGGGGGCTCTCCCGTCGCCTGTGCTGCCGAAGGGCTGGACCCTTGCTCCAGCGGCAGCGGGCGGCCCGCAGCCCCAGCCCTGCTGCACCCCAGCCCCGCTGCGCCCACGGCACACACCCATCCACACCCGCCTCCACCAGCTGCTGGTGCTCTGCCTGCACGGCCGGGGCGCAGCTGCTGCCTGCTGAGCCCAAGGCCTTGAAGGATGCCACCTGCTCAGGCATTTCTGTGGGGTTCAACCATCTCAAACCTCAAGCAAGGCTGTTAGCAAGCTAAGAGGAGTCATCTGCAGCCCAGCTATGAAAGGGCAGGCACATAAATGCCAACAGTGCCCTTGCTGCCCACTGCCCATATACAGCTCTGGCTCCGGACCTCGGTGCTCAGGACTGGATCTGCCGGTGCCGCTCACCTGGCTGCAAGCACGCAGGGCTGGAGCTCCAGGTACCAGCTGCACAAAGCCACTCCTGGCCCAAGCAGTCACTGGCAACCATGAGGCAACCCCTCCCTTGCTCAGAGCGGGGAGTTTCTTTGACATCAAACCTCTGTTAAACCTGCAGACCAGTTATGGTGGCTGCAGCTCGAGCAGGAAAAAACTCCTGCCCTGGGCCAAAAACCTGGAGGACTCCAGAGTTAGGGAAGTTCCAGAAGAGGGAACTCCGTCTCACTTGCCAAGTGTCCCAACGTGCACTCACACAAGACTAAAGCACCCACGATGAGATGGTGTCCACAAGCCTCTGCGTGCAGGAATGCAGATGGTCTGCACACGGAAGCCCTGCACCCCAGCCACAGCCAAGCAGCAGGCCCTGCTGCGGGGGCACGGGCAGCCTCTGCACCCACCAGCCACAGCCGTGCGCTCGCCAGGACGGGGCTCAGCACTGCAGGAGACCCACGGGCAGTGGGGCAGAGGAGAGAGGGGACGTGGTGCTGCCGGTGCTCCCTGCCACGCCAGACTCCCACGGTCCGTTACGGCACCTTCCCCCCCGAAGCACCAGGTTCTTCCAGGAGCTGGTGCGGGCTCCCCGTGCTGCAGGCTGAGCCCTTCTGCCCCGTGTGCTGCCCTTGGCACCGGCAGGGCACGGAGAGAGGGCAGCTGGGCTCTCTTCAGCTGCCTGTTCCCATATGATCACGTTTTCTTTCTATGTGTGAACTTTTTTTGCCTTTCCAGTGACTACTTAAGATTCCCCAAACTCAGATTGACATTGTTCTTTTGAGCTTCTGGGGTTTGTCTCATACTCTAGCAACTTCACCTTAAAACATGTTGTCTTGCAAGCTCTCTATTTATACCTGTTTTACACACATAATGCTGGGCTTTGGGACACTTCTGCAGCATGTCCCCGTGACAGACATTCGATAAACCAGTCATTTCTTTACCCAGTACAGTTCCCAGCTTCTCACTGATTATGCACTCAAATGACATCTAAGGTTACTTGTCTCATTTTTAATTTTGAACGAATGACCGCAAATCCCAGGAGCAGAGTTTCAGATAAGGCGTACAATGGAAGGGTGAAGTTCAGGACATGTGCCATGACATATAAAGCAGCCTGGTCTGGAATAAGCTAAGCTCAAACTAGCTGAAGGCCCTGACAGCAAGTCAGAAGGCATTGTTTCAGCATTAAGTAGATTGTTAAATTTTTCAAAGAAATTCAGCTTCTGCACTAGGCTCTCTTGCGCAGTTGAGCAAACTGATAAAAGCAAGCAGCAGAACTGTAACACTCCAGATGAAAGCCTCATGTTTGGCTTGGTACCTAGTTCATAATTCATGTAAAGTTTCTATGCTGTCTATAAATCGCAGGACAGGATGAGCAGGGACAGGCCTATTCAATGATTCTAGCTTTGGATTTTTTTTTTTAAATCATTGATCATGGGGTTTCGCAATAGATTTCCGAAAGGCCCTTTTGCCATGGTTCACAGGCTGTCCTGTGCCTGCGGAGAAACAGCAAAGGAGGAGGGCGACGTGGTGGCTTGTCCATCTCCCTCAGGCCTCTCCAGAGCTGGCACGAGTTGTGGATGAGTAACCGTGTCTGCAGGCGCTCCTGAAGGACAGTGGGCGCAGCCACCGAGCTGTCACGCCCCGCGACTGCTGCCGGTGCTTTCAGCCCTCAGCAGAGGCTTCTCTCACCCGGAGCGGAGAGGAGCAGCCGGACACTCCCCATCGCCCCGGCAGAACGCGGGGTGCTCTCGCAGCGGGCACTGGGAGCAGGGCCAGCCCTGGGTCGGGGCTGACGCCTCCAGCCTGCTCTGCGGCCAGAGGTTGAACAGGAAGTTCAACCGAAGTCGAACCAGAGCGTGTTTGGGAGCGTGCAAAGGGAGCGTGTCCTCAGCCTGGCGGAGCGAGTCCTGCGGAGGGGCTTACGCCCACAGCAGGTACCACAGACATCTGGGACAGCCACAGGCTCCTCTCTTGAGCATGACTGGGGCCACACCCTAGGCCGCAATTTAAAAAAAAAAGGCTATGGGATACGAGTGTAGGAGAAGGTGCTGGTGTTCCAGGCAGGTGGCTGGCACTCCGCGGGAGTGCTCAGCTCTTCCCATCGCAGGGGCAGCTGCGGGGTGTGCAGTCCTTCCAGGGCTCGGAGTCTGACTTGTTGGCTCTTGTTCTTGAAGCCAGAGAGGAAATGGGGGTGGGAAAAAAACCTTGATAAACTGCTGGGGACAGTGGTCTGTGAGCATTTTCTTTAACAAAACACCTGCACCATTTCCAGCACTCACAAGCAAAACAAAATCTAAGGCCCATGGCATTTCAATACTCACAGGGAAGGCAAAGTAACGTTTAAAAACCTGTCTAAACTCTTCCATTTGCATCTTCCTTCATGTGTGCCTAAAGCACAGCCAGTCCTCCGCTCACTCTGAGTAAAAGCAAATTCCACAGTTCTGTTTACTTCAGTGTGTAACTCCCAAGGAAATCCCCTCCTTGGTGGGACTACAACTGGAAAATGTCACCCTAAACCAGAAGTCAAACCCGATATTAAAAGAGTGGCAACCGGATCCAGGTCAGGTCTGGGAATGGGTTTGTTTCCCCCACACTTGGGCTTGCTCCAGCATAACCGTAGTCCGTCAGCTCACCTCCTCCACCACCCAGGCAGCTCAGAAAGGCAACCCTGACCCTGCGCAGCCCGAGACCGCGCTGCGTAGCCTGGCTAACAGGGCAAGGAGGCTGGCGTCCACCTGACCACAGCTGCTTCCACACGGGAGTCAGCCGGGGAGAAGACATGAAGAGAAGCCCCTTGCTTGCACCGGCCTCCCCCGAGGTGGGGGCTGACGGTTTACTTGCAGCAGAGCAGCCGGGAGGGCGCTGACGGTTCGCCCTGCAGCTGCAGCTCCTCCGAGCTTCAAGCAGCACCTCGCCAGACGCGGGGATCAGCCACCAAGCCGCCTTGGGAAGCGACACCGAGACAGGCTGTGCTCTTCTCTTCCTGCCTGAACAAGACGGCCTGTGCAACATGAGCGCTTCCTGCTCGGGACCCACGTAAACAGAGCACACGCGGCCCCTGCAGCCTTTCACCTACTAAACTCTGTTTACATATTTCACTCCTCGCTTTTCCCCCTCCGCTGCAAACCAATACCTTTGTGTGTGTGTGCGGGTATTGCGTTTGGCAGGGCCATATGGTGTTTTCCTGACATATATTTGAGGCCAGATACGTAATTGTACTGCGGAGAGATTTAAGATGAGAAAACCTTTCCAGGACATTTAAGCTGTATAAATAATCATAATAAAAGGCCTTTATAAATCTGTATGTTTATTTCTGACAAGCTGCTTGCTAGTCTACTCAGTATGAAATATAGACAGACTGTGACTTAAGAACTTCCTCAGTAAACAAAACAGCAAATGAGTAAGATAAATGGATACGTCTAGAGAAACAAATGCTTCTTGAAATTCCACTTAAACACATTTTTATTTTTGTTTTATAAAGATAGGAGTACTTAGAAATTATTTTAACAGGGAAAAGGTCTTGCCCTGATGTACTAAAATAAGCAAAGAATTATGGCTGAGATTTTCAAATCTGCCTAAGGGATTCAAGTCTCCAACTAAACTAAACAAAGTGAGCATCCAAATCCCTTAAGCAGCCTCGAAAATCCTCCTACCCGCGTGCACAGAGCCGTGCGTATAAAAGTATATAGAGTTGCATGAGTAAAAGACTTAATATTTCTTTCACCAAAGCAACTATTTCAAGGGATTCTGAGTATATACATACATAAAAATTAACTCCAATAAGTTGCGGTATTTGAAAGAGTGCTCAGTTGGTCTGTCACGTGATCCAATCAATACTCATTGTTTATTTAACAAGAGTAAATTTGACCCAAAAGTTTCTAAAGCCTTGAGCACTCCAACACCCAGTGCCAGCAGGATTATTTAAGGGCATTCACCCAGAGTTGCCAAATAGCCCTGCAGTAACCAAACAGACCCACACACCATTCAAGCGTGGGCTGGCCAGACCCCGTGCTATTAATAGTCATCCTGCAGAGGGAGAGGGGTCTGTGCATGTAGGGCCACACATAGGTCTGCTCCTAAAAAACGTGGCTTTGCTGTATCATCTGTGTCATCCTAATTTGAATCCATAAAGCTTTCTTCAGCATGGGTTGCTACGCAGTTCTTTAGTTTAACAGATGCTTTCCAGACACAGTCTTATTTTACATATATGTACGTTAGCGTCTCAGCTTTGCCTTCCATAGGTATGCTGACCAGGATGGTGTGTCACTGATTTCTCTACGACTGCAAGCATTCACAGCACCTCTAGTTGCTCTTATATGAAATCTGAGCCTTTAATTCACTGCACGTAAGGAAACAGATCCAAACTGTGACAGACTGATGATATGTGACAACGCAGCTCACACAGGGCAGAAAATACTGGGGTGGAGAAGAGGGTGTCACCCCAGCTTTAGAAGTTCTCAGGACTTCTCCAGAAGCAAGAAGTCCTGCGAACCTGAAGTCCTTTGCCTGACCGAGGAGCAGGCAAAGCTTTCCAGAGAATTGTTACGGATGTTACAGCCTCCAGAGAACTATACATTACAGCTCGTAACGCACACGGTCTCATGAGGTTGACGTGGATTTGAGGTTAATGCCAAAGCTTCCTGAGGACAAACGTAGCCAAAGGGCTTGCTTCCACCTTCCTCCTTTTGTCTGTACTCATGTTCCAGCACTGGTCCCAGCCAGCGCTCACTGATTGTGAACAGGACCCATGAGGATGGCATCCACTGCGTGTGCATCCAGGTTTGTGCAGCAGAAGGCTGAATACACAAGCAGAATAAAAGTGTGGAAAATGTGACCCACCTTATCTGACAAAGCCTTTTGTAGGCACAAGAACCCCCTGACCCTCACTCGCTGCTTTCTCTTCCACCCAAAGGAAATGTCCTTTTTTGGAAGGGCTCTGAAGACGGTTCCTAGTAAGCGCATGATCCTGGCCGCACAGAGCGGGATGTAGCTGTTTTCTGATAGTTAAAACTGTTCCAGCTGCAAAACAAACACATGTACACACACAAACGTTACAACATCAATGTTTCTTTTACAGCTGGTGCTATCAAATAAATGAAGATGGTCTTCAGCTTGAAGCCAACAACTGGATGCAAGCTTTCTTCTGGTAGAGATCTCTCTTTCACATTCCGCCTTTCAGTCCTTGCTCAAAACAGTTCACTGCACTGGGATCAACAACTGCAGAATCACACCTTCTTTCCTTCTGCCCAATATCTGCATTTTCAGTCCCTAAACAAAGGGAGATGAAATAGTATTTTGCAAGAATAATTTTGTCCTGCCACTACTGCAAACCAGACAGTTACTTTTCAACAGCACTCATGAAAAGGCTTCATGGAAGTTCATGCTGAAAATGAATGCGTCAGTCAAGCTTCAGCCATTCCTCTTGGTGTAGAAATAGAGCTTACCTGCAAAACCCACCTCAAGTTAACTTAGGAACAGCAAAATACTAGAAAAATGTTGAAAGTGAAAGAAAAAAACATTTCACAAACCCAAACATTTCTGGAATTAGTGAGAAATGAATGTCAACTCTCTCCTGGGAAAACAAAGCTAGTTATATGCAAGCCTTCTCCTGACTTTTTAAAATTATTTTAAAATACAAGCTATGCTTCTGAATCATCTCTGAAACCACAGGGATCACAAAGCCTTGGACCCCAGTCTTATGGCTACAGCCAAAGAGGCAGACCCAGGGGCCTAAGAAGAGATTCATGGTGGACAAGTACATTTCTAAAAACCCAGCAGAACAGAGCCACTGCCCCTCAGCAGAGCAAACCTCCGAGAGACGGTGACAGTCAGCTGCCATGCTGCATACCCCATCGAGGGGGAATGGGGGAAAAGGGAAGCTTCTGACACAGGACAGAGGCAACCAAGCTGTTCCCTGGGGCAGCAGCCTGGTTCCCTACAGGGTCTGAAACTGTTCTCTTCATGCCCCATCTCAATAGCTCAGAAGCTACATCACTTCTTCTCCACTTCCTTTGTGCCCTTGCAAGATCCTCAGGCTTCCTCAACTTCTTCTAAATTTGAGTTCCCATCACAGTATCCTCTCTCCCCACAGTTTTTACCCAAGTCTCTTGGCAGCAAAGGGCAGTCTGTGCTGTGTCTAAGTTGTAGCCACACACGTGAACACCTGCATGCTAAGCAGCCAGCAAACAGGCAGGCCCGAGCTCGCTCAGTCCGTCCCTCCGCCAAACTCTCCTCTGCCCAGCTGATGGTTCTTGTTGGCCTTGTAGGCACTCATGGTGGGATCCACCTCGCCTCACTCCACCTGCTTTGTAGATTCACCCATCTATGGTAGCTGCCCAGGCTCCCATTATCGGCATGGGAGATGGAGGCAACAGAGCTCAGAGTGCAAGTGATCCCACATCAGGGAAAAATGAAACATGCCTGAACCCTGTGGTTTATACTTACTAGCACTCTGCAGACTATAAAAAGAGCTATAAAACCAGATGCTTGTGTTATAAGCACCTAATCTGAGATGAACTCCACCCGTAGTGACTCTGGGTACATTTGTATTCACTTTGCTATTTGAACCCGAGAACAACCTTGGGCCCAGAGTCAAACAGTGCAAACTGGCTCGCTTCCCAGCTGCTCACAAAGGTCCTCTGGAGCAGATGATTTGCATCCATGGAAGAGATGAGGGGGAGCATGCCAGTGCACATCCCATCTCCCCAGGCCTCCTCGGCCTCCCGTGGCAGCGCGCTCACTAGCACAGGCCACGCTCTACAGCCCTCCGTGGCCGTTTTGCAACAGACATGTGCCTACACATCTACACCCTTCCAGGCATTGACCTCATCCACCATCCCTTCTTCCCCTCATGGAGAAGGGACTTTGGACCAGGGAGACAGCAGTGACAGGCGGGTTCAGATTGATGAGGTCTTCAGAAGGCTGCCTGCCAGCCCTTTAACACCGGCACATCACTCACTGGGTCCCCATCTCAACAGACCGGAGAATCGCCACCACCCTTTGGAGGCTGGCAATCACTGCAGAGTCATGGGTACAATAACCAGCTACACAGGCTCAATCTGCACCACCAGATCCTATTGATAAAGCATGCTCTGTCTACTATGGACAAGCCAGTGCCGCCTTCTTCTAGAAGAGCTTCTATGAGGTCAGGGTGCCACTCTGCATGCCATCTCAAACAGGGCCCACACGGTCCCTCTCCTTGTTACTGTGGCTCCTGCAGAGTGAACATCTGTGGGACCAAGGTGCAGCATGTCTCCAAGGATGAGCTGCGGGACAGAGGTGACTCTCTCCAACAGTGAGCTGCAAGACCAAAGCACGTATCTCCCATGGGGAGCTGCGGGAATGAGGTGCATGTCCCCAGAATTGAGCTGCAAGAGCAAAGTGAGCCACACAGAGGAGAATTCAGGGAGTGGAGAGATGCCAGCACCCTGCTGCCGTGCAGGTGGTTGGGACAGGTCGCATGTTGCATAACCTGCACGATCTCCAGCTAAACCGCTCCACAGGGATCTGCAAAGTCCAGGGGTTTGGCACACGTGATGAAAATCTTTGGGCAAGTTTTTCTGGTCACGAGGGCAACCCCACTGACGGGGGTTCCCTCCCTGTGGTCTCTGACAAAGCCAACACCATCTCTGCACATTGCGCATTTGGAGTGTAAACAGGGATCTCCTCTGCAGCCCCTCGCATAGACCTGAGATCACAGTGGAGACACTTGCACTGAGCAGCACCAAAGCTGGCTTTCACATAGGCTCTTGTTTTAAAAATTTAAAGTAATATTGCTCAGTCCTTATATTGCTGCCAAGAGACTATCTGAGCAGCAAAGCTGTGACTCCTATGACGTCTCTAAATGAAACACAAAGCCTTGATCTCCACAGGTCCCTCAACTGTGCCCTCTGCTCTTAGTTCCTGTGACATCTTAAGAGAAAAAAAATGAAATAAATTACTAATAGGAAGTAGATTGCTTAACAGCATGCCAGTGGTGTGTTTTGTACCATGATGCCAAGGGCGTGGTATGTGAGCCAGGCATTTGGCAAGAGACAGCAGCAGGATATGGGAGAGCTCAAGGCCTGCCGACATGTACGGGAGGAGTGTATTGGGTGCAGGGAGCCAAACTGGATGCAGTTTAGTCTGTATTGTATGCAGGACATGCTACCTGCATTTTTGTACCTGCATTTTCCTATCCAGAGACTATTTGCTTGCTTGAATATAAACTAACAGGTATGCAGTAGAGGTGGGATCAAGTATTAGCATCAACAAATTAACACTGCAGGAGCTATTAACAGCTCTACCTCATCTGTCATATGGGGCTGAAACTAATCAATAGTTCAAAAATTATTAAAGGTAGATAGGTTTAAAGAAAAGAAGGACCTTCGTTCACATGACTTCTATCAAAACACCTATAATGGGAGGTGTAGAAATGCTGTTACCTGTGTCAGGAGAAAGGCAAAGCTGTCCCTGCTGAGTTCTATGCTGTATTGCTATGTCACATGAGATGCCCTGGCCACAGCACCATCTCACCTCCTTCATACCTCCACGATTTAGCCTATCAGAGGAACTCTTGAAATGCAGCAGACGTTAAGTCACTGTGTAACAAGTACATTCTGTTTTGGCATGAAAAAGCACACAAACATGTTTCTAATGCTTCCATCGGGAAAAACATTTGTCTGATCATAGCACCCACAGGTGGCTTTGTTAACTACACAAGCTCATTCCACGATGCGTAGAGGCTGTCTCCTTCTCATCTTACTGGCTGACAGTTCAGCTTCTAAGTATCTAATTTTGTTAGCAGAAATTCAAATTGATCAGTTAGGTTTTATACTAAATATTTAAATCATGACACTGGGAAAACTCTGAATATAATAAATACACCATTCAAAGTGGTGGAACGCACAGTCCTGTATGTCATTCTCGCAAGCAGAAAAGGTTCTCAGCTCTGTTTTCTGATAATTTCCAAGCTCTGCCTGCAAATAAACAATGCCACTTTGCCATACTCTTCCACAGCCCTCCAAAGGTATCCATGTTCTTGTGAAATGGCATATCTCCACATCACGCATAGGAACCAATAACGTTGCCCTTTATTGGAGGTATCAACAAAACCACCAGCATTGCACAAGTGAAGAAAGACCACACAAGATACTAAACAAAAATAAACACATGGTCACACCATGTGAAGTGAAATAGGAAGCATGATCTACATGGAAAGAATCAACAAATCATTCCAATATTAACTCCTGATTTCCCCTATAGAGAATTCCCAGGATTTTTTGGACCAAGACATGCAGCGAGTATGCGACTTGGCTGCTTTGAGCTGACCAGACCCCTGTTCTGCCTGCCCTACCAAAAAGATAGATGGGAAGCAGAACTGTAGCTGGTACCATCGTCCTGTCCAGTATCCTGAGAAGAAACACAGTTCTTGTGACAGCCACAGGACCTGAGGAAAGTTCTGGTTGGCTTACAGCCTGATCCTGCACTGAAGGAATTGAATATAAAACCTCTCACAATCTTTAGTGGATACTGAAGCAATCATTTACTCACCTAGGTTCTTTCTGCTCTAAAATAACCATCTAGCCCACAGTTTTCTGTGAAACAGGTATACATCTAACATCAAAGGTTAAAAATACCTCTTGGTGTCCCATCACAAGGAAGCGGAAAATGACTCTTGCTTATTGGTATGTAGAAGCCAAGAGTTTAGGATAAAGGAGCAACTTAAAACACCTTCTTAATTCCGCATGCCAAAGCCAAGATAAGCTACAGATAACAGAGCTGTATTTCTGAAGAGCAGGGTGAAATTCAGGAGACTGGAGTCTCGCCTGACTTAGCCTCAGTCCCTAGACGGCTGGACAGGCTGCAGTTACACAGCTGGCGAGTGATTTACCAGCCCTGTTGCCAATTCTCTTCCCTAATTTATCTTCCTGATCCCATGACAATTTAGCTTCCCACATCAGAAGAATATGACCTCTAGGCTGGATAAGTGGTTTTCTGGGAAATTTAAACTTAAGATATAGTGTAATAGGCATACATAAATAACCCACAACTGCTTAAAAGTCAAAATCCTAAACATCTTCTCAATGAAAAACCCAGACATGTCCATTTTCTCCTGGGTGGCATAAAACCACATCCCAGCTTCTCTGGGAAACTGAACAGAAAATACAAATACATGTGAATTGACAGTGATCCTTTAGCTGCTTCCAGTGATTGCCAGAGAAAATCAGTTTCACTGAAAACTGCTCACTTGCAAAAAAGAAGTTTCTCTTACCTGTCCTAGGCTTCATTAGGGGTGTTTGAGTTTTTTTTTCCCCTCGTCAGGCTGTCTCCTATGGCAGCAGTGCAAACATCAGTGCTGCTAACAGCCTCTGAAGCCTTCCATTGAACGGTGCTGAGCAGGCATGGCAGGACTGGAACTGCGGTGACTCAGGAACAGCCACAAATGCTCCAGAGAAAAAGGGCCATGAGCAATACTGTGTAAAATGCACGTACGCAGAAACTGGGATTAGTATCACGTAGGGCTGGGGAGGAGCATGGCACTGCCAGCCAAACAGGACTTGCTCTGTCTGGCAATCTGGTAAAGCAAACTAAAACCCATAAACTGAAGTCTTAATGACAAGGAAGTTCTGGTTTTCACCTGGTATTCTAATAAACGATTGCAGAATAAGGACAAAGCAGGTTTTTCCTAAGGTTGGGACGTGTGAGGAAATGGGGTATGAAGAAGAAGGGAAAAGAACTTAGAGGAGACAAAAAAGGAGACAAGCTGCCTTGTTGCTGATTATATGCTCCAGCTTCCCAGTTATCTGATATATAAAGCTCTGCAACTGCTCTCTGTAGCAGCAGAGACACTTTTCCAATTAATAAATGAACGCGAGCAGTAGTAGGCGTGCCAGGGAAAAGAGGATAGCCCCACACTGTACAGCCCTCTCTTGCCCTGAACTCCATCTGCTGCCTCCGGCCCTCCTTCCGCCCCCTCCCCATTCTCGGTTTGCTCCCTTCCTTCCGTCTTTCCTCTCGTGTTCCCCGGCTGCCGCTTTCCTGCCATTTCAGAGCTGCCTTTCCCTGGCCACCCCCTCAGCCTCAGCTGCTTTCAGACACCCACCGCATCGCTCTGCATATGAAAATGAGCTGTCACATTTTCCAGCCTCTGAAGCAGAGATTATTTTTGGGAGAGGTGGTTTTGACAGTTCTGCCCTGCAGTTCACAGGCAGAGCACAGGGCGGGCTGCGACTGTGCAGGGGGAGAAGAGGAGGGAGGGTACAGCAGTTCAACGCACATGCAGGGCTCCTGGCTGTGCACTCAGAAGGGACTGGAGGTCTGTGGAAGGACATGAAGCTCCCCTGGGGTATGGGAGCCAAGGAGCAGTTAAGTCTCCCCACTTCCGAGGGCTGCTCTTTCCCAACCCAAGGCCAGCTGCTAGCAATGCTGCTACAGGACACACCACCGAGACGACAGTCAAGCCTGCCTGTGGAGGACAGGCACAGCGAAGCCCCTCTCTGCCCTCTCACACAAAGTCCCTCACCCCGGCTGCCTCCCTATCACCCCCAGGCCACGAGACAGTCTCTTACAGAGGCCATGCTCCCTGCCAAATACCACAGTCAGCATCCAGACCTCATCCAAAGATCTGGCCTAAAGACCCTGAAGAGGGAAAGTGTAACAGGATTTTGACCTACCAGTGCAGCCCCAGCCATTCTGTGCACTTTGACCGCAGCTGGCCAGCATATAATGCGGAACTTGTGGGGCAGAAGGTCCTGGGGCACCTGGATGGTGGCAGCAGAAGACAAGCACTGACATGATGGGAACAAACCCCAGGGGTGAGAGGAAACGCTAACATGGGAGAAGGGACAATGAGCAGAAGGCTTCCCGGGTGACCAGAAGAGCAGACTGATGCGAAGAGCAGCTGCAGAGGGTTGCTCTGGAAATTGAAGTTGAAACGAGCTGGTTAAACGAAGCAAAGAAAGATGGCAGTTGGGGAGTACCCTGGGATGGAGTGGCTGGCAGTGTCGGCAGGGGAAGAACGGATAGGGAGGATCCAGAAGTGACCGAGGAGGCGGCAGGGTAAGATTGGCTGTAGGTGGTGTGGAGCAGGCTCTGGCAGGTGCACTGGGAATGGCCGGGGGAGAGGCTTTCACGGAGCGAAAGCAGCCTGGATGTCACGGGAAGGAAGGTGCATTAAGAAGTATTAAGCAGCAGGGTGTGTGCTAAGAGCAGGAGATCAGCAACTGGGAAAGGTGAGCTGTGAGGGCTAGTGGAGAATCACCGCTGGAAGGGGTGCCACAAGCAGCAAGGGCGGTCCTGCAGGACCCACGGCAACAAAGGCAGAGAGCCAAGTGGTCTTAGCGGGAAGCCAAAGCGAGTATGGACAAGGGGGTAAAGAAAGGACAGGAGGAGAGAGAAGTAAGAGCAGGAAAAGAACAAAACAGAACAGGCCACCTGAAGTGGGAGCTGATATTGCAAGTCAGCCCTTTGTTATTTTCTCATAGTTATACCATAGCGGAGTCCAGAAGTACCTGTCAGTCTTGGGTCACATCCTACTTCGTGTTGCATAAACTGAGAGAGATACGGCCAAAACGCCAAAGCATTTACAACAGCCTCGCTCAGTGTCCCCTGAAAGCTACCCTTACGACAAATCTAAAAGGCATGTGATCCAGCTCAAACATCGCTGTACTCATTTCTTCATCTTTCTATTTTATATGAAAATATTTGTTTTCTCCAAAGAGCAGCTTACTTCTTCTAGAAAATTACTGCAGAATTACCTTAACTTCCACGAGCAGTCCGGCACATACCTCCAACATCTTGCCATAACAAGGAAACTAAAAATGGTAACAGTATTTCATGTGGCAGACCTTTAGTTCATGTTGGCAACTGGATTTTTAACACTAAAGTTCTCACTATATCAGCAAAACTTTTGTGTATATGCACTACATATATTTAAGGGTGAAAGAAGTGACAAAGATCTGCCTAATTTTCTGCTGAGGTGCAGGTAGAAGTTCTTAGTTTTGTGAGTGAAGTTATCACGTAGGGTTAAACTGTAATGCTGGTGCAACTTTTACAGATTTAGTTTTAGGGGCAATAATATGCTTCCAAAGATCTTTCAAAATGTTTTAAATAAACACAACTGCAATCACAAAAAACGTAACAGAACCTGCCATAACAGAAAACACATAATTTCACCAAGAACTACTGTGTATTAGTCCCACAACCTTTATTTCAGCCAGAGCGGATGCAGGCAGATGCACTTACGAGCCAAGAAGTCTTTCCCCAGCCGTGCCTCACGTGACGGTCACACTTTTTGGCAAAGGAGAGCATGTTCTGGGAGTCAAGCAACCGTTTCATCAACATTTTTTCTTGTCGATTTCAGTGGGAAACACACTTTCTCCTGTTAAGACACATAGAGATGTGGGATCTAATGGAGTGATTTGTAAACAACTGTTTGCTACTACTAGTGAAAAGGATTTGGATCATCCTGAAGTGAATCCTCTTTTGGGAATTCCCTCTTAGATAAGGCAGTCAAACCAGTTTTCCTGCAGGTGTGGCAGGGATCTTATAAACCCTGGCCAAAAGGCAGGCAGGTACTCAGGTTACGTAGCAGAAACAAGATGGGAGATGCCGATTTCCCTCTGTCAAGCGGCACGTTTGCTCAGATGTGACTACTGCGGAAGCTGCAGGAGTGAGGAGAGAGGGATCCCACCACTGGCAGCCTGGTGCAGGGGGCACAGCAGGAGAGCACACCCCACCAGACACATACAGGGTACCAGTGTGAAGCCGAGGAACAGAAATTCCAGCTGTACAATGTATCAGCGGCAACGCTGGAATTAAAGCAATACCAAAAAAAAGCGTCTTCCTGAGAATAAAGTTACCACTCTTCTGTCAGTACACAAGTCTTTGAACTAATTAAGAATTGTTTTAAATTATATTTTACTCTGTGCTTGTGTTTTGCAATTGTTATATCCTCATTCTTCCTTCAGGCTGAAGAAACTAATCGTTTGCTATTCTTGCAGTGTTTTTTTCACTTTCAGACATAACTAAACATTCTGGGAGGTTTCCAGGTAGGTTACAGGAGGACATAACCTGCTGTCAGACCCCTTCTGTCAATTGGAATCGGCAGACAAGGGGAAGAAGAATTAAGCAGAATGAAAAGAATACTGGACTATGACACCATTGAAAAGGGGAAAGACAGGAAAACATATCTTAGAAGAAGAAAAAAAAAGTAGAAAAATGCTCTGAGTGAACGAGACTGGACTGCCTAGGAGGAGGAGGGGAGATCTCTGAAGTGAAGCTGAATAAATAGGAGAAATGGAACCGAACCATAACGAAGCATCAACCGTACTTCTAGAGCAGAGCAGCACTCTGGCACAAGCAGCACTCAACAGCTGCAGCCTGGCTAGGGATCCCGCTCCTCGGGTGCGGACACACACAGCCACCTTTTCTGCTTGCATTAAAACTTTCTGACAGGAAGAAGAATCTGCCTTAAACCCTGCATCGAGCAGAAAGTATCAAACAGCGCTTGCCCTTCTGGAGTGCCGCAGACTGCAGTGTAACGTAATTAACTGCGACCCAGCTAATTGGCAGCTGTTACCCAGGCTAGCTGGATGGCAGCTGCCGGGAAGCAGGGCGAGGGAGCCCACGGGGCTGCGGGCAGCGCGGCTTGCTCAGGCTAGCTGGTTTACAGCTGCACGCCGCCGAGCCGTGACGCTCTCCGGCCCACGGAGCCGACATGCCCGCCGGCCCCGCGGGGCTGGACTTTCCCTCGGAGCCCCGGCCGCGCTCGGGAGCGGGCCGGGGCCCTGCCCGGCCTTCGCGGGACGCACCGGGCGGCTGCGGCCTGCAAACCCCGGGCGATCCCGACGCGTGGCAGCAACCCCCCCTCCCCCCCAGCGCAGCCACGGCTGCCTGGGCCTCCCCCCGGCGTCGGCCCGGGGGTGCCGCCAGGACGCTGCCGCGGGCTCCCAGGGGCCCCAGCCACGGTGTTTCCTCCGGCGGGGGGGGGGGCCTGGGAAGGGCCGGGAAGGCCCGAGGCGGCCGGAGCAGCCTGGCCACCGCCCTCCTCCCCCCGCGCCCGCGGCCCCGCTTCACCTCAGCCCGGCGGATGGGCGGGGGCCGCGCCCGGGAGGCTGCTCCCCCCCCTGCAGCCGCGTGACCTCATGCGCGAGGAAGCGCCGGGCCGCCCCCGCCGCTCCCACCGGAGGCGGGGGGAGGGGGAGGGGCGGCACTGACTCAGCCGGCGGCGGGGACTCGGCGTGGGCCGCGCACACGCCGCGCTGACACACTGGCCACGCCGCGGGGCAGCCGCCGATCACGCGCGGGCGCCGGGCGCCCATTGGTTGCCGCCTCACACACCTTTGCCGGCGATTGGCGGCGGGCGTCCGGGAGCCCCGCCTCCCCCCCCGCGCGCGGGGCTGGGGGAGCCGCCACCTGAATGGGGAGCGGCGAACAAAAAGAGGAAAATAACGGCAGCGGGCGGAGAGCGGCGGCGGCGCGGGCTCCGGTCAGCCTCGGCTCCCCGCCACCGGCCGGCGGTGAGTGACCGGCCCCGCCCGGCGGGCCGAGCGCGGGCCTGCGGACCCCGCGAGGGAGGCAAGGGAAGCAGGGCGGCCCCGGCCGCGCGTGGGGCGGTGGGGGACGGGGCGTCCCCGGGTGGGGAGGGAGTCCCCGGGGGTGGCGCGGCGGGGGGATCCCGAGGGGACGCGTGGGGGCGGCCGGCGCTCCGGGCGAGAGGAGGGACCGCGGGCAGCGGCATGGGCGGGAGGTCGGACTGAGGCGGCGGCCGGAGGGGGTGAGCCGCGGCGGGGGGACCGGAGCTGCTGGGCGGCCTGCGGGGCGAGGGGCAGGAGCGGGGGAGAGCCTGCGGGGCGGGCGGGCGAGGAGAGCCGCGGCGGGGACGGAGGGAGAGAGGAGCTGCCGGGAACCTGTTGGCACCGCCGGGCCGGCGACGTGCAGCCTGTGTGCGGGCGTGCCCGGGCGCGCCCAGCACGGGGGAGCGGCGCGGGCGGCAGGCTCCGCCGCTGCATGTGCCAGGCGGCGGCGGGGGGAGGAGGGAGCCGGAGGGATGCCGGCGCGGCGGGGGGAGGAGGGAGCCGGAGGGATGCCGGCGCGGCGGGGTCAGGCGGGGGCGGCGCGGCCCGCCGCCAGGAGGAGGTGGGCGGCCCGGGGGCCGGGAAGCGGGCCGGCTCTGCGGGGAAGAGCCAGCCGCAGCCGCCTCCGCCGGCAGAGCCGAGCCGTGGGCTCGCTCCCCGCGGGGACGCCGCTTCGCTTCGCTTCCCTTCCCTTCCCCCGCGGCGGGAGGCGCCGGGTGTGGCGGCGCTGACCCTCGCCCGGCCCCCGCCCGCTGTGCGGCGAGGCGAGGCGGCGCGGCTCCGCCGGCCGGGCCTTCCCCCGCCCCGCGGGGCCCCGGGGAGGCGGGGCGCGGCCCGGCCCCGCCCTGCCCTGCCCGCGGCGGCTGTGGCGGCCTCCCTTCCTGCCGGCTGCCGCCTGCTGAGAGCGGGGGCGGCCGCGCGGGGAACTGGGTGAAAGGTCGGCGCGCGGCAGTGCCCGCGCCGCCGAGCAGGCGCTGATCACGCTTTGTTCACATGCCCCCGCCCCGCGCCGCGCCTCGATCGGCGCCGGCCAATGGGTGCCGGCGCGGCGCGGGGAGCCAATAGGGGAGGGCGGGGGCGGTGCGCGCGGGGGCGGGCGGCGGGGAGCGCCGGCGGGGTGCGCTGAGGTGAGGGTGACGCGCGCCCAACGGCCGGGGGCGGGGCCCGCGCCCCGCCGCCCTCCCCTCAGCCCGCCGCTGCGGGGGCGGTTCGTGACAGCCGGGGCCGGTCTGCCGCCCAGGGGGTGGCCAGGTCTCCTTAAAAAGATGCAGCTTAGCCGTGGCTCCAGCTGCCTGGAGACGCGGCTCTGCCACCCACACCATCTCATCGGGGCGGCGGGGGCGGCGGGGGCGGGGGGGGGAGGCGAGGCGGAATTTGCCAGCGGCGGTGGGCACCATCCCTTAGAAATTGAAAGCTGAGTTAGGGATAATGGTGGAACATACAGCTTAGGAGGCTTTCTGCGTGGGTTGGTTCCGTGTGGTGACCGGTCAGATAGTGAATATACATACATATATTTCACTTCTCCAAGTTGATTATTTTCCTTGCATGTACGCGTGTGTGAGAGAGACCTTTTGAGTATTTTCTGGAACATTTTTGGTAGCTAATACCTTTTGAAGAAAATGTGCATCAGTCCCAGTATGGTCTTTTCTCATGTGTCAAAATAAGCACAATACTCGGGGCTGAGTTTAAAGCAAAAATGGAAGGAGGGTGGGATGGGGGAGGAAGTTTTGTTTTCTTTTTTTTGGGGTGAAGATTTTTGTTAAGCGTTCAGATGCAACATTTGCAGTATGGAATAACTTAAACTGTTGCTAAAGATTTGGGGGGAGTTCTTTTGTCTCAAGAAAATATATAATCTTCACCAGATGGCCAGATTTCCCCATGAACAACTTCATAAAAATATTATATAAATAAGAAAGAGGGCAGGAAAATACTGGCGTACCCCCACATGACCAAGTGTATTTAGCTTGCACAGGTTGCTTTGCTTGGTTTTTACGATGCCTTCTTATAAGTAGCTGCAAAATAGTCAAACTTAGCATCAGGTTTAAAGTTTGCTTTTTTCCTCTAGCTGAAACAGGAGGAAGAAATGGAGATGATGACTGAGAAACAGAGAGATACTAGGTATTTCTGGAACAATACTCCTGAAAAAAGCGATTTCGAGGCTGTAGAAGCCCTTATTTCTATGAGTTGCAACTGGAAATCAGACTTCAAAAAACATGCAGAAATGAGACCTATAACTCCAGCATCTGATATGTCAGAAGAGAGTGACGAGACTTTGCTTCCTGGAGCAGCGGACTTTAATGCGATACCAGCATTTGTAAGTTTTTGAATTTGTACGTGTGCGTCCTTGTTTTTAATAATTAATGTGGTGATGTGTTGGTAACGCGCCCCCCCATTACTGTGTCTGTCTCCCCGCACAGTGCCTGACCCCCCCCTACAGCCCTTCCGACTTGGAGATGTCACAGGTGGTCCATCCGTCGGCACCAGCACCTGCTGCAGCGCTCGGCAAGTCGCTGGCCGAGGCTGCCAAGCCTCCTCTGGCCACACCTCGGAGAGAGGCAGAGAGGCCTCCAGCAGCCGGGCCTCTGAAGGCTCAAGTGACGAGTGTTATCCGCCACACGGCTGATGCCCAGCTTTGTAATCGCAAAACCTGCCCGGTGAGAACAGCCAGTGTGCTGAAATACCAGGACAGTCTTTCGAGGGAAACAAACAGTAAACAAAATGCCAAAGTAGAACGTTCAGTGTGTTCCTCCGTGGCACTGAGCAGAGCCGGTGATGAGAGCAGTGAACTGCTGGTGGCAGAAGGAAAAACCACAGAACCAGCTGTCGGTCCGGTGCCCCTGACAAAGCCCTCAGTCAGCAGACATCAGCCTGTCCCTGGGTCGGCACAGCAGTCGGCAGCGGTGGCACCGCCGTGCCCTGCCCAAGGCAGTGGAGCTCCCCCTGTGCCAGTGATTTGCCAGATGGTCCCGCTGACGACAAACAACAACGTTGTGACGGCCGTAGTGCCCAACACCACACCGAGCCAGCAGCCGGCTCTCTGTCAGCCCATGGTCTTCATGGGCACCCAAGTTCCCAAAGGTGCTGTTATGTTTGTTGTGCCCCAGCCAGTTGTGCAGAGCGCAAAGGCTCCCATTATTAGTCCGAACGGCACGAGACTTTCTCCCATTGCCCCTGCTCCCGGCTTCATACCTTCTACAGCAAAAACCACTCCTCCCGTTGATTCTTCAAGAATAAGAAGTCACATTTGCAGCTACCCAGGATGTGGGAAAACGTACTTCAAGAGCTCCCATTTGAAGGCTCACGTCAGAACACACACAGGTTGGTCACTGTTGATGGATGTTAAAAATTAATGTAGAAGATTGCCGCTATATATGCAACTGGTTAGGGTTCTAGCGATTACTGGATTTGTTCATGGAACAAATTGTGGGGCAGCAACAAAATACTTTTTTTGCCAGCGTTCATTATAATGCTGCCTAATCTCTGACAGGAAATCTCCCGGAGGGGAAGTTGACTCAGCAGTTTGTTTGTGCTGGACTTGCTTCGTGTCAGAAGACACTCACTGATGCTTCTTCTGAGTGTGGAAGCAAGACCTTGCCCAGTGTAGAGTATGCTTTTCCAGAGTTAAAGACACCTTATTAGGCTTCCCCACAAGAATGCCTTTGTCAGAAGTGGGTGAAACTTAGAGATTCTTTTTTGAAAGAATATGAGGATCCACTCCAAACTGTTCCTACCTTGGTTATTTTAGGGTAACTTCTCCACGCCTCAGCTCTTAATCGCAGTAGCAAAAAGTGTCACGCATGTTTTCACAGAGGCTCACAGTGCACTACCAGAGCTCTGTTACATAAAATGTTATTACAGGTTGCGTTTCAGAGGGTAGTTTTGGGCATGCTAAGTCATCATAATCTGCAGTTCATGTGGAGCTGAGAGTTAAAATCAGCTGTCTTGAGATGTAAAGAGCATCTCAAACTATTTGGTTCCAGAGAATTGTTAACCCTTTGTACTGCTTAGCCTTGAGGATAGTGAGTCTGCATGTTTAAATATTGGTATATAAACAATTTTTCACATTTCATATATATATATAAAATTAATATTTATGTAGATTTTTGTCTCAACTGTCATAATAGAAACTTTTCAGTAAAAAAGTCAAATCCTGCCAGTCAAGGCAGTAGTGTTTGTTGCTCGGTTAGCACTCATGGGGTTTTTTTCTTTGTTGTTTTTTTTTCTTTTAGGAGAAAAGCCATTTAGTTGTAGTTGGAAAGGCTGTGAGAGAAGGTTTGCACGGTCTGATGAACTGTCTCGCCATCGCAGAACGCATACCGGGGAGAAGAAGTTTGCCTGCCCAATGTGTGAGCGGCGGTTCATGAGGAGCGACCACTTAACGAAGCACGCGCGTCGCCACTTATCGGCTAAGAAGTTACCAAACTGGCAAATGGAAGTGAGCAAGTTAAACGATATTGCTGTGCCACCAACGTCTGCGACCGCGCAGTGAAAGGACTTATTCTGAAGACGTGGAATTAACTGTTGTCGCTGGGATATGCCAGCTAAAAAAAGGCTTTTGCTCCCGGTCTGTGGTTCTCCTGCGCTGGCTGCTGATGGCAGTGCAGCAGAGAGGCAAAGGCAGTCTGTGCTCAGTCACAAAAAATGTTGCTGGGAGAACCAGTGGCTGACTGGAATAGTGGGTGTCTTTTGCACTGGTAAGGAGAGAGAGAAAGGGAAGGGTCTAGAGCAGAGCAGCACACACTGCCGGTTTTGAATTTTGCAAATTATTCATACGTACTCTAGACCAGTCACGCATGTTACTGAAGGTTTGCTGCTGACGCTTGAGACCAACTCCGATTTTAACTTTCCGTTGTCAGTCTTCAGTACAACACAGACTAGAAGACAGCAATGTATGGGTGCAGGCTTGAAAGCCCAGAGTGCGCCTGCGTAAGATAATCTAAATTGGTTTTCCTACTTCTGCCGCCTTTTCTTGGTGGGAATCTTTTCCTCCTATCCATTCTCTGTCCCAGTCATAAGCGATGGTTTGGTGCCAGACTCCTGGAGATTTGAGAGCTGTCCACCTGCTCGGGGTGTTTAACATCCCCAGCTTTATGCTGCTGTCCAGGGGGGCTTGGAGCGGGTGTTAAGGGGCACCACGGGGGCAGTTGGACGGTAGGGAGGTTTCTGAATCCTCATTAGCTTTGTAATATTTTCCCAGCTGCTTTGGCAAGCTTTGTGATTATTACGATTGGTTGTACCTGGGCATCGTACGATGCTTCTGCTTTTGTGTTGCTTATGGTTTCCTTTATACCTTCTCACAGTTCTGTACCACTGCCTTTTTCATGACCGGATACAGTGCACTTTCAAGAGAAACATTGTAACTGTAAACAACTCGGGTTGCTTAAGGAAGAAAACCAAGAATCTTGGGCTTCTTGATGGTGTTGTTCTTTGAAAGACAGTTTATACTAAAAATGAAATGGATATATTATGTATTGTATTAAATTAGAAGGTTGTGATTCGAAAAGTAAAAAGAGGCAGTAAAGACACCGGCCTAGAATTTAAACTGTAGCTTTTGTGACAAATAATGCATCAACTTTCACTATTTCTATTTTATCCTATTATGTTGAGGACACATATCAGAAAGTGAACAGTTTGAAAATAGTGTATTAGATACGCTTTTTGTGACTACTTTAAAGATTTGCACATTTCTTATGTTGTACTTTATACTTTGTTTACAATAAAACCAATTTTCTGTAATATAGACGTCTCTGTTCTTTCCCCATAGCAGAACTTAGCCCTTTGCAAGGAAAGTAACCTCAAAACAAAGTATAGTGTCCCTCAATATGTGTCCTGACCAATGAAATGCTGTCTCTTAAACTTTGATTATTTTTTTTTTTTTTTAAGCTCTATAAAGCCAACAGGAGTGGAATTTCAAGTCTGCTCTTACCACTCTGAGTCTCTGGTTTGGTTTTTGGTTGTTTTTCCTCCTCACTCTTCATCCCCCCCTCCTTTTCTCCCAGCACCCAAAAATAAATGTGCTGATGTGGGCCATTATAACACTGGTGAAAAATACTTCCTTTTTCTTGGCGGTGGAACCGCACGGTCTTCCCCAGGATGGAACCCAGCCCGTTTCCGATGGCCAGGCCGTCAGGTGGAGGTGGTGGCTGCTGCCCCGGGATCCCGACCCCTCGGCGGCATTGCCCAGGGCCAGCCGGAACGCAGCACTGCTAGGGAGATGTGTGCTTGCTGTCGCTGCCCTCCGGGCGGGGGTTTGCCGGTCTCCTGTAGGAGACTCCTGCAGGGCAGAGGGCAGGGCGGTGGCTGTCACCTGCTCGGGCCGGAGGTGGGCTGCGCGGTTTCTCTGCCTTCTGCTGCGCCTGCCTGCGTGCTGGGGGTGGCCGCTGAGTGCTGGTCCTGGGGGCTCCTCTGCCTCCTGCTCTGCCCTGCCCGCGGGGATCCCCAGGTTGCACAACTGCATGGCTGTTTACTCACTGCCCTGCCCGGCGGGCTGTTTGGGACAGGGGCACTCCTTACCTTACCCTGTTTGACGCAGGGCCCTGCGTAGGAAAAGCTTGAGTCACTGCCCTTTCTTCTTGTTCCAGGGGGAATACGGCATCATAGCCCAATGCAAAAAAGACGCTTCCCAGGAGCCTGAGTCCCGCTCCGCCATCTCGCTTCAAGGTATTTTACGTTTCGTGGGTGTAAGATGAAATATTTTAACAGCTCTGGATCTGAAACCCTTCCATGTCTGCAACTAGCCATTGGGCTAGGAAGCCGGGTCCCCTCTCCAGCTCTGTCTGGCACACTGAACCTTGAATCCCGTTTTGTGCCGTGGCCCCACGTAAGGAGGGCGTAAAGAAAGTGCCACCCCCATCGTTACCCTGCCCGGCCGTGGCTCTCCCCGGCAGCCCGTGAGGTGGGCTTTGCACCCCCTCTAGCTCAGCAGGGAGCTGAACTTAAATCTGACTTCCCAGGCGAGTGCTCTCACGCTGCCATGCAATGAAAAGGGAAGAAAGGGAGTTCCGTGCCGTGGCCATCTCTGCTGCCTGTGTTTTCTGAAGAAAATCAGCTGCTGGTGCTTTTGGTGTGGCACCCAGCTCTGGAGGTGTGCGTGGGGCACCCTGAGAGCACCCGCTGGTGGCACCGCTGGGGAGGCTGCAGAGGAAGGCCTGTTTCTGGCATTGCTGTGAGCTAAATAAAATACAGTTTATCACTCTAAATACAGAATTTAACAGTAAGAAGTGTAATTCTGACTGGTTCCAGCCGAAGGCAGGGCTGTAATTGTGAATTTACCTCATGTGCCATTTTTTAAAGCTTAATCATGGAAGCCAGCTGGAAATTAAATCAGCCATTCAGGGGTTTAATCCAAGTCTAACCTGAAAAATGCAGTCGAAAGGACGTTATTAGACACCTTTTCAATGCTGATTTTATTCTGCAATCAAATTTGGTTGCATACCAGGAAACTTTTAATGAATTTTCTACAGATTTCTGTGAATAATTATTCACAGAATGATTATTAGGGTTTCCTTACTCCTCTGTGTAAACCAAAACCACATCTCTATTTTGTCCTCCTATTTGGGTTTAATGATGAAGCCAAACAGAAACGCAAACCAAAACGCTCTCGGCGAACCCCCAAATTGGTACTCGGATGCCAACACTGGCGGGCGCTGGCTGTGGCGGGGCCTGCTGGGGCGGCCGTGGCTGTCGTTTGCTGTGCAGACACCCGGCTCCGGGGATCCGATCCGCAGAGATCCAGGAGATCAGCATATATTGTTGGAAGCAGATTTCAGAAGTATCTATAAACCCTTCACCTTGCTGCTTAGCACTGATCTCCGAAGTGACGTGCACACATAAAAATGGATGCCACAGTGGTGACATCGATTACGCAAGTTGGAGCAAGAGCCATTCCCTGTCCTGGCGGGCAGGGAAGAGCAGTTGGGGTCTCACAAGTTGTCCTGGGAAAGGAGGGATTGAGCCACCGTGCCCAAAGCAAGGTGGTATAACCCACTCTTGGTACGCCTACCTTGCCGATGGGTGCTGGGGGAGACGAGGGACCGTTTGGGGGGCAGAGGGTGCCTGCCTGCCCTAGGCGTTGCGCAGGCAGCTCGCTCCGGCTGCAGGAGGAGCAGCAGGGCTGAGCAGGGCTGAGCAGGACACATTGTGGGGCTTGGGGTCTGGTTATCCCACCCCCTGGCTAAATCAGCATGGATAAGCCACAGGACTGTGGTGCCAGGACACCCTGCATGTGTCCTGAGTGTGCCTTTGCCAGTGCTTGGGGGATTTTAAGCTCTTCGGAGAGGACGGAGAGAAGGCTGGAAAAAGCAAGCATTTTCCCTTGTGGTTTGGAGAAGAATAATTTCCATTACAGCAGGAGTATTTGTGGAAGGCTTAGATGCTCTACGAGTGAATTAATATGTATTTTAAAAGAAGAGGGGTCCTGAGCTGGGGCAGCTTGTCTGGAGCCACAGACACGGCTAAGACGAGAACCAGGGCAGCCTGTCTACCCATCCGTCCTGCCTGGAGAGCTTGGCTTTCTGAGGTTTTTCCTCCCAGGCTTCACCATCCAGCAGTGCTATTTCAAGACAACCTTAACCAACCGGTCCTGGGGTCCTGGCAGAGGGTCTGTACAGCCTTGGTGCCAGGGTGGGTGCCACAGTGCAGACGTGGCACATGCCCGAGAGCCGAGAGGAAGGGCTTTATCACTGGCTGGCCTGAGACTTGCACACCGCATGCAGAGGCATCAGGTATTCCCCTGGCAGCTCCCCATTTTGACTGTAAATAGATGATTCATTTGTCTGCTTTGGCAACAAACTTAGATCACCAAGGAAACATTTGCAAGCTGCCAGAAAAGTTAAAGCACAAAATCAGGTCAAGAAAAATGATGAATGAATGAATATGTGTATTGCGGGCTCAAGCTCCCTGCTGTTCTGTACCACCAATTTTCTGCAGGAGCAGTCTTTGCTTCTCCTGAAGCATGTGGTCAGGGGGGTAATATTCAGCTAGAACAAATGTTTTCGGAATATGTCTTATGATGCAATTGAGCATGTCACACGGAGCTTCCATGTCTTTTCTAGGGATATTGTGATCTGGAACGCTTTCTGTTGTCACCAAAAGAAAATGTGATACTTAAGCAGCAAGAAAATGAGAGCAAAACATATCTTTAGCCATCTCATTATATGCAGGAGAAGATAGGGGCTAAGCTTGCTAATGCACTTGCTATGTTGTGATACAAATCAGGTAATAATCATGTAAAATGTGTTAAGTAATTCAGAAGCTTTGTTAGGATACCACAGTTTTGATGAAACTTTATACTTGCTTGTGTATTCTACTCTGAAAGTCAAAGTAATTGTCTGGTGAAAAAAATTCTGCTGTTACCACTACTTCAACTACTCAGGAGGTTTTGGTAGGTATCAAGGTACCCGCATGGCAACAACTTCCCAAATAAACCGATGCAGCAGTCATGGGGAATGCCCGCGCACTAACAGCTGCAGCGAGGCACAAGCACACGCTGCCTCGGCTAAATATTCCCCAGGGCCTCTGCAAAACGTAAATGGCTTTGAATAGCTGCGGCATACAGCATCTCCTCTCTGCCCAGCTCACCTCCTGTCTGCTTCCAACAACACGAAGGAGGAACTGACATTTATCAAGTCTATTTTTTTTTAAAAAACCTTCACAAACTTCTCATTTTGTTAATGCCAGCTGGGCTGGATTCCATCCCGTTGTCATCGTTTAATTGTGAGGGCTGGGATCTTTGCAGCGATAGCTAGGGGACTGGCTCGGAGTACTTACTGTGAGCAGCAACCTCAGGCAGTTTAAACACTTCTGCTTGGGAAATAGAGCTTTTAATGTTTAATTGCCTAGTAGGCAGCTGGAAAGTACAACCCCTACCTCCCCAGAATGAAAAGAGAAAGAGAGTATTGCATGCAACCTGAGCAGAATTAAAGAAAATACAGAGTACATTAATGGCCTAAAATGCAGAGTCGTCAAAATGTTAATGAAACCCTCATCAAGTAAATAATAAAGCAACTCCTCTGACCCCGTCAGCCGTGATGTAACATCACCAGTCGTTGCAGTCACTAAATAAAAAGATAGTTAGAAGCTGCAGCGTTGCAAGAGAACAGAACAGCCATCTTCAAACAAGCTATGCAATCAGCTTAATGAAGACATAATTCTTGATCAGCTGCAATCAGTATTCATCAGGTAATCCCCACTAAGGGGGAGGGAGTGCAAAGGCAGAAGCAAGGGCCAGGTTAGCCGGAGGGATTCCCCCGTTTGCAGCTGCAGCACAGGGCGCTGGCCTGAGAAGCGAGGCAGGGAAGGCCCTGCGAGCTCCTCCTGCCCCTGGGGCTGTACAGCCTGCAGGGCACTTGTGCATCCTGCCACTGCTGGTGTCTGACTGCTATGCAGGTTTAGGGACCAGTTGCCTTTAACGCTTTTGGTTGAGCATAAGCCGTTTTATTTCCTTTTCTTCTCCCCACCAACGTTACCTGCCTTCACAGTGCCCCACAGGTGCTCTGGGGCTCTTTTGGGCTCCCCAGAGCTGTCAAGCTCCCTGCTCTCCTGGGGACGAGAGCGCCTGTTCCTGCCTGCAAGTGGCTGCACGCTGCCCTCCGGGAGAGGGGCTCCCCCGTGCCCCTGGGCTGCAGGGTGGGTTACAAGGAACTCCCACCGCTGGGAATTAGGCCACGTGCTTCCCACCGGCACCACAGCCCTTCCACCTGGCAGGTGACGGTCACCCTGTCACCCCAGCCCCCATCGCCCCAGCACCCTGCTGCCCCTGGCTCTGCACCGGCTTCCGCAGCCCAGAGCAGGGCTTGGGAAATGGGAAACCAGAAGTAGCCCCGCTGCGTGGGAGCCTTTGCTGGGGTCACTGGAGCAGCTTGAACCCCATGTTGGAGCCGTGCCGCTGCCCAGCTACATCCCTCGCTGACCCTGACCCACAGGCTCACCTTCCCTGCCAGCATCGGCACTCACCGAGCCCCCAGCCCTGCTCAGCAGCAGTCCAAAATTTGGGTCTCTTCTTCTCACGAAGCCTGGGAGATGTCTCTGGGATGTGTCTCTGGGACTAACAGATGTCTCTGTTAGTGTCTCTGGGAGCTCACCTCCTCGCTCAGCCATGGCTAAGGCGACGCACGAGCTTCCCACGCTGCCAGCAAAGCTGGTGGCTGCTCAGGAGACTGGTGTGATCACCTCCATCTCTTTTCACTAGGAAACAATGCAAGCAGAAGAGTCTTGCCATTTTCTGAAATAAAGGAGAAACTGTGGCAGCCCTGTGAAATTCTCAATGCAGTACACGGGTCAAAAATACCCTTCATTGAACTAAGAAGGAGAAAGAAATTGTTACCCTCTGGAAGTACCCAGAGGGAAGCAGAGCGTGTGGAAAGGACGAGTACTTACTGATTAGCTGGCCTAGATAGCATCGCTTGTGTCTGGCACCGATTCATCTTAACAATAACCCTCCCAGCCATGGGACAGCAGGAATTATTTCAGGTCTTTCCATAGGAAAACATCCTAAGTGGTTAGTTGCTAATCTGCAGCTGGGGGGATCTTTTTATTATTTTGTTTTCCATTTATGCAAGAGACTTTCGATTCCCTATTTAAGTGAAGCAACAAGTATGATGAGTCGATGATGAGTCACCAGGCCAGGAAAAAGGCTGCAGGAAGGCTGGACTATTTATAAAACGTAAAAGAAAGAAAGGAAATATATTCTAGATGCAGATAGATCTGGAAGGTGACTCCACCTTCTTTTGTAGGATCGCATATTCCCAGGCACCAGACAGCAAACCTCCCAGGAAGGAGGGGGGAAGCACTGGCGGGGCGTGCGTGCTTTTTCAGAAAGGATTCATTTACATTGCACGAGCACCACGTGCTGCAGAGCCTGCCGGACGCTCACCCCGATGCGGGAGAGCCTTGCAACTCTCTTCTGAGGGGCACGGCCATGCAGCCGGGCTCCCCCTCCTTTATCGCCTTTGCACCGGCTCCGTGTGCCGAGCAGAGAGGTAAGCCAGCCCGAGCTCTCCACCACTGCGGCACAAGTGTTGGCTGCATGCACCGAGGCAGCTTATCGTGAGTAAGGTCAGGTACCGCCGTGTGAGTCACTGCCGGCAGCGGCGCAGACGTGGGGCTCTGCCGGGAGAGCGGTGGCGGAGGTGGCTGGAGGGGCTTCCTGCACCTCGCTCTCTGCCGGCTCCTCTGCCGGGGGGTACCGGGGGCAGGAAACCTCTCTGCGGTTCAGCCCTTCCAGCTCTCAGTTCATCCGGCCCACACCACCGTACCACGAGGTGGGATGCGGAGGTGCCACTGGGAAACAAACAAACAAACAGAAAGCTGTTTGGCAATAATTGTGAAGCCTTGACGTGGCTGGCAAGGGCATTACTGAGTGCACAAACTGGCCTAGGTGGTCCCACAATCTGGAGATACCATTGCCTGACACTGGGCTTGGGCAGTGGAAAGCAACAGAAGCTTCACCTCCACGAAACACTGCCAGAGCTGTCTCCAAGGGCCCGTGCAAGCCACATGGCGTGGCCTCCTCACACGGCAGATGATCACACCTCTCCCTGAGTTCTGACAGCAAAATTCTGGATAGTTGTAGCTGCTCTGGGATGCAGCTGGTTGGGGGTGGCAGGAAGGACCCACTGCCAAGAAGACAAAGAGCACCTGAGGTCTTGCAAGGCCCACCTGCAAAACACGATCCATGTCTGTCGGATGGAGTTAGACTATGCCAGTACCTGATGCTTTCGGAGCAGAAGGGTCTGCAGCCCGGGCCGTTGGGGTGGCCAACACAGCTTTGTCCTCACTTCCCTGTCCTGTGCTCACATCGTCCCTACTTCTGACACTAGGTTAAAATCCAAAAGCCTGTCACAAAACCGTGTCATGGCACAGTTGAACAGGTGCTTAAACAGGACATCTGTTGGGACTGGGATGGGCTGGAAGGTGACGAGGTTGCTTTATAGCTTTGGACACGGATTACGTGCTGGAGGCTTGATTCAGCGCTCACAGTTCTCATCCAAGACACAGCTTGATGCTGATGTTCAGCGCACATCCCAGTTTGTGGGCTATCTGCATACCTAATGAGATTTAACATGTTTAGGAGTTTATTTAGGCTCTAGTTTCATAAATCACTGGATCAGGGGAAGAAGGAGGATGGATCTTTAGTGTTTAAGTGATACTTTCTCTTGACTAAGTGTACACAAGGTGAAAAAATGGTCAGTACTATTTGCACACCTTTTCAGGCTTTGAACAGACAGCAGTTCAATGAGTAAATAGTGTGAGCTGGGTGACAGCTCCTCAGCTAGTGCATCTTTAAAGAAATCGCCCAAATCTGCATGTTTCTGGGGAGAAATCAAAGTGATGCCTCACTCGAGGAAAGTTAGTTTTTTTGCTCAAGTTAAGAGAGTTGGCTGCCTTTGTTACCCACAGCCTTTAAGGAAAAAAAAAGGGGGTCACCCAATCTGTATGTGCTTAAAGTATTGTTCGTGTTAGTAGGTAACAAGAAAAGAAAAGGAAAAGCATTCCTGCGAGGCTATTTTGGTGGCTTTTACCAACACCATCAATGGAAACTTTGCGGCAAAGTATTAACGGATTTAGTTTTGCAACACTCCTGCTGGGGAGGAAGGGAGTTCCTCGGCAGCATAACGTGGTGCTGTCTTGGCTCCATCATGCCATATCTAAGAAATACAGGCCCTGCCTCCTGAAAGCTTTAAGCCTATGTTGAAAGCCATTCCAACACTAAAGCAAACTTCTAATTGTCCTCAAAGGTGGTGTTTTCCGGAATCACTTAAATAAAAATCATCCCTGCAATAAGGAATCGATCTGCTTTATTTCTGTGCGTTGCTAATGTTGTCGGTTGGCTTAAATAGTCTATAAAATAAACAATTTCTTTTGCTTGAGTAGTGCCGTTGCGGTATGCAGTCTGCAATGGCTGGGAGCCCTTGGGAAGGCACAGCCTTATTCCACAGAGACTTCGCAGGGCTTGCCAGGTCTGGCATCTTCAAACTAGGTTTCAGGAGTTATGGTATCTGCTGCTCCACTTTGGTGCCAGGCAGGACAGCCTGCGGTGGTTAAGTCTGCAATCTGGAGACAAAGCTTGGTGTTGGTATCTGACGGGCGATGATTTAGGGTTTCTTTCTCCTGGACTCTCAGAGAGTCTTGAGCTCCGAGCCTTTGGTATTTTGTTCCTCTGTGAAAGCTTCAGTTCTTGTCTTATTGACAGCTACGCTAGACTTGCTTGGCAGAGCATCGCATTTTTGGAGGAGTGTCAGTAGGATCGAGCCTCACTTGGGTTCAAAGGCGTGGGGCAGTTTTCACTTCCCCCCTTTCTCCCTCTCTCTTCTGGGTGTTGACGGGCTGGGCAGAGGGAGCAGCGCCTCGTCCTCCTCGCGCTGAGCCTCTGCACTAAGACGCCTCAGAAGCGGGGCTTGGGCGGGGAGAGGAAAACCAGGCTGAAGAGCAGAGGGATGGGGCCAGCCCCTCACCCACCTGCGCCGGGAGCCACGGCCAAGGCCTTGCCACTAATTACTGTAATTAATACCCATGCAACAGAAACTCTTTCCAACCCCGAGCACTGATTGCCATGCAGTTTCAGTGCTGGGTTTGAAGCCACAGGACTCTCTCCTACTGTCACCGAGGTCAAATAAAATGTTGCTATTAATTAACTCTTTTGCCTTTTGGCCTGTTTTTCCCCAATAGCTTTTGTTTACATGCTGATACTCTCCGTTTTCCTCACTGCTGCCTATTTCTTTCTCTCTTTAATGTTCATCGAGCAAATTTATTCCCCATCCTCTCAGCAGTCACTTCGCCACTGTTTTAACTTGTCCCCAGCTTTGTGGGTGCGCTGCACAAGAGGAAGAGGGATGCTTTGATACGCTGGGTTGGATTTTAATGTTTTGACAAACACCGATATTTCCCATGGCAACAAGCCCCATACGATACAGCACCCAGCACAAACCTTGCTCTTGTGGAAACAAATGTAGCTCTGCAGCGCTGGCTGCTTTCTAAGTAGGTGTTTAATTGCAGATGAGATATGAAATGGGGTCCTGGCCCCTGCGCAGGGTGGGGGGAGCCCCGCGGGTATGCTGGATACAACAAAATTGACCACCAAAATTTATTGGATGTGACCCAAAACTCTGCAAAAAGAAGAGTTTGCAGCTTTTGCTAGGACAGTAGTTGGTGCAAAAACCTCCTCCAGAAAGTCCCCCTTGCTCTGCCATTCCTCTGGGTCCCACCAGGCAGTGGGCACCCCCGCCTCCCAAGAAGCATGCCAATGGGTTTCCGATCTGGGCACTTGCTGCCTGACACATCGACACATTAAACCGAACAGTCGTCCGAAGGAGGCATTTTCAAGGTGGCACAGGACGTGCTACTGCGGGAGCCAGCTGGGCGCTGCGCGTGAAGGCAGGCTCACTTGGCCACAGCCCGGCTCTCCGGCGTTGGTTTCCCTCCTGGCTGGCCGGGGTCAGAAATTCAACCATGCCACGCCATTTTCATTATGGTCCAATTTCTAAGGAGATCTTAGAACACCCTCTTGATCCTAAGGCCACAGGAAGAAAATTAAATCCCTTTTATTCTTCCCCCCCCCAGCTTCCTTCAGACAAAAGGTGGTGTTCCCTTGAGCTCTACCTTCTTGTACTGCCAGCACACCAGTGCCAGAACTGACTGAGCCAGCTTGTATTTCAGTGTCTCAGAGAAAAACAGAGTAGTGTCCCCCCCTTTTCTTTAAAGAATGTCTGAAATAGTTTGTTCCTGATATTTTATTCCTAACAAGCACTTACACAGCTGCTTGCTGAGAGGTTCCTGAAAGGGACAGCTTTTCTACATGATGGTGTAGGATACATCAGGTGTCTTCTAAGGCCTTGCAAACCTGCCTTTGCAGGCATAGCTACAGGTAATTTGTTATTTTTAATGCAGGGTTAAGAGACACCATGCATGTGTTAACCACTGCTATGAATTTGGGGACTGGAGCCTGAACTCTTTGCCCTGGGAGACACCGATGAGTTCACGGCTGCAGCTGCGGCTCCTCGCTTCCTCGTGGGCTTCGTCCCCAGCATAGCCCCGAGGCTTTGGGTCATGCAGCATGCTGCGGGGACTGCCGAGGGTTGTGCCACGGGGACTGCCAAGGGTCGTGCAACAAGGGAGGCAGCAGCAAGGGAAAGGGTGTTGCAGAAGGACCGCTTCAACACTGTGTCCCGTTGGGCAATGCCTCTGGCGTGCGTGGTGGGCGCTGGGTGGAGGTGGCCGGGCACAGCAGCTCCCGGCCCCAGCTCAGCAGCTGCCCCGGCCATCACGGTGTGGCAAATGGAGTTACACGAGGAGGAGGAGGTCCACAGGGAGCTGCTGGGGACAGGGAGGCTGTGCGGGTGCCGGGGGTCTAATCATGGTGCAGGAGGCTTGTGGCCCTGGAGAGGGGGGCTGGAGGAAGGTGGGAGTGCAAGGAGGAGGGGCAGGGATTGCGAAGGGGAGAGCTGGTCCCCGAGGAGTGCACGGTACGTGGTAGGAGGGGATGTCTCCAGGCATGCTGATATTTTGGAGTGGTGGCTCCCGGGGTTTGAAAATGTGGTTTCCTAGGACTATGCAAAGCATAAAAACTGTAGAAATGATTAATTTAGCTGTAACTCTGCTTCCCTCTCTAATTATGCCATTTTTAATGAGCTTCGTGCAAAAAATAAGTCCAAATAATGTTTTCCTTTTGTTGTTTTCTTTTTCTGCTGTACTTCAGTGTGTTGGCATTCCCCACGCATTCCTCTAGTTGACTCAGACCCCTGGGACAGAGAGCCCAAGAGGGACAGGCTGGGGCGAGCACTGCGTCGTCTCCAGCTCGGCAGCACCGCGTTCTCAGCTGCCGTGCCCTCCACGTTCAGCAGAGGCGAAGGCCGGCTCCGTGATGCAGGACTGCAGTTCAGTGCCATCCCCGTTCCTGTCCATCACACGCTCTGGAAAGGAGCATAGGGAAGAGCTGTTGTTCAGAGATTGTTTTTCTTGTAGCTGCTCTTCCTTTTTCCCCTTTCAGAGTTATGAAATCAAGGGCATGAACTCTTCCAGCAGGGATCTAAGACCTTTTGATGGGAACATCTGCATGTCCTCGGCATAGGGAGTGATGGGGAAGAGGGGCTGAATATGCCTGTCAAGAAGGAAGCAGAAAACAGCAAAGGCAGGAGAAGCAGCTTCGCTTCTGCTGCTCTTGAGCTGGGAAAGCTGCTGCCTGTGCCTTCTCTAACATCACCTGCAACCTCCTGCCTCCCAGCTTTGAGGCAGGTCCTGCTGCACTCGCAGCCAGGATTTGCAGCTTGGCAATGTCTTTGATTTCCTTCTTGCCCCCCCCCGGTAATCCTAAAATCAAGCAAAAAGGGGCTGAGAGGGGCTTTTGTAACACACAGCATCTGCGCGAAGCAGGTAACAGGCTGTGCTGCCAAGGCTTCGCTCCCCGTCCTTGCTGCAACTGCCTCTGCCTGCGTGTTAGTCCCCACAGCCGCTGCGGTGAGACAAAACAGCGTTTGTCACGTCCCGCTGAGAAAGGGCCTCCCGCAGCAGGCAGCCCTCTCCTGCAGCTCTGAGCGCGATGCCTGGACCGAGGCAGCCTCCCTCCTCCCCTTCGCTTTGCCATGTGACGGCCCATTTTGCAATTCAGAAGAAAACCAGAGGAAAACTGCTTGTATTACTTTTTATTTTGGCATTAGAAAGGCAAATTGCAATTCTCAGCAGATTGGACTGTTCTGATTAAATTCTGAGTGGTTCCTGTGCTGATGGCAGTACTTGAGGTAACTCAGTGGCAAGCCAAAAAAATACTGCTTTGCTGAGAAATCTGGGAGGTTTATTTTTCACTCCCTGTAGCTGCTCTGAGAATATCTGCCTTTAAAAAAAAAACCAAAACCTTTTCTGAATATGAATATACTGACTTGAAAACAAAGCCATCAACTACGAACTCACCCATCCTTAGACCTTGGTGTCTGGGACACGGCCATGGTATTTTGGAAAGAAGGTTACTCCATTTCATGAAGTGGGTTTTTCATTAGTCAAAGCTGACAAAAAGCCTCCAGCCTGATTCTTATCGTTCTCCTGGAGCTTCCAAGGGCATTTAGGGGATCATAAATACAACAAGAGCCTTTAGCAAAGTTTGTTACAGAGGAAGTTTTTAAGTTATGGTTGACCCCCAAAGGCATGAAGAGCACTGATAATTACATGGATGCCTGAATTTATGGAGTTAATTCTCTAATAAAGTCTGTGCTAGTAAAAGATGAAAAGGCAGACCTCCACACACCCCAACAACACTGATTTCCCTGCCATTGCACTGCTGGAACAAATTTAAGCCAGCACATGAGCAGGAGGTTCCCGGCAGCAGGAGGGCTGTTCAGCAGCCTCTGGGGGAGGTGGGTACATCCAGGGCAATCCAGAACCTGACACGAGGGCTGCACCTCTCTTGGTCTACAACCCAGGTCACCCCACTTGCTGTTTGCAGCTCCTAATGCCGAGCCTGGGGATGGTGAGACACTGGAGCAGGTTGCCCAGAGAAGTTGTGGATGTCCCCTCCCTGGAAGTGTTCAAGGCCAGGTTGGATGGGGCTTTGAGCAACCTGGTCTAGTGGAAGGTGTCCCTGCTCCTGGCTGGAACTAGATGACCTTTAAGGTGCCTTCCAACCCAAACCATTCTATCATTCTATGATTCTATGATGTCTTCAGCAGGAATTGGTGCAGGGACATGTTGGCCCCAGTGTTGGGTTCTTGGGATTTGAGACTGCTGGGTTGGGTCAGCATCAAGAAGCATGGGGGGACAGCTACAGCCTGCCCAGGGACAGAGCCTGGGATGTTTCTCCACGCATGCCCAGACCCCAGCCCACGGATTGCATTGCCTGGGTAAATGCCAGAGCTGCTGGAGTGGCAGCAAGGGAGACATGCTCGCTCTCTCCTGTTCACGTTGGTCACCACATACCTGGGAAGGCCACCACATACCTGGGAGGGTGGGAGTGAGCCTGGCTTGGCACCCAGGACAGCCTCCTGATGACAGCTCTGCATTTGGTGTAGATGCTCCTAAATGGCAAACACAGGAAGGATCCTCACCCCAAGGCTGCAGTAAGGAGCACTTTGTCCGCTCCCTGCTGCAGGGCTTTACTTGCCTAGCTCTGCCCTTCCTGCCATGGAGAGGAATTGCTCTAGGCTTGCCCGCTGCCACCTATTGCCTGGTGGGCTTCCCTGAGGAACATGAGCTGCAAGGCTGGTCCCTTTGGGGCAGAACAAGGCCTAGGACCAAATCTGCAACCTCCTCTCTGTGTGTTAATTAGGGCCTTGCTGCAGAAAAAGCCCTGCCAGCACCTACAGCAGAGCTTTGGAGAGAAAATTACTTTAGCTGACTGTGGTCAACGTTCAGCAAAGCCTGGCTGAAGCAGCATCTCTGGGAATTTCAGCCCTGTCCCAGCCATCTTCAGATCCCAGGAGAGCTGAGCTGGGAGTGGAGCACCACAAACCACGGTGCTTCTTAGCAAACACCGGAGTGCGTGATGAAGCTCCAGGTGAACTTGGTGCTCCCTGACATGTGGATGCCCTCAGAGTGCTGAACGAGCACGTCCCTGCATCACAACAGCCCGTGTTCAGCCTGCTGTGAAATCTGGCTCTCTTCAACGCAGAAATTGGAGCCAGGTGGAGCAGTGGTCCAGGCAAAGGACAATTATTTTTTCCTTTTAGGCCCACAGACTAAGCAAAAAATCATCTTGTGCTGCAGATGTTTTTCTATGTCCCTTCTCTGCAAATACACCTGTATCCAAAATCTGAGCTGCGGCTTCTCTGTGCCAAGAGTAGTCCACAAACAGCACCTGCTGCCCCTCTGTACCAGGAGTGAATGCCCTAAAACAAACAAGCAAAAAATAGGGGAAGAGAAAAAGAAGCAGCTTGATCCGAGGGAATGTCAGCTGATAAAGTAACAAATCCATTTGCTAACACAACTTTTACAACCCCTGAGAACCTCAGCCAAAAATTAAGCAATTCCCTTGCTTCACTCTGGTGCCAAGTGACTTTCAATCTGCGCCATCTATATTAACCCATATGAAGCTGTCTTACTGCTGCTTTGTCTACAGAGGAATGTTAAAGCCCAACTATCTTGGTGTTTTAAATTTCAATTACTGGCATTCGCTGGTGTGTCTGGCAGAAAGCACAAGCCTATACAGCTTGCTTTTGCTCTTTATTTTTCTTTATTTGGATATTTTAAGATTATTTCTTTGCCCGATGAGTGACACCGGTGATGGCCACCTTTATTTCAGATGAAATGTGCATGTCATAAAACCTATTGGAAAGCCTGCTGACAGGCTGAGTCGCTTTTCCTCTTGCGTCCTCTATGTGCTACCTGCCACAACCTGGTGTCACTACCCCAGCGGGAGGTGACATGAGTCAAGGCTTCTCTGGCCAGGAGTAACCAGCCATATGTAGTCAGCATGGATGGATTTGTAATCATGTGCCTTCGGTCCTCAGCACTTAACGGAGCTAAAATGTCTCGCTGCAGCTGATGTAAAAGTCAGCATGGTCTGCTACATCCCGCTGGAGGCTCTTCTAGCCAGCTTTGGCTCTTCTGTATGGTGCTGGGCACATCTCCGCAAGCATTTAGGTGCCTTTTATAAACATCATGTAAGAACAAAAGAGCAGGTAGGGTATGTGCAGAAGGATATGCCAGCACTTCCTATAAAAATGCTAATGCTGCTTCAGGCCTCTTGAGGGTGTTCAGTGATGTGCAATAAATTACTTTTATATGGCTTTATGAGCAGTTGTGAATTTAACACTGTTTTCAAGGAGCAAGAAATGTCTCTATAATCACAGTCAAGGAGATGGAATAAAAACCATTCCAGCCAGCAAGCATAAAAATATCTGGCCTTTACCTTTTGAGTCTTCCTGATAATATTTGAAATCCAGTTAAATCTCTATACCCAGGAGAAAACTAGCACAAATAATGTCAGAGAGATTGATGCTAATGCTAGGCAAGGGAGAGAGCCTCTCTCTTCAAACACATTTAGTCACTCTTCCTTCTGTAATAATCCAAGGAATATTCTAAAAATGTTAGATTATTAGAGGTAAGCTCATCTCCCTACTTGTTATTTGTGATACTCTGCTCCAGTGTAATGAATGTAAGTGATGAGCTGCTGTTTCTGCCAGATCTCACGGGTCTACCCACACAAAGCGTTGCAAGCAAATCGCTTTTTATTTGTAAATTGGGCATGGAAGAGGTCGATGGGTAGAAAGCTGTTAACAGGTCAGAAAGAATAAGCTCAGGTCTAGAAAGCTACATTAATTTAAGTCAAAAGCCTGGGTTCCCCTCAGGTGGAACAAAGCAGATGGGAAGGAAAGGTGGTGTTCCTTTTCCAAGCCAGCCCCCACAACAGGATGAATAAAGTCAGGTCTCCGGGGTGTCATCAGGAGACACTCCTGTGCAGATCCCAAGCCTCAGATTTACATCCCTCCAAAACATAGGTGCCCAGGACTGACCCAATTGCTAGAAGAAAAGAGCTCAAGGACTAGAATTCAAGTTCTAGAGAAACCAGAGGCTTTTGCAGGGGGCTACAAGGTGATTTAGGAATTAAGAACTGATTAAACTTTCCTGTGTGGAGATATCTATTGTGCAAGAAGGTAAGCATTGAACTAGTAATTTTGTTTATTTCCCATTTGAAAGACAAAAATTCTCTTACAGAAAATGAACTGTGCTGGGATTCGAGTTACTGCTGTCATCGGCAGGGGATGGATGGGAGCTCCTTCCTACGCCCTGCGGCGGGGCTGCCCCAGGAGGGACGTATGCTCCGGAGAAGCTCATGGGCCTTTCAGACTAGCAGGCACCACTGGGTCATCCAGTTCGTTACGCTGTATTGCAGACCATTACATCTCAGGTGGTTATCCTTGAACTGAGCTAAATCTTGTGCTCGACTCCGGTATTTGGCGAGAGGCATCCACTACTGCCATGACACATCATCAGCAGGGGGAAATCCCACCAAAGCTGTTGGTAGCATGTGCCAGTCATTGCCTGCCTTTGCATTGCTCTTTGGTCTGGCTTCGGGCCACTGCCTTTTCTACCAGGGACTGAAGGGGCCCCTGGGACCTGTTTTTACCCTTGGATATGGGTGGCTGGCCAAAAATGCGGGATCTTGCCGTGCTCTAGTGAGGAGAGATTGCCAAAGGAGTGAAATATTTTTGCTGTAGCCTGGGTTTGTTTACAGATATATCCCAAAGCCCATGCCTCTCCCCGTTTTGGGGGCAGGCTCTTTGTGCAGTCCTTGCTGGGATCTCCCTGCACACTCACTGTTTGCATTGCTCCGAAGTCAGCTCTCCTCCTGACATTCTTGCTTTAAATTTGCCCATCACTCTGATTCCTTCTGAAATTGTTTGGAACCTCTACTCTTTACTCCTTTAATATTCCACTCATGTTTTTTCTTCCTCAGGTGAAATATAGATTTGAGCACTCTCTGTACCACGCCATGCTGGGTCTCAGACATATAAGCCTTCTGCCAAAACAATTATGTACTGAACGTGGTCCTCGGGCAGTCTGAGGATGCAGCATCTCCCAACACGAGGACTTCAATGTCCTCAAGCTTGTGCTTGGCTTTTCCATGGGAATTCTGATGTGTAACTGGGTTTTTTTCTGACACAGTTGGTCAACCCTAACCTTTCTTCTGTCATTAACACATCCCCAAAGAGATTGTCAGAAAAATGGAAAGGTCCCAGTGCTATCCTGTGTTTGTGCATAGCGCGGGCGTCACCGCCCCTCGTCCTGGGTGACTCCTGCCTCCAGCTGCTGGGGGCTTGGCATGGTGCAGACCCAGGGTGCTACCTGGCATGGAGCAGGGCCCACAACAGTCTGGCTGTAAATGAGGTGCAGCTTTTGTTTCAGGGTCACCAGCACCCCGGGGACAGGCTGACACTGATAAATTCCTTTCACATAGGCTGTTAGAGGGGAAGCTTTGGTTGTGCTGCCTGCAGAGCTGCCTGCTGCTAAGCGGCACACTGACAGGCAATGCATCCCTCTGCTCCCCAGCTCTGCAGTCCTCCTTGACTTCATTTTTAAATCTCTTTTAAACCAGATTTTACCTTGCATGTAAACCTTACATGCGAGGAGTGAGCCTCTGGCTGAAGCCAAGCTCTGCTGCATTGGCTTGCCTGCTCCCTGACAGTGCATGGCACTGAGGGCACAGGGCCAGGGCTGAGCAGCGGGAGTGCGGTCCTGGCGAGCCATTGGTATATGTTTTCTCCCAGACCTCCCATATAGCTCAAGGGTTTAGGCAAAATGAAGTAAGTGTGACAAAACATCTGGCTGCATCCAATACACGGTGCTCCATGCACTGCCATTCCCAGAAGCACGTGCTTGCATCAGGGATTGCGTTGGCTTCTGGCTCGGTCCCCTCCGTTTGCTGTCGGGGTGATGGAGCAACTCATTAAGGGTTTGCCTGTGGTTTGGAAAATCCCCCCCAAACACGGGGGGCACGTTTGCCCTCGCTAGCTCCTCTGTGCAAGGGCTCTGGGCATGCAGGGTGGGACTGAGGTACCTTATCCCACTTCCACAGCAGGCTGCAGGCACCAGGGAGGGGAGGCTAAGTGGACTCCCGGCATGGCACCTGACCTCACAGCCGCGTGAAACAGGTATCTGCGGAGCACGAAACTTGCTCTTCTCATCACTAATGTCCCTGGGTGGGCCAACACTGAAGGAGCTTGGCAACGCTGAGGGTGCAAAGCCTGGAAAGTGCTGGATGGGCACCCCTGCACTGTCCCTGCCTGGGAGCCAGGAGGACAAGTGCCAGTTTCCAGGCGCTCCCGTGAAGGCAGGGCTCAAGCTGCAGGCAGCAGGACCCCTGCCTCTGGGGACCCCGGGCAGCCCGCACAAAGCTCCTTTAGGAGCCGGTGGGACGCCCAGCCCCGGGTCCCCAGTCTGGCCAGTGTTTACCATAGTGTTTACTGCTTCTCCCTTCGTGTGTGCAGTCATCCTCTGCCACGTGATGGCTTGCTTTACCTCTGTTTTCCGGGGAAAGTGAGGAGCACACATAAATGGTTGAATAATACTACAGTCCAGGCATTGCTCCTACTCCTTTAGTAGCTGCTCTGGGGAGTAAACAGCAAGTGCTTTCCCCAGTTTCCTTTGCTGCTTTAATCTAATGCAAAGCGTTGTTCTTTGTACACACTCTGCATACCCTTCATAGAAGAAACCCACCATATTATCATGAAATCAGCTGCACCACATTTAAAATGTCATCGTGCTAACCAGGCACCCAATCTAGACTGGATTTTATGTGGGCCAGTCCCTTGGGTTATTTTTAAATATTGGGGTCAGGGTCACATTACACTGGTGCATCAACATCCATAAATCTCTGTGGGTGACAGCCCTGGATTTTGAGCTAAGTGCCTGGCTCTCTAGGCACACCAAGTAGCCAAGGAGGGATGGGGACCTGGTCAGGGAAGGTGTTTTTTGACACTTTCTCCAGGATGGCAGAGTTTTCCACATGCTTTGCTATTCACTGCACCACCTGAGAGCACGGCGAAGGAGTTTCCATCATGAGCTGTGATGGATCACAAGTGGTGTGGTTCTGAGCGTGCCATGGCCAAAACACCTGGCCTGGCCCTGCAGACGCCGACGCTCGTAGCCCTGCTGGCATGGGCCTCTCTGTACACAGTGTGCGCTTGGCTCTGAGCGGGAACGCTCACTCCTGGGCATATAAATATCTCTGTTTCCCCAAGGGGATTAACTTTGCAGGTATTCACAGTAACGGTGCAATTCTGCTGTGTGCAGTTATTGTCCAGGGAATTTAGCGGGGATAGAAAGTGCTCAGGACCTGCCATGAGTGGATCCCAAGTGCTGGCATTTTTATTTGTTCCTCTCTTTTTAATGTCCTGCAGCCTTACTGTACTTTGCAGTCAGTAAAACCTCAGCAAGGCTGCATGACTGGTAGCTGCTACATTCTGCTTTTATTGCCTGCTCCATAGCATGCTGTTTTCAGTCATTCTCTTCTGCTGCCTCTCCACCAAAGGATGCTCTTTGATTTTAATGATTTATCTGTGCGTGCTCCTTACTCCCAACTTGTTCTCAAACCTCACCTCTGTTACACCAGTCACCTCTACTGCATCCTGCAGATTCTGCTTATATTTAAACATTTCTAGGAGGTAACCAAACGACAGGGAGAAGCCAGGACACACACAGCAGTGGGAGTCGCTGCTCGGCGTGGATGTCGCTGCCGGCCTGAGCAGGAGGCAGTGGCACTGCAGCACCTTGGAGATGCTCTGAGGCGGACTGTGCCTGGGCTCAAGTGTCTTCAGTGCCCCTGCTTGGCCCCCGTCCCTCCTCTTCTCCATCCTTTTTCTGTTCCCCTGCAGGAGCACAGAACCTTCCCTCCCTGCTCGCAAGTGCTGGGCTCTGGCGGGGGCTTGTCCCGGTGGCAGCCCGGAGCACTGGGTCCCGCAGGGCTCGAGCGCTTTGCCCGGTGTGACGCTGCCCGTCGCTGGGCTGTGAGCACCCTGGCAAGTTCTCCCAGTTTCTCTGCCTTCCTGCTGACATAACTTTTGGCTCAAATTCTCCTCAAAATGCTTAATCAGGCCACAGCCAGATGCTCTGGGTGGTGTTCCCGATTCTGCGCCTACAGGCACACAACCCTACGCCCCACAAATACGGGACGTGTGGCGGCTGGTGACCCCCTAGATGACAACCCCAGGGCAGCGCAGGGACACAAGGGGATGGGGCGAGTGCTGTCAATGCCCGGTCGCATGCTCTGGCTGCTGCGGGCCCGTCTCAGCTCGGTCTGGATCAGGGACCCACCTGGGCTTTAGGACCCAGACCTCAGCAGGGAGGGATTTTGTTTTCTCTTTCGATATGTTCTAAAGTGCCACATCCACTCGTGTGACCGTGAGGCAAAGCCCTGGCAGCTCTCCCTTTTGCAGGCTTTTCTGCACATGCAGGCATAGATGCACAAAGCTATATCAAACAAACAAGCAAAAGAAGCTGCATTTTATTTTTCTGGCAAGTTAAAATCTGTTCTAGTGAGGTGCAGGGTATGATGATTTTCTGAACAATTTGATTTGTGGCTTGCAGTTTTTTAAATTATAGAATTATTTTAACTTACAGGTCTTTAAAGACTACATGCAACATTGCAAGTTAGGGGCCAGGACGAAGGACCAAAGAGCCAAGAGACCTTCTGATGTTTGTAACTACTGTTGAAATCAACAGTAGTTGGGTATGGGTATTACATGGGTATGATTTCACACCACCTACAAATAATAAAGCGATTGAGAGGACAACCTCAGAGACAGCCAAGTTTTGTGCAACTAGACTGGGGTTTCAGCCCTAGCAAAGGGCTCCATATTTCAAGAGAAGAAGAAAGCCCCACACATTGCTTGCCAAAAGAAAGGACTGACCGCCAGCAACTGAAGTGGAGGGGGACAAATGGGATGGCAGGGGGAATTAGAAGACAGCCAGAGATGGAAAAATAACTTTTTATTCAAGTGACCAGGGATGGGACCTGCAGGGTGCAAAAGGGTGAGGAAAGGCTGGCTGCCCCATGCTCGTGGAGGTGGCAGCTTCTCGATGGTTACGCTGAGCGCACTGGAAGGATCAGCTTACTCCTAACCTAAATCCAGGGCAGGATTATTAATGAGGTGACAAGTGCAGGGTCCAGGATGACAACAAATCCACCGAGTCTTTGGTACAGAGGCGTACTTGGAGCTGCGGGTCCTGCGCTGTCTTCTAAACTCTTAGTGCTTTCTCCAGGGGAGATGACAGAAAACAGACTTGGAAAGTTTATCTAAGAGGCTGAGGTGCCAAACAGCTTAGCAGGGACAATGGTTAAATTTAACTTTAGGCACAAATAAAATGGATGGATGAAGTTTCTCACCTTGTGTGGAGGTGCAGGGGAGGGCAGCCGCACCAGCCCCACACGGCTGGCGTGATCCCAACAGCCTCGCCGTGCTGCTGCCCGGAGGACGAGGGACGGAGGCGTAAGAGCAGGACTGGCCCCTGTGACAGCAACAACGTGCTCCTTTGCAGGAACAGCCCTCCTGTGCTGCTGCTGCCTGCAGAGAGAGCAGGAGCTGGGGCGGTGCCGGTGCTTGCAGGAGCAGGAGCGCAGCGGCACACCAGGAGAGGAAAGCCAGGATCGCTTTCCACCGTCCTGCTGCGGTAACCGCTCTCCCAGGTTTTGCAATAGCTAGGAGAGAAATAACATTTCTACACAAACTGAGACCGCAGAGCACTGCCTGGCTGTAGGAAAACCCCTAGAAACCCATGACCAAAGAGATGCCTGGAGTTAGCATCCTCAGATGAACTCCCATTACAAATTCCTAGGGCTCTGGCTATTTATAAATGCCCCGATAAGGCTAGAGTTCAAGAATGCACTAACGTTTATAACTACAGAGCCAAGTCACCCTCTCAGCCATCTTCCTCGTGCCAGGGAATTCAGAGAAGGTATTTGCTATATGAGGACGGTCAAAATTGGCCCCCAAAATAACTTGGTGCAACAATATATTAACTCCTGGAAATCCCTGTTCAGGCTAATAGCTGCGGTAGAGCTGGGCTGCTGAAGCAAATGAAGCTCGCCTTATGCAGGAGCTGTACTCGGGAGGGAAGAGCTGCGGGATCGAAGGTCAATATAATCCAGCGCAGAAACCTAACGTGATGTTGGTCTGTCACGAGGGCTCCTGGACGCCCAGGATCACAAACTCTTGCCCTCCTCTTCATTTGCTATTAACGCTGCAAACAAAATGCCAGCTGCGGTGCATGCCAGCCTTACTGCTCTGTAACACCACCTTCACCAGGTTTCCTTTTAAAAAAGTTACACAGTGGTAAATTAAAAAAAAAAAAAAAATCTGCCACCTAGTGGCAAAGGAATTTCTTTTAGGGGGCGGATGATGTGAGCACGTCTTGCTGTGTTAACGGTGGTTTTCCAAAAGTATTTTCACTTAGCAAACTCTCATCTAAGTGGTGTTTGGAAGGTACAGATTTTGAGAACGCTTTGGGGTATGTCCCAAGGTATTGACAGCATGTAGGTATTCACAAAACTAAGTGACTGTTTGAGTGATTTGCTTCTATTATGGAAAAGGTCCTAAAGATGCTCCTAGCAGCCTAGATTAGCATTTCACAGGATATAAAATGAATTAGGAATTTTCTTCATAACAGCCCCTAAGATGTGCCTCCCAGCCTGCAAGTCCTCTTTGAATTTAAACACTAGGAGTCCTAATCAGTAGGAAAAAAATGGCTATTTGTGGCTCATCTCTGTAAGAAAAAATATAAACAAGCAGTTTTTTCCTAAATCTTCCTTTACTAACTGAAGTGTGCTTCCCCCCGGATGTTTCTTCACGTCCCCTGGGCTGCCACGCCAACCTTCTCCATGCCTGCAGCGTGGGGAGGAGCAGCACAGGCCACCCGCCCAGGCTGCAGCCTGCAAAGCGGGGACGGGACCCCTTCGGCGAGCTGTAGGGCTGAGAGTGACACGGCCATCCGGCAGGAGAACTTCGTGCAATATGGCAGCAGAAAGATACAGAGACCTTTCCATCTTGGGAAGACAATAAAAGAGCCAACACTGTGTTTCTACCTCCATACACTGTATTGGTGGGGTGGAGAGGGAATTACTGCAGCCAGTCCTGGTGGCCACTTTTGCCGAGGGCACTGAAAACTTGAAAAAGGGGGCAAGAACAAGTTAAAAATATCGAAGGGTTGGACACCAGGTCTGACAATGAGAAACTTCAGAGTTTCAAGTTTGAAAACTAACTTGCTTACAACGTAGGAGATGTTCATAGCTGCTACTGAGTTACTACAAAGTCAGCTTCTGAGGGCTCTTGTCATCTGGCAGAGAAAAAAAAATGAACTGATGATGCCAGACAATCTCATGTTAGTAACAAGGCATGACATTTAATTACAAGGAAATTAGCCATTGGAGCAAAATACAAAGAAAGCTGCTGGAGTATGTCTCCTGAAGTCTTCAAACAAAGACTAGGTACCTTCCTGGAAGTTAGACTTTGGGCAGTTTATTTGTGGTATAAGATAATTAAGAGGAGATTAGGCCAGATGATCTGACGGTGCCTTCTAGGCTTGAAATCTGGGAATGAAGTCATAGCTGCCAATGAAGTCTTGCTGCTTAGGAGTGTAATTTGGTGTTAGGAGCCTAATTTAGGAACAAAGTGTGAAGAACATGTGTTAAAAGATGAGCAATAAGGATAAGAGCAGTCATAACCAGCCCTATGATCACTGTGGGACTCGATATATTCTGCAAATCTGAAGTCACGAGTAGATGGGAAGTGTTGAAATGTTTCTTTTCTGCATGCTTAGACAGCTTCTGTAGAAATAGTTACAAAGTGAGAAGACTGTGTCCCAAAGGGGTTTCAGTTTTATTACTCGGTGGGTTGCTTCATAAGAAGATGGTCTTCTCTGGGGATCTGTAGCATCCCCCGTCCACGTCCCTGCTGCCTGCTCTCACAGGAGGCTCCCTCGCAGCCTCCTAGTTGAGGTATGGCTTATTTCTAAACGTCTTCGACCAACATCAGCAGAATCAGGCTACCTGTGCGTAGGCGGCCGTTCAATACATAAAGGGGGCATATAAGAAAGATGAAGAGAGACTTTTTACCAAGGCCTGTAGTGACAGGACAAGGGGCTTTAAATTGCAAGAGGGTAGATTTAGATTGGGCGTAAGGAAGAAATTATTTATGATGACGGTGGTGAGGCACTGGAACAGGTTGCCCAGAGAAGTTGTGGATGCCCCCTCCCTGGAAGTGTTCAAGGTCAGGTTGGTTGGGGCTCTCAGCAACCTGATCTAGAGAAAGATGTCCCTGCCCATGGCAAGGGGGTTGGACTAGATGATCTTTAGAGCTCCCTTCCAACCCAAACTATTCCACGGTTGTATGGTTCTGTACTGACCCAGCTACACACCAAGACCATAAAGTTTAAAATTTGTTATCAGCTGGTTTTTAAGTGCTAGCTGGAGACTGAAAACATGCCAGAAGCAGCCCATTTCTTGCACCAAAGTTAAGTTACCTAGCTGGTAACTGATCCTCAACTGCTTGCTGGGATGGTTGACTGAAGGAGCTGTTTCACGGTGCTGGTGATTTTGGGAAGATGCTTGCAATGAGTTGGCCTAAGGGGCTGTGCTCACTTGACAGGAGGCCGAGGTGCTGCTGACTTCATCATCCCTGTCCAAATGGCATCAAATCAATGCAGAGGCCTGCTCTGAGCTTTCTGAACACTTGGACAGGGACGGTTTTGCTCCTTGCCGGAGCATGCCTCCAGCCAGGAGGAGGGGAGCAGGGGGCAGTGGAGCTGGGGGTCTCCCCCAGCCATGGTGCTCCCAGCCTCTGACTCGCTGCTTTGTAACCTGTCCCATCCGATTTCACCACCTTCATATGATGAACGTAAATTGTGAAAGTGGAGCTGGCTGTTTACAGGCTGAAAATAAAGGACTGGTTTTGTTTTCTTTAGGCGTGTTTCCAGGGTAATATCCCCATTGCAGCAGCGGGTGGGAGCCCTCAGCACCGAGGACCCTTCGGCTGCCGCAGGCACGTTGCCCCAGCAGCATGAGGGTCCCGTGGGGGCTGGGGTCCCCCGTGCAACAGCGGACAACTGCATTTCTCAGCCAGACTAATGGCAGGGGATGACACCCCACTCCTGAAGGGTTTCAAGAGGGCAGCACATCTGCACAGTGCTGGCCTGCAGGCTGCCCACCCTCTCTGCTGACAGGTTAGGTAATGTCAGAGGTTCGTTTCTGCGCCAGCACAACCTCAAGGATTAGGTCCCCCACCAGGAAAATCTGCCGCAGGGGGGTGTGCCACAAAAAGAGGTGGCAACCTTCCTCCCCCCAGCCCCAGGGGCTCAGGAAGCCTGAACCAGGTGGTGCTCGCTGGAGAGACGGCTCGTCCAGGTGGCTTGCAAATGCATGCATCAAGTATATTGTCTCTTTATGTGCCTTTCTGCAGTGAAAGCTAACGCTGCTTCCCGCAGGAGTGCGTGCCCAAGTGCTGAGGCCAGGGCAGCAAACGCAATCCCCCTGCAAGGCTGTCCCTCGGTGTCACCCCCGTCCCGCTGATCCTGCTGGTGCCTGTGCTCAGGAGAGAGGGGGCTGCAGTTGTGTGAGGTCCCACTTTGGACCTTAAATTTTTTTGTTAATATTACCTTGAAGAAATTATATTGACAATTCTGTCCCTATTCCAACATGAGAAGTGTTTTCTTATTAATTTGGAGCTATCGATTCTCTCCTGGGCTACAGCAGGAAACGCTTTAGTCATCCCCTCCTCTGCTGGTAAGCGCTCTGCCGTAGTCCCGACGTCTTCTAAGGAAAAGCTCTCTGTCCTTCCACCGCAGCTCTTCCCAGCCAGGCAGCCTCTGCAAGAACCAAACCAAGGGGACAAATGGCACAGCTCCCTTTTTTGGGAGGAGGCTCCTCCCCTTGAGGTGTTCATTATCGAGGTTTTCTTCCTAGAAATATCCTATGGCTCAAACAGAAGTGATGGGATTGAGAGAAGTGTCCTTATTACAGAAATGTGACTGATCATAAATGGCACCTTTCAGCCTGTAAAATCCATGAAATTCTCTGCAAAAGCAACACCCACCCTGAAGCACGCCGCCTCCAGCCGTGCCTTTGGTATCCAGCAGAAGACCACGGCCAAGTATGCCCAAAACATCTTTGCACTGTCCTGTTGGCACCCCTCCCCTCTTGCCCACCAAACCCCTTTGAAATGTGGCTCACACGCATCTGCTCAGAGTGCTGCCTTTTATTTCGGAAGAGGCCGGCGGAGCTGCTGGTGCACAGTAAGTGGGGCCGACTTAGAGCCGTCGGGGAGGAGGGATGCGGCAGAGGAACGACTGCGCCCGGGTGCTGCTCCCTGCTGTGGCTCAGCGGCTCAGGGGACAAGGGTGGCACCTGCGTGCCATTTCGATCTTCACAACGCTATTTGGTCCCAGCGAGTAGGTCACCTCGTCCTCGCTCACCCCCGGTGGCAGGCTGATTTCCTTTGTGAAGTTTTTGTAGTTATACTCCTTCCCTCTTGCGGTGGTGTGCTCCTCCTCGTGCTCCGCTAACACCTTCACCTTCCCGTCTTTCACCGTTACTGTGACTTCCTTGGGGTCAAAACCCTCCACATCCATCAAAGCCAAAAGCTTGTGATCATGGGAAGAGTTCAACATCCTGTTAAGTCTTCTTTGCACACTGGAATAAAAACAAGAGGACAGCCTTTCAGTCCAACTCATAGAGGAATGGGTGGACCACCTTGAGGACAAGAGGAGTAAATAAGAAACTGTTGGATCCATCTCTGTGCTGATGTACAGCACATGGGTGGTGTCTGCACCATCAGAAGGAGCTCCCACCTGCACTCCGTGGCAGTCAGGAGTATTTCAGCGTGCCCTCTTGCAATGGGGCAATTGTGGAGCTGAAAAGTTCTTTCACCTAAATACAGAGAAGCCAGCACTTCTCTTTGACATGTACATATGCCCAGTAAGCCATGTGTGTCCATCTGATGCATTGTCCTACCTTGTAAACGGATAGTTACAATAGATCACATTTTCCAGTTAGGAGTTTTGTTTAAAGCAATCAGTGGATAAGAGACACATCTGGCAAAAAAACCCCAAAATGCTCCTGCAGAGCTGGGCTGGAGGCTCACTGAGCCATTAAAATGATTTCTAATACTGTCAAACAGTGACTCTGCTCAACCAGAAGGCTGGCTCTTATTCAAACCACTTGTAAAATACACAATGGAAGGGTCACCTCAATTCTAATAGCTACATTGGACACAAGGCACCAAATTACAAAGAAAATGTGTGTGATGGAAGAGGAACTAGGGCAAGCAATGAGGGAACGGGCATGACCACTAAGGTGAGAAATCCCTAACGAGTGGTTCGTTAGCGAGGTACACACATTTCAGCAATCCTACTTAAAGCCTGCAATGATTCGACTTCGTGTGGTGATTTTGAGATGTGTTTTCTGTGCTCTGTGACAAGTGGCTCCTCCACTTGCCCCTTTGGTCTTTTTGTATTGCTGGTCGGAGGAGCATAAACGTGCTGGGAAGAGTTGGTCATTCAGGGCATTTTGGGCATTTTTTCGTGGGAAGAGGATGGTTGAATTCCCCAGTGCGATGGGCTGAAATGCTGCTGTGGTGTGGTTTCAGATGGCGGCCGTATGGACTTGTGTTAAAACCTGGGAGCTGTCCTGACCGTGGCAGGGCCAGGGAGCCTCGCACTCAGGGGGAGCATGCCCCGGCATCCCAGAGCCTGTCCGGAGACCTCCCGGCTTTCATTCAGCCTGAATTTCCATTCCTTCACTGGGATTTTGGTGTGCAATGGTTCTGCAAGGGATGCTGTGCCTGCCCAGCTCTGGTACCCAATGCACTGATGAAAACCTGGACAGGGACACCAGCCACCGTAGCGCCCGGGGGCTCAGATCTGAAGTCTGCTGCTCAACAGCCCTGCATGAGCCACAGCCACTGGGTAAGCTTAACATAACTTCACAGCAAGTTTTGGTTTTGCTGACGTGTAAAATTAACTCAAGGGTCAGGCTTTTTCTTTTTTCCTCTAACTTTATTGCACCCACCAGATAACGCACGTGGCAGAGTGTGGGCTGATACTTGCTACTGTATGGGTAACGAAAATGTCACATTTTCAATTGCCGAGATGAAGGTCTCATCATCTCCAGGCGCAACACGAGAACTCAACCAGAAGTTTCAGTTTGGGGAGAAAATACCAATGCCACAAATGCAGCAAGAGACCCTCACCGCTGCTGATGACCAAGGGATGACTTAGCCCTTCTGGTCTCTCAATGTTTGGTTGTGCCTTAACCCAAATGGTACGGTTTTATCATTCAACAGCTCCCTTCCTGTAGGGCTACCTTTGGGTTTTATCTCTACTAGAGTCAATCTTAAACTCCATTAACAAAATAAAATCATCACACCAGTGGTCAAAATGGAAATCCTGACACTTACTCCTTCTAGTGTATGAGGTGGGAAAATATGGACGCATGTCTGTGGTGCATCAGCGCTGCACCCCACAGCACCCAGGCACATTTTGGCTACTGATGAAGATAATTATGTGTTTAACAGACTTAAACTGAATTTACATTGAAGATAGACTTTGTTCCACAGCTAACCAGCTTTGGATCTAGTTGTGTACTTTAGTTTAGGCACAGTTTGTGAGATGATTAATGTCACAATGCCATAATCCAAACCCTTTTCGGTGCAGGCGTTGCCTGTGTGGCTCCTCTTGGGCTGCCTGGCTGAGCAAGCCATGCCTTCCCATTCCCCTTTCAACTAATTTCTCCGAAAACAGCTATTTCTCTCCGGTCCTGCTTATCTGTTTCCACCTTTGCTCCTGATACCGGTGCCAAACCTCCCTTCATCCTGCCTTAAAGGATGCCGATGCCCATAGAAAGCAGGCAAATATCTGTTACCTGCCCAGTTCTTGCTCCACATCCAGCCTTGCGGTGAGGGCCCTTCTCTCCCAGGGGCGGAGGTCGGGCTGGCGCAGGCAGCAGGGGCACAGGGCTGGGCTGCACGGGCAGGACACGGGCAGCTCCTCGCAGAGCTGCCGCAGGTGCAGGTCCAGCAGCCTCATCTGCCTCTGCATCTCTCTCTCCACCTGCCTCAAATCCCGCTCGGCGCCTTCCAAAAGGCGATCGTGCAATGGCATCGTCACACTGCAAAGTGCATCAGGGCACCAGTGCGGCCGTGGCAGCCTGCACTCGCAGGAGGAAAAAATTGCCTCGAGAGTTTTGTCTGGAGGTGAGTGTGTGAGCGGAGACGCAAGTGCTCTTGCAGCCTTCCAGCGGGCACCTTATGACATCATGGGCCCGCTGACACATCACAGCTCCACAGTTGCCATGGGAAGTGCAGCCTGGGGCCATGCACAACTGCACGCCCCCCGCTGCAGCTCCCACCCTCGGACCAGGGGAGCCCGTGGCAGGGGGACATGCTGGGGGGCTTGGGGCATGGCGGGAGTATGTGTGCAATGGCCGGGCAGCAGAGCCGTGGGCCATCAGGAGCATGACTTGGGTGCGGTTTCATGCACAACATTGCTTCAGCACGGCTGCCCACGCTGTCCCCCTCTCTCCTGCCCTGGCACACCAGCGCAAAGGGAAAGCAAGCTGCCCCTCTCCACTCCCAGGCAGAAATCCCCGTGGACAAAGCCCAGGTCTCCACTCAAGCTTTTAAGCGTGGTCTCCTCTTGAAACTCGTGGGGATTCCCATTCCGAGGTCCTGACCACCACTGCCTCGGGAGAGGGGAAACACGCACCTGACAGTGGGCTGCTGCCAACCTGCTGCAGAACTGCAGCCCCCTGCAGCCTTCCCCTCCTCACTCCTTTGCTGCTGTTTACCACAGCCTTAAAGAAAATGTGTAAATAAAGGAGAGCTGCAATTGCTCTTTACGTTTTCTCCTCCTTTTGCAAGTGCTTTGCACAAGGCGTTGGATGTGTGATGCCTACGTAGATTTTTTGCTGACACCCAGCGTGGCGTTAGGCAAAGGCTACCAGAAGCCTTGGCCTGAGTACGCGTCAGGCTGGTCTGCGGGGCACTGTCACCGCCGGGAGCACCACCGGCCCCCAGAGAGTGCCAGGGAAAGGCGAGGTGCTCACGGCAATCCCCGCACACCTTCTCCCTGGAGGAGCACCCCACCTCCCCATCCTGCCGGCTCTCTTCTCCCGGGGTTTTCTCCAGTGGCTACAAGTTTCAGATGTGACTTCAAACCCACTGCTCCCATCAGGAACTTCTCCCTCTGCCTGTTAGCTCTCTGCCTTTTTTTTTTTTTAATGGGAAAGAGACGGTAAATGGTTAAAAATGTGCAGAAATGGGAGGTTCTCTTTACATTCCTTACTGACAGCTGCAGTTGAGGTACTTCTGGGAACACTTTGAGAACATGCACCTTCAAAAATATTTATGTCGTGCTCTCACACCATATTAAGCAAACAAGGTGCTAAGAAAAGCAGACCCAGGTATTTGCTTCTCCCCCTTACAGATGTTAATCTGCAGCTTTCACCTGCCCATGAGTCAGAACGAGGTGCTGCCTTGGCAAGAGCGGGTGACATGAGGATTTTGGTTGATGGAAGACAGCAAAAAGGATGCTGCAGCCCCCAGTTATTTTACAGAGAAGGAGACAGGGCACATGCACCGCGCGCACTTCTCAGGGCACTGCTGGAAGCACTATCTGACCCGACAGTTTTACCTTTGCCGATCCCGTGTGTGCTGGAATATGTTGCCTGCTCACTCAGTGAGCTTGGGCAGGGGTGCCGCAGCCATCAGCTCCTGCCTTGAGGGCTTCTGAAGCCATCGTGTCCTGTCAGGCTATTGCATCAGTTTTTCTTGAGGATGACCTGCATGGGTTTCAGCGTCAGCGATGCTCGTGGCATGGATGGATTTGCCTGGCTCCCTGGAAGGCGCCTGTAGTGTACTTTAATCACAAGCAGCATTGACACCAAAACCTCCTGGGTCTAATACTGCTAGAAAAACTAAGAGAAGACTACAGGAGTGGGGAGTGCTTCGTGTTTTGGGGAAATCTGGTCCTTAAGGGCTTGCAGTGGATCGAGGATCAGTGGGAATGCATAGTCCCTGTGTATTTAAGAGAGCAGAAGACCCCTCGGGAGCCTGGGAGCTGCTCTGCCCTGCTGGTACCTTCCCACGGAGGAAGCGCCTTCCACAATTACTAGCTGTACCCAAAAGCCCAAGTAGCCCCAGACAAGAAAATATCTCCTGCAGCCTCCAGGGAGGCAAACCCGAGCTGGCCCCGGGGGCTGCTGCCGCGGGGCTGCCTGCTGACCGCCTGGAGGGAGCCAGACCTGCCGGCGGCCGAGCGGGGAGTGCGAGAGGGGCACCCCAAGAACCACAAAGGGGAGCAGGTCACGTCTCAGGTTGGACAAAAATACGTGAGGCTTCCTGTTGGACATCGCTTACATTCAAACATTGGTGTATCATATGCAAGAATAAGTTAAAACATTCAAATAACTTTATATACCTAATTACATTTACATATACCAGCAATGAAAAACCTTTGTTAAAAGCCAAATGCTTAATACATACTTACAAAGCAAAACTTCTTGACAACCCCCAGTTCCCAGCAATGATACTCACCATCAGCTTCCATCCCATCATCTCTGATAAGTGCTGTAGCCCAAGACATGAACCATATTCCCTCAGAGTGGCCTGTGACACAAAAGCTAATCCCAGCCTCATCAGCACCAACACCCTCACCTCTCAGGCATCTGAAATCTGGTGAGCTGGACGATGTGTTATTTTCCCAAGGCAAAATATGAGTTTGGCTTTTCAATAAATCAAAAGAGCCAGCTTATTTTATATTGAATGGTAGTTTCATCCAGAAAAAAAAAAAATGCTTTATACTTTATTACTCATAAAAGGCATCGCTTTTTTGGTCTGAAGACAAATCTTTTATTTAAAAGCTGAATTCAAAGGCTGCCAACGTGTGAAGGGTCCCTCCTGTATGAAGTCTGTATACCTTTCTGGCAGCAGTATTTTGTCATTAAAACTCTGACACGCTCTAGTCTCTTTGGCTCCACATGAAAGAGTCTTTCAGGAGGTCTCTCTTGCATGATGAAAGTCTGAATCCTTTATTTCACAGAGGAAGTTTTGTTTGCCAAGTCCCATCTGAAGAGATGAGATTTGGAGCAGACCACTCGAACCAAGCATCGAGCTAAATCTTCCTGTCAGAGCCCTGGGGGTACGGACCGCAGGAGACGTTACGAAGCAAAGACGCCGTACACAAGGATGTGTGTCAAAATAAAATTTCTGCAGGAAAAGCAAAAGCTGGAAAATGATTTGAAGTGAAACCTCCCTGGTGCATGAAATTGGGGGGTTTGAGGATTCACCACGCGCCCCGCAGGAGAGGGGGGAGGCTCTGCAGGCAGGGGTGCCCGTGGGGTGCTGCCTCCTTTGGGATGCATCTTTATGCCAGGGGATGTGAGCTTTGCCCCGCAGGTATGCTCACCCAGGGAGTTTGTTCCCAGACCTGGAGAGCATCAGCACGGCCCACAACCTCGAGCACCGAGCAGAGGGACCTGCATGCAAAATAAACTCGGAGGGCATCACCACACATCCTACGTAGGATAAGTAGGTGCCTGTGGACACAAATCAGCCAAGCAGAGATTTGCTACGCTGCTGCTCTCCTCCTGTGCCCCTTTCCCATCCCACCATCACAGGCTGAAGCACAGCGTGCAGCACTGCTCCTGGCATGCGGTGGCCCTGCTTCGGGAACAGCTTTTCCTCATCTTACTGTGTCCCAAAATCTCCCAGGGAATCCTGCAGTAGGATGAAACGCCATGTCAGCGAGTGCCCTCTGTGGAATCAATTAACCCAGGGGTAGCAACACTGGTTTACAAACCACCAACACTGGTTCCCGAAACACCTGTGTGCGGAGCTGCTCAGCCCTGAGGGCACTGTCACACCAACTGCATGTCTTCACTTATGTTTTCAATCAGCGTTTAAAAATCATAAAAACCTATCTGCAGGCAGGACATTTTTTTAATGCTCTGAAAACCGGGCTGTAGTTTTTAAACCAAAAGGAAATATACAGCTCTGAAAGTAATTTGTAGCTTTGTTTCCCTTTACTGCAGCAGCTAAGCAAGAATTGTATGCTGGCAGCATGTTTTTTACATGCCTCTATTGCTGTTTTTAGTTAAAACCCCCACACTTTAAACCTTTGGTCTTCCCCATGCAAATCATTCACTTTGCACAGATAAGGCATGGATGGGTGGCTAGACTAGACAAGTTAATAGTTATTTTTCATCTTATGTTTTCTGATCTTTCTACAGAGATCTACATGGTGATAATCCTTACTGTGACTTCCTAGGGGTTGAGCAGAAGTGTGCACCTGCTTTGGCTGTGACAAGTGACGCTCTTGATCATATGTACTTGAAAACAGTTTTGGAAGGCGGCTGCTGCCTCTTTCTAGCATTTAGCACTGTTTGCAGATTACAGCAGCTGACAATTATAAATTTAGTTTCAGCATTCTCGGTAGTACGTGATCATTTCCAGTAGTGTCCCCATAGAGTTTACTGTCTGTGGATGTCATTTTTAGGAAAGGGACCTCAAAAGCATGCAGAGGAGAAAGACTGATCTGGCTCTCTTGGCAAACGATGGCAGTGGATGGGTTGCCTGGTATCCCTTTCCACCCTTTGGGTGCTGGCATTATAGAGAAACCCATGGGCTTAATGGTTCAAAGGAGTCAGATTCCAGCTCAGCCTGGTACATAAAAAGCAGCAAATGTTAACACTAAAAATCCCTGAATTACTGATGTCACCTGCTCCTAGTACAGTGACAGAAACGGGGGACAGGTTGGGAAGCGAGCAACCTGCCCAGGTGGGTAAACCATAAAGATAAGGTTTGTCACCAGCCACCCTTTTCGGGGGAAATGTGTGACTCGATATTGATACCATAGCAGCAGCAGATTGGATGGAGCAAGTTTTTTCCTTACAAATGCCAAGCCAACAGTCTGGGACCCTGTGATGAATGGAGATGCTGGCGAGTCCTTCTGAGCCCGGGCTTGACATAGCTCAATAGGCTGGAGAGAGCTACATAGATGACCCATAAACTGACTTCAGTTTTTGGCTAAACACTCCAAACCATCTAGAATATGGGTCTTGCCTCCCTCTACCTTCTCTCTGCCTTTTCTCCCAGCCTTCTGTTGTGGTCTTGCTTCTCTCCGAAAAGATCGCGTGCAGTTGGCATCTTCTGCAACGTCACCGTGAGTAGGTGACTGGTGAGGCAGCTAAGGATATCTTAAACAACTCAACAAGCAGTCAAATTCCTCCAGCCCCGAAAAGCCTGCTGAGCCCACGCACCATGCTTGTCATTGAGTGGGCATCAGCTCGCAGGGCCACAGGCTTCCATGATCCTCCAGAGTGACAATGGGCTATGGGCTTCTCCACTCACCACGGACTCCATCGGGGGAGGGTGTTCATCTCTTTCCACAGAGCAGGGCTAGGGGTGGGTGAGGACGAAGGTCCCACTCCCCAGCTTCTTCCAGCCTACCCATGGGCTGGGGTGAGGGCAGTCCCTCAGCTGTATGCTACCACGACAGATCACCAGACAAGGACAACACGCAATCTCTCCCTCTGCCACAGCTGTGAGGTCGACCTCCTGAAGGCAGGTACTGTGTCTTAAGACATCACCATAAACCGGTAAAGAGACTTTCTGAGGCTGCTGGGTCTCCACCAGAGACCTGCATCCACTCCTATAGAGCAACGAGGGAGTCTCAAGGCATCTCCAGGTTAAGAGAACAAGGAGTATTGCAGGGGGAGCTGCTAAGAAGGCATCTCTTCAGCAAAGCTGGCATGAGAGATCACCAACCTTTGCCTTTCACTCCCTTATCAGGGCAGGATCAGGGTGGGAGGGCACCTCTTCCAGGGCAGCACCACGCTGGACCACCTCCAGCTGCCCCATGTATGGAGCTGGTGAGCTGTGGAGGCGGCACAGGAACCAGCCAAGTAAATGGGAAGTGGGACCACACCACTGTGAAACAGCTTCTCCAAAATGCCTGCTACTTCTTCAGCAATTTCTGAAAATACGCAACTCTAATAAAGGGTTGGGCTCCTGACTCATGAGGAGCCGTTTAATTTACAGAAGCAGCTCACTCCTGAGGCAAGCTAATCTGCCGTGCATTAAACAAGCATTTCTTGATGGGCTGCTTCCCACAGCCAGAGCCACATCCACTCCTCCCCTTCCTCCCCAACTCCCCAGCACTGACGTGCTGTCCTGGGCTTGACCAGCCCCAGATGGGAGCGGGCTGGATGGCCAAGCCAGGGAGTGAGAATCACGCTGGGAAACGTCACCCACCGTGAGTAATGCTGCCGGTGCCTCTGGGACGTATCAGGAAGAGCTTCGTGCTGCAGGAAGGTGAGCTGCTCTGTAATTATTTCCTGTGAGCTGCGGCAGAGCTTGCCTGCCCTTCTGGGCACGGATGGGTAATTACGGACAGACACTGGAGGAGTAACCAACCACGTGCAGGTGACTCGGCCAGCATCACCACTGCAGAGCTAGTGACTTCTCAGGCATGGGGAAGTGGCACCCATGTTTATGTGGGTCTGCCTAGCTGGCCCCGCTTGAAAGGGGCACCAAACATGGCTGAGAAGGTATGTGGATGGATGGGAATTGCTTTGAGCACAGGTCAACTCCACCGCGAAGGTGTGCTGTCTGTCATTTCAAGACCCAGCTCAGCTCTGTTTCCCTAGGGAAAGGAGGGACTTCTGCCACAGTGTGTAACTCCAGCTGCTGGTGGGGTAGTCCCAGTACTCTCTCGAGCAAAGAGGGTCTTTTAGTGGTTCTCCTTCACTGCAAGTCACCCGGTGCTGTAAATGCAACGTGCCAGTTGCTGGCAACACGCTGATACATGGATGCTGCATGTTGCTGGGACATGAAGAATTACCAGGGTAAAACTGCTGTGGTATGATGCAGGCTTCAGCTTAGTCTGCTCCCTGCCCAGTGAAGTCAAGGTGAATTTTGACTTCTGCTAAGATCAGGCAATGAAACATATTTGGGGCTGTCAAGGAAGTGAGTTCACTATCAAGCCTAACTTGCAAATGCTGTTTTGAAATTGTCTTTTCTTATCAGTGGAATAGGACATCCTCCTGCTTTGAGTCTGCTGCACTCTTAGGGAGGTTGCACAGTCAGATCTAACCCGGTGTGAGGAGGAGGATGAACGAGTGCATATACCACAGCATCCATCTCTGATCTGGGCCTTGTCAGTCTCACAGACTGTCTTGAACTCACTCCCACAGTGACCTTAAAGGCAACAACATCCCAACACAGCTAAGTCAAACACAGTACAGGTTCTCTGGCTCTCTGTTTTCAAGCCCTTTAGTGTCCCTGGCTGTCAAGATCTTCCTGACACCCATGAAGCTGAGAACTTTTCTCTTAAAATGTAAAAGCAGAGTGGAGGGATGGAAGCTGGAAGATGTCCTTCAGACCACTGCTTACTGCCAGGTGTGACTGCCCCTCCCTGTCCTCAGCATGGAGCCAAGGACCCCCCCACTCAGAGTCCACCTTGCCAGGGGAGTCCATGGAGATGGACTTTAAGATACTCCAAATGACATGAAACTTGCCAAAAAAACCCAAAAAACCCCCAATCCCAAACCCCAAAATCTAACCCTAAGGGCTGGAAGCACTGCTGCCTTCATTGCCCTTCCAAATATAATGCCTGAGTTAGCCTATTCTTTCGAAGGCTCTCTTGGTCTCTTTTGAGCAAGAACAGGTCAAGTAGAGCAAGTACCGATCAATTCAAACAGAGTTTGGTCAATATATTTTCAGACCTAGCAGGTTTTGACAGTGATATCTGACATACTGATTTACAGATATCAGCCAGAATCTCTTAACACCCCCACGATGTTATTAAGTGTGGTGTAAGGCTATCACTTTAAGCCCAGTCTGGACTAACCCTCGTACAGAAAGCCAGACGTTGTTTCACTGAGAGTGCAATTGCATACTGAGCACTGCAGCCACACACTGAAATCAGGTAACCGTGTGCTCGAATGGATAATAATGATCATTTTCCCCTCTCCTAATTTCCATATGGAACGGAAGTAATGAGCCATGTAACTGTGCACCTATGTGTCTAGCCAAGTATTGCTGAAAGGCTTGGAGCAGACCCAGGGCGTCAGGCTCCAGCTCAGCCTCCTGCTCTTTGGAGGGGCATTGACTTCTCATACAAACCTGTAGAATTAACTCCTGGGGATGGTATTTCTGGATTCCCAACACACTGTTTACGTAAATGAGACAATCCTTTGATAGCCTCTTGGTTTTACCGACATATGTAACACTCTCTAACCTTCATGAGAAAAGATATTCATGTTATAACAATAACTACTTTTTACGTCTTTCCTCAAGGAATTCTTTCTCCACTTGAAACTCATAATGGAGACATTGAGTTCCTTCAATTCAAATTTAAATGATTCGTTGAATATTTTACATTGACTCACTTCTCACTCTGCTGCTCAGACACACTGACGCTTAGTCAACTTCAAAAGGGTTTTCTTTTCCTTGTTTTCCTAGTGCGGTCCTAAGGTGCCTTCCTTTCAAATAATGCTTCCTGCATCATCTGGGGCTCTCTTCCACTTCTGCTCTTCCACTGGCACATAGCGGCGAGGACCTGAGAGCAGGGCCACGCTTTCTTACACCTGAATGAATAAATGTTCTTCTTCTTAACAGGTCTGGTCTAAACAGGCCAGATGGAAGAAAATGTGTGTTACCCTTCCCTTTTATAGCAAACCAGTTAATTAACTGCTGACCTGCTCATGGTATTATTCACTCTAGCTCTGCACTTTTGAATACAATTAAAGCAGTGACAGGTCTTTCCCCAGCACATTTCAGGGCACCACAGTATCCAGCATCGTTGCTAAAGATGCTTTATCCCTTGTGTACACAGGACCTTGACTGAAACACCCTGCAGCACCATGCCTTGGAGAGCAAAAGCCTGTGGAGTGCCTGTCATGGCATGTCACTTGTGCTCATTCACTAAGCTTGCCCGTTCTAGAGCCTCTTCTAACCCCCAAATGTCCCAACACGTCCCCACTAGCTCTGGCTCTCTGCCTGCTCACTGCTCCTCTCGTGTGACGGCCCCTGCAATAGCCTGGCTGTGCCGCCCCTGCCATTGCTCCTGCGCTGATGGGGCGGTGCAGACAGCTTGGAAGATGCACTTGCAGCAGCTGCTTGCCACCATGCAGATTCGGAGGGGCTGATGCTATGGAAGAGCTCCTCTCTCCCTCCATCAAGCCAGTCCACTCTTCCCAAAGGTAGTATCTGAAAGCTGCTGCAATGCTTAAAGAGAACAGCCTGCTGATAAATTTAAATTTCTTCTCTCTGTCACAGCCAGAGTCATTTCCGCATCACCTTTCTGGAGCACAAACAGGAGGACTGCAGTAGCCTTCAGGCCCTAAAGCTGCTCTGAAAATCCCCTTGCTTCAGCTTTTGTTATCAGCCAACATTACTGTATTTCTACTGCTCCCATTTAGTTCAAATAGCTCAGCAAATGGAGAGTCTGGCGCCCAGAAGAGATATAAATTGTGGAGCAGCTGAAGACGGTGGCTACCTGTGCTTTCCAGCTCTCAGGTGAATGAACGAGAGAGGTGGGTATTACCCAGCAGTGCACCGCTCGCCCTGGGGCTACAAACTCCCATCTGAAAACCAGCGCCAAGAGCCATTGGTGCCTGCGCAGTTTAGGATGTAGTGTATTTGCTGGGTCTTGTTCTTCTATTTTAGGTATCTTGTCTACCTAAATGTAAATAAAGAACAACATGTTTTTTGCTATAAAACCAGTGCATTTTATATTGTTAGTTAATAGTCTGACATCTGCTTCTGTTCAGGACAGTCCTCTACAAATGAAACTCGGCTTTGCTGCAGGAGTAGAAATCAATCTGTTAGTGCAATGGAAAAGATAACTCTTTTAATGAGAACTCTCTTATTTCTACAACATCTGTGTTCACTTCAACAGAAAATAGTTTGTATGTGCCAAGGCCACCTTTTGTTTTCTCCTCTGCAGGATGAAGGTAAGGCCTACCCACTTGTCAGAGATGTGCCAAGGTTACTCGAACGCCCGTGAAGACCTCTGCGTTTCCATCAGTGTGCTTAAGAAAGTACCTCCCCAAAAGATGGTGTTGGCAACCGGTGCTGCCGCCTTGGAAGATAACCCTGAGCATCCCATAGGACGGGAATGAGAATTCCCTTTGTGGCAGGCATGCTGGACTGGCTGCAGCATCACTGAGCACAGGAGGAGACTTGCCTGTCAGCAGGGATCACTGGGCTTCTTGAGGCTTATGCAAGGATGCTTAGAGCTGCGCGAGTCTCAGAAGTCACGTTTTCTTGGGAAAGTTGATTATTTCAAATCTCCTTTCATTCCAAACTGGAACATAATAGAAATATCAAGCCCAAGCTTATTGAAGTCCTTTGTTTAGATGCTGGTGTTTTGATATTTTATGGGATTCATATCGAGTTGGAAAAGATTTAAAGTGCTTGATAATTCTGTCTTATCTCAGAGAAATCAGTGATTATGTGAAACTTTTCCACTCTTGTCTGTTCTGCTAGGAAGAAAAAAATCTGTCTGTTTTAATGAGAAATGAGTTAGCAAATAAATCTATACCACTCAACAACATCGGCTGGACACTCCAAACTACTAAAGATGTCTTTCTCTGGCGGTCAGTTCTCACCACCAGCCTCCCATCATTTCTGTGACAGCTTCTCTCTGCACAGATGGAAAAAGGCATGGGCTCTGGTGATGACAAGAAAACCCCAACCCTAATTTTGCCTTCCTTCTCTCAAGCTTTTATTCCCTGTTTAAAGAAGGATGAGCAGTTCTGTTTGCAACAAGGATCTCCCCAGCAAAGTGCAGCAAGAGCAGTGGCCCAGAAGGACGAGCTGTGCAGCTGTACGGGTCCTACCTCATGACACTAAGCATGGGCCACCTTTAGCAGCGGTGAAACGGGAGCTGTGTCAGCCTTACTTTGTCAGTGAGTCTATCCCAGGGCCTCAGAGATTTTATCTACAGTACCCTCAAAGCAGATGTAAATAACCCAGTGGTTAAAATTGAAGAGCTTCTGGTAGCTTGTTTCTGCAGTGCTAGCAACAGTGGTGAGCATAAGGAAACGCTGGTGTAGGGCCAGTCACAGGGATCTGAACCTCTACCTGGAAATACCTCTAGGCATCAAGTACATCCTGACGTGCCACTCTACGAGAGACGCTTTCATCACTTAAGTATTGTGAAATGTGAAGTTCCTCAATTTATGGATTTTTCTTTCATTGTATTTTTTTCTCTTTTCCATGGCTGGCTTCCAATTTGGGGAACACCTGGACACAAAAACTGAATCAACCCCAAAAGAAGACAGTTCTGAAGCCATAAGTAAACCTCTTCAGGCTACATGAAGCCGCAACGGCTCTTACCAAAGGGGGCTGGAGCTTCAGAGCAGCGATGGTAGCACAGGTACATGTCACTGGACTGCAGCTGCACGCAGAGGAGGAAGAGCGCAAGACGTCCCTGTGAAGTGTTGTTACGCAAGATTTGTTTGAATCGATTTTCATCCTCTGCGGGTAATTATCAAATTAAATGGTTTAAGAATGAAAATTGGAAAAATTCTTCTTCGAGAAGAAAAAAAAGTTAGCCTTGGAGCTTGGTGTCCTCTCCCAAGAAACCTGTGAAGTATCTCTTACGATGTGGGAACAGTAATTTTTTTAAGTTAATTACAAGGAGGAACAGTAATACAACAGTATTGTATTGATAAAACAGACTGGAAAAATGCACAAATAGGACTGACAAGCATTTCCAGTCAGCAGTGATTACAAAAACCCCAGCTCACAGCATGAGCCCTCTCTAAGCACATCCAGGGGGTTGTATTTGTGAAAGGGATCAAAGATCACACAAAACTGTTGTTCTCATCATCTTCATTTTAGATGAATTCTGAATCCCTCCGTATGCCACTGCGTAAAATTTCAATTCTTTCCCTCCTCCTTTGGCAGCACCGTTAGGGTGTGAGACAGGGTCAGACAGTAACTTCTCGTATTACTGAGGAGTTTAAAATTAAGCCTGTGCTTTGATGAACAGTAATGATCACACCCTATTTTAGAAGCATTGATCTCTGAGATGGCCCACATGCGTCAGGCAGAGCGGGAGATGCTCTGCACCTCCCAGGCTCCGGTCTGTGAGGGCTGCTGCTTTGGAAGAGAAAATGACCTATGCACATGGATGTTGTGGTGATGGGCAAGGGTTAGGTTTGCTCTGGTGCCCTGCCTCTAACAGTCCTGCCTGTGCTGGATGCGTTGGAGAAGACCCTATCTCATTTCCAGCTGGAGATACGGTGCTGCCGCAGCACGTCCTGATGTGAGGGGTCCAATGGACACCAGCGGGTTGCGTGGGGCTGTGCCTGCCACGTGCAGCAGCTGCTGCTGCTGCTGGCTTGGTGTTACTACCAGCACCTTTTCCTTTGTGTCACACCTGCCTTTGAACTTGCCTTTCCTGTTTCTCCTCACTACTCAGCAGCTCTGCATCCGAGCGGGACCTGCCCGGGTACTGCTCTGCCCTGCACCGGCGCTAGGCGCATGGCTGCGGTGAACGCAGGGATCCAACAGACATGCAGTGACACATTAACATCTGTGGCTGAGGAGATGATTCATGGGAGGAGCACATCCTTGCCTCAGGGCAACTGTGTCTACCACAGGGGCAGGATGAACGGCTGTGAGAGGCGACTGCTTCAGCTGCCCGACACCAAGCGGGACCTGCGAGTCGCCTAGTGCCCCATCCGGGGCGGCACTGCCTTCGGAGTGGGGACAGGCAGATGGCTCCCCGGCTGCAGGCAGCAGGCACCTTGATGGGGTTCACTCATGTCACTCCAAACCTCTACAGCAACCACACCCACTCCCCTCTAAATTTCGTCTGCAGCCAATGCAGAAGAGAGGTGCTCCTAGGGCATGGTTAATCCCACCAGCAGCTCTACAGCTGAGTCCATCGGGTCCCCATTTCTCCCCACTGGCTGTAAAGAAGGTGCAGGGAACTAGCTCAGGTGTGGGCATCACCGCTGTCAGAGCAGGTGAGGTGGGTGCTGCTTTCCGAGCCCCAAAGTGTAGGAACTGAGTCTTTGGATGTAACCTTACTCCAGCAACACCACTGGAAATGCTTTCTGTGCATGTATGGAATCCTTTCCGAAATGCAGAAGACCCTGCTCTGAACTAGGAAAGCTCCAGATGTTGCTATAGCTCTTGCACAGTTTTCCTGCTCCAGAAACTATATTGGAAGAAAAGGCTTTTCTTTAAACTAACAACTGAGTTTCTGCCATTACCGAATGTTTTGGAGCCCTTCCTCCCACGGCATCGCACGGGGACGCAGCTAACGAACCCTGCTAGACCATCCAGTGCAGAGCTAGTCTAAACCTGTCAGGAATATCCAGGGCTGATTCCATACGTTAATTATATGTTGTGTAAAAAAGGATTTCCTAAGAGCTTTTTTTAAGTTAAACTGAAGATCTGGACCTTTCCCTTTTTATGTGTCAAGGGACGAGATAAACCAGAACGGAAAGTTCTGTAACAACAGCCACACTTCATGTATGAGCATTGCATATCAGTGTCGCATCTTCTCCAGAGTGCCTCCTTTGCGGTGTAATGAACCCCTGTGTTTTAAAATTACTCTTTCTTCAAAGGAGTATGCTCAGGCTTAACATGTATTCCTGATTTCTCTTAATTTATTGCTTATCTTTGAAGGAGTGGAGATCCAAGGGTCCACCTTCTGAGCGCTAATGGCTGTTAGCCGTGATGGGTCATCTTGACAGGTGGGCAGGGAGGAGTGGGGAATGTGCTGGGCAGGCTTTTACAGCGTAGTGAGGACGGGTGGTGGCAGGCAGGAATTTACCAGTGCTGCACCATCAGGGGGTTCCCACACATAGGGAATTTCATGGAGACTCTTAACCCATGGCCAGTTTGCTCTGCTCATCGTGCTGTCGTGGTTTAACCCCAGCCAACACCTAAGCCCCACGCAGCCGCTCGTTCACTCCCCCAAGATGGGATGGGGGAGAGAATCAGAAGAGCAAAAGTGAGAAAACTCGTAGGTTGAGATAAAGACAGTTTAATAGGGAAAGCAAAAGCTGTGCATGCAAGCAAAGCAAAACAAGGAATTCATTCACTGCTTCCCATGGGCAGGCAGGTGTTCAGCCATCTCCAGGAAAGCAGGGCTCCATCACGCGTAATGGTTACCTGGGAAGACAAACGCCATCACTCCAAACATCCCTCCCTTCCTTCTTCTTCCCCAGCTTTATATGCTGAGCATGACGTCGTATGGTATGGAGTAGCCCTTTGGTCAGTTTGGATCAGCTGTCCTGGCTGTGTCCCCTCTCAGCTTCTTCTGCACCTGGCAGAGCATGGGAAGCTGAAAAGTCCTTGACTGGTGCAGCAACAACTAAAACATCAGTGTGTTATCAACACTGTTTTCAGCACAAATCCAAAACATAGCCCCATACCAGCCACTATAAAGAAAATTAACTCTATCCCAGCTGAAACCAGCACAGTGCTCGCGGCAGCCATCACTCAATCACTCTGCCTCACATCGCTCATTTTTTGAAAAAGCTACTGAGGAAGTGTACAGACAAGCAATCCTAGCAATACCTGATGTCTTTACGTGTCTTATCCCAGTCACGAGCTGCACTGACAGATGACGTCACGATGAATGAAGAATGTGTCCTTGATGATTCCCCAATCTTTCAGCTACCAGTTTCCTCATAGAAACAGGCTTAAATTGACATGTTCAGCTATGAAGTAGCCATAGGAAAGAAATCAAGTGTTAAGAGGATTAAGATATCATAATTATGACTACTTGGTACAGAAATGGGGGCTTTAACATGTGCATGTTGATGTTGTGGACCTGCAGCTTTAACATTTTCAATTGACTCACCTCAACCTTCTGGAGCACCCCCATGCAGAAAAACCACCTGAGGCGGCACCACGCCTGCATGAAATCTCTGCTGGCAAAACCCACCCTTAGACTAAGTGCAAAAGAGATAAGACTTGGTGGCCCTCCCTCCAGCGGGTTAGTCTGGCTTAAAGTTACCTTATTGAAATCTCAGCATGGGCAAAGTTAGAGCCCACGGAAGCAAAGATCTTTGCTAAGAACCTAATTAAGATGACTGCAGGCATGTGCTAGTTGGACCATGTCTGAACACAGAAGTCAGAGCTTCAGCGCTAGTGTGGACAGGACCTTAGTGTCGAGTCTTCAGGGATGGTTCTGGGAATGGCTTACAGTCCCCTGAAGCTGCACTGATGTAAAATGGGCTGTGAGGCATTTCCCGATGCTTCATTTATGGAAATGAATGTGGACTACAATTCTGCACCGCAGTTTTTGGGAAATGCCCAGGCTGGCAGGTGGTGACGACTCTCTTACAGGTGCCTGTGCTGCGAAACTTTTCCAGTGCACTGTAGAGGTTTCCTAGCAACTTCCTTCCACGGTCTTTGTGCTCAGATTTGTTGTGAGATGTGGGCCATCATAAAACAGTACTTCTGCCTATTTAAACTAGTTTAGTTCTTTTAAGCTGACAAGGCAAGCACAGTACAGCAGCAGTGTCTGATTTATATCCTTTTCAGCTATTCCCTCCAAGACTAACAAAAACCTGAACCAATGTAGGTAGGTTTCTTGCTTTTTGTTTTCACTAACCAGATCACCAGTCCATTGCTCAAATTGCTGAGCAATAGGAAAACTCCAAATCCATCTTAAAAAAAAAATACAAAGGAGCAATGTTTTCTCTGATCTCTGCATCTATTACATTCTTGCTGAGCTCCTCTGGCATATCTGAAACCAACAGATGTTGATCATGGGCTTTGGACAACTCTTTCCAAATATGTGACAGACATCACATTTTTGAGCCAAAAATGCTCTTAAAAACAAGCAAAACCAAAGTAGCTAAACTGTGCTAACCTTTGTGTGCATGCATGTGTATCCAGTTTAAAACTGGACATAGGTTTTAAATCTGTAAATTCACTGGTAGCATCCAGGTTTTAATACGTTGAAGCGTTTATTCAGTATTTTGTACTGGCTCAGATAGTCACCTTGAAATGACACCCTTAACTAGAAAGGATGCGAGGGAGCAATTTGGTGAGCGGAGCAAAATTGAAAGAGTTTGCGTGTAAGGGGATGCAGGAGAGAAACCCAGATTATCCCCGTCTCCTAGAGCAGCACTGAGACGTTATTTGTTACTGAAGTCATTCACTACACAAATACATATTTCTTCAAAGATAGCAGAGGGGAAAAAATTACTTCCCCCCTCATTTAGCAACCGGAAAGCGAATGCCAAGTGCCTCGGTATTTTCCTTGGCACCTGCGCTGCTCTGTGAGCTCTCTCATAGAGAGCCATGAGCAACTGAAGTGCAAGAGGAAATGTGGAACCAAGTCCCGCCGTGCTGCAGCCAGACTCATTCCTGCCCTCAGCAGGATCCGTCCCTGCCTGATGCTGAACAAACCTCATATTCACGGGGCTTGGCATCCCACCTGGGCACAGCTGAGGCACAAACCCAGCCCTTCCAAAACCACCCTACGTGAACTCTCTCCCTTTCTCCCCAGGCTTGGCTGCCACCATGACTATTTTAACCCGGCATCAGGCACCTCCATCAGAGATTAGCTGCACTTACACCCTTGTGCGTGTTGGGGATTTGCCAGCTCCTGCCATTTGCCATACTTCATTGCTATAAACCACTGGATTTCTTGCTCAGCACTAGTATTTGCACCAATGTGGCTACGTCAGCTGTTGGCATCAGTTGCAGAGATCAGGGCAAACTTCCAGAGCAGATCAGGCCTTGGATTTCTATCAAAACCCATCTGTTCCTGGCTGAGAGTTATTCCCACCACCTTTATAGCTGGGTGCGATAATGAGCTATTGAATCCACAAATTAGCACAACATGGAGCTCTTTTAATAGCCTTCCTCTCCAGAAAGTCAAGGCTGCTACTGCACCTTGTGTACACCAGCCAGCCCAGCGAGCTAGGAGGACTTCTAGCTGACAGTGTCAATTGTTTTTAAAGTGTTACTGCACTGCTGACATTTGAAAAGCAATTTAATATTTCTCCCATGACAGTCACTTCAAATACTCTGGAAACAACTTGTATGAAACAGTAGCCGACAGCCACGATGCTTGACTTTTCTGAGACGCCCGGGCTGGATTTGGGTACAGCTTGTGCTGGGTAGGACTGCAAGGTGAACATCACAGCAAATACACCTCCTCCATCAACCTAAACCCACTTGGTAATCGGGCGTGTGCAGGAAGGTTAACCCACACCTCAGGCCCTGCCACAGGAGCATTGTAACTAAAGAGCGCAAGGGCTGAAAGGAATTCACGCGGAGCTGCTGTGGCGGTGCTCCCTCCGCAGTGAGCTGCAGCACCAAGGGTTAACGCTCCGCTGCCTGCCTCCACCAATCTGCATAATGCCTTGCGTTTGGCAGCTCATTTGCATAATTTTAAATGACTCTTTTGTCTCGAAAATAAAATCTAAAACATAGCTTCAAAAATAAGTGGTAGATATTAATGTTTCATATACTAAGAAGGCTCGGTTAAGTCTATTTGTCTGAACTCATCAATTGAGGTTGTAAAAATAATTTTAACAGAGCAATGTTGTTTCTTTACTGGAGAGTCTTGGGAGTTCTTTCCCGGTGCCATTTTGACTACCCTAAATAAGGTCTAACGCGCTCACCCACCCCACACAGAGGGGCTGAAGCTGCCCCACATGCTCAGACCATCCGGAGGGCTCAGCAGCTCCAGCCTTTGCAAGGGGGGTCCAGCCCACCCCTCTCATTAAACTGGAGAAACAATGCCAGCAGCTGGAGACGGAATCCCTGTCACCAGCACATCCTTACCGGGGATGGGCTTACCTCCAGGCTGTAGATGTGTACCCAGAACTGTCGACACACAGATATGAGCTCAGTGTCCCACCTCCCACTGCCACGAGGGATTCAGCTCACCAGAGGATGGATACCTACGTTTCGTCAGCTGAAGGACACTCTTGGCTCCATTGACTGCTGTAGCTAAGTCTCCACTGACTACAGTGGGAGATTAGACACCTAAATTCAGGGATATTGTCTGGATCTGATTCCCACTCCGAGTTCAGTTGACAGCCTGTGAGTCGGTCTTTGCGGGCTGAGCCCCGTACCTCTCAGCTCTTCTCTCTCTCGTCTTGGGAGACAGATACAAAGCACAGTGTCTTCTACTTGCAGTGATGTGTTTCAGTGTAGGAGAAGGGGCTATTAGCCTGAACTGGCACTTCAGCATGTTTTTAATCACAGCTTATCAGAGCAGCAGAATAAATCCTAGGAAATAGGAAGCCAAATGGATAAGATACGCATTTAACAGTAAACTCACCTGTCGTTATGACTGAGGCCTATCTGAACTCCCACCCCAGTGCCTTACGTACCACAAACTTCTGTACATTCCCCAGGCAAAGACTTGTAATTTCCGCATTAAAACTTTACAGTGTTTCTACAGCCTGAAACAATGCACTTGTGCTCTTGACTTTGCAGCCCCAAAAGCTAGGTGACACCAGAAGACATTTCCCACTGGACGCCAGCTCCCCCAGCAGCGTGCCCGGCAGGCGCTCTGCCCAGAGGAGCAGCCAAGGGGCAGGAGGGCTCGCCGCCTCCTCCCCTGCCAGCTGGAAGGCACCGCGTCAGGGAAAGCTTTACGCAAATCGAGCTGGGTCTAGGTAGCTTGTACAAGCTGTACAGGGAAAAAGACAAGTGTAGGTACGTAATCTTGAGTGAACAGATCTGTCAAGTGCTAACGAGTTTCTACCTGGCACATTTTGTTCAGTTTTTCTTTTGCCCCGTGCTCTTAACCCAAATTCAGGTGAACTTTGAAGTTTCCTGCAAGTGATAATATACTGACTGCCCTCCTTCAGACTCTAGTGGCATTACAGTTTTCAATAAAGTGTTTCAAAGATGAATTAGGGCCATCTTTTTCTATCTTCGCCTTTTGCAATAGCTAAACCTTTTACTTGACACTTCTGTTAAAATTTAGACAAAGGCAGATATGCCGTATTAAACATTTCAGCCCAAATAATTAAAGTCTGATAAACTTACAAACACCCCAGTTCACCTTGGTTTATAAGCAGTAGGCAACATTCATTGCAAATGAAACTACCTGTATGTTCAGTTAGTAGAAAGTAATTCTGTATTTGCAAAGCTGCCTGCAGTTTCATGTTACCTACCTACCTATCTATATAAACACATGCACCAACACATATGCAGCCATATACAACAGAGTGTTGTAATTGCTGTTACTCACAATAAAATGTTCATCGATCAGTTAACTGTGTCCCTTTCCTCTTACACTGCAATGGAAAAAAACCTTCCAGACTATTTATTCATATTTTCCTTCCTCCATTAGTTTCACTGAAGCTAAATGTTAACTACCGAAGCAGTTCCCAACACAGGTCTCCGTGTACTGCATCTCCTATTGACCACTGCCCCCACTGCACTTTTTTGTTCTCCCTTTCAGTACGGAAGCTCCATTACCATAAAAATCCTAAAACTTTATTTCATGGGACTCCCATCTGTTAGAGCTGCTCCTCTCCACATGAAGTCAACATCTATTTTTTTTGACATCTAATCACTTTCGTGACCGGTTGTGATGACCCACTGCAATTATGTTCTCAGCTTGGGAATATGCTACAGGGACATGGAGGAACAGTTAAAAACCAGCCATCCTGTTCTGTGTAAATGTCTTTAGTGATTTAAGGGGGGAAAAACAAAGAAGAAAAAGCTCACAAGATTTTTAGCAGAATGGTGAGATCTTTCCTGAAAGCAAAGCCCATCACTTAAAGGGAGTGGGGTGGTCCAAGAGATGAGAGTGTTTTCACTCCTGGAGGGCTGTGTGTGAAACTGTGCCTGCACACCCATGACGGGACTCTCTGGCTGCTGAAACGTGAAGAGCTATTTCAGAAGGGATGGCAAATTTGCAGCCTCAGTGTACACTCATTCTGCACAGGCCAAATTTCTCCTGAACAGCCACTGTTTATCGCTTCTCAAATGACACAGCCTCTGGTTTGCTTAAAATGCCAGCTGTAAACGGAGGCTGCTTTGGAGCTGTTTCACGAGCAGCTCAGTTTTCTCTCTGCGTGCCTGTGTTATCGTTCAAATCAGCAGTTTGGGCTCGAAACTCATCTCCCTCTCACCACCCTCTGGTTCACATTGCGGAGCAGCCTGAGAGCACACACAGGCTGGCCTCCTTTGGGGTGAAACCAAATGGAAACCTGTGCTCCCGAAGTGCAGCACAATCTCTGGGGAAGCTGTGGACGTTCAGTCCATGAGGCACACCTAGAGCTGGCCAACACAAACCTCCTCGAAATGCAGCACTGTGGATGTTTGGGCACACAGCACCCACTGCTTTATGCCACAGTTGACTCCTCCTGAATTTTTTTAATTTTAATAATTTTTCAAGTGGGATTAAAACCAAATGCAAGAACTATCTACTATTCCTTTCTATATTATAAATAGTCATGCATGACAGGTGGCTATTCGATGGCAGAGGAACAGCAGCTAAAAAGTAGGCCACTACACAGAAAGGTAAATCTTGGCCCCATTGGAGTCCATGGAATAATTCACTCGCTTTTGCCCTGGAAGGTCTCCACTCCTTTCCCTGCCAGAAACAAATTTGCTCTGCAATGATTTCAGAAGGTAGTACATGAATCAAGGCCATACAGAACTATTGCTGTGAATGCAGTTCACCCTCACAATCTATAAAGGCGATTTTTTTTCAAAACTGCCACTTTTGAAGGTAAATATGGTTAAGGCAAGAGTAACTAACCCAATCAAATGGAACTAACAGGGAAATAAAACCCCTTTTTTGTCCCAGTTAATCATCCAGACTCCCTTGGCAGCCTGCAGACAGATGAGCAAGCAAAGGCAATTCCACAGGGAACCCAGATGACCTGCTAGGGCCACATGCCCGCCTTTTAGGTTGCTAAAGTTCAAACAAATTCCATCTTTCCTTACCAGGAGCTCACAGGAAGACACTCTGATGTAAATGACCACAAGCCTGCTTTCCAGCTGCCTGCACAGGAACACCTGCCCAGGTGACACAAGCCTCAGAGATACACCCACCACATACACTGTGCATGTGAGCTGTGCCCACACCACCTTCCACGGACAGTCGCACAAGGTGGCTGTCCACAGCCTCTGTTCCCAGGACGTTCAGCTCCTGCATAGGGCCCAGGATGTCTGGTGAGCTCCACTTGTCAGGCTCAGTTGCATTTGTCAGTGGACAGGTCTGGTCTACATGTACAAAAGCCAGCACATAAACTTTATGGTTGGGCCTGGACAAGAAGAGATGTCCTGGATGCCTAGTCAGAAGGAAGAGGTGTTCAGAAGTGTCTCTGTGGGAGCTGGAAGAGAAGGATGCAAGTAAGGGGCTACGACAAGGGTGAGGAGTAATGTCAAGTGAGGGATCTGCCAAAACAAAACCTCAGTCTGCCAGACACTGGTGGATCTACAAACTCCACTGAGTACTTGGCAGAGACCTCACCTCGATCCCAAACATACTGTGCCAACTCCCCTAAACAGAAGAAAGTAACCCTGACTTTATACTAAAGAAAGGAGAAAGAGATGCAGAATCCCGATTTCTAGCCCAGGAGTCCTTCACTGCAGAGCCAGGGAGAGGAAATGCCGAGCAGCTCAGACAAGAAAGGGGAAGGGACATCAGGGACCTGCAGTATTGCCTGATTTCAAACAGATATATTTCAGTCCGTGTGCGGTAGCAAGTGTTATATCAGCAGGCTGCGTGTCAAAGTGTCTAGCTCACCACATTAACTTCTGAACATCCCAGTCTCTTTTGGCCAAATTTTGACATGAGGTTCTGGTCTCAGAGGTCTCTCTTAGCTTAATTGACCCAAGCATCAGAGAGGGGACAGAAGAACCGATTAGTACTGCAGCTAAGGGAAAGACCGCAGCAGAGCTCAGCCTTTTTTAGTCGCTGAAGAATCCACAGGGCAGAGAGAAATGGTGTGTGTGCTATTAGACACCAAAGAACATACTGTAAGAAAAAACCCATGGGAAACAAGTTTTCATCAGCTCTGAACTTTACTAAGCTACCTGGTCTTTTGTGGCCTTAAACAATACTTCTTAAAGACCAGCATCATTTTGTGCACAAGACAAATGATTTTTCTATTACAGCGACCTCTTCACTTGATAGCCAGGTACAACTTAGAAATTAAGAGATTATAAACACTTAGTATCTGGCATCAAGATGAAGTTTCAGCTGTCATAAATAAGCAATGTATATAAAAAAAATCAGGCTATGACAACCTGGGACGTGAACATGACAAAACATAGCCCAGGACAGCAGAAAGCACATGGCAGGTGGCGCAGCCCTTCTCAGCTGGGATTGTCTGATTTCCAGCATTAACTTGGAAACTACGCAGGTACTTGTGTTGCAAAACACATGGATGCGGTTTAAAAACCTGATGTTCCCAGCCCCAAACAAACTACTGTTACGCTATACCTAGACAGAGGGAGAGCAAGAGGCAGTGAGGGCTGTGCTTCGCTTCAGTTGGTGGCACAAGGTGCTGGAAACAAAATTTCTTTCTTTGCAATGTACTTTGTTGCTCACTATAGGAACTTCTGCTCAGCCTTGGGAATAATCTAGAAGCCGCAGTTTTCTGCACAGTGTTCTCATTGACTTTTCCAAGAATGCTGGCCTCATTTCTTCCACAGCAAAATACAATCTTATGCTGCCAGCCTGATGCCATCTCTGTTGACATCCAGAGTTAACAGCCTGGAAAGCACGTGCTGAGGCTCTCCTTAGCTGCCTGAAGGCTTTACTTCTGCTCAGGGCCTCCTCCCTGACTTCAGCACACCCCATCAGCTGCAGGCACCGCTGCCTGTGGTACACCTGCCAGAATCTGCTAGCACCCTTTACAAAGTCCCTTGCAGTCCTCCTACCCTAACCCTCCCATCTCCAGCAGGTGCCCTCCCGTTAGGACTAACAGACTTCTGTGCAAACCACCAGGCCTGCAGCTGCTGAGTAAGTTTAGCGAGCAGTCGAGAGTAAGTCTGTACCGGTGCACATTATTCAGAAGCTGTTTCCAGTGGGAAAGTTCCTGATCTACTGGAACTGGACATTTGTGGAGCAGGAGGCTGGATGAGATGACCTCCAGAGGTTGCTTCCAACCCACGCGCTTCTACCAGTCTGAAAACTTCAGGGAATGCTGACTCTCATCAAAACTCAATTTCAGACACGACAGCAATGATCCCACAGGAGTTATTTTATATGGTATTTCCAAGCTGGCAAAAACTCTCACACAGCCAAGTATACCAGCAAGGAACTTGTTCTGCTGGTTGGGTGTTGGTGTATTTATAGCTGCACCTTCATAAGGAAGCTGCTGCTTTATCAGTAGGCCTGAAAATAGCACCATCTATACACCAAGGAGTTGTGCAACACAGGGAATTAATTTTCTTAGGCCAAGACAGAAGTCCTGTCTTAAAGATACATTTTGTAAAGACAGAAAATCTAGTTCAGTTCTTGATTTTTTTCATGACTTGGTAAATACGAATTTTTAAATACCATTTCAGTATTGGATGTCGTCATCCAACAGACTTAGACAATCCAGAGGACTTAGGAAAAGTATTTTATTTTGAAGTTCTTAAAAAACAGAAGTTGTAAGAATGAGCGATTCTACTATCAGAAAGCAATTCTATTTGGAGTCATTTCAGATAATTAAAGGACCATCAAACTCTGTTACCTGCGCGATTATCTTCTAAGAAATCCATCAGTGGACAAGACAGGCATTCAATGCGTTACCACTTACTGGTACTCCAAAAGTCAACCAGTAAGCTGCAGCCCTTCATCCTTGTTAGAGAAAGTATGGGTGCTTCTGACAGCGCACTGGAACTTCCACCATGTTACAAACTCCTGTCAGAATAACAACGTAGTCAGCTGAACGCTTGGTTTTGTGTCCTCTCATCTACACTTAGGATTAGTGGCCATTTTAGACAGCAGTATAAACTCTTAGTGTGAACAAAAGCTGACATTTGCACTACTCAAGTTTATTCTGGCTCCAAGTGCAAGTTCCAGTGGAATCAATTTTATTTTTTTTTCATTTTTGCTTATGCTGAGTGTTTGCATTGGCACAGCCATGGCTAAAACTGGGGTTCAGTCATAATGTAAATAAAGCTACAGAAAAGGATTACTTACAAATGCCAACAGCAGACTGCTGAGCCCTAACAGACATGTGCCCCCTTTGGGCTTTTCCAGCTCTTTTCCTGTCTTTTATCTAATAGGTTTCCATAACCCATTAACTTTTAAAGCTTGCGTGTGAAGGGTGGAAGGAAGAGAGTAATGGAAATCTCTTCCTTATGCCTAGCCCCTAAGAGAACTCCACTGAATGAGTCATGTTATTTGGAAATGTAAACGCTTTGGAGAAGTAGGTCTTGATCCGGAGAGCAAACAAGTATCTGGAGCTTCCTAAACCCTACCAAAAATTCTTGAAAGCATTCCCAAGGATGCAACAAGACCTACTGCAGGAGTTCGTGGCCCATCTTCCTACAGTTCAATGGGAAAGAGGAATGACTGTCAAAGACAAATATTCAATTCTGCCTGGAAAAAAAATAATCAAATTGAGATGCAAGGTTTTTTTTGGTGATTATCAAAATATGCAAGAGATTCTGATAAAATGACTGAGGTCAAGGCAGCTTAGAAGAATCTCCCACTGCAACATACAACATAAATGTTTTCAGGAAAAGCATAAAGACTGGTGTTAAAAAAAAAAAAAAAGGAAAAAGCAGACCGAAACTAACAAACTTTGGTACAATCAAATGCAGAACTAAATAATCCAAAAACTCTTACCTCTGTTCTAACAGGGAAAAAAAAAGGTAAATAATGGATCTACTAGTTTTTAAAAGCACAGCTACTGCACCGTCTCAATACCAAATGGAATAAGCCCTATTCCATGCCTTGCATATTTCCAGAAACCTGTTAGGATTTTCCTTACAGGATAAACTAAACTTATTTGTATTCTTGAATCCATTTGAATATCACTGTCACTTGAGAACAGAAGGGGAAACAGTGTCAGAAAATAAGAAACCTGGAACACATCAACTGAATATTTCTTCTCTTTACCACATTTCCTCATGTTAATGATAGTTGTATTGAAAAAAAAACTTCACAAACTCCCCAAATCTTTGGGCTGCAAGCAGCTATGTCAGCTGATTCTTGGATTAGCTCCTTTTGGCTGTACTGGAGAAAAAGCCAGGGAAGAAAGGGGAATGGAAGATGGGAAGTCGCAAAATTCCTTGGATTTGATAGTAGAGGAACAAACTGAGATTTCTAGGGTTTATGATTACACGGCCTCAGAAATGAATCGTAACTCACTGAACTAGGTTCTAGAATTATTTTGTGCCATTATCACGTGATTGCCAGCATTCCTCACATGCCAAAAAATTCCAAGACGATTTTATATATTTTTGGTTTCCTGAAAATAAGTGAGAGCAGGCTGCAAAAGCAGCATATTCCAGTAAAAAAAAAAAATAAATCAAAGCTTGGTACAGTCCCAGCCAAGGTGTTAGTTTCTATAGAAACAAATGGCTGTTTATTGACTTTGTTACTCAACTTTCAGCAAATTGAGATGTTAATTTGTTAAAAACAGCTCCATTTGCAAGGTATGCTCTCTTGGAGCTGTAGGGTTAAACCCTGTCCAGAAGGAGGGTGCGCAGCCAGGGTGGCATCGAGTGCTTCATCGGCTTGGGAAACAACTTTTTCTGCTAATATACCACCAATCTCCCTGAAAAAGGGCGGGTAATTCCGGCTATTGGAAGGAAGACTGACGGGGCTACTCGTAACTAGGAATTACAAAGCGAGCAGCCGGCTTTAGAGAGCAGGTGATGAAGGGCAGTGGGTTTGAAGCACACCTGCGGCCACGCGTGCACCGGGGCGGGGGGGGGGGTAAAGCCCTGCTGCAGCCCGCCACTCGAGACGCCCCGGAGACAGGCACGGCCTCACACACCCTCTCCCCCGCTTCCACCCCCGAAACCACTCCGGCAGGCCGCACCCCGCGCCGCTCCCGGCCGAGGGGCCAGTCACAGCCCCCTCCGCGCCGGCCGCAGGGGACCCGGCGGGAGCCAGCGAGCCGAGGCACACGCCACTCACGGGGAACGGCTCGACCCGCGAAGGCGTTCAACGCACTGCAAGGCCGCGGCGCGGCGGGGAAGGCGGGCACAACGGACCGGGACGCTGCGGCCTGTGCCCGGGGAGCACTCCGGGCGCGGCGGCCAAGCCGGCCGCCTCCGAGGCAGCCCGGCCCCCGCCGGCCGAGGGGAAGCGGCGCCGCCCGCCCCGCTCCCGCCGAGGCCCGGCCGCGGGGGGAGGGGCCCCGCCCGGCGCCTCAGGGAGCCGCGCGCGCACCACCCCGCCCCCGCCCGCCGGCCGGGGAGCCACTCTCAGCGGCACGTGGTCTTTTACGTCCCTCGCGCATGACGTCACCGCGCTCCGCGAGGCCGCTCCGACCAATCGGCGGCGCGCTTAGTGAAGGGGCGCCTCACGGCGGCGCGCGCGCCAGTCAGCGCGAGGCTTACACCGCGGCCGCGCGCCGCCGCCCCGCCCTCCCCGGCGCGGCGCACGGAGGGAGGGAGAAGGGCCCGCTGGAAGTTAAGATGGCGGCGCGTGTGTGAGTGCGGTGCGGGCTGAGCCTCCTCCCGGCGCCGTTGCGGCGGGCCCCTTCTTCCTCGCGCTCCGCGCCGCGGCGGGTGAGCCGAGGAACTCCGCCGGCGGCTACGAGCGGCCCCGGGGGAGGGACGGAGGCCGAGCGCCCCCTCCCCCGCCGCCCCCCCGCCCCCATTGTGTGCCCGGCCCCCGCCCGCCCGCCTCCCTCCGCCGGGGGGGCAGCGGCGGCGGCGCGGAACATGACCTCGATCCACTTCGTGGTGCACCCGCTGCCGGGCACCGAGGACCAGCTCAATGACCGGTGAGGGGCAGGCCGTGCGGCGGGGGGCGGAGGGGAGGGGCCGGCCTGGCGGGGCTCGGCCCCCTGTGGGTGAGGGGAGGGGCCGGTGGCGGCCGGCCGGAGCCCGGCGCGGCGGGGGCGCCCCGGGGGAGCGGGCAGCGCCGGCCGCGGGGGACGTCCCGACCCCCCGCCCCGCGCCGTGCCGCCGACCCGCAGCCGCACCGCGGAGCCGCAAGGCCCCGGCGCTTTCCTCTGGCAGGGGCCGGCGGCGAGGAGCGGAGCGGTGCGGGCCGCGCCGCACGCACCCGGCCTCTCCGGGCGGCCGCCGCCGTAAACTTTGCCCCCCGAGGGAGCGGGGGTGGGGGGCCGCGACCTTCGCCGCGGGCCCCGCCGCCCCTTCGCGGCCCCGGCGGGGACTCCAGCCTGCCCGGGGAGTCCCGGCGTCTGCCCGAGGAAGTGGGTTCCCGAGGTCCCCGGGCCGAGAACGTGTCCATGTTAATCAGAGATGGAGCGAGGCAGACAATGCAGATGGGGGATCGCGGTGTGTGTGAGAGAATGATGGGAGCGAGGATAAAGAAGACGTACGCCAGGGATGTTAACACGCGCACGTACCGCCAGTGTGCTCTGCGCTCCCCTTCATACATAGGGTTTTTTTAAATAAGAAAGGAGGCCCGATCTCCGGATTACTGATCGTGTGTGGCTTGGCTGGGATGGGAATGACAGCTAGGACAGAAGGGCAGTCTGCTTGGAAATCTCGTAGCTAACTTTATGTTGGATTGGGGGAGAGAAATTGCAGGCTGGGGAGAAACTAGAATGCTTGGGAGAAAATAAATCCATGAACCGAATTTTCTTCGCTGCTTGATGTGTATTTGACAGCCACACGGAGTGCTGTCGAATATTTCTTCTGTAGCATTTGCTAATGGTATGTGTGACAGCTTGAAAATTTTACTTGTGCTCATTTATGTAGAAATTCTTAAGAAACGTGTAACTATGTCTTAATTTCTTATAAATTTATGTGTGAATAAATCAAGATCTTTAATCATCACTGGATAGAAACCTATATATTTTTTACACTATAGATAAATGTTATTTAATTTTTATAAATAGTATTTAAATATTCATAAATCTTTAAATTATAGGCTCTTGGTTATGTTCTTCTGGTTTTGATCTTACCAGGTTTCAGAGTAGGTCAGGGTCCAGCTCACTTCCACTATTGTTTGTAGGTAGGTCACTGTTCCTAGTCCAGTCTTTGCTGAGATGCCTCTATTAAAACACAGCTGAGGTTTGAGAGCTTATAATGTGGAAAATAGGTCATTGTAAAGGTGAAATTTCTGCCAAACTACATCATCCGTGCCCTTAAACGGGGAAAAGAAACTTCTAATGGTAAAATAGGTCTGAAACCTGAAGTGTGTTAGTGTGGAGTGTGTCTTTTTCCCTTAACCTGATAATACATTTTACAGGATCCTGCTTCCTAGGAGGCCTATCCATTCCTAAGGGATTGATTGGCTTTCTCCACAGTAATACTTTCAAATTTGGCATACATCATCTTCCTTCATCACAAACTGAGAGGTGATGCTGTACTAGGAGTTCTTCCGCTTCTTCATTGCACTGTTTTGATTTAGGGTAAGATCTATGACTTTGAACTTGAAAGGACCCCAGTGGTTTTTCTTTTTCTTTTTTTTTTTTTAATGTTGATAGACCCTTAGAAAACATTTAGCATGTAATTATCACACTTTGCTCAGAGTGAGAGAGCTCATCTGTTTTTTCTTTAATGTCACCTGTTCTGTTGACTTATTGATGTTAAATATGATGCCCCTTCAGTTTTCATAATGCTTCATAATTTTTTTTAATTTATTTTTTTCTCTCTTCTTACCACAGCAGCAGCTCTTACAACTTCTATTTGATACAGGAAGCTTCATAACGTGTGGTAATTAGTATATGGAGAAAGCAGCAGAAGTGCTATTAAGTAGTGACTTGTTCTGAAAAATCAAGTGTCTTCTTGATCTGAGCTGCAAGTCATAAATTTCCACTTCATAAATATAATTTTACTAGAACTGCGGTAGCTGTGTATCAGAACTTGTAATGCAGTGAAATCAGAATGATTCATAAATAGGGTTGAGGCACACACATATGTGCTGGAAATGCCAGTTCAATTTTATCAGTAGCATTGCTGCTTATTACTGTTCTGTCAATATTGATCAGGATCTAGACAGCTTAATAAGTTCTCATATACATGCTCATAGAAGTTAGGATCTTGGAACAGCTCCTATCTCTATGATGTTTCTTTCCCCTCTCACACTTCATAGGCTTTTTTGAGTCTGTGCTGCAGACAGTGGTCAGTAGCCCAAGTTAGTTTTTTTCCTCTCTGCATTCTGAATTATAATTGCTTCTCAACATCTGATTTTGGGACCGTAAATCTGCATTGTATGCTTTTGTTTATAGTGTACGTAGAACATGATCAGTTGTATTGCTTTCAGTAATGGATCTGTGTTCTGCATCTAAGGAATAATCACATTTTAAAACACAAGGGATTTATTGGTGCAATCCCTGTGTGTTCAGGATACATGACAGTTTTGAATTTTTATAATAAAATATTTGATACATTATGCTTAATAATCAGCGTAGATATGTGAAGGGGGTAAAGTGTGTTTGGAAAGCATCCTTCTCCTGAAGTATTGCTCTGCTTTTAAGCAGTCTCCAAAATGTGAGGAAGTAGGTTTTTTCAGTTTGGTTTGGTGCAGTTTGTGTCACTCTGTTCTACAGTTTTTATTAGATTTTCTGTGTAATTTGTTACCCCTCTTATTCATGCAGCTGCTCAGAGAATGGTAAAACACTTTGAAGAAAAAAGGAAAAAGTAACTGTAGAACCATAAATAATGGGAAGACTCTTGATCATGCCTACTCATCGTCTGAAAGTACTTCTTAACTAGTGTTTTTGAAAATGCTAGTTAATATTGTACCTTGATGGTGGTTATTAAACCTCTCTCAACTAAGTTGAAGCAGTGTTGACTTGTTCATGGTATTCACTCAGATGTCTGGAAGCTAGTTGCACTGAAGAAAGCTCATAGAGGACAAGGTCATACTTAGTTTTGCAGTTGTATTAGGTTTCATTTTTTGAAATGGATAGTAGGCTAAAGTTTTGTTTAGGATGAACTGAGATAATTAAGCTTTTTCCAATAAGTTTATTTAGGAAGATAGGTAGCTTGGAATTTTTCCCCTAAGCAATTTGTTCTCTGCAAACTGAGTATGAAAAGTTTAATGGCAGAAAAATTGGGTATGGCCTACAGTTTGAGAAACAACTCCATAAAGTATTTGGGATGTGAATAATTAATGGCTTTAATCTTTGAAAAAAAGATGCCCAGCTTCTGTTGCAGTGGGTGTTAGATATATTTTGTTGATTATCCACCTGTTTAATTTATGTTTCAGGGTTGGAGACTTTGTGCTTTGTGAAGGAAGTTTGACACACAATTTCATAGATAAGTCAATCTTAGTAAATTCTTCTTAGTATATGTCTTAATTTGATGTTGGGTTAGGAAGTGGGTGTAACTATGACAAATAACCATTTCTTGGCTGTTATGAAACCTCACAGGAGCAGTTTAACTTGCTGTTCTGTAGAATGGGAAGGGGAGTCTTTTACCTTACATGGATGGCTTTCCGTACATGAACTAACCTTCAGGGACAGGATTCGTCTCAAGGCCTTGCCTTTGTTTTTACCTTATACTAAGAAAATTCTTGTCAGCTAAGCCATTTAAGTCCTAGCATAGGGTAAGATGTAATTTTTGAAGTGGTCATCGATGCAATGTTAATGTGCTTTTTTTTCCTCTCCCCTTGCAGATGAGATGTAATGAATTTGATTAAATAGAGGATATTCTGAATTTAAGATGAGTGTTAAGAAGTGGTATGTAGTAGGTTTTCTCACAGTAAGCTCTTTGAAACAAGCAGTGTGAACGAGAAAAGTTCATTCGAAGTTTCAGGGAGTATTTATGTACAGTCAGGTTTGGGGGAGGAAAGGATTATCTCACTCTTAATGTGAGTTTGTTTTTCCTTTATAATATATTCAATGCCTTTCTCTGTTATTCAGATATTACTTACTTTAGGCCGTGGCTGAACTGAAAAATTAACTAGTGTACTTTACATTGCCTGCATTGTTTACACCCTCTGATAATTAATTCCCGTGGAAAAAGTACCTAGCAAGAACATACCCTTTTAGTCTGTGCCTCTGTATCTCGTAGGTTACGTACATGAAAACATCATTTCAAGGTAATAGGCAAGTGATCAGTGGATATGTGGGCTGCTACTCTGGCAGATCTTCTTACCCCCTCCTCTGCACTTACTGATGAGCAAATCTGTTAAAAATCCCAAGCAGATGTTGCTGGAAGGAGCTGGAGTAGGGTGTGGTATGATTCTGTGCAGGGAGCCAGCAGGGATGTGGAGCTGGTGTCCTGGCCCCACATGTCTGCGGGAGCCACGCATGGAGAGGGAGAGAGAGCTCCTGATAATGCAAGTGTTTGTTTAGCCCTGAACTCCCTCTTCTATGTCCACAGACGTGCTGGGAGAGTACCTGTCCTCTTGTGGAGAGAAAGGCAGCCTGAGCATGAGCTTCCCTGCTGTTACTCGCATGTAATCTGCATTGCTGCTCAAAGTTGGGGGAAAGAAGGGATTGACTGACTTGTTCTTAAATAGAAAACCTGCAAGTTGTGTGCAGATAATACAGTACTACTTTTAGCTCCAGTGATTTATTTTGGTACGCTTTAAACCATTTCCTAATCTACTTTAGCAAAAGTGAAGTTAGCCTGCCTCAAACAGGAATAGATGGTTTAATTACAGGGAAACCATTGCTGATGTAGCACCTTAATTCCCTGAGTTACAGTTGCTTGATGAGACTTTAGTAATGAGAGAAGTGTTGACTTTGGTTTTAGGATTAATTTCTTGAAGGCATAACAAAATTTAAATTTACTTCTTTTAGAATAGAGTGAGGGGATGGCATGACTATCATGGCATTATTATCATCAGACTCTTAGTTGGAAACACTTTTTTGAAAAATAAAGTGTTTTAGCTGCATCAAAAGGTTTGCACCACCACTGTGGTTATACAGACCATTATAGGATTCATACATTGAGAAGCAGTGCATTAATATTTGATCTTATTCCAGTATTGTTATTTAAGGGTGATAATTAGTGAAGTTAAGCATCAGAACTTACACATAAGCATCACTTCATATCTGGTTGAATGTGAAAGGTTGCTTATACACAGGCCAATAGTCTAGGCCTTTTTGGACTTTGCTCTTCCAGGGTCGTCTTCTCGTTACAATTGTTTGCTATGCCCCAGACACTGCTTTTTAGAGAGTGTGTATGTAATTGTCTGTGAATGTTCTTGCTGAAACTTTCCTGAGATGTTGTAAGTCAAAGTAATTGCTCTCTTCTGAAGGGAGAAGGTTTATTTTCCCTACTTCTTACCTTGCACTAACTTTTAAGTGTCTGATCCCACAGTAAACTGACTTAATTTGCTAAAATGATGTAAAGCTAACCCTGATAAAGTGAAGTAAATACGGTTTTGTGGATTAGGAAGTTGAACTGGTTTATCTCCTGGTTTGGTGAGCATCAGAGTAGATGAAGAAAAAAAGGAGGGATTTTCAAAAGTGCTGCAGGAGGGAGAGTTGGGAGTGAAGAACGGGGAAGAGGAAGCAGGGTTGAGTTCCTTCCATTTTGAAAGCAGCAAGTTTATTTTGGCTACTGTAATGTGAAACTGTGCTGTGAATGCGATCCGGGCTGAGAGTAGTTGTGACCTGTCACAAGGAATTTAGTAAAATAGTAATTGGGCACAAATGTTGCCTCTTTTTTCCTTCTCAAATTATATATGAGGTTTGAGCATATTTGTTGTTAGACTAGTGATAAAGTAAGATTAATGGAGTAAGATATTAATAGCCATATTTTAAGGTTGGCAATGCAAGTCAGAGCTGTCAGAAAAGAACTTTTTAAAATTCTAAGAACACTAAGGTATCAGTCAACAACATTTATGTGCTAATTCTTGGTAAAGTTAAAATCTATAATCAATAGCATACTTTTAAGGTAGTTTTGGTATAGTATGTATTTATCAAATGTTCTAGTTGCTATGTAGGATAGTTTGGTAAAAAGATGTTTGTCAAAAATTTGTAATTAAACCATAAAATAGATGTAAAGGGTATGAAACTTTTTTCTTAAACTATCTAAAGTTTAGGTAGATAACTGTTCAGTACACAATTACATTTACGTGAAAAATTACTTAACACTTGAGAAAAACAGCCAAGGATGTACCTAAGCATGGCAAGCTCTGCAGTGTGTTGTCGCTGCCTTTTTACAGTTATGGCACAGTTAATTGTTTGTGACTTAAATGAAATAGACGGTAGTATGTATTTGAAAATTACATAAAGAAGGAGAAGGGGTTTCAAGGTAGCTTTTATTGTAGTGATTACGCTAACAGCCATCTAGGTACTTAAATTTGCAAGATGCTCCCTGTAAAAGCTGCTGTTTTGTCTTTCCCTGCATCAACTCAACAGCCACTTATGCAGAAGAAAACCATATACAAAAACTACTTGTGCTTTTCAGTTGCACAAACATTTTTTTTTAAGCTTGAATTCAGTGAAGTCCACCAAGGATTTGGCTCTTAGTAACAACTTCACATAGAAGACTGCAGTAGTTGGCATCTGTATGTGCCCTAGAGAAAACATGGGGACAAGGCCTGGTTGTAGTGGCTAGAGGATTTTAAATTGTGAGGAATGATTAGGAGAAAAAATATTGAAATAAGTGTGCAAATGTAATTTTCAAGGTGCACATGTATTTTGTTCAAAACTGTAAGCCTGTTGGTTTAAATGAGGATGGTCACAGCACTAGTTAGTCCACTACAGCAATAATTATCCAGGTTTCAGATCTTAATTCTTTTCTCTTTCTGGCATACAACTATTTTGACAATAAACTCTGTGCTCTACTTTTTGAAGTTTTTCTGTGCTTAAAAAAAGCAGTCAACCAACACTACTTCCTTTTCTCTTACCCTTCCCCTCCCAGGAAAATTAACTATTTTGTTTCAATTTAAAGAGCTTTCTGTTACGTTTGAGAGAGAACATGTACCATCTCACTGATACAAAGGTATGGAGTTTGCCTATTCTGGACACTTCAAACATACTGTAAAACTGAGTAGGAAGGCGTAAGCTGGGCGCACTGGTTGTCTACATTTATGTAAAACTGCCAGTTTGGTTCCAGTTGGGGAGTGATGTAACTACTGAATTTGCTATCTCTGAAAATTTTGTCTTCCTCTCACAAGTCTCACTGCTACTGCCAGCACTTGTCAGGGGAATTTCTCATGGTAAATACGCTTCGCCCTGTCTTTCAGCAAATCTTAGCTACTGTGCTGTAAAGTGCAGTGTGTTTTATAGTACCAATCCACGTTGGTACAGAAGAGTTTTGAATATTCGTTTGCCACCCTTTTGTAACACCCCAGCATGATTATTTTGTTGCGGTTCTAAAAATGATCTTTACCATAGCATCTTATGGTTTGTCTCATTGGCTAGTTTTTGTAATCCCAAGTCTGTTGGTGTTATGCTGTAAGATATCTCTTAGCAATTTCTCAAATTGTTTACATCTACAATGGAAACGAAATGTGTATTTTCTGTAATTTTGTTTTGGACAGCTTTTATTGATTAAACTGGTTACTACCTTTTATCAGAAAAGATACCCCAAAATAGCTTTGCTCCCTTATGTTTCTGACTTAATTTTACATTACAGTGTTTTATTGAAGAATGCAGAATAAAGAACTTTGAAAACAGTCACATGATTAGTACTATTTTGGACATTAACTGTGTTGGAAATTCTCACTATTGTTGTTGTTTTATTGCCAGCCATGAGGTCTGCCAATTTTAGTTTGTGACAACGGTAGTGTAACTCAACAGATGAAAGTACAAAGGCTGCTGGAGACTTCAGTAATCTTAAGAAATTTGTCTTCGGCAAAAAAACCCCCACGTTCAAGGAGGTGTGTTTTCTGTTTGCGGTTTTTTGCTTTTTACTCAATGTAATCAGTATTGTGGACGGTTGGGAATATCTGAGTAATCTAGGGCGATTATACCCATGCAGCTGTAGTTTGCCTGTTCATTAGAAAATAGCCCAGAAAGAAACCCTGTGCTCCGTACACAGGGCTTGGTGGTATGACTTTCTGCAGCATGTTTGCCATCATCTCTAGTTAAGCTGGATGATAATGTTTGTCTTTTTTTTTACGCTGTGTAGAAGTAGTAATTGACTAGTTTAAGCCAAGCCTGTGTTAAAGTGGCATTTTAAAAATTTGCTTACAATCTTTCATCATGCTTCATTCTCTATCCTCCATTAGGTTTCCTCAAACTCTCACCTTTTTCACCTTTGGGATAGATTATCTCTTTATATACATTGGTAGTTCTGATACAGTGAGAAGGATCTTGACTGGGATCTCTGGATTCTACTAAAACTTGTAATTTCACGCTATAGTTTCCAATGTGGAGTCTGGCATTGACTTAATATGGACAAATGTTTGTGCTACAGTGTTTTTACCAAAAACTTAACTGGAAAATAAATACTTACCCATGTGAATGCAGTTGAATGGGAGCTGTAGGCCTTACTCTGTTGTCATTTGAAGTGATTGCAGTTTGTCACTTCCTTCAATAGGTGTGGTATCATTTTAATTTCTTGTTCATCTTGCAAAATTAATTTTCTTAAATGTGTGTCTCAGTGTTTATTCTTTCATTTATGGTATGAAGTTTTGCTGTTCTCTATCCAGCCTGAAAATGATCAGAGCTGCATTTTTTTTTTTCTCTTTCTAGTAAATATCAAGAAGTGTTCTAAAGAGGATTTATGGCTTTTAATCCATCTTACGTTGTTTTTCCTTTTAACATAACTGAGTTATTGTTGTCTGACCTTTAATGAAGATCTCTTTCTTAGGTTGTTGAAACTCTTTTCTTCAGCTTTGACCACACTTAGTACATTAGTAACAGCAGTTTTCCTTCTCTTTTTCCTTTTTCCTTTTTCTCTTTTTAAGGCATTATTTAAGTAATTTGCTGACTTTGGCAAAATGTATCTGTCTCTAGAGCAAGGATTTAAAGGTACTTAATAAAACATTCCAATGATACAAATTGTAGCATCTTGTTGTTGTGGGGCAGATTGGGTAGGCAGAATGTGATCTGGCTAGGATTGCCCTGTTCTTGATGGGAGGGCGTGGGGGGATAACAGGCTGTTTGCTGGAATGGTCAAAGCTTTGTGTCTTTCTCTTGTGGTGCAGAATCTGTATCTGGCAAGACTGTTACCTGAAATAGTATGGCCGTAGGCAAAATGTGAAGCAGGAGGTACACAACGTGCTGCTTCATGAGTTCTTGTAGAGGAACCAAAATACTAGTTACGCTGAGGGGAAGCACCTGGAGTTTTGTGGCAGTGGCACAGACAGATGGAAAAGAGATCTGTTTTTCAGCAATGCAAAAAAGTATTGTGATGAGCAGTGCACCTCAAAAGCTGGGGTTTCTTTTGAGTTATTTTGCCTGCAGTGTGCATCTGACAAAGCGATTTGGCTGCTTGTTTTTCTGGCGTGGTGCTTGCTCTCTACTCCCTGTGCCAGGTCTCATGCCGTTCCTATCTAAATCAAAGATGCAGTGTCTGAGAGGAAGGTTTTGAAGGTCTACGTTTAGTAGAAGACAGTGCAGTGTGAGGAGAGGAGTCCATGGTATTTAAAAGGCAGGTTTTTACAAGTTTGAAAAAGTGACATGCAGATAATACTGTGATATCAGAGTTTTTGTTGGAAGACTTCAAGCCTTGGAATTGGAGGAATTGGCAAGTAAAGGACTGGATATGCTAAATGATCTTTCCCCATTGCTAAAACTAATTCAGCATGTGAATAAGCACACTGGACTTCATTGCAAAGCAATTAGATTTCAGTGTCTTGTTTGTGCTTTGTTTTTAATAAAAACACTTGTACAAAATATACTGTTGCTTTTCTCCAGCCGAGACACAAAATATTTAATAATGTGACAGTTCTTATTTTTTAAAATATTTTTGTAGCATTTGAATGCTGTAATCAAAGGCCGTTTTCCAACTTTGCACGTAGTAGTCATGTCTTCCAAAAGCTTAGAGCAAGAATAAAAGGGCAAATGGTGGAGAGATTATGATTTGGGTTCCCACAGTAGCCTCAGCTGGGACCAGAACCTGGCTCTCCTGGCTTTAAGCTGGTGTGCTGGTAAATACACAGCCTCCCTGGGGGCTCGTAATTAACTCTTGAAGGAGCTTTAACAATCTATCACTATTGGACATGAAAAGGTTTTAAGATTTTACAATGACTGGACTTCTATTTTGATAGCAATTTTTTTTAGTGGAATCACTCAGCAACACTGACAGTAAAAAATAGGGGTTTTTTTTCCCTTTGTCTAAATGTGGTCTTTTAAGTTTCACTCGTTCTAGTCAAACAAGTGTACAGCTTCCTAGCTACGTTTTGGTAGCTAGCATTCACATGCTGCTCAACATAGTAATACTGGCTCATGTTATTTCATGTGAGTATTTTTCAAGTATCCTTGAAGACAACAATGGGGTTCTGAATTCCCATTATCCACATCTTACTGTCATGGAAGGATATACTTACTGAAATGATGGATAGCTAAATAGCTTACAACTTTCATTGTTTTAAGATTCAGAACTTGCACCCAACTGTGTTGGTTGATGCAATTGTTTAGTTTTTAGTGGTCTTTTGGCTGAAGAAATAGACTTCTGCTAAATGTTAAACAGAAATTCTTTCAGCTACAAGGACTTTGAGCAGTTGAACAGAATCTGGGAACACAGAATTATGACTTGATGCATTCTATACCAGAGAACAGATTTCTGTCTTGTATTGCCTGAATCTGCGACCCATATTTTTGGAAGTCTGCTGTCATAGAATAACATCAGATTGAGGCTGACTCATTCTCCTGTAGTGTATTTTTCTTTTTTCCACAGAAACACCACTAGGCATTTAGGCAACCTGTAGCTGTAGATCTACTTTACTACCACATCCTCTGGATATTGTGCTAAATAACATATGTAGGTGTGCACTAACTGCTGTGTCCTAGTCCTGTCAGGGTCATACCACTTGTGATTTCTTTCTGTTTATTCAGACTTTTCATTACAACTTTTTTCAGAAGAGGGGCCATGCTGTGTCATAGCTACTTTAGGATTAGGTGTTTGCTTATTTAAAAAGTGTGACTAACTTTGTATTCCTCTTGAGCTAGGTTATGGCTGTGCTTTGTACTGTGGGTTTTGTTTGTTTTTTTAATTATTGTTCAGAAGGTGATGTTTTCAGTGTCATTTAAATGATAAATCTGAAGAAAGGGTGTAAGTAGATTTTGAAGTAGAGGAACCACTCAGCCAGCCTAGAAATGAATCATTAGTGGAGGCATCTAGTTCTGGCTAACCTAATGCTGCATTTCACAGGCCCTACAGGTGGCTGTCCCCTGGTCTTGCTGGAGAGGTTCTGTTCCTGCTGGAGAAACAGAGTACTTCCATCTGAATATTTTAGTACCCATGAACGTTTTTACTCAATGTCTAAATAATACTTCTCACACACTTCCCTGACTCCTTGGTGTAACTTTTGTTCTAAGCCACCATCCTTACAGGGATTCTATAGCAAAATGTGAGCTTCTAGCTTTTCAATGGCAAAAAACGTCCTTTTGTTGCCATGCCTCCAAGTCAAATGTGTGGAGATCACATCCTGAAAGCAAAAAGCCCTCAGAATCACAGGATGGCTGAGGTTGGAAGGGATCTCTGGAAGTCATCTGGTCCAGCTCCCGTGCTCAAGCAGGGCCAACTAGAGCTGGTTGCCCAGGACCGTATTCAGATGGCTTTTGAATAACTTCCAAGGATGGAGAATCCACAGCCTCCCTGAGCAACCTGTGCCAGTGCTCGATCACCCTCACAGTAAAAAAGCGTTCCCTGATGTTCAGACAGAACCTCCTGTGTTTCAGTGTGGGCCCATTGCCTCTGGTCCTGTCACTGGGCACCACTGGAAAGAGCCTGGCTCTATCCTCTTTACACCTCCCTTTAGGAGTTTATATATGTTGGTAAGATCCCCCCAGAGCCTTCTCTTCCCCATGCTGAACAATCCCAGCTCTCTCAGCCTTTCCTCATTTGAGAGATGGTCCAGTCCCTTAAACACCTTTGTGGCCCTTTGCTGGACTCTCTCCAGTATGTCCACGTTTCTCTTGTACTGGGGAGCCCAGAACTGGACACAGAACTCCAGGTGTGGCCTCACCAGTGCTGAATAAAGGGAAGGATCGCCTCCCTCAGCCTGCTGGCAATACTTTGTCTAATGCAGCCCAGGATACCATTTGCCTTCTTTGCCACAAGGCGTGCTGGCTCATGTTCAACCTGGTGTCCACCAGAACTCCCAGGTGCTTTTCTGCAGAGCTGCTTTCCAGCTGGGTAGTCCCCAGCATGTACTGGTGCATGGGATTGTTCCTTCCCAGGTACAGGACTTTGCACTTCCCCTTGTTGAACGTCATGAGGTTGCTGTGCTCTGGATGGCAGCATGACCCTCTGGCATATCCGCCAATCCTCTCAGTTTGGTGTCATCAGCAAGCTTGCTGAGGGTACGCTCTGCCCCCTCATCCAGATCATTAATGAAGATGTTGAACAGGACTGGACCTGGTATTGACCCCTGGGGCACACCACTAGTCACTGGCCTCCAACTAGACTTCATGCCACTGATCACCACCCTCTGGGCCCAGCTGTTCAGCCAGTTTTCAGTTCACCTCACTGTCCAGTCATGCATCCATACTTCATGAGCTTCTCTGTGAGGATCTTATGGGAAACAGTGTCAAAAGCCTTACTAAAGTCTAGGTAGACAATATCTACTGCTTTCCCCTCATTCTCCTATACAGTGATATGAAATCTGCCTTGCTTTCTTAAAACTAGAACTGAAATATATGCTTACCCTCTCTGTAGGGTGAAGAAGATGGGTAAGTCATTTTACCTGTCTCTGCAGTATGTGTTTAATTCTGAATATAGACATTGGTGGGTATCCATCTTTAACCTTCTGTTGTCCTTCCCACTATCCTATCTTTGCTAATTTTTTGTGTCCTGCTTTAACCTTGTTGTGGGCTAGCTTATACCTACCTTTAGATATAGGTCATTATCTTTATCAGTGTTGTTATGTCATGAAATATCAGTGGTCTGCTGTAAGGAAATTTACTTTCTGCAATCATTGTATTACCTGAAGACTTTTCAGTGATATTGCAGAAAAGTGTTTTCAAGAGATTAATTTGTTTGATGTTTACCATATTAGCTTTCTACTATAGCTTTTACTGATTCAGCATGATGTGTTACCATTGTTCCAGAGAGAACTATTAAATGGTCAGGATTACCTTTATCAACCAAACCTACAGTCTTACAAAATAGAAAATAAAGTTTGGGAGCCATATTCTGTAAACCCGTGTTGGTTGATACCATGAAAACATAAGAACAGCTGTTACAGTCAGACAAGAGGTCCATCTTGTTTTCCTTCTGTTTGTGGCAGTGACCAGTGCTAGATGACAGGAGAAAACTGTTAGAGTAGGGCAAACATACAGGGATGCTCTTTTCCAGCTTCTAAGAATTTGCAGCTCAGGGACTTCTGAGCAGTAGATGTTGGTTTAGTATGTAATAACCGAATAGTCCTAATTTATATTTCTTGGAATGGGGAGAGGACATGGTGTAAGCCAAGGTACACCTGATCATTGACTGAGTGGAGCAATGACTTTCTTTGTCATCTTGTTTGTTTCAGTGATCCGTGTTTTGTAGTCTAAACACCCTGCTGCTGCGTAGTATTGGTTACCTCGGAGGCTGTCATTTTGTACTTGCGCTTGGGATTTTTTTTTTCTTGTGTGCATTACTTTGTTTTCTGCAGATAATCTTACTGCCTGCTTTTGTGTGGTACTTTAGCATTTTTTTTATGGATACCCCTCCCTTACTACCCAGAATGACTTAAAGCACACTTTAATCATATCCCTCCCTCCCCCTCCCCCAGCCCTTTCCTCCTACTCATTGGTGGCAAAGAGGTTTTTCACCTTTATTTCTTCATTTATTCCATTAGGAGAAAGGTGTTTGGTACAGGAACTGTGAAAGGCTGCCTCTTTGGAAACTGCTTTCTGATGTCTGACATGACAATCAGGGGTAGGATCCTTCTGTATGCTGTATTATGGCATGGAAGATAGCTGGATGTGACTGTACATCAATGACAGTGTCCAGTGTCCAAGACATCCTGGGATCAGAAAACAAAGATAACATACTTGCTTAAGCTTCTCATTGGTGCCCGTTTTCCGCATTTCTGAGACTCTGTTTTCATGGCACTGATAGATAGGCACAGGAGTTCATTTCCATGTGATTCAAGATAGGCAAGTGTGAGAGGGCTTTGATCTGGAGGCTGTGCAGCTCTGCTGGGCTAAAACCTGTTAATTGGCCACAGAGCTGCCTTCTTGGGGCTGGCTTGCTCTGCTCAGATCACTTCAGGGTCTCAACTGAGGGATGGAGTTGAAGGTTGTATTTACTTTTGAAGTGTTGATAGGTGTGTTACTCAATACTGTTTTCCACTGCTTGAGTTGTTTGTTTTCCCCTCTTGGGTATCTGCTTATTGTTAGCCTTCCCTTGGAAAAGCATCGTATCAGTTCTTGTATACTTTCTGCTCTGGCATGAGAGTCTCATAAATTTGTTGGCTTACAGCCTTCATTGACATATTAAGTTGTCTTAAAGAGGCCTGATCACTTAGAAAAATCTACCAGGGCTAAATTTGTTTTATTTTTAATTTCCCTACTCAAAGTTGTTCATCATACCAAGCTGTTGTTTGTTTGTTTGTTTTTTTTTTTTAAATGTACCTTTGCTTTTCCTCTGCAACTCTTACCATCACCATGTGGTGCTGAAGTGAGGAAAGCTCTTGTGGTAGGGCCCCTGCCTGATATTTTAACTTTAAAGTGTACAAATAACTTTTTAAGGCTATAAAGGAGCAACTTCAGGAAAAATCCAAGAGAACCTTCTGATTATTGTGCCTGGGACTCTGCAGGGTTATTTGCTGAGTACAGAAAGACTTTATTCCTTCTGGAGACATGCAGCATGTGAACATTTTATTTTACATCTCTGCGGTTAAATCCTTTGTTTGGATTGCTTAACTTCAGTGATTTTTACTGTGTGTTCTTTGAAGACCTAGCTGACATTTAAAAATTTAGTCTAAAGTTGCAGAGAAAAATGAAAAATAGCTTGCTTTATATTGTTACAGAAATTAATCTCTGAGATGGCAGGAATTGTTTTAATACTTATAAATAAATGTGATAGATGTACTGTTATTTGACCAAAGCTGTAAAATGTCAGATTAGATATTTGCACCTGTAAATACTGTTTCTGTTCAACAGCAAGTAAATTTTTGAGGGGAAGATTATGTAAATCTTGCTACATGAGATTCCTATTTACAGTGCACTGTGATTTTCATGTTACTTGTCTGCTTGAGAAGGTCTTGCAGATGTTCACTGAGTGTAGATGATGTAGGTGTGTGGGTTTTTTTCTTTTTCTGTATTTTTGTAACTGTTAGTTTCCTAACACATGAGGAGAAGGATGAGCATACTTTCATTGAACTATTCTAAAACCGTACAGCAGTAAGAAAGTTCTGCTTATGTCTTATGGTTTGTTTGTTGGTCTGTGAACTGTTGCTGGCATGATGGAAATACTTCAGAAGGATGAATTCCTGCGGGGTGACTGGCAAGGTAGGAGTGCTGCTGGCAGACTGCTGCAGGGAACTTGAGCATGGTGAACATGTACTATAGAAAACTATAGAGTCTTTAAAAAAAAAAAAAATTCTTGTGACAGCCTGCCTACTTTAAAACAGAAGATTTTTATTATTAGAAATTGGGTCAAAGCACAAATTGTAAAACAGAATTTTGCTTATGTGGATTTAAGCACTTGTTTAAATAGGGTAAAGTTCCTTTAAAATGTACTGAAGTCCAGTTTTTCTATAAAATACTTAACATTTTGAAATGGAGTTTCTCTGTAGCTCTCTTGCATTTTCAAGCCTAACTTTGGTTTTATAAAGCAAGATATGGTGGAAGGATGGGTCCTCAGATAAACTTCTCTGGAAATAGAAATGTACTTTGAGAGAAGTAGTATCTTGTGACGAGTAAAAGCATCACTTATGAAGTCTGAGCTCCTGTAGTCCTGACTTGGAGCCTCTTTGGTTGCTTACTATGAGCATAGCTCCCTATTCTGATCAGTTTGGAGAGGCCACAAATTATAGCTGCAAAACTTAAAATCGAAGCAATTCCTACCTGGCTTGGACAAACGGACTTTTTGCTTTCCTCACAACTGTTTTTGGTTGAATTTTCATAGGGATATTTAAAGAATGTGTGTCTTAACAGAGGAGCCATCATTACTAAACTTTTTGTCTAAAAGCGTGGCAAGCTAGTGCATTTCCCCAAAAATCTGTTTGTGAGCAAAATACACGTTACTTCTAACTTTGTCCTTTGAAATAGTTTAATTGCCTTTAATAAGAATTTTTCAAAGTTTAGCCTGTCCAGGTATTCACGTTGGAGATTCATTTTACCACAGAAAGGTCTCAGTGGAAGTGTTGACCTTCCTTAATGCAAGAATCGATTAAATCATGTCTGCCTGTACCTCTTCCTCCCATGCACCATTGTTGAAATTATTGAATCGTACTGTTAACATTAACCTGATCTTAGATACGCATTTCGTATTTTTCCTTCAGAGGGTCGGTAGTACAGTACCATGCATCTGTGCAAGTAGAAAGGCTTAGAGTGCTGCAGGAAATGTTTTTGTGAAATTACTTAGAGTTTTTATTTGCACAAACATATTCTCCACACAGAATATAAAACACATCTTTCTGCTCTACTCTTGCTTTTCTCCTGGTTCAGTTTTGTGACTGGTGTTCACGCGAATGCTGGTGGCAGCACAAGGAAAGGGGAGGAGTGAGGGTGAGACCAGCACCCCAGCAGGGACGCAGGGCTGGGGAGCCACTCCTTTGTCACTGGGTGGTGGTCTGCGTCAAATTCAGGTCCTTATGGATCTCTAAGGTTACTAGGCAGTACTTGGTAATTTTGCTATTACAGCAGTTGCATACAAGATGGTCGGGGTGTGAGATAGTTTTACTTCTTTTTCTTTTTTCTTTTCTTTCTGTAGGAGAGTTTAGTACTTTCAGCGTCATCGCTTATATCCTTCTCTGCTCTGTCCCTTACATGTTGACAGCAGCCTCTTTCCAATAATGTTAGATCCTTTTGTCCTACGCTTGTTGCAGATAGACCTGCTCTCTTGAGATTGGTGTTACTAATAAAGTCACTAAGTATGCAAGTTTTAGCTTTCTGTGCATATTTCTTCCCTATCACTTCCTTATTTTTTTTACAAGTAAAAAAGGATTACGATGGTTTTTTACAAATTGAAAAATGTCTATTTCTTTGGTACTGCTCAGGTTTTGTGGCACAAAGCTCAGATAAGGAAGCTTTAAATGTTGCTCATAGACTAGTCTAGTAACCATCTCCAGTAAAGCGCTACTTTATTTGCTGTCAGCTTTTCATATAGGCAGTGCAATGTACTTAAAGGTAGGCTTTTCATATAGGCAGTGCAGTGTACTTAAAGGTAGGCTTTCCTATTCTATAATTATTACTTGTGCTTGCCAAGAGGAGAAATGTTAATGGAAAACTCCTCAAGATTCCTGTGGGAAACTGTTAGGCGATATACTTAAGACATGAAACTTCAGGGACGTTTGACTTGTCATATATTATGCAGCAGATCCCTGCTTGCTTTATAAAACTGTACGGTAAGCTGCAGAGTGTGTGCCATTCATCTTCGGGTTTCATTCCACGTTCTCCCACAGTAGTTCACTCTTGTGAGATACCTTTCATGCAGATTGCATGTGAAGTTTGTGTTCTCTCTTTCCCTTTTGTGGGTTGTCTTCACAGAATCTTACCTTATCTATGTATGTACTCTTGGCCTGTGTGAAGTGGTTGTGGCTGGAAATTGGGAGTGTGAAATTGCCTACTTGCAAACCAGCAGCTTGGCTTCAATAGCAAAAGGCGATTCTAAGCACGTTCACTTCCTTCCTGCTGTCCTTTCACTGTGGTCCTTTCTTCTTGTGCTTGAAAGTTATTTATATCAGTATAAATTATCAGTATAAATTATCTTGTTTCTCAAACAGACTTTTTTTTTCCCCTCCCCTTTTTTTCCCTCAGGAGAAGCGCTTTAGAGTTAAACACTATTGATAACGTTAAGACTTGGCTGTTTGGACCTCTCTAATCTGTATTCTTTCTCATGCTCTGCGTTTGCATGTAACTGAAGTCTGTTGTCCATAGCAGTCTGTGTATAGAAACTGAAGTGAAGCAAGTAAAAAGAAAGGGTTTAAAGACACAGATTCAGACAGAGGAAAACAGTGCTGGTGTGCTTGTCTTTTTGTTAGGTTTAGAAAGGTGTTGCTGATTAAGAAGGAGATTTGTGGAATGCTAGGATGAACATGGTACCAAAGTTAGGATTTTTTTTTTCTTAATTAAGAAGACCTTGCATTATTTTTACAGGATTCATCTTGGTTTTGTATCTTAATATAATGCAAATATTCTAACTAAAATTGGAAGCTATTTAGGGACTTTTTCAGATTGCTTGTCATCTTTGGGAAGAAAGGAGTCCAAGTTTTACCTGAAATGCCTACCTGATATTACGAGAGTATCTTCGCTGCCTGGAGAAGATCTTTTCTAAGTGGCCTTAGAAATTACTGTGTTGGTTTCCGCTTTTGGACACCAGACCCTCTAAGCAGGAGTGGTCTGTGGGTGGCCCTTTTTTGGGTTCTGATCTTCCATTTGGTGAAGTGCCATGAAAGTGAGATGGAAGTACTTTTGAAAACATTCTTTCCCTTTTACTAAAGGTGATGTTTTACATAACCCTATATATAGTGAATTTTCTCTGGATCGTTTCTTCTACTAGTCAAAGTTTGTTGTTTGTCCCTTTTGATGTTGGCTTTTGCGCATCTGTTTTCCTGTCTCTTCTGTTTTGGGGAACTTACTGTCATATTTTTGGCTCTGACGTGCCGCATACTTGGATTTCCTAGAAAATGATAATCCTGTCTGCTCTGGGATACTGTATTCAAGTTTATACGAGGAAACACAGGTATATCTACAGTTAATGCTCATTGCTTCATCTGCTTATTTTGTGTGTAAAGTTGTAAATGGTGGTAACAAGGCAGGAGTAGTGCTTTTTGATAGTGACTTGCAAAACACATAGAAATGCAAGAAAACGTGGGTTTGTGGCAAGATAGCAGGTGGAAGGGTAAAACTCTAAAGCAAAAAAACCTCCAAAACAGAAACCTGATTTGAATCGTAACACCATCCAGTTCTTATACAGACTCCCAACACCAAGTAGTATTTATATCAAGCTTCAGTAAATGTGATGGTAAGTTGTTCCCATAATGTCATAAATAAGCTGCTGGATGTTGTGTACTGTGGAGGATGTCTTTCAAACAACAGCTTCATTTCTTTTTGTTTCAGATTAAGGGAAGTTTCAGAGAAGCTGAACAAGTATAATTTAAACAGGTAAGGCATATCACACGCTGCTGTAAATCAGTGCAGTTTTTCTAACAGCAATAAGAAGCAAATGATTGTACTGTAGATATAGCCTTAGAAAGCCTCAATACTACTAATACTAAAGTTCAGAAATGCTTCAGATAACACAGTTCTTATATTAGGAAGAAAATGTTGTGTTTTCAGTTATGATAAATTATATTATTAAATACTCTCCTTATGAAGTGACTCCTTAATTTGAAGTATAACCCCTGTTGTTTAATGCTGATCAAATTAAATGAAAACTGTATCACCTTTTAAGGTTTTGTTCTGTATTTTCTGTGCTTAATGACCAAAATACATCATAGCTGCTTCAACTAATGCACATGTTTAGTCATTCTTGAATGTTTTTATATCGGTAAGCGTCACTGCACATTGTTCCTTCCGTATACCACTTGTTTTTTATTTTTTTCAGACTGTAAAAGTTTAAAAATGTTATACATGCTCACTTTTTTTTTCAGCCACCCCCCTTTGAATGTATTGGAACAGGCCACTATTAAACAGTGTGTGGTGGGACCAAATCATGCTGCATTTCTTCTTGAGGTAAATTACTTAAATCTGCTCAGATAACAAACTTGAAACCATACAGTTAAAATTAATTCTTCTAACATCAAATTGATCAACATTCTTCAGTAACTGAAGACTTGTTTTTGTTTGTATTTTTTTCTGCAACTTGTCTTACATTTCAGTTTTGGACACTTGGTTTTCTTGTTTTAAATATAGGATGGTAGAGTCTGCAGGATTGGTTTTTCAGTTCAACCAGACAGATTGGAATTGGGTAAACCTGATAATAATGATGGGTAAGAAACACTTTTCTTCATATTAAATCATTCTTTTGAACTGGATAAGCAGCTTGGCTGCTTTTTTGGTTTTGTTTTTGTTTGTTTTTAAACTAGATTGCCTTTGGAATGGGTACTTTGAGTAGATACATAATGGTTATGGTGATGCAGCCAAACAGCCTAGCTTGACAAACTGGTGTAGGAGTAAATAATAGATGTGATTCTAAAAGAAGTGAGACAGGATCTCTTTAACTTCAAGAAACAAACCCCTCCAAAAATAATCCTTATGAAAGAAATGGTGTTAAATTGTTAAGCCTCATGTAGAATCCGCTCTGAAAGTGGTCCCATCTGGAGAGTCTCACTTTCTAGACCTGTTGTCTTCAGTACAGGTAAGTCCCCCTTAATAGGACTATTTAATGGTTCATATTTGAATGTAAACTGCTTCTTAATATTGAAGTAGCATACTCGGGCTCAGGTTTATGGATAGAACACCTGGTGATTACAATTTGTACATATATGCTAACTGAAAACTCAGCGCAGTGGCTAACTCAAAATCACTAATTAGCTTAATATGTATTTGCAACTGTGCTATTATGGAATGCCGATGTACATAAGATCTGTTAGGCATGCTTTCCACTTTCTTTTTCCAGTGTACCTCTTAATATACAGTTAGATTAGTTTGGAATATTCCCCAAGGGTGTTGCTTAAGCTGGTATGTTACCAGACTAAGTCCCTGAGAATTTAGACCTGGGATTCCAGGTTTTGTTCTTAACCCATTTGGGATTGTTTTGTGACTGATTTACCATCTTTTACTTTCAGTTCAAAGTTGAGCAGTGGCTCAGGGGCAGGAAGGACATCCAGGCCAGGCAGGACTAGTGACTCCCCATGGTTTCTGTCTGGTTCTGAAACTCTGGGCAGACTGGCAGGCAACACCCTTGGGTAAGTTTTGATAGGATTGAGGCTGCAATCTGTTTGTTCCATATTTGAGTATATGTGTATACACATATATAAATTGTATGCAGTATGTATAAGGGAACGTATAATTACAGCAGTTGTGTAGGTAGGGTATAATAAAAAAACTTTATTGACTTGGTTAAAATAACAGATACGCAAGTGACCCTTCAGTACCTAGGTACAGAGCGTTCTTCCTGTATGTGTGAAGAATAATTTGGTTTTGGCTGTGTTGTCTTTTTTTGAACGATTTTTAGTTCCTTGATTTTGAAAAGCAGTTTTTTAGAGGGACGCTATCAATTTAGACCCTGATAGACTAGCAGCATAAAGTAAAATTAGTGCATTTATGCAGGAAGAATCTTCATTATCTATGTTTGCAGACCTTCATTTGCTCAGTTGTATTGTGCCTTCCTCTCCCCTGCCCCAAGTAATGAGCGGTGTTTTGTTAGTTGGGGTCTTATACATAGTAATAGGAAGGGAACATTTGGAAAAGGTTGTTGCTCAGAACCTTTAAAATTGTACTATATACTAAATGTACTATACAAATTCAAATTTTTTTATCATTAGGTTTAAAATTGATGGTGTCCCTTTATATAGCAATGTAAATTAATCTTCATTACATAATCACAGTGAACTCTTCATTATATGCTTTTGTAAGACATGTTGAGCAGTGCTGCTTCCTAAGGTTACTAACCATAGTAAGGAGAATTGCATTTACAAACTGTGGTTTCTGCATGTGAATGATTCGTTAAGAGGGAGGAATTACAGCTTTTCCATGAAAGTGAATTTGTTGTTTATGTTACCAAATAAGCTAATTTAATCTGGGGCTTAGTTGCATGAAAGATTGCCCACCCCCCCAAACTTTTTGTGAAACCTTTGTGTGTCTGAACCTAAAATCCATGTGTTAAACTTTAAAGGCAAACTGGTATTGTCATGTTTAAAAACTTACTGTGGAAAGCGTAAGACTTTTTTTTTCCTTGTTATTTTTACCTGGGCATAACTGGTTAAAATTGTTTGAAGCTATGTGCTTAGGAGACCAGCCCTGAAGAGTTCCTGATTTCTTCCCTTGCATGTTTCAGAACTACGTAGTTGAAAGTCACCGAACTAGTAGAGAAGCAGTAGACACTATAACTGCTCTATTAAATTAAGGCAATACTTGACTTAATAAACTGAGTCTAAAAATGTTCAAACTGTGGAGCCCTTAGATTAGATCACTGGATTTGGAAAATTGCTAGCATGCTAGTATGCAGTGGAGAGATGTGGAAAAGTAGTAGGTGAAAATGAAATGAGCAGAAAGATTTCCATTCTATATTAATATTTATTCTAGGTTTAGACAGCTTTCATAGGTATAGCTGTGTCCTTGTGATTTTTTTTTTCTCTATAACAGGACCAAGTTAGGACACACTTGGAATATTTGAATTATTATATAAATATAAATGATTTTAACTGTTAGATGTCTTAAGTCTGTCATTGATCGTTTCTAACTTAAAGTAGAAAATACATCTGTAATAAATATTAAAATCTAATATGTAACCTTTTCTTTAAACCCACATCTTCTGTGCTGAGACTTGAATTGAGAATTGTTGTGTAGGAAGAATTTGAGTTCCCCTCAGCCCCCTTCTTTTCTCTTCAGCCCCCTTCCCACCTTTAGAAACAGATTAACTGGCTTGTTTTATATAAAATGTCACATTCTTCTTTGGTTTGGTTTTGTGGTTTTTTTTTTTCCATTTTCAGTAGTATCTTTTTTTTTAGCGCTCTTTTTCTAACTCATGAGACAAGACTTCTCCTAAAGCAATCATTGAATTGCTTTTTGTCTTGTCATTGTCTGTGTGGTCTCTCTCTAAAATCCTGAAAATGTAGATGTCTCTGTGACAGGGCCTCACCTTAGCAGTTACTTGAGTTATTCTGTGATTGCATGGTCTTGTCAGGACAAAAAAAAAATACAACAACAAAAAGAGAGAAGGATGTTAGTAATCAACTTAAGCCGTAAAGTGTAAGACAAGTATTCTTATTTAATTAGCTTTTATAGCTATATGTGGTATACTTTTAACATGAATTTATTAGATACTGTTTGAGAGAACATACAGTTTTTTTCTTGTCTTTCTTAAATGTTTTTCTTTTTCTTGAAAGGTGATTGAGGATTAGGGTAATTGAGAGCAGGAAGGTTCTGCTGATACTAATTATTAAATAGCAATAATACCATATTCAATATCCCTTAAGGTAGATTTGTACAACAACGTTTAGTTAACCTTGAAGAACAAACTAGAGTCTTTTAGCCTTTCATGACAACAGAGCATCTAGTCTTACATCCAGACCAGATTTAGTTGACACAGTTCTGTGGTGTTAAGATTAGTGGGAAATTGTAATGATGGTGAGTTGTCTGTTTCTACAGATCACTGCCCTTTTACTCCCTTGCTTTGCTTCTGACTCACAGAAATGAAAAAACTGTTCAGTCAGTTTAGGCATGTTTTTGCAATGTATACAGTTGATGTTGATTTCTTCAATAGGAATAGGTCCAGGATAGAGTATCTCTTGAAAACCATCCATGAGCATCAGAGAACTATCCTGTGTAAGATTTGTTTTGCAGTAAAGAAGATTACTTGATTTTTCCGGTGTAATCTTAAGCAATTTCTTAATGTAAATCAAGTCTCAGAAATTTTAGAAGACCCATCTGAGTATAGTGACCTTCTGTCAAACAGAGTCCACTGACCATGAAGCTGTTGCATATGTGCTTTTATAGTAGGAAGTTAACAGCTGAGTGTTAGATGTTATGCTGCTGGTACTGTTGCTTTTAGAAACTCTGGGAACCGGTGCATGCATGTGTTTATGTATGTATACGTCCACACAACTAGATGAGTAGGAAAGAGTGCAATTTCCAGTTGGAGTCCTGTTTTATATTTCTTTTGTGTAATTCAGAACTTTATCAATTGCCTGGTGCTCTTGTTCTTACTAGTTTTGAGATATACTTTCATAGTGTTTGTCTGTGAAGTAAATCTGCAGTATTTTTCAGAGACCGACTACAAGTTATTAGTAATAAAGCTAAAGACTTACTTCTTGAAGTAGTCCCCAAAGTATGCTGCTATATTTAAAAAAAAATTATAATCTAAATCTTCTAGAAGTCGCTGGAGTTCAGGGGTTGGTGGAAGTGGAGGAGGATCTTCTGGTAGATCATCTGCTGGAGCTCGAGATTCTCGAAGGCAGACCAGAGTTATACGCACAGGACGTGATAGAGGATCTGGACTGCTGGGAAGTCAACCACAACCAGTGATTCCAGCATCAGTCATTCCAGAGGAACTCATTTCACAGGTACGGGAGCTTGAAACTGCTTGTTGCTAAAAACCTGGAGGGCTTCTCATAGCATGTGAACAGGAATGTGTTGTCATAATAGTGCATTTTCTCCAAGGATTAACGGCATATAATTGAAAAGATTGACTTTCTCTAGCTGAACTGCTTTTATTCTTGAATGCGTAGTGTGAGTGAGACTTTTTTGGATTCTAGAATTTTTGTTTCCCAAACTTCCACTAAGACAAGGTATATGTTTAATCTAGATGAGGATGTCATGCATTATTCATTTGCAGGTGGAAGATGTAGTGACAAAATCAAATATTTGAGAATTGTATCAAGCATGTAGCTAATAAAGTTAAGTTTCTTGAAGGAGTATAAGGAAGGGGGGCAGGTTGACTTTTTTTTGTTTGATAAAAGGAGTGATCCATTTTAGATTTAAATGAAAGATATTAAACATATTTAATCTCTTTAAAATACTAATAATTTTTCTTCATGGACATCTCTACTTAAGTTTTTGTAAATGTAACTGATGAATGTTGGGTATAAATTGCTCTGCTTTTGCCTCTTAATGCACTAAAGCCTGAATAAGCTGATGGACATTGCATTGTGTGATTAAGTGGAGTTTGTTAAAATGTTTTTCTCCATGTTTGAAGAAAATAATACATTCAAAATATGTGACTAGTTAATGCATTTTAATTCTTAGTTCAAAAACAAGTTGCTAGTCTACATTTGGAATACAGATGTTAGTTGCTACACCAAAGATAATCTGTGTGCATGCTTTGAATGGCCTACAGCATGACTGGCACAAGACAGGAGCTAGCGGGCAAGGTATCTACAGACCCACCAGTGACAGACTGGCTTCTAGTTCCTTTCTCTTTTTGAATTCAAAACGCAGTAAAAGCTCGGAGCTTCTGCCTTTGCAGAGGCAAGATACTGGAGGTGTTGATTACTCTGAAGTTAGCCCTGCTTTCAGGAGGTGGTTTGGTTAGATGACCTCCAGTGGTCTCTTTCAGCTGTGGGGTGGTGGGGTTTTTTTTACTTCATTGTTCACCTCCGGGTTTTTTCGAGTGTTTACTGACATCCTCAACACCTTACATGAAATAGAAAAATAGACTAATACCCTGTGGTCCAGACAGTTCCATTCAGTAATCTAATGTATGGTTTGGTGGTTAAGTCGTAACTTTGCTTCCCTTGCTGTGATCTTTTGCTTTTTTAAAAAAAATTGCATACTTATCTACCTTTAAAACAGAAGGTGTCTAAACCATTTTTGGGGTAACTCTAAAGTAGTCTGTCTGGAAAAACAAAATGCTCTGACTCCTAGGGTTAGTGGAATAGACCAGAATGCTTCTGGTTTTTATAAATCCATTGCATCTGTTTAACATTTGGAAGGTTTTTTCTGAATTTGCACTTTGCTAATAAAAATCTAAATGTTGCAGAAACTGCTGAAGATAAGCCTTTAGAAACAGAATGATGAGAAAAACAGAGGAAATAAGGTGGTTACATATCGAAGGGCAGTGGAAAGAGAAAACTGTGTGAAAAAGACAGGGATTGAGGTATAGTTTTGGAACAACAGTTGATTGCAAAACTCTGTTGATTGACATAGTAAGTTTAAACACCTTTATAGAAACATATAGAACATTCTGAAAAACAGATTTTGCTTATCCTTTAACTACAGCATTAAGCATTTCAAGAAATAGGTTCTAAGATTCCATTAGGAAGTTCAGCACCAGGGTTGGAATTCAGTGGCCTAACTTGAACTGAGAGAAGGTTGACTATCTAGTACAAGATACTGTGAAAAATCTATGTGAGCCTTTGTCTGTATGTACTGTGATTGACTTTTGGTTTTTATTAGACTTCTTTTAGAATTAAGCATTCTTTTCTTATGGTTGGTGAGCTGAGAATGACCAGTAACCAATTATACTCTGCTCTTACAGGCACAAGTTGTTTTACAAGGGAAGTCCAGAAGTATTATTATTCGGGAACTCCAGCGAACAAATCTTGATGTAAACCTTGCAGTAAATAATTTGTTGAGTCGTGATGATGAAGATGGAGATGACGGGGATGACACAGCAAGTGAATCATATCTTCCTGGAGGTTTGTATCTTGCAACTTTTGATAAGAAAATGCCAATGTGTTCTTATTTTTCTGTATTTAAGCACTGACAGCGTGCTCCGTGCTGTGCAAGGTATGCAGTGAAGACAGTTCTTGCTTATAGGAGCAAAGTATAAAGATGTGCGAAACAAAAGATGCACTGGGATGTCTTGAGGGATTAGGTTAGGCATTGAAGAATAACTGTTGACCCTGTTTGTGGGTGGCATGAAAGTTATTTTTATTTTTTTTTAGGATCCCAGGCTTTGTAACATCAGCATTACTTATGTCTGTGTTTTGCTGCTCAACGAGATGCTGAGACTGCTGTGTGGCTTGCTCATAAAAGCTAATTCTAAAACCTTCTAGTGACTTGCATGTTTTTTTACTACTAACATATATTCTTAAGATACAGCAGTTTTTAGAGCAAAAATTATACAGCTTTTTTTTAAATTCAAAATGCCTCAAGTGAGGGCAAAACAGCTTACAGTTATTACAGTTAGATTGAGAATTTATTCTTCATCTCAAGTTCTCCTCATAAATGCTCTAGTATTCTGGCTATACCAGTAAAATGCTGTAATTGAAGTCCAGCTATTTTTGAAATATTGTCTGTCCCATACAGTTGCTTTTTGTAAAAGACTTTGAGTCTTCTTTTGCATTGGCTAAATAATTTAGGTAATCTTTTCTTGCTGAGTAAACGTATTTGAAAACATAGCAGCCAAATCTAACATTTGTGTTTAGGTGCACTGCATGAAAAGAACACATCTGAACTCTGACTACATATTAGCATTTCTTTCTGTGTGTCAAAATGACCTTTAGATATTTTTCTAATAAATGGTTTTTTTTCTGCTCATCTGGTTCACCAGGAAGGTTCATGGGCTTCCTCCATCTTTATCTTGTCAATCATGTGATTAGACAAAGGTGTTTTGTTTTTTTTTTTTCTGTTCTGCAGCGAGTGCTTTGTATTTAATTTTGCCTCTTCTAGTTTTAGTTGCATCTGTCAAGCTTCTTTATTTTGCTGTAGAATCACGAATCCTCTGGTGAAGGGGGTAAAAAAATCTTTAATTTGATTCTTGTTTTTTAGTGATCAGCTTAATAGCATTAGACAGATGCATTGGAGGAAGTAAATTCTCCTAACTCTTTCCAGGTATTCAAAGCAGGAGTTCTTACTCTAAGCATACCTGAATGCATTTGTCCAGAACCGGCCTTCAGGATATAAATCACTGTTAGTAATCATTTACAGTAGAAGTTCCTTTTAACCATACTAACCAGCTTTCTACAGCATTAACTATTCTCTTAGTACCTCTTGAGATCATAAAGATCAGTTAATAGGGACTGTCTGACAACCAGCAACTGGTAACTTATTTGAAGGTGCCTGCGCTGCAGTCTGTGAGTCTTTTGTATTTGAGATAGGTTAAAGTAGTATGCAGAGTTTCACTGTCCTCACTAGCTGTCCAGAAAACAATTTTGCCCTTGGCTTAATTTTTAAAGCTTCTCCCCTGTTTAGACTAATCTTTCCTATAAGGGATTGCAACCTCCTAATATTATTGTTTTCTTCCCTTTTTTCTTTTACCCTGCAGAGAAACTGGGCTAACTCTTCCCCAGTTCTTGTGGGAAAAGACATGGAAATGACAACTGAAATGAAACTTGATATGTCTTAACTCCCGTCTTCAGAGATGTAATTTGCAATTTGTAGAACATGCTATGCCTTCTCTGTCTGTCTTAAGTTATTTCAGTTTTATGGGCAAAAATAAGTTTGCACATAAATGAATTAATTTGATATCTGAATGCGATTAAAACAGTAGGAAAAGTCTAGCTGAACACTAGTCAGTGCTGTCATGACTCTATTGTTGGTACATTAAATAGGACAAATTACCAGTCCTCGCTTGTGTCACATAACCATGCAGGCTAGTTTCCAGGAAAACCTGATGGCCAGAGAAACTTACCTATAGCTCTCTGGAAAAATACCAACATTCTGTCCTTCAGAACTATGTAGAACTTTTTTTTTTTAAGTCTTTTGCTCTAGAAACTGCACTCTTCTTGCTTTCACTTGTCATCTTGCCTCTGGATGCTCTTTTGGAACTATAACATCAGAGTTCATAAAAGAAAACTGTAGATAACTGATAAATGCTATATGAATTCAATTCTTAATTGGGTTTTTATAAATGATTCTGAAAGACAAAGAACCTTTTTTTCTTTTTTTTTTTTAAATTATGTCAAATTATGCTTTAAAGGTTTTTGACTTTGTTACTTCCAAGCACAAAAAACCCAAATGACAAGACTGCTTTTGCCTCAGGACTTCTGAGGCTCTTGCATTTTGATTAAAAGCATATGCTAATTTTTACTTTCTGCCTTCTGCATGTCTGGTGCTTTGTAACTCTTAAATTTAGGGGTTACTCCTCTAAGCCTTCCAAGACAGAGAAAGTTTTTTAAAACACTAAAGAGTAATTTACACTTGATTTTAAAAATAAAAATAAAAAAATAATAATCAAAAAGCTAAGATGCTTTCCAACCACTGTGAAATTAATAAATTCTTGTTCAATACATCATAGTTTCATTAATATATCAGTTGTGATAATTCCAGTTAGTATTGTAAAGGTTATGCATCTGAATTTTTTTAAGGTAACAAAAAACATGTCTCAGTTCTTCCCGAGTTCTTCAAAATGTATTAAGTGAAGGGCAGAACTTTTCTGTACAGATTGCCTTCGATAAGTGTCTCAGATACTTATTTTTGGACCCTTATGTGCTTTTATTTTGACTTCTTTAATCTAGTCCTGTTTCTTTTGTTTTATGATAGGTAGCAGAGAGGAATGTGGATTCATTTGATACATAACAAGTACATAAACAATCAGGGTAAAAACTACGTAGAACAAGATCGTTTAGCATAGGAAAACTTGAACGTTTCTAGATTGATTTTCCAGCTCATATCAAGTTGTATTAGAGGCTTATTCTGGGCTTTATGTTCTGTTAATCTTCAGTATAGAGATTCTGTAGAAGTTAAAAATATTTTGTTGTTTGTATAGCTCAGATGTGTGCATGTTTGCTCAGTAACTTCTGCATGATATAGTGGGTTCTCTTTAGTGGTGCTTGTGAAACATAGGTTTGGCAACATCCAGACTGCTTTGGATTTTGGAATTGAGAAGAGCTTGTTTAAAAATCCTTTTTTGTTTGTTTGGTTTTTTTAAAGGAGAGAAGAGAGACGGGCTGGTATTGCAGCAGTACTTACTGTATTGGCTTGCAGTGAGGGGAGATGGGAGCCGGAGCATAGTGTAGGATCAGTTCAGTGGCTTGCCTTTGGGGAAGACAATTGGGTGTATGTTTTTTCTGTGATATTGTTGGTGTGGTTTGGTTTTCTCTGGTTTTGGGTTTTTTTTTAAGATGAACTTCAATTTGGGTAATGTTTTGAATAAATATATCTTGTCAAGAAAGGAGTTCTGGAGTTCTGTTTGAGTCTGGTTTCCCAGGAAACCAAAATACATATTTCTCTCCCTTCACTGTCACAGTTTTGCCAATTTAATCCAAACTTGAAAGAGGAGGAGATACTAAAGGCATTGAATTCTTGAATATTTCATAAAAATATGCAGCTGAGAAGAGAGGAGAGAACTTATGATTGCCCCCTTAAGGGAGAAGGTTTAATGCGAGCTCAACTTGAGATCAGAATCGATCTAGGCAATGCCTTCGGTTAATAAGTCCAGTGATAGTGCTACTCATGGAGCTATTGAAAATAAAAATTTTCTCAGTACTTGAATTGCTGCTTATGTGCATACTGAAACTTGGTATTTTTTATTCGTGGGTGTTTTGGTGGTTGTTTTTTTTGTGTGGTTTTTTTTTTTTTCCCCTTTCTTTCCTCTGCGCTGGATATCCTTTTCCTTTCAATTTTAAGTGGTTTTTAGTAGTGAATTACAGGTACTTTCTTACCTAAATAGGTTGATCATAATTATCACATCTAAATGTGAAAGGTGCAGTCTGATTCTAGTCTAACATGGTACAAGAAATTAGTATCATCCCATGGGATTTTTCTGAAGAGCAGGAAAATAAAGCCAGAGAATGTTTTTTCCCCTGGATTCTTAGACTGGATGTAGCTTTGCAGTATCTGTGTTTTCACAGCACTAAAAAAAATTCCAGTGATGTTTGAAGGGGAGTGGATTTGGCTCCTGTCCCTACTGGTTTTAACACCTTTGTTTGCTGGTATAGAAAATGGAAGAAGGGGGATCTCTTGCAGAAATATTGGAAGAAAATTAAAATCTGATATGAAGCTGAAATAAAAGGGTAAGAAAAGGCTTCATTTCCTCACTCATCTTAATGCACATTTAGCCAAAACCCACATAGTTTTGGTTCTTAAATCTGATGGCTTAAATTTTTACTTTACTTTTTGGAAACACAGCTAAACTCAAGATGCCTTAATGTGGTGGAAGGTGTGTGTGTGTGTCACAAGTTAGTGTGTATTTTCTGTTGAGGATTTCTGGCTTAAGTTACCTTAAAAAAAACATTGTCTGTTTTGAACGAGGCTGGAGAGTTCTTTTCTGTACTGGCTAATTCTGTTCTTAAAAAGTGATAAAGGTTTTTTGCAATTTTTGGCTGGATAGTGACCAAAAAAAATGAGAACGAGTTGCTAGACTAGAGAGAGGTTGGAGGTTACCTAGGAAGAGATGGTTGTGGGAGGAGAGGAGCAGCGTGTGAATATTGGGAGATACAACAGTCTCAGCTGTGTTTCAAGCTCTTAAAGTCTGGTACTTACAAGCTGACACTCTTAAAATGAGGTGTACCTCCGCTTTATCGTTGTGGAAAGCCAGTGGCAAATAGATGAAGTAGCAGGCAGGATAAGGCCACTCTGAGGGATCTGAAGTGTTTTAGTAAGGCAGAGCCTGTTTGCCAAATCCGAATTTTATTAGGATTTCCAAGCAGTCGGTCAGGGATGACTTCCTAAAACGTACTGCATGGACCCTTGAGTCCCAAATGGTGTGCTTTTAGACGCACAGACTACACTTGAGTGGATTACTTATTTAATGCAAAAAGCATTCGTGAAGGTTTTGCTTGCTTTGAAATCCACAGCGCTCACTAGTTACAGCGCTGTTCTTCTGGGGACAGCTGGTTGTAGTTGGTATGTGTTATATTTCCTGGAAAAGAGATTTTAGAAATTTAAGGATGAATATTCTGATGTGCAGGGATGTGAAAGTCTCTAATACTTTCAGTATCAATAAGTGGAACAATTAAGTGAATTAATACTGGCTGTAAGTGTGGACTTCTAGCTCCTTTTCAGTTTTTGGATACCCTCTTGGGTACTGTTAGGATACTGTTAGTATCCTAGGATACTGTTAAGATGCTTTTATTTAACTATAGACCTTAATTTCTAGCCACTATTTTGTTTTATGCTTATGATGAGGTTGAGGCTGAGAACTGGATGTGTTGAAATTACATGTGCTCCTTTTGTGTTCCCTGAAGGGACTCTGTGTATAGCCTCATGCTAGCTTCACGAGTGGTTTAAGCAGATGAGGTTGTCCTGCTGCCAGAAGGAGCTACCCTGCCATTCCCTTGCATGGTGGTGAGGTTTGTGTGCCTGCATGGGTTAACTGAAACCTAATTTGGGGAGCCTGATTTTTAGTCAGATTTGCTTGAAAGTTTGGGAAGGGGCAGAACTGTCTCCTTTGGCAGCAGTAGGGTCCGGTCAGCTTTGCTGCATGCGGTGAGGCACCACCTTTGGGGCTCTGTTTGACTACTTAGTTAAGTCAGTCTGAAGATTGCTTCCCACCTTACTTCTATACCCTATGAAGTATTGTTTCAAGCCAGGTGAATGTGCTAGTTGTAGGTTTAGAAATCCCACCTTGCCCCAAGGAGGTTCCTGCAACAGGGATGAAGGAGGGAAGTAAGACTGTCCTTTCTGTAGCAGCAAGATGGTAGTCAGATTTAGTTGTCTTGTCAGTCCATATTGCTGGACTTCAATAAATTACATTAATTTTCAGTAGCCTCTTTTGTGTGCGGATAGTAGCCATAGTTTAGTAAATGGAAGGAAATTGTTTTATAGTTTAATGATGATCAGTACTTCAGAGAAAGTCAAGTTTTCTAACATAGAAGCTAGGGCAGTCACAGTATTTAAGTTCATCTTTTTGTTTGTTTTGTTTTGGGTTTTTTTTTGTTTGGTTGGTTGGTTGTTTTTTGTTTGGTTTGTTTTTGTTTTTTTTTTTAACTGCATGGTATTAAAAAATGGTGCTTTTTCCAGATAACTGTTGTTGTTCTTAATGTAGCTACCATTTAAAGCTTTGTACTGAGAGTTGCAAGCTACTAGCCTGTGAATTAAACAAGTACGCCATTCTCTGAAAGAAACGTTCCATGGAGGAACATACAGTCTTTGACATCAAAGACGTGGCTTTGTGAAGGCCAACTTTCACGCTCAGTTCTGTCCTCCCCTAATTCTAGGTCATCTTTGGAGTTCTGCGTTACGTGCATGAGTGTGTGTGCACATGTATGTATATGTACTTATCCTAGCGCTTTGTTCTTTCAAGTGACAGGCTAAAGTTTGAATTTCTGGGTTACAGAAAAATGTGTTTTGAGCAAGTCTTGTTTGGGAAATGTGGTTAGGTAAGTGACAGAGCAGTTCTTGTAGGGAAACTGGTTTTGTTCACTAGTCCGCCAAGCTTGATTGTAAATGTGGTTGCATAGGAGGCACATGAGTTTGCACTGGTGAATCTGAAGAGCAGAAATTCAATTAATAGACAGGATTTTTGTGTTTTGATATTTGTTTAGTTGATGGTCTCTCTAGCTGATGTTTTAAGTAGCTGATTATTCACTTAAGACCCTTGTCTCCTCTTATAGAGGATCTTATGTCTCTTCTGGATGCTGACATACATTCTGCTCACCCAAGTGTCATTATTGATGCTGATGCTATGTTTTCAGAAGATATTAGTTACTTTGGTTATCCATCCTTTCGGCGCTCATCACTTTCCAGGCTAGGCTCATCCAGAGGTAATTTTGCACCTTTTTTCTTTGTAATAAGTAGTTTGCTGTGGAAAAAGCTAGTGATAGTACACACTGGTGGTTTAGATTCTGATTTAATGCGAAAGTAGACTGTGATATGTTGTCAAATATAGAGTAGACAAATACTGTTACTCATTATCAAAATTATTAATGAATTCTGAATATTAGCAGGTAAGTTCTGCAAGAACCTTGATAGTCACGTATTTTAAATCTAATTGTTGATCATTGGTGTTGCAAGGTGTTATAAAATTTTTGCATGTTAAGTTTATTTTAAACTGTAGTGTAAGTACCTACTAATAAGTAGATTGCATTACAAATATTTAATTTGGCTCAAAAATGAGTAACGATGACATGCAGCATTCTTAGTCTTTCTTTCTTTCTTTCTTTCTTTCTTTCTTTCTTTCTTTCTTTTGGGTTGCTCTTTGTTCGCTGTTCTTCACGTTTCCTTAATTGTTCCATGACAGAAGTTACCTTTATGGAATGAGGAACTTTAGATACTAAGGAGGGAGAAGACATTTAAATTTTACTTTTTGGAAGCATTTTTATAGTTGGATAAGGAGAACTATTGGCAATTGATTTAAAAAAAACCTCCTTGAGCAGTGTTAAGGCATTTTACTTTTTTTTTTTTAAAGCATATTACACGTAAAAGATTTATAACAGACCATGCAGCAATTTCCTATCTTTTTGAAGCTGTTGCGCAAATGCGTAGAGTATTTCCAAACTGTTAATCCAACCTCTGCTGTGATTGTTTGTTTAGTACAGTTTTGTTGCCTTTCATGAACATGTTTTAGTATATTAATTGCTGAACACCTAAGTTCCTGTTACAAAATTATTAGTCAGGGATCAGTGTGATGTTTGCTAGAAAATAAGTACAGTACTTTATGAAATATATCTGTAAGACAAGCTGTTGTGTTTGGCTTATGTAAAAACTTTCCCATTTGTCTAATACAGCAAAAGACCCAAGACTTGGCATAATTTGTTGAAACTATGATATAATAATGTGGTCATCTCATACATGTAATTCCAGTTGATTTTTGTGAGCATAAGTGAAGTATGTAACAGGTTAAATGCATTATGTGCATGTACAAATATTCAGCATCTGACATAACTCCTTCTAAATTCCTCCTTTTTTTTTCCTTTCCTAAGGTTATTCTATATAAGACGTTACCACGAATTTTGTAATCCTTATTTTCCATGCATAGTTGACTCTTGGAAAGTTAGTTTGATTACCTGATTTTAAAAATTTATCTGCATGAGCGAACTGCAGAGTACTGGCTTTAGACAGTTTGTAGGCCAATTGGAGGGGAAGCATTTTGGTAAGGAACATTTTCCTACAAGGATCCTTTTTAAAACTTGTCTGACTCTTGAAAAGTTTTCATTTGATCTACTCAAAACAGATATACACTTTAATTTATTAAATCCAGTCCTATGGAATATTGCTTTAAACAAAAGGGGTTGGATTATCAAACATGTATACAAGAGCTTTTTTTAATGCTTGCTTTCTTTAACCTTTTCAAATTACTGGGTTTTTTTTGGGAAAGTTGTTATGAAACTCTCTAATAAATACTCTTTTTTGGTTTGCGTAAAGATATCTAACAGACTATATAGACTTTAGATTTTTTTTCTGTTGTTGTTACTACATTAATAAAACAATACTACAAAACTGCATATTGTACTATAAAACTTTAAATTGCGATGTTAAATGTATTTGGCCTCTTATGATGTAAATGAAAATGCTTTAGCATTTTTTTTATAGTGCACAAAACTGTAAGACTTCTTTATTTCTAGCTTATTTTTATGTTTAGTAATTCTAAAGTACATATGCTTGAAAGGGTTAATATGTTGAATGTTGCATGTCAGGACTTTATTTTTAATCTGTGTGAGTAGATTTAACTGCTGTTAGTTGCATCCTGAAGGGTCTTTACTAGAGAGTGGCTTACTTTTATCCCACTGGTGTGACCCAATTGCATACCAGTTCTCCTTCTTCCCTTAGAGAGAGACTCTGAGCTGTTGCGTGAACGTGAGTCCGTTTTACGTTTGCGTGAACGAAGGTGGCTTGATGGAGCCTCATTTGATAATGAAAGAGGCTCTACAAGTAAGGAAGGGGAACCAAACCTGGACAAGAAGAATACACCTGTTCAAAGTCCTGTTTCTTTAGGAGAAGACTTGCAGTGGTGGCCAGATAAGGTATTGAAATTTTTTTTTACTATTTTATTTGCATGCTATGCAATAGATCTGTTTATTTTTTCCAAATAAATACTGTGTTTCCTTTTTGAATATCACATCTCAGTTTATGTGAGATAATGTAATAAAGCATATTCTTTGTTATGCACTTAGGAAAATTATAAATAACTAGTTACACCCTTATAGCTGTGCTTCTGTTTATTACTGTTTTAATTTTCTTCTCCTTGTGTTTTGAAGGCACTGCTGTAGATATAAAGTTTGGGTTTTTTCTTTTTTCTTTTTTAACTTAGGTGCTCAAAGCATTTAATAGGTAGTAGGAAACTCATGAAACAATTTGCACTATCCTTCATCAAGGAAATCTTTTTTTGATTATCATTATTATACCCAGAGATACTTTGAGTTTGAGTGGACTGGGCTTTTAAGCAACAAGAGTGAAAGCTGATATTTATTTGCAGTTGTGTTTTGAGTTGACCAATAACTTAAACATGTATTGGTTGCTCCTTCATAATCTCTTTGGCTTTGATTAGCTGGTTTTCTTTGTAACCCTAATTCTATTTTCAAGGCAAGAAGTAATTCCCACGAGATATAAGAATAATAGGAAGACCAGCTATATGTTGCTAACTGGGTATCTGTAGTCATTTTCTTTATGAATTACCTAGATGCTTGGGGAAATGACTTTAAAAGCCAAACCAAACCAAACCCAAACCAACCAAACAAACTAAGAAACTTCCCAAGAATGGAAGTGATAATCTGTATTTATTAGACCAGATTTTATGGATTTGGGATGTCTTTCTAGTGTTGCCGTTTCTGTCTGCCCGCAGCATCTGTGAGGTTGCTGTTTTGATATGTCACGCTTTCTTTTTCTAGGTCTCTGGTTTTTTCTTTCAGACTAAATATAGGTAGAGAGCTTGAAGAGGAAAGTGAATTTGGAGGCTTGTTTCTGCTAACAGCAGCTCACCCTTAGCTACTATCGTCTTGATTCGGGCATTCAAACTGAGAAATGAAGATACCTGAAAAGAATGCTTGTCTAATAGTTGCTCTCCCAGACAGACCTTTTATGTCTGAAGTGTGATTTTATTTTTTTCAGCCAGTAACACTGAACTTCTGTGTCAGTGAAAATCGTCAGCTTTTGTCCCCCTTGCTGTATCGTAATGGTAGAATGAGAGAGTCATCTAGCTTGGATAGAGAGAAATTTCAGGTGGTTTAGCATCAAAGAATAAATGTAGTTTAGATTTGGAATACTAACTTACCTTTTTTATTTCCACTGCTGTGTTTTGCTGACATTATTATGGCCATTATTACTGTTGTGTTTTTTGTTTTGTTCTGGTTTTTTAGTACTTCACAAATGTTTTTCCTGTTAACCCCATTCTTCTCTCTGGCCCTGAAACTTAGTTACTAAATTAGGGTGTTGTTTTTTGCCTGGATGGGGTTTTTTGTTATTTGCAAACTCAGCAGATCCTGCCCTAGGACAATTATTGCAGTCTTTTATTGGGCATCTTTTATGGAATTAACTTGCTGTGATATCTAATTGCATGCGTGTTCAATTTAAATATACTGAACTTCTTCCAAGATACCTGTTTGCATATGCACTTATATAAACCCTAGCTTCCAGTTAAATGAAGGTGTCTTACTGGAAAGGTCTTTCATCTTTATCCAAAAGTAGTTAAACTTTTCATCCTGTCCTTCGGCTGAACTTTCATAAGAAATTGTTCTTCATCTTTCTTGCTATAGCCGCACTCTGAAGTTTTGTTGGTGGTATTTTCCAACAGAAATTCTTTGAGGTGAATCCTGAGGGAGATGATTTAGCTGAGAGGCCAGTTCAGATGTTTCTTGCATTTTGAAAACTGGAAAGGAGATCTTGAAATGTTAATGGAAAAGACAGTAAGCTAGGGGAGAGATTAAAGTATGTGAGGAATTGCTACAAAATAACCAATCTTGTTTGCAAGTATTTTTCCTTCATTTTTCATTATTTTGACGTTTAGCATTTGAGAAAGAACTGTAGTAGTCCATGATGAGGATGGTTAACTTGCATTTATGGGAGGTAAAGTACCAACCTGAGAGGAATGGATGAAACTTTTGGAAAGCTGATAGTGTTCCCAAATGCATCAGTTTCACCCACAATCTGAGACTAATGATGTTGAGACATTTTGCATAGATACTGAGTTTTCTCCACCAAATAAGTGAAATCAACTGCTCAAGAATTCAAGTCAATGAATGAATTTTTCTGATAGTGCAAATCTTGTTGGACTGTAGTACTATTATTCTATGCTGCCACGTACCAACATTGTGCTATGCGTATCAGAGCCACTCTAGTATGGCAAGTATGGCCATTTTTTCCTGCTAGACTGTAGTTAGGTGCAAGCTGAGCCTTTAGTTTGTTCAAGTAGGTATATTCTGTTTAGCTATTGAGATATTAAGATTTTGTCAGCAATCTAAAGTACGTAATTTCTCTGGTCTGAAGTCAGAATTTATAGTTAAACACATGATACTCTGGTTACAGAACCAGGGCTGTCATGTTGTTTGTGCATCTTTGTGCTGTTAGTCTTCTGAGTGGCCTCGTGGAGGTGTATGTAGTATTGGTCCCGTAGCATTTGGATCACAACTGCTAATATTTTGATGGAAGTGAGAGAAAAATTTTGAATGACAGGTCTCTTTAATGTTGAGCTTGTGGTATAAAACTGTTTGTTTATAAAAAGTTGTAAAACATATTAGCAAGATTAAAAGTAATAATTATATTGTCTTGGAGCAAAAATTAATTGCTTTCCATACTTAACTTTGAGGCATTAGGCCAGATAACTTCTGAAGATTCATTTATGCTGATGAAGTAGAGATGCATCTCATTAGGCTACAGTAGGTTCTGATGGCAGTTCTTTCTCAGAATATGCAATATTTATGTGATGGCAAGTATTAATCCTGACACAGATTAGCATTTGTGCTACTTCTGTGCTGCGTTGGTAGATGCCCTCCAGAGCAAAATAATTCTGTTATGATTTAACTAATTCTAGATTCTGTTATAGGGTATAAAAGAGAATTGCTTGTAATTCCTTCTGTCCTTTTCTGCTGCCTTCTTTCTCTTCTTTTCCAAAATATTGGTAAACATTTTAAGCTATTGGTAAGAGACGTACTGAATCCCATATTATTCAAGGACACACTCACACCTTTTGAAATGCACTTCTGGTCATGAAAACAGTAAAAAAATAGTGTGAATCCAGATTTATGAAACTAAAAATGTTTCTACTTGTAAACTTCTGTAGCTGAAAGAAAAGTCACTTAATTTAGGGAACAGATAAATGTACTGGATGGTGCGCTTTTTTTAAATGGTCTGACGAGTTCAGTTTCCCATCAGATGGTCGAATTGCTTAAATGTGGTATATTGTAATCTAAGAGGTGGACTTGGCAGTGCTGGGTTAACAGTTGGACTTGATGATCTTAAAGGTCTTTTCCAACCTAAACGATTCTATGATTCTAAGAGAGGCAGCTAAAGGTATTGATCTGGGACATAACTACTACAGGGAAGACTAGTTATCATGTACCTATCTTTCAGATTTGTAGCTGTAGAAGACAGCATTTGATTTTATACTAGTTTAAGTTGTTTTTTCATTTTTTAAAAGCTGTATTCTCCCTTAAATGGAAGGGAACTTTTAGTTGTTACCAGTAAAGAAGTTTAGAAAGAACGTGGTGGTCCTATAGCTGCACTTGCTGAGGAGCAGCGAATGGGCGGGCCTTACAAATGTTTCTCAGTAAACGGAAGTAAATGTTTCATGAAATCACTCAGATTCACAGGTCTGTAGTTTGAGATTCGTTTCAATGCAAGGGGGAACAGGAACTTGGAAAAAGTGAGATTAACTGTTGCGTAGTTGCTGCAACACTGATATATAACCAAATCTAAGAGAGGGGGAAAACAGGCCTGTGAGATCCAGGTGAGGTACAGGATGAAGCAGTTGAGCAAAGTGATACTATCTAAGTAATAGAAAGATGCCATATGAGTTTTGGTAAAATGTTAAAAAGGAGAAAAGGCTGGGGGGGAAATAACCCATAATTAGAAGCTTTTCCAGCATATCAGGTCACAGTGATGCATTCATGTGACATGTAGCATGCCGATTTTTTTTTTTAAACTTGATCTTGTTTGCAGTTTATTTACCTTCAGAAGTGAAAGATAAGAATTGTTTAATTGATGAGGCAGTGAATTTGATAATTGATTTATTGGGTAGTTGGAAGATATCTTCATGAGTATACTTAAGAATGGAATAATAGAATTACATTGCTTTTTTTTGTTCATTTCAAAAAGCCAGGATTTTAGAGGGAAGCTTTTTTTAAATGGCAGAAGTCAAGAGATCTTTCCATCTTTAATTCTATGAGCAGTGTTGTGTTCTTAAAATATTGTGGAAGCTCTTAATAAACTGTCCAAGTTAATTGCCATGTATATGTTATTGCTAGACTTCAGGAAAATAATATCTATTTCTTTCTTCCCTCGCTCTGTCAGAAGCAATAATGCTTTTTTTGTGTGTGTGTTTGAGGGCATGCTGAGCTTTAGACAAGCTGGATATGTCTTTATTTTCAAGTTCAACATTCATGGGAACTCTGAAAAAAACTTAAGTTACAAGTTCTTCTTTTTGCATTTTTATATTTATTTATAATATTGCTGTCTTAGACTTTGTATTTCTGTATTTGTAGGATGGAACAAAGTTTATTTCTATAGGAGCTCTGTATTCTGAGCTCGTGGCTGTTAGCAGTAAAGGAGAACTCTATCAATGGAAGTGGAGTGAATCAGAGCCTTACAGAAGTGCACAGGTACTGTACATCTTTAAGTGCTTACCTTCAGAATTATTTATATGCTTTGAATATCTAAAATATTTTTTTGTTTCCAAAGAATCCTTCGCTACATCATCCACGAGCCATGTTCTTGGGATTAACCAATGAAAAGATAGTGCTCCTTTCTGCAAATAGTATTAGAGCAACTGTTGCCACTGAAAATAACAAGGTATGAGATGTGTGCTGGTTGCTGAATTTGACAAAGCTGTTTGGTTCAGTTACTTGCAGTATATTATACAGAAGTTGATTCTTCAGCTTCATCAGCAGTAGAAAGTACTTAATTCATTTGTTCATTCCACTTCTTTTCCTCTATACGGATGTAAAAACAAAACAGAAACCCAACTGGTGTTTTGTAAAGAAGCAAAAAGGTAAAAAAAAAAAATCTGGCAGATTTACAGCTGAAACAGTGAAAAGATATCTGTTTTACCTGATTATCTGAAATACCTGACTTTTTGCTGTTACAGTAGAAACTGACACTGGTTTAAGAATAGAGAAACTTGTTAATGTTCTCTATATTTACTAGAAAAAGTAAGGGCATTGAAGCTTTCAGTGCTGTAAAGTTATCTAAATATGCTTTTCTGCCCAGCTAAGAGTGAACTTGAAACTGATTTGGTAAAGTATATGCACTTGTTGAAGTATTTTTATGACACCTCTCTGTATTTTTTTTTAACTTTATTGTTTTTGTTGTGGACTGGAGATAGAAGGAGAAAAATCCTGAAAAGGTCCTTTCTGGGAAAGAAAAGGTGGTAGGGCATAAAATCCCAAAGGGAATCATTGTTTGTATTTTTGTTTTGGTTTTTTCCTTTCAAAACCAGTAAATATTACATTAAAGGTGCAACTAAGGTGCAACTTTTCTTTTTCTTTTTTTCCCTGTACCTTCTCTCTTCCTTTCTTCCCTTCTCCCTTAGGTTGCTACGTGGGTAGATGAAACCTTAAGCTCCGTAGCTTCTAAATTAGAACACACCGCACAGACATACTCGGAGCTTCAGGGAGAACGGATTGTTTCTTTACATTGTTGTGCTCTTTATACGTGTGCTCAACTAGAGAACAACTTGTATTGGTGGTGAGTAAATACTGTTTATGTACAACAGTGTAGATCCACTGGATGTCTTCACGTCCTTGGCTCTGAGAAGCATTGCAAAACTACTGAACCACAGTTGTTCTGAGTTCTGTAACTCTGCACTTGAGCTTAGGTTCCCTTTTTAAAGTATATTTATTCTCTTCTTTAATGCCTAAAGCTTTTGGATCCAATTATAACATCTCTAAGAGAATAAGGTTATTCTTTTAGGAGATGTGTATAAATGCTTTAGCATTCAGATATATCAGTACTACACAGTATCAGAGAATAACCTTCTTTATGCCTTTCAGGCCTTTGTCAGATTATAAATATGGAACAAACTTACCCACGTGTGATGTCCACATTCTTCTGTCAGGCTCTGTTACAAAATTTGGTCTGTTAGTTTGTGGTCCAGATCTTAAAGAAGGGAAAAATAACATCAGATGCTCCCTTTGGAGCTTGCTGTTAAAATATAACACTTTTAAACATTGTAAAACATGAAATGTTAGTTAAAATATTTTAACTAACAATTTGATAATTAAGAAGCCTATGTTTTCTAAAAAAAAAAACAACCAACCAAACCCTCAAAAATAACACTCCCAAAAGAGCTCAAATGAATTTCTAATTTGAGTGAATTAATTGAATATTACTAATGCGTTGTCGGTATGTATTATTTTTGTCAGTGTGTCAGGAGTTGTTGCATTACGTATCATGGCCAAAGCTCAAGTAGCTTTTAGGCATGGATGGGTTAAATACTTGATAATGAGTTGGAAATCAGAGCATTGAAAATTGATTCTATGAAACAGCTTTCTCATTAAATTCTAATAACTCTCTAGAAAATTTTTAAGTAGAATTGTAGCTAAGCTTGTAAACTTAAACACAGATGTATTTTATTCTAACTTCCAGTCCCAGATCTCAAAATTACAGCTCTCTGGTTTTTGGCCCTTTCGTTATGTCATGGCTGACATACCTCACTTAGAGTAATTACTCTTAATATAGAAACTAATAAGCCATAACATTGGAGATACCTGGCTATTAGAACCTGCCATCTTTACTGCTTTTAGAATAAGCAGTGCAATATATAAAAAGACTTATTAGCATTTATATGTAATCTTTGAAAGCAATCTATTTATTAATCAACATGTCCTTTCTGGGAGGGGTTAAATGTCAGCAGTGGTGATTTTATGTTAATCAGATTGATGTAGACGGAAGCTTCTGTTACTGTTGATATCCTTAGTTACAACGGTCTGTAGTACGCTAGACAGGATTTCAATTTCCAGTGTTGCACAGGACTGATGCTTTTCATGTTTTACTTAACACGAAGGAAGTTTTCAAATAAAAGCATCTAACTCTATAACCCACTGACTAAAAACATGCATTATCAAAATAATAAGCATGCTTAACTGTGTATGTAGGCATTATTTTCGGCTAAACTGAGTGGATACAATTACAAAAGAAGTGTCCTTTTTTCCCCCTCTTGCAGCTTATGTCTGTCATAAGAGTCCTAGACTCCTTCAGCCATGTCCCCAGAGAGAAAGTGAGGCTTTTAGAATTTAAAAACAAAAAAGCTTATCCTGTGCCCCAGTGACTACAAATTCTGGAAATTATCACTAGTCATGGGAAAGATATCCTCAAGTTCAGAGGGGACAAGCCGCAACTTGAAAGCTGTGACTGGAGCGTACCATCTGCAACAGAGGTCTTGCAGCATTTTTTGACTAGAAGGAAAGCCATTTGGTAGTGACATATCTTACGTGCTCTCCCTCTTCTTCATCCTCCTAATAAATTGTCCAGTTGAGACGAATTTGGAAAGTGGGGGTGAATATAGAAAAATATGTCATTTCTGCAGTGCTTTGAGATTTTGGAGAAGGTGGCACAGAGACTTATATGTTTGATCACGACTACATTAAGCAGAAGGAATAAACTGTTCAAAGTTATGAACAAAGCATTTCTTAGCTTTTTTAAAAAATAATATGTGTTTTTCCACAGGGGTGTAGTTCCTTTCAGCCAAAGGAAGAAAATGCTAGAAAAGGCCAGAGCAAAAAATAAAAAGCCGAAGTCTAGTGCTGGTATCTCCTCTATGCCAAACATAACCGTTGGAACCCAGGCAAGTGCAACTGTCACAGGTGGCATTTTTACAGTGCTATATGATGAACTTGCAGCCTGGTCTTAAAAAAAACAAAAGCAAACAAATTAAGTTCTGTTCTTGTTATGCACAAAAGTTGTATCAATAATATGGAATTAAAATAGTATGTTTTAATTATATGACTGTAAATTGATGTGTCCTGTTAGTGGTGGTGTTGTTTTACAAGTATGATTATTGCTGCAAACATGGAGGAACAAGCTGTACTCGTACAAAGTACTTCCGTTTTACCTTACCTACTGATTCTGTATTTTGAGAGAAAGTAAGTATAGAAAGACGATTATCAGTAGAGCATGTAGCTTTGTAAATGATTTGGCATTTAAGTGCCTGCAATATTAGAGTCTGGGTTTGATTTATTTATATGGTGGGATAGGCCTTTGGTTTGAAGCCTTTACCAAAAAGGTGATAACAAAAGTGTAGGATTCTTTTTGTGGTTAGTGTTAGAACTAGTATGAGACAAAACAGCTCCTTCCTAGGGAGCACATTTCTTTTGGTTCCCAATCCATTCTAATCAACTCTGGGATGAGTCTTTGTTATTGGATGAATTGTTCCTTTTGTGGTTGAGCATCTAAATACTATATATTATTAAACAGTTGCACTGCTAAAGCTGTTGCTTTCAGCTCTGAATTGTACAACAGCCTGTTTTTTTCCTAGCAAAGTGCATAGTACATCATGCTGACTTTCCTCTTCATCTAGTTCCATAAGTTTTTTATTTTTTGACTAGTACGTATGTCACCAAGAAAATTCATGCATATATGATTTCCCTCAGTATAAGCCATTGTTCTCATAGAAATAAATATTTCTATCTGTAGGTGTGTTTAAGAAATAACCCTCTCTATCATGCTGGAGCAGTTGCTTTTTCAATCAGTGCTGGAATTCCTAAAGTGGGTGTGTTAATGGAATCTGTTTGGAACATGAATGACAGCTGTCGATTTCAGCTTCGGTCACCCGAGAGTTTGAAAAACATGGAGAAAGCTAGCAAAACTACCGAGGCAAAGTAAGTGTTGAGAACACACATGCATACACACAGAACATTTATTTGATATTCTCTTGAATTGGTGATTGATTAAATATTGAAAAGAGGAAGGTCAGCTTTTTATCAGTTTGAACTTTTTGCCTTCTTTATAAGGTCCTAGCTTTCTTGTAAACTCTGCTGAATATGCAGAAATGCTCACTGCAAGAAAGGCATCTCAGTTGTGTGAAGCCACTATGGAAATGTGAAATGCATAAGGAATATTAAATGAAGACTTTCCTGCAGTGTTTCATAAAGTTTCCAAGATTTTATATTTGAATAACTGAAAGTGGTTTTGTTATGGAACTAACTGATTTCAGGCCCTTCTTCATGGCATTGAGTGACCTGTCTCAGCCCCTCCGTAGTTTGGAGAAAAAAAAAAAAATCATTGGGTTGACAATTGGTATTTAAAAGTTTCTTAAAACAGATTTAAACCGTTTCAAGAAAAGCTTGAAAAAGTTTAGCTGTTCTAGAGTTTCAGGTTACTGTATAAAGCTAATAATTCTTCCTGTCTTCAAATGAAGTGCATCTAAGGACATTTATTTTCTGTAATATTGTATTTATGCTCAGTTAATGTTATAAAGCTAATCTCCAGTGAAGCAGCATGGCACCATTCCCAACATCAGATGTATAGCCTTGTCAGTTAGGATGGTTGTTCGCAAGTATGGAGTTACTTCATTAAAGTATTATTAAAGGAACATGGCTGGGACACACTGACGCTTTGTCTATTGTCACAGAAAAGATTTCATCTTTTTCTTTCTTCATTCTATGTAACACCTGTTATTCTAGACCTGAAAGCAAACAGGAACCAGTGAAAACTGAGATGGGTCCTCCACCGTCCCCAGCTTCCACTTGTAGTGATGCATCTTCAATAGCAAGCAGTGCATCAATGCCATATAGTAAGTAATGTGTAGCTCATAGTAACATAAAATATTTGTGTA